>NC_138384.1:37449878-37580026 GCF_054177405.1 Leptonychotes weddellii
CGCCTGGGTGGCTCAGTTGGTTAAGCGACTGCCTTCGGCTCAGGTCATGATCCTGGAGTCCCGGGATCGAGTCCCGCATGGGGCTCCCTGCTCGGCAGGGAGTCTGCTTCTCCCTCTGACCCTCCTCCCTCTCATGCTCTCTGTCTCTCATTCTCTCTGTCTCAAATAAATAAATAAAATCTTTAAAAAAAAAAAAAAACCTATGCACAAAAAACCATCTAATGCCAGAAAGCTTTACCACTGAATTCTTCCAAATATTTCTTAACAATTAAGAAATGGCATCAATCTTTCAAAATCTTTCCAGAAATATAAAAAGATGAAACACTTCCAAACTTCTACGAGGCCTGCATCACCTTAATACCAAAACCATGTAAGGTTATTACAACTAAGGAACATATCAGGCCAATCTCTTTCATGAACAAGGACACAATATCCTAAACAAAATATTACCAAATTTCCTCCAATGATAAACAAAAAGAATAAATATCATGATCACATTGGGTTTATCCCAGGAAGGCAAGGTTGGGTTTACATATGAACACAATAAATGTAATTCACCATATTATCATGATAAAGGAGAAAAACCATATTATCATCTCAGGAGATGCAGAAAATGCATTTGATAAAATTCAACACTGGGCGCCTGGGTGGCTCAGTTGGTTAAGTGACTGCCTTCGGCTCAGGTCATGATCCTGGAGTCCCTGGATCGAGTCCCGCATCGGGCTCCCTGCTTGGCAGGGAGTCGGCTTCTCCCTCTGACCCTCCCCCCTCTCATGTGCTCTCTCTCTCAAATAAATAAATAAAATCTTTAAAAAACAAACAAACACACAAACACAAAAAAATTCAACACTCATTCATGGATCAAAACTTTTGGAAAACTAGGAATAAAAGGGAATTTTATTAATCTAATAGTTTTTCTATTAAAAACCTAGAGCAGTATTATATATATATATATTTTAAAGATTTTTATTTATTTATTAGAGAGAGAGTACAAGTAGGCAGAGAGGCAGGCAGAGGGAGAGGGAGAAGCAGGTTCCCTACTGAGCAGGGAGCCCGATGCGGAACTCGATCCCAGGACCCTAGGATCATGACCTGAGCCGAAGGCAGCCGCTTAACCGACTGAGCCACCCAGGCGCCCGAGCAGTATTATATTTACTAGTGAAATATTAAGAACAACATAAGCATGTCTGCCATCAGCTTCTCCACTCAGCATTTTACTGGAGGTAAGTGAATTTCGCAAAATAATTTGATACAAAGTCATATACAAATACCAAATACAGGGACGCCTGGGTGGCTCAGTTGGTTAAGCGTCTGTCTTCGGCTTAGGTCATGATCCCAGGGTCCTGGGATGGAGTCCTGCATTGGGCTCCTTGCTCAGCAGGGAGCCTGCTTCTCCCTCTGCCTGCCACTCCCCCTGCTTGTGTGCTCTCTCTGACAAATAAATAAATAAGATCTTTAAAAAAAAAAACCAAATACCAAATATATATTTAAAGACCAACAACAATTAGAAGATAAAATTTAAAAGATACAATTTGTCTCTCTAGCTGCCCCTCCAGTGCTAACAGGCATGTGTCCCAGCCCTGCCCTCACCTGCAACCCTGCCAAAGCTGATGGGTGCACCCAGTCCTGTGCTCTCCCCCTGCCCCATGAAAGCTAGCAGGTACACACAGTTGACACAGGGGATTCCCCTTGATTGCCTGGTTCTGGTGGCTGGTTGGGGGGTGTGTGTGTGTGTGAGAGTTTGTTTTTCTGGGTCCCATGGGACTGAAACAATTGGAGAGACAATTTTTGGCAGGCTACTATCCCCAGGGCACCCCCCAGACAGCAAACACATCGCAGTCTTCCTGTGAAAAAGACCTATTTACTCATCCTAGAGTTTTAGCCTGAGGGCCAGGCTTCTAGTTTGCCACACATCTAGAGGTTATGAAGGAGTTCTCAGGGAATGTAGGCCAAGGGACACCAACTATGTGCTCTCCCTTGGTCTCAGTACAGTTTACTGTTACCTCCAAGAAAGGAGCTTATATACTCACCAGGAGCTCCGATTTTCACTACTCTCACACAAGGGACACCTGTAGATCACTTAGTCTAGAGGTCAGCAGGGTTTACAATTGCAGTACCATAGGACTATATAAATTTGCATAATTTGAAAGCTGCTGCCAGAGGGTCTGGTTTCCAATCAGCCAAAAACTAGGTGCTGACTGAGATTCTTCCCTTTGAAACTCTGACAGGTCTTGGCACACCCTCAACAACCGGGACCTACTGAGAATAAGTCAGGCTGCTTGGACAATCACAAAGGTATGAGAGAAAACCAAGAACTAGGACAAGGTTGAATGATAAAGGTTCATCTCCTACACAAGGTCATTCCTTCAAGACTGGGAGAGGTAACTGTTTCACCTAATACATAGGAACAAACATAGATAGTTGAGCAAGATGAGGAAACAGAAGAGTTTGTTCCAAATGAAGGAACAAGATAAAACTTCAGAAAAAAAAATAGAGATAATTAATTTACCTGATAGAGTAAGAGTTCAAAGTAATGGTCATAAAGATACTCAGGAGAAGAATGGATGAACACAGTGAGAACTTCAACCAAAAAAAATTAATTAATAAAATCTAAGAAAGTACCAAACAGAAGCCAGAGAAGTGTAAACAATAACTGAGCTGAAAATACACTACAGGGGCAGAAAGGTTCAACAGCAGACTAGATAAAACAGAAGAAAAGATCAGTGATCTGGAAGACAGGGCAGTGGAACTCACACACAGAGCAGCAAAAAGGAAAAACAAAAGAATTTCAAAAAGTAAAGATAGCTTAAGGGACCTATAGGACAATATAAAACAGAATAACATTCACATTATAGGAGTCTCAGATGGAGAAGAGAGAAAGAGAAGGGAGAACACTTATTTGAAGAAATAATGGCTGAAAACTTCCCTAAACATACATCCAGATCCAGGAATCCCAGAGAGTTCCAAAAAAAAAAAAAAAAAAAAAAAAAAGATGAACCCAAAGAGATCCACACCAAGCACATTTATAACTACAATGTCAAAAGTTAAGAATAAAGAGAGAATCTTAAAAGCAGTGAGAGAAAAACAACCTGTTTCATAAAAGGGGACCCCCCCCATAAGACTATCAGCAGATTTTTCAGCAGAAATGTTGCAGGACAGAAGGGAGTGGAAAAATATATTCAAAATGCTGAAATGAAAAAACTTCCAACCAAGAATACTCTACCTAGAAAGGTTATCATTTAGAACTGAAGAGAGAAACAAGTTTTCCAGACAAGCAGAAGTTAAAGAAGTTCATTGCCACTAAACCAGCCTTATGAGAAATGTTAAAAGAACTTCCTTATGCTGAAAAGAAAGGGCACTAATTAGTAACAAGAAGTGAATGAAAGTAAAAATCTCACTGGTAAAGATAAATATATAGTAAAGGTAGTGGATTAATCACAAAGCTCGTATGAAGGTTAAAAGGCAAAATTAGCAAAAATAACTATACTCATAATAATTAGTTAAGGGATACACAAAAATAAAAAGATGTAGAATGTGATGTCAGAAACATAAAATGGAAGTAAAAATGCAGAGTTTTAGAATGTGTTCAACTGGGGCCCCTAGGTGGCTCAGTCATTTAAGCCTCTGCCTTCAGCTCAGGTCATGATCCCAGGGCCTTGGGATCAAACCCTGCATTGGGCTCCCTGCTCAGCGGGGAGTCTGCTTCTCCCTCTCTCTCCATGTTCTCTCTCTCTCTCAAATAAATAAATAAATCAGAAAAAATTAAAAAAAAAAAAGAATGTGTTCAACTTATCTTGCTATCACCTTAAAATAGACTATTACATATATAAGCCATTATATGTGAAGTTCATGGTAACCACAAAGCAAAAACCATATACTAGATATACAAAAGATGAGAAAGGAATCTAACCATAACACTAAAGAAAGTAATCAAACCACAAGGGAAGAGAGCAAGAGAAGAATAAAGAAACAGAGAGGAACTACAAAACAGCCAGAAAACAATTACCAAAATGGGAATAAATATATACCTATCAATAATTACTTTAAATCATTAAGTGGACTAAATTCTCCAGTCACAAGACATAAGGGTGCCTGAGTGGCTCAGTCAGTGAAGCATCCGACTCTTGATTTCAGCTCAGGTCATGATCTCAGGGTTGTGAGATCAAACCCTGTGTTGGGCTCTGCACTGGGAGTGGAGCCTGCTTAAGATTCTCTCTCCCTCACCTTCTGCCCTCCCCTGCTCTCTCTCTCTATGTCTCTAAAAAAGAAAAAAAGACATAGAGTGGCTGCATGGATTTAAAAAAAGAAAAAAACCCAGACCCATTTATATGCTGCCTATAAGAGACTCACTTCAGATGTAAAGTTACACACAAACTGAAAGTGAGGGAATAAAAAAAGATGTTTCATGCAAATGAAAATAAACAAACAAAGGGCTGGTAGCTATACTTATATCAGACAAAATAAATTTTATTTATTTATTTATTTATTTTTAAAGATTATTTATTTATTTATTTGACAGAGAGAGAGACAGCAAGAGAGGGAACACAAGCAGGGGGAGTGGGGGAGGGAGAAGCAGACTCCCCACGGAGCAGGGAGCCCGATGCGGGGCTCGATCCCAGGACCCTGGGATCATGACCTGAGCCGAAGGCAGACGCTTATCGACTGAGCCACCCAGGCGTCTAACAAAATAGGTTTTAAAATAAAGACTGGGACACCTGGGTGGCTCATGATCCCAAGGTCCTAGGATAGAGCACTGTGCTGGGCTCCCTGCTCAGTGGGAAGTCTGCTTCTCCCTCTCCCTCTCCACACCCCCATGTTTGTGCTTTCTCTCTCTCAAATAAATAAAATATTTTTTTAAAAAGACTGCAATAAAAGAGAAAGATGGGCATTACATAATGATAAAGAGTTCAATACAACAAGATATAACATCTGTAAATATTAATGCCCTCAATATAGGAGCACCTAAATATGTAAAGCAAATATTAACAGGGAGAAACTGACAGTAAAACAATAGTAGGGGACTTTAATATGCTACTTACATCAATGGATTGATCATCCAGACAGAAAATCAATAAGGAAACATCAGCATTAAATGACACATTAGACAATATGGACTTAATCGATATATAACAGAACATTCCATCCAAAGCAGTAGAATACACATTCTTCTTAAGTGCACACGGAACATTCTCTAGGATAGATTAAACGTTAGGCCACAAAACAAGTCTCAATAAATTAAAGAGGATTGAAATCATATCAGGCAACTTTTCCAACTACAATAGTATGAAACTAGAAATCGATTACAAGAAGAAAACTGGAAAAAAAATCACAAATATGTAGAGATTAAATAACATGCTCCTGAACAATCAATGTGTCCATGAAGAAATGAAAGGAGAAATCAAAAACACCTTGAGACAAATGAAAATGGAAATACAACATACCAAAATCTATGGGATATAGAAAAAGCAGTTCTAAGAGGGAAGTTCATAGTGATACAAGTCTACCTCAAGAAAAAAGAAAAATCTCAAATAAGCAATCTAACTTTACACCTAAAGAAACTGAGAAAGAAGAACAAATGAAACCCAAAGTTAGTAGAAGGAAGGAACTAATAAAGTTCAGGGCAGAAAAAAATGAAATGGAAACTCAAAAGACAGTGGAAAAGATCAACATAATTAAGTGTTGGTTCTTTGAAAAGATAAACAAAACTGACAAACCTTTAGCTAGACTCACTAAAAAAAAGTGAAAGGGCTCAAATAAATAAAATCAGAAATGTAAGAGGAGAAGTTACAACTGATACCACAAAAATATAGAGGATCACAGGGCGCCTGGGTGGTACAGTCAGTTAAGCGTCTGACTCTTGGTTTTGGCTCAGGTAATGACCTCAGGGTAGTGAGATTGAGACCCACATGGTGCTCCACACCCAGCGTGGAGTCTGCTGGAGATTCTCTGCCCCTTCCCCTCTGCCCCTCCCACCTGTGCACACTCTATCTCTCTAAAATAAATGAATAAATCTTTAAAATTTATATATAAAGGATCATAAGAGACTATTGTGAACAATTATGTGCCAACAAATTGGACAACCAAGAAAAAACAGATAAACTTCTAGAAATATAAAATCTTCCAAGACTGGATCATAAAGAAACAGAAAATCCAAAAAGACTGATTACTAGTATGGAGATTGAATCAGTAATCTAAAACCTCCAAAAAGCAAAAGTCTAGGACCTGACAGTTTCACTGGTGAATTCCACCAAACATTCAAAGAAGATTTAATACTTATCTTTCTCAAACTTGCAAAAAATTGTAGAGTAAGAAATGCTTTCAAACTTATTTTTAGGAGAAGAAGGAGAGGAGGGAGAAGGAGAGGGAGGAGGAAGAGGACGGAGGAGAAGGAGAAGAGAAGGGAAGGGAAGAAGAAAGGAAGGAAGGAAGGGGAGAAAGAGAAAGAAAGGAAGGAAGGAAGGAAGGAAGGAAGGAAGGAAGAAAGAAAGAAAGAAAGAAAGAAAGAAAGAAAGAAAGAAAGAAAGAAAGAAAGAAAGAAAAAGAAAGAAAGAACAGAAGAAAATTAATTACAGGCTAATCTGATGGACACAGGTGCAAAAATCCCTGACAAATTCAGCAATACATTAAAAGGATCATAAATCATGATCGAGTGAGATCTATCCTAGGGATGCAAAGATGATTCAACATCCACAAATCAACCAATGCAATACACCACATTAACAAAATGAAGGATAAAAGTCATATGATTATCTCAGTAGATACAGAAAAAGCATTTGACAAAATTCAACAACCATTTATAACAAAAATTCTCAAAGTGTGTATAGAGGGAATGTACCTCAACATAACAAAGACCATATATGACAAGCCCACAGTTAACATCATACTCAATGGTGAAAAGCTGAAAGCTTTCCCTCTAAGATCAGGAACAAGGCAAAGATGCCCACTCTCACCACTTTTATTCAATATAGTATTGGAAATCCTAGACAGAGCAATTAGACAAGAAAAAAGAAATAAGACATCCAACTTGAAAAGGAAGAAGTAAAACCATCACTACTTGTGGATAATATGTTTTATATATAGAAAACCCTAAGTACTCCACCAAAAAACTGCTAAAATGAACAAATCCAGTGAAGTTGTAGGATACAAAATCAATGTACAAAAATCAGTTGCCTTTCTATACATTATCTATTATTAGCGAAATTAAGACAATGACTCTATTTACATTTGCATCAAAAAGAATAAAATATCTAGGAATAAATTTAACCCAGGAGGTGAAAAACTTGTACACTGAAAATTATAAGTCATTGAAGGAGACACCAATAAATAGATATTCTGTGCTCATGGATTGGAAGAATTAATATTCCTAAAATGTCCATATTACCCAAAGCAATCTATAGATTCAAGGCAATCCCTATTAAAATTCCAATGGCATTTTTTACAGAAATAGGACAAATAATTCTAAAATTTGTGTGGAACCCCAAAGACCCCAAATAACCAAAGCAATCTTGAGAAAGAACAAAGCTGGAGGCATCACACTCCCTGATTTCAAACTATATTACACAGCTATAGTAATCAAAATAGTGTGGTATTGGCATAAAAATAGACACATAGATCAACAGAACAAACAGAGAGCCCAGAAATAAACTCACGTGTATATGGTTAATTAATTTATGATAAAGGATCAAGAATATGCAATAAGGAAGGGCGCCTGGATGACTCAGTCAGTTAGACATTTGCCTTTGGCTTGGGTCATGGTCCCAGGGTCCTGGGATCGAGCCCCTCATTGGGCTTCTTGCTCGGTGGGGAGCCTGCTTCTCCCTCTCCCACTGCCTGCAGCTCCCTCTGCTTGTGCTCTCTCTCTCTGTCAAATAAATAAATAAAATCTTAAAAAAAAAAGGGGGGGGGAAGCTGATAAACTGGACTTCATCAAAATAAAAAAAAACTTAAAAAAAGAATATACAATGAGGAAAGGACAATCTCTTTAACAAATGGTGTTGGAAAAAACTGGACAGCTACATGCAAAAGAATGAAGCTAGACCCCTATGTTACACCATACACAAAAATGAACTCAAATGGATTAAAGACTTAAATAAAGACCTGAAACCATAAAACTCCTAAAAGAAAATATAGGCAGTTACTTCTTTGACATTGGTCTTGGTAACAAATCTTTGGATTTGACTCCAAAAGCAAAGGCAACGAAAGTAAAAATAAACAAGTGGCTATTAAGCTAAAATGCTCTGCACAGCAAAGAAAACCATCAACGAGATGAAAAGGCAACCTAATGAATGGGAGCAAATATTTGAAAACTCTTTTTTGGATAAGGGGTTAATATCCAAAATATATAAAGAACTTATACAACTCAATACCAAAAACAAAAACAAAAAATGCCAAATAATCCAACTTAAAAATGGACAGAGCATCTGAACAGACATTTTTCCAAAGAAGACATACATCTGGCTAACAGGCACATGAACATGCACAGGCTCAACATCACTATCATCAGGGAAATTCCAATCAAACCCACAATGAGATATCACATTACATCTGTTAGAATGGTTATTATTTAAAAGATAAGAAATAAGTGTTGATGAGAATGTGGAGAAAAAGCAACCCTCGTGCACTGTTGGTGAGAATGTAAACTGGTACAACCACGATGGAAAACAGTATGAAGGTTCATCAAAAAATTAAAAATAGGGCGCCTGGGTGGCTCAGTTGGTTAAGCGACTGCCTTCGGCTCAGGTCATGATCCTGGAGTCCCTGGATCGAGTCCCGCATCGGGCTCCCTGCTCGGCAGGGAGTCTGCTTCTCCCTCCGACCCTCCCCCCTTTCATGCTCTCTCTCTCTCTCTCTCTCAGTCTCTCTCTCTCAAATAAATAAATAAAATCTTTAAAAAAAAAAATTAAAAATAGAACTACCATATGATCCAGCATTTCCACCACTGGGAACTTATCTGAAGAAAATGAAAACACTAATTTGAAAAGATATATGTATCCTTATGGTCACTGCAGCATTATTTACAATGGCCAAGATACAGAAACACCCTAAATGCCCATCAATGGATGAATGGATAAAGAAGACATAGTATATATGCACAGCAGACTACTATCAGCCATTAAAAAAGAATGAAATCTTGCCATTTGTGACACTATGGGTAGACCTTGACGGCATTATGTTAAGTGAAATAAATCAGACAGAGAGACAAATACCATACGATTCCACTTACACATGGGATCTAAAAAACTAAACAAATGAACAAACAAAATAGATACGAAGAACAGATTGTTGGTTGCCAGAGGAGAGGAAGGTTGAGGGGTGGGTGGAATGGGTGAAGGGAGTCAAGAGGTACAAACTTATAAGTTTGTTATAAAATAAATAAATGGAGATGTAGTGCACATGGAGATGTAATGGGCAAATGGTGACAGAGGTCAATAATATTTTATTACATATTTGAAAGTTTTTAAGAGAGTAAATCTTAAAAGTTCTTATGACAAGAAAAAAATTTTTGTGATTTTGTACGGAGATGGATGGTAATTAGACATTGCGGTGATTATTTCACAGTGTATAGAAATCTTGAATCATTACGTTGTACACCTGAAACTAATATAATGTCATAATTCAACTATGACATTCTCTCTGTATATGGTGGGGATGTATAATTGAAATATAAGATTATATTAGTTTCATGTGTACAACATAATATATTTAATAATGTATAATAATATATTATAATAATATATATAATATATATTGTGTGTCATATTTCTAATATATATCTGTGACTTGAATCAGATTTTAATATCAGGTATATTAAAATTTTGTCAATAGTCAAAACACTCTCTACAACCTTGGATTATTTTATTTCATGTACCAACTTATTAAATCATGCATTATAAATCCATAAAAGAAGAGGTGCCTGGGTGGCTCAGTCATGAAGCATCTGCCTTTGGCTCAGGTCATGATCCCAGGGTCCTGGGATCGAGCCCCGCATCGGGCTCCCTGCTCGGCGGGAAGCCTGCTTTTCCCTCTCCCACTCCCCCTGCTTGTGTTCCTGCTCTTGCTATCTCTCTCTCTCTGTCAAATAAATAAATAAATAAATAAATAAATAAATAAATAAATAAAATCTTTTTAAAAAAATTCATAAAAGAAAACACAATGTGTAATGGCATGACAAATGAAGTATTTAAGAATAAACATAATAAAATATATGTAACATCTCTACATTAATAACTATACATTACTGGGAGAAATTAAACAAAGCCTAAATAATGGGAATATTTATGATGTTCATGGATTGGAAGTCTGAATATTATAATATATTGATTCTACCCAAATTTATGTTTAGGTTCAATGAAGTCCCAATTTATTAAAAAATAGGATTTGGTGGGGGGATGGAAACTACAAGCTGACTCCAAAATATATATACAAACAGCCAACCCTTTTGGTCACCACTGTGTCCCCAGCATCACCTGCCCGGGGTCTGGCTTGGGAAGGAGCAGAAGAAGTTCCTACTGAATAAACATCTGAACAAGCCAGTGAAGAGACCCCTTCCTAGACTGACCATGAAGGCTTACGGGCTGGGAGACAGAGCCTGCGTTCCCACTGGAAGGCAAACCCCTGCCTCACGTGGGCATAGGAAACAAAGCCTAGGCGAGGATCAAAGGCAGGGCTGATGCCCTGGTCCAGTCACCTGTAGATGGAGGCCAAGGGGCAGGTAAGCCACATGGTGTTGGTCATCTTGCCCAACTGATAAATGTCAAAGATAAAGTATGGCTGGTTGGTTTCCTTGACGTGCTCGCAGGGTACAAGGCAGGCTTCCACCTGCAGTTCAGGCCGCAGACGGGTGGAGTGTGCCTTCTCCGTTCTCAGATAGAGCCAACAGGGCATGGCTTTTTCCAGGGGCTCCTCAACGTAGCAGTAGCCCAGGCGCTTCCGCTCCCCCGGCTCCCCACAGCGGTTACAGTCCTGCCAGGGCTCCCACTGGGTGAAGATGAGTACATGGCCACCCAGACTCAGGGTCTCATTCTGCAGGGGCTTTTGGCCCAGGCCTTTGTGTGTAATATGCAGGGTGCTGACATCTTGGAAATCAATCTCATACTCTACCACAAGGGCATTGTCACTGTCCTGGCAGTGATAGAGGCCTGTCTGGGATGGCTGAGGGTTGGTCAGTTGAAGGCTGCCCCCAGGCAGTTTCTTTATGTTAGGCATTGAGGAGAGCAGGAAGGGATCTTCCCCCAGAATGGAAGAGAAGTACCAGAGTGACTTGGGATAGTCACACTGCAGGACAACATCGTTGCCCGAGACTAGGGCCTGCTGGCAGAGACTCTTATAGGAACACCTGATTAGTATCTGGGCCCACAGAGTGGGGAGAGAAAGGCTAAGCAGCCAAAGGGGGGCCAACATGGTAGCCCGAGACTACAAAAGGATGCTGGGAACTATCCTGGGCATTATGAAGTCACCCACAGAACTCAGGCATCAGCCCCAAGTGGAATGAAACCTGGGCCTGCTGCACGTTCTGGAGTACACAGAAATCACTGGCCTGCACCATTTCTACAATCCACTGAGGAAATACTGCAAGGTCCTCCTGTCTCGTAACTGGGGAGGACTGCTTAATTAGATAGCACCAGATCAGCTCACTGAGGTGGGCTGCGGGTGTTTTCTAAATCTTTGTTCCCTGCGGCTCATGTCTCCACTCTCCAGAGAGATGTCTCTTTTTCCATCATTAACCTTGGCTGCATCTGAGGTGGCATTGAAAGATGTGCCCTCCTTCCCACATGAACAGTGTTCTCAGCCTTTTCCCTGTCTTCCAAAGTTTGGGACCTAAGGATTCTTATAAGCCTCCAGCCAACTCCACTTGCCAAAAACCCACATCCACAGTTCTGTTCAAGGTGTTCCCCATCTCTCTCCCTCCCTGTCTCTCTCTCTCTCTCTCTGTCATGACAGAGGCACCATATCAGGAGATATGGAGAGCTATATTCTTCATCTCTCTTTCACTGAGCCCTTTTGCCTACCTGGGAGTATCTTAAGGATTTTCTGGGAGCATTTTAATTCATTCAGAGATTTTAACAATGGTTAATAATGATTTAATTAGGGCTGTACCCTTGATTTTATCCTTGGCAGAATCTGAGTGCTAATTGGATTTTGTCTCTCAAAGGCCTTCCCAATTTTTGGCCAACTTTAATGAATTTTCACTCCTACTCGTCTGTATTCCAACTGCTTCCCCTAAAGCTGCAAGTTCATGAAGTATATTATCTGCCTTTAAAAGTATCTCAGGCAACGGTCTCCATCCTGCTGCTTTCAAATAAATTTTCTTGTTCCCTTTGCCCTGTGTCAAAGCCAAAGCCATACATTTTTATTTTTGGTTACAGCAGCACCTCACTCCTGATACTGATTTCTGTATCACTCAAGATAGGCTATTTGCTTCTATAGTAAACTTACTCCAAATCTCAATGACCTACAAAAACAAAGGTTTACTTCTCATTCAAGCTCCATGTCCATTGTGGGTTGGCATTATAATCACTCAGAGACCCAGGATAATGGAAAGCCATCTCACACATTTCTAGTTTCATCGCTGAGGAGGAAGAAAGAGAGCTCTGTAGGATTTCATGTCTACAATTAAATGCTCTGGCCTTAAATGACACCTGTCACTTGCTCACAAACCACTGGCCACAAAGTTACATGGCACCACCAATCCATCAACCCAACAAAAGAAATGGAATTCTACTATGCCCAGGAAACACTTGGCAAAAGGAAATCAGTAATGATTACCGCAGTTGATGTTTACTACAAGGAGTGTTCTTTTATATCATAAAGTTGAAATCATTTCCAAAATCATCCCATCAGATCTCCTAAGGTTTCATTGGCCAGGATTAGGTCCCATGGGCAGACCCAAACCAATCCCTGAGAGACAACAGAATTTCCATGATTGGCTTAACAATCAGAATGTGTTCTCTAGGACTGGGGAAGTATAGCCTTCTCTGACTACAGAAGTCATCTAAGACAAACAAAATCAGGGCTTTGTATACAGGAGAGATGTAGAAGAGAATGCTTATTTGGTGAGAGTAATTCCATATTACCTAGAAGCTGAGAAGAATGCAGTGAAGCTAGAGTAGTAGTCACTCATATGACCTGGGAGGGGACATTTGGTATTTTGTGGCTTGGACAATGTTCTGTTTTGTCTTTTCAGACATGATTATAGATTGATCTCATTTTTGTCTTGGTTCACCATAGTCACAGAGAGGCTTTGTGTGATGTTGGTGTTCTGTGGAATTGTTTATGTTCAACAGCATAACATGATCTAGCTGTGAGTTCTAGGTCAGCTTCTAGTAACACCAACACTGTTATTAGTGTCAGGTCAGCTCCCAGCCATCAGAGGCTGCTTTTTCTCTTTCTCACACATTTAAAGAACTGCAATGAAATCTATTTCTGCAATGGAAGCCTGATCAAATGGCTTTCTCTTTGGGAACCTGTTTCCTCATTTTCAAAATAGGGATTTTAATGGTTCTGGCTACAAAGGGCACTTATGAAGATTTGATGAGATTTTGCAAATAAAGTGCTCAGCCAGTGTTGTTATTGGAGAATGCACAACAAGGGCCTTGTTCTCTAAATATCAGGCTTTTATATTCTGGTTGCAGATTACTACTTCTGATCACAAAAGTGCAGACACAGAAGCAGACCACCATTGTTTTGACCCTCACTGGCTGAAGCAGCTTCCAGGAGATTTAAAGGGACAGCCTCTGGGTTTTCTCCCTTTTGGAAGCCAGACATTTAGGGATTAGGACATTTGTAAGCAACAATACATACATAAGTTAGGGGAACCTAGAAAGTCATTGCAGAAGCCCAAGGAAAAATGCAAACTCAGAAGAGATCTGAGATGACCCTAAGCTTTCCCCTCAGGCTGATCCCCAGCATAGACATCCTACAACAACAACAATTGCTAGCAAGCCCTGGGGAGTGGGGGGATATGATTTCCAGAGTTACCACATTATAAGATTCAAATGTCTGTTTTCAACAAAAAAATCATAAGGTATAAAGAAACAGAAAAGCATGGCCCATTCAAAGGAAAAAAAATATCCCCAAGGAAGCCCAGGTGGTAGACATACTAGACAAAGATTTAAACAATGGTCTTAAAATGTTCAAGGAGCTTGAGAAGACATGGTGAAAGACGGGAAAATGATGTATGAACAGAATGAAAATATCACCAGAGACATAGGAAATATAAAAAAAAAAACAAAAAGAAATCCCGGAGCTGAAAAATACAATTACTGAGATGAAAAATTCATTCAAGGGGTTCCGAACAGACGTGAGGAGGCAGAAGACACAATCAGTGAACTTGAAGATAGGATAACTGAAAGTACTGAGTTTGAGGAACAGAAGGAAAAAAGATTGAAGAAGAGTGAACAGAACTTAAGGGACCTATGGAACACGATCATGCAGACCAACATACATATTGTTAGAGTCCCAGAAGAAGAGAGAGAGAAAGCTGCTACAAAATTACATTTGAAGAAATATTGGCCAGAGACCGCTCAAATTTTATGAAATACACGAATCTACAAATCACAGAAGCTCACTGAACTTCAATAGCATTAACCCCAAAAGATCCACACCAAGACATATTGTAATCAAACTGGTTAAAGCCAAAAAGAAAGAGACAAACTTGAAAGCAGGGAGAGAAGCAACTTGTCACATAAAGGGATCCCCAGTAAGGGTTTCAGCTGATTCCTCGTCAGAAACCCTGGAGGCCTGAAGGCAACAGGTTGAAATTTTCAAGGTGCTGAAAGAAAAAAAAAAATTCAACCAGGAATTCTATAACTAGCAAAAGCGTCCTTCAACAATAAGGGGAAAATTAAACATACCCAGATAAGCAAAAGCTGAGAGTTTGTTGCCACTAGACCAGCCCTGAAAGAAATGATGAAGGGAGCCCTCCCGATAGGAATGAAAGGATGTTTGACAGTAACCAGAAGCCATAGGAAGAAATAAAGATCTCCAGCAGAGGTAAATACATGGACAATTATAAAAGCTAGTATTATTGTATTAAATTCCACTTTTAATTGTCTACATGACTTATAAGAAAATCCATAAAAATAATTATTAATCTTTGCTATTGGGAAAATAGTGTATAAAGATGTAATTTGAGACACCAATAACAGAAAGGAGGTGATAGAGATAAACAGGAGCAGTTTTTATATGATACTGACATTAAGCTGGTATAAATTCAAATTCAAGTGTAATAACTTTAGGGGGTTTTATGTGTAATGTAATTCCCAGGGTTACCACAAAGAAAATCACCATAGAATATATACAATAGGAAATGAGAAGGGAATAAAAACATTTTATTATAGAAACATTAACTAGGGACGCCTGGGTGGCTCAGTCGGTTAAGCGTCTGCCTTCAGCTCAGGTCAAAATCCCGGGGTCCTGGGATGGAGCCCCGTATCGGGCTCCCTGCTGAGCAGGGAGCCTGCTTCTCCCTCTGCCTGCTGCTCCCCCTGCTTGTGCTCACTCTCTGTCAGATAAAAAAATAAAATCTTAAAGAGAATAAAATAAAAACATTAACTAAACATAAAAGAAGGCAGTAATGGAGTAAATGAGGGGCCAAAAAAAGTTATAAGGCATACAAAAAATAAATAGCAAAGTGGCAAAAATAAGTCCCTCCTTATCAGTAATTTCTTTAAATCAAAAGACAAGAGATTGGTAGAATAGATAAAGAAAAGTTGATCCAACTATAGGCTGTCTACAAGAGACTCACTTTAGATTCAAAGACACAAATAAGTTGAAAGTGAAAGGACAGAAAAAACAGTAACCAAAGAGAGTTGGAATGGCTATGCTTATATGAGACAAAACAGACTTTAAATTGAAATAGGTTTCAAGAGACAAAGAAGGACAGCATTTATTAATAAAAGTTTCAACACAGCAAGAAGCTATACCCAATACCTTTATATACCTAATAACAGACCCTCAAAATATGAAGCAAATGTGGATAGAATTGCACAGAGAAATAAATAGTTCTACAATAATAGTTGGAGACTTCAATATTCCACTTTCAATAATGGCTAGAACAAACAGGTAATAAGTAAGGAAATGAAAGACTTGAACAACACAATAAATCAACTAGCCCTGACAGACATATTCAGAACACTCTACCCAACAACAAAATTTAAGTGCACATGAGACATTTTCCAGGATATACCATGTGTTAGGCCACCAACTAAGTCTCAGCAGATTTAAAAAATAGATATAATACAAACTATCTTCTCTGATCACAATGGGATTAAGTAAGAAATCAATAATAACAGAAGGAAAATAGAAAATTTACAACTGTGGAAATGAAACACTCTTAAACAATAAGTCAAAAAAATCACAAGGAAAATTAGAAAATACTTAGAGATAAATGAAAATGCAATATACCAAACTTGTGGGATGCAGCAAAAGCACTGCTTAGAGAGAAATTTATAGCTTTTAATGCCTGTATTTAAAAAAAATCTTAAATTAGTAACCTGACTTTATACCTTAAGGAACTAGAAAAAGAAGAGCAAACTAAACTCACAACTAGCAGAAGGAAGGAAATAATGAAGAGTAGACCAGAGACAAATAAAATAGAGAATAGGGAAAAAGAGAAAAGCAATGAAATCGTAAGTTGTTTTTTTTTAAATATCAACAAAACTGACAAACCTTTGGCTAGACTGACAAAGAACAAAAGATAGAAGACACAAATAACGAAAATCAGAAATGAAAGTGGGGACATTTCTACTGACCCTACAGAAATAAAAAGGATTACAAGAGAAAACTAGGAGCAACTAGATGCCAAGAAATTAGGTAACCTAGAAAAAATGGACATATTCCTTGAAACATGTATTTACCTAAGCTAACTCAAAAAGAAATAGAAAATCTCACCAGACCTGTAACAAGAGATTGAAGCAGTAATTAAAAACCTCCCAGCAAAGAAAAGCCAGGAACAGATGACTTCACAGATTAACCAAATATTTAAAGAAGAATTAACATCAATCCTTCTCAAATTCTTCCAAAAAACTGAAGAGGGGGGAAACCCTAACTCATTCTATGTAGCCTGCACTACCCTGATACCAAAGCCAGATAAAGACATCACAAGAAAAGAAAATTACAGACCAATGTCCCTTATGAATATAGATGCAAAAATCACAACAAAATATTAGCAATGCAAATCCAACAGCATATTAAAAGACTACTCAGCATGACCAAGTGGGATTTATCCAAGAATGTAAGAGTGGTTCAACATAAGAAAACTAATCAAAGTAATACATCACATTAATAGAATGAAAGGAAAAGAGGGGCGCCTGGGTGGCTCAGTCGGTTAAGCATTTGCCTTCGGCTCAGGTCATGATCTCAGGGCCTGGGATCGAGCCCCACATCGGGCTCCCTGCTCCACGGGAAGCCTGCTTCTCCCTCTCGCTCCCCCCACTCGTGCTCTCTTTCTCAAATACACAAAATCTTTTTTAAAATTTTAAAAAGAATGAAAAGAAACACAACTATCTCAGTTGGTGGGGAAACAGCATTTGACAACATCCAATATCCTTTACTGACAAAAACTCTCTGAAAACCAAGAATAGAGGGAAAATTCTCAACTTGATAAAGGGTATTATGGAAAATCCACAGCTAATATCACACTCAATGGTGAAAGATTGAATACTTTCCCTCTAAGGCCAGGAACAAGACAAGGATGCCTACTTTCACTGCGGCTATTCAACAGTGTACTAGAAATCCTAGCACAGCAATCAGACAAGAAAAAGAAGTAAAAAGCATCCAAATTGAAGAGAGGTAAAGTTAATAAACTTGAATCCCATGTGGGCTCCCTGTTCAGTGGGGAGCCTGCTTCTCCCTCCCCCCCTACCCCTCTCTCCGGCTTGTGCTCTCTTTCTCGGGCACGTGCACTCTCGCACTCCCTCTCAAATAAATAAAATCTTTAAAACGACAATAACCACAACCAAAAGATGGAAACAACACAAGTGTCTAACAATAGGTAAATGAATACACAAAATGTGGCCTATACATACAATGAAATACTATTCAGCCATAAAACGGGAGGAAATTTTCATTGCGATATAGCCTAGAACATGCGTGAACCTCGAAAACATTACGCTTAGTGAATGAGCCAGTGTCACGAGACACACGAGTTGTGTCTTTCCACAATGTCAGCTCTATTCGATCATAAAGCAAAGTTAAATCACAATTGGGCGCCTGGGTGGCTCAGTCATTAAGCGTCTGCCTTCGGCTCAGGTCATGATCCCAGGGTGCTGGGATCGAGCCCCGCATCGGGCTCCCTGCTCCGTGGGAAGCCTGCTCTCCCTCTCCCATTCCCTTGCTTGTGTTCCTGCTCTCGCTCTCTCTCTCTGTCAAATAAATAAATAAAATCTTTAAAAAAAAAAAAGTTAAATCACAATTATAAAACAGGTGCAGGATTCCAAACTCAGTGACAATTCACCATGTGATTAAACTTGGCTTCTGACACAGCACACAAAGCAGGACAGAAGACAAGCCCGCGCAACAAACAAGGTAACAGAGGGGTGCAGGAAGTGAACGAACCAAATGCTAAGTCAGTCTGTGGGCGCGCGGCTGAGATAAGGCCTCTGTCTGGCCCAGGTCAGCTCTTGGCACTTACTGCTTCTGATGTTCAAGCCACGAAGGGTCTCGGTTCTGTCCGGAGATCAATCTGGCAGAGGCTTCGGGGGCATTTGCCTTTTTTAAATGGTCAGACATAGAGGGGTCAGGCTTGAAGAGTCTGAGAGTTTACTGGCCAAAAAATCCTTCCCTTTTTAAAGGGATTTAATCAGTTTTGGGTCTCTGGACCTTCTCTGGTTCTGCTCATTATCTGTTCTGGGGTGTCAGCTGACGTTGGTCCCGGGGATGTCTCCCAGCTGCGGTACCTTACCTGCTTGCGTCATGGCTTGACACAGGCCGCTGCTTGACATGAGAGACTCCATTTTGTTCTCTACAGCCAGACGTAACAAATGGTAGACATTTCCACCTACACGAGGTACTCAGAATAGGCAATTTGATAAAGTAGAAGAGAGGTCACCAAGGGCTGGGGGGCAGGTAGGAATGGGGCGTTATTGTTGAATTGATACAGAGCTTATACTGGGGACAGGTAGGTAGGACTGGGAATGTAATTAATACCACTGAATTGTACACTTACAAATGGCTAAAATGGTAAGTACTATGGTATATTTTACCACACATACACAAAAAATAAAGAGGTGAGGGAGGGGCGTGAAAGGGTTGAAATTTTATAAGAAATGACCTTTACGTAAAGCCCTAAAGGAGATGGAAGGTCGTGTGGCCATCTGCAGGAAGGGGGTGCGGGCAGAGGGAGTCGTAGTAAGGGCAATAGGCCTGAGGTGGGAGCCTGAGAGACACATTCCAGAACGGGGCGGAGGGGCCGCCGGTGTGGCTGAAGTTGAATGAGCCAGGGGGAGAGGGGAAGGAGGGGAGATCAGAGAGGGCTCGGGCCACTATAGTTTGGTTTCTTCTGGGAAGGGGAGCCACAGGAAGGTTTTGAGCAGATAGATGTACGTGATCCGACCTGAATTTTAACAGGATGCAGTCGAACAAAACATCCCCGGGCACTGCACCGGCCAGCCAGCGGCCAGTTCGCGACCTCCAGGGAGTCTCTCCGAGAAAGGGCCTAGTGCTTCCCAGGTGGCGCTTCCCGTAGCAGCCTTCGGGGGGCAGAAGAGCCGCGCTGAACGCCCCGCGTTCCGGAGCCTCGACACACCCCGCCCCCGGGCGCAGGTGGCCCAGGCCCTGGCGATCCTTAAGCGGAAACCTATCCCTACTTCCGCGCCTCCACTCGGCCCCTTTAAGAGCCAGAGTGTCCAGAGCGAGGGATGCCCGGGGACTGAACCGCGACTCGGGGGGGGGGGGGGAAGGGGGAGGCGGGGAGGACTTCCGAAAGAGAATTCCAACTTTTCCTGGACCGGATTCCCCTCGGGCGTCCCGAAGAGGGCAGACCTTCCTTTCCAGAAACTTCAGTCGGTTCTTTAAGTCATCTAAGTGGAAGACACAAGAGGCCCGTAGCGCCCCGGTGCCCCCTGGACCGGAGCCTCTCCCTGCCCAAAGCTCCACGCTTAGCCTCGTCCCTCCCCGCAGGATGTACCTAGGCGGGTCCATCGCCAGCCGGGGAGAGGGGTGTGGGCAGAGCGGGGACAGGTGCAGGGAGGGACCCGCCCCCCTCAACAGGTGAATCACTCCAGTTGGGCCTCGGTTCCCGTGAGTTACACTCTGCTCGGCTCCGCCCGGGGAAGGAGAGGGCGGGACAGGATCCCCAGTCTGCAGGCGCCCTCCCGGTGGCCTGGTCACTTGGTTCCGACCCTCGGGGCTGGAGCGCACCTGGGTCAGCCCACTTCCGGGGAGGGAGGTGGAGGAGCCCCTCCCCGCCGCCCACCCCCTGGCCCAGCCCTCTGGTCTCACCCAATGTACCTGGGCCGATCCATTCCCCAGAGTGCGCAGGGGGTGGAATGGCTCGGAGAGCCACAGTGGGTCAGGCAAGTTTCTCCCCGAAAGCTGGAAGCGTGCTCCTCTTCCACGTTATTTCCGCTCATTAAAGTCCTGGAACAGGGCAGCGTGGGCTTGGAATAGGGACAAGGAACGGAAGAGGGAAGGGGAGGAGCACGCACCCCTCCCAGCCTTGGTGCGCGCCGCGCCCCCTACCCTCTCGGTACCAAGTAGGGGACGCGCGGACCGGACGCGCCCAGACGGCCGCGATGGCGCCAGTGGCCCGCGGGCTACCCTGGGGCCCGGCCTTTCGGGGCTGGGGCGCGGCCGTCTTCGTGTGGGTCTTTCTCAGAACCTTGTGCACAGGTACGGAGCGCCGGGCCTCTGGTGCGGCGGAGCCGCGGGAGGGCACTATAGATGGGGCATGGATGGAGTTCTACACCGCCGAACAGGCTGCAGAGCTGGGGGAGGGGGAGAGCCGAGACTAGGATCTCCTGATCCCCAGGGTCTCGGGAAATCCCTTGGGTGCCAGAGTGAGGGGAAGTCCCCATTGGAGTCAGGGAGCGCTCCCCCGGCCTTGTTCAGAGACAGCAGGAAGTGAAACTCCCCGAACCGCGAGCGCTGGAGCGGCAAGGAGAATGGGACCCTTTGTGGTGTAGGGGTGAAGGACCACCCGATCACTGGGAAAGGCCGGGATGGGGACTTGGGCGGACCCCGAGATTTCTAAGTCTTGGGGTAACGGGGAGCGGGCACTCGAGGGACTGGATCAGACGCTTTCTGGAGAGAGAATTCAAGAAACCGTGCCCAGGCCTCGGGGGGGGTGTAGGACCGGGGACTCCCCAGCCCCCAGTCCCACTCATGTCCCGCAGTATCTGCTTAAGGGTCTGGTGGGATGGACGTATGGACTTGGTGTGAAATCATCTTCTGGGGGCAAGCTTTCACCTGGATCGGGTGTTTGTTTGGGGCGGGGTGTGGAGGGGACTTTCTCTCTCCCCAAGCACTTTTGGTGTGTTCCTTTGAGATGGCTTTGGGTAGGGTGAGGTGGGACGCTGATGGAGACACTGGGGGGGCTTTACCTACTCCATAGCAAAATAGTTGAGTGAAAGAACTCCAAAATTCCACGCCCTCCCCCCCCCCATCCACAAAGCCCGGTGTTACCTGGAACCTGTAGTGGTGGTTTTTGCGGTAGGACCTTGAGTGTGGTGGCTTTATGGTGGTCATTTGTGCTTTCCTGTACTGGCCACAGAGAGAGGTCCTTTCCCTGAGAGAATGGCTAAGGGAAGAGGGAGCTGGGTTCAGAGGCCACACTCTGGGAAGAGGGATGGACGGGATGTTCCAAGAAAGCTGGCTGTGTGACCTTGTACTTGCCACTTTGGCCCCATGGGTCTAGAAAATGGGCACGATTATCGGAGCTTACCTCTCCCGTCCTGGGATTAAGAAACAATGTGTGCTAGGCACTCTGCAAAGCCATTACACTTGTAAATGTCAAGCGGGTGACAAGTGATGTTGCCCATTCCTGCAGCAGTACTTCCCCGAGCTCGCTCGCTCTGCTAACTCTCCTCTCGCCCTCAGCCCCGGCCAGCGCCATCCAGGTGACGGTGTCAGACCCCTACCACGTGGTGATCCTATTCCAGCCCGTGACCCTGCCCTGCACCTACCAATTGACCACGACCCCTACGGCACCCATCGTCATCTGGAAGTACAAGTCTTTCTGCCGGGACCGCATCGCCGATGCCTTCTCCCCGACCAGTGCTGACAACCAGCTCAATGCCCAGCTAGCAGCGGGTAACCCAGGCTACAACCCCTATGTGGAGTGCCAGGACAGCATGCGCACTGTCAGGGTCGTGGCCACCAAGCAGGGCAATGCTGTGACCCTGGGAGACTACTACCAGGGCCGAAGGATCACCATCACAGGAAGTATGTTGGGCGGGGCAGAGGGGCGGGGCGGGGCTTGCTGGGGTGGTGATGCGGGCTCCCTCTGCCCAGCCTGGTGTCCCCACCTGGCAGCTCTTGAGCACCAGTGCCTGAAACGATTGACGAAGGGATCCATCCTTCCATCCGTCCATCCGTTCATCCATCTATGCTTTATTTAACAACAAAGGTTAATTGAGCACCTAAGATACGCAGGCGCTCTTTGAAGCTGGAAATAGAGCAGTAAACACGTTCATCAAATCCCTTCCCTCCTGGAGCTCGCATTCCAGGGAGGGAGGCGAACAAGATAACACATGCTGGCAAGTGCTTGGAACATAAAATTGGGTAAGAAGAGAAGCAGGGGTTCTTTTTTTTTTTTTTTAAGATTTTATTTATTTATTTGACAGAGAGAGGCAGTGAGAGAGGGAACACAAGCAGGGGGGGTGGGAGAGGGAGAAGCAGGCTTCCCACGGAGCAGGGAGCCCGATGCGGGGCTCGATCTCAGGACCCCGGGATCATGACCTGAGCCGAAGGCAGACGCTTAATGACTGAGCCACCCAGGCGCCCCAGGGGTTCTATAATAATACGAATACCAACAACAATAAGTAAAATTTACATAAGTAACAACTTATAAAGGGCCTCTTATGTGCCAGGCTCTAATCCAGGTTTATATGGATTAACTCATTTAGACCACACCGTAATCGTGTGAGGAGGTTCTATTGTCACTTTATAGGGGCCCAGAGAGGTAAAGCAACTTGCGCAGGGTCACAAAGCTAGAAACAGAGCTGGGATTCTAAGTCGGCCACTTTGGGTCTCGTCTCCAAGCTTGTAACCCCTTTACTTGCCTGGGGTGGTCAGCAAAGGGCTCGCCACGGGGGTAACTTGAGTAAACTGACCGGATGAGAGATTTTAATGGATAAAGCCTATGACTTGCCGGGCACCTTAAGCACACTCTCTCCCGTGGAGTCCTCACGACCACATTGTGCACTCACAGCATCTGGGGCACAGAGAGGTTAAGTGGCTGTCTAGGCACATACCTAGGAAGGGGCTGGAGCTGGGATTTGAACCCAGGCGGCCTTCAGAAGCCTTGTACTTAACCGTAAACCTGCCAGCTGATAAGATGTGCCTACTGGGACTAAGTTAGGGGGAGGTAGAGAGCCGTTCGTTCATTCTTTTTGGTATTTATCGAGCATCTCCTAAGCGTCAGGCAGTGTTGTTGGTGCTGGGGACGTAAGTGGTGATCAAGACAGCCAAGGTCCCTGCCCTTGAGAAGGTGACATTCTAGTGAGACAGGTGGTAAACAGGCAGATAAAGAACAAGAGAATTTCAGGGAGTACTAAGTGCTACAAAGGGAGCCGGCTAGGACCAGGTGCTATATGGAATGACTCGGGGGTGCACACCGTAAAATCTTTTGCGAATGTGATTTTAGAAGGACCAGACCCTAGAGAATCTTGAGGAAGGTGATGGGCTGCCGTGGGTGAGGGATGAACACTCAACCCACTTAATGGATTTAGCCTTTCACTGTCTTAAACAGGGATTAGAGTTTTAATCTTGGGCATGGGGACAGCGTGGGGAAGGAGCGTCCCTTTGCAGACCCCAAGAGACCAGGCAGGCACACTCAGTCTGTCTAGGGACCCAGCCTTTCAGTCGTATTTGGGGGAGGGACCGGACCTGCTTGACCTGAATTTTCCTGAGCAGCTCGGCCCGAAGCATCCTGCTTTTCTGGCTGTGGGAGAGCTTCTTGGGGGTTCAACCTGTTCAGGCCCCTCCCCCATTACCCCGTGTCCTCTCGGGCCTGGACCAGGCATGACGGCCCAGCAGCCCGCTCAGGACAGCCCAAAAAACTGAGGGTGCCCTTGAAGGCTGGCTGAAATCATGCTTCCTCTGCTGAGTCTAAAATTCCAGAGTGACCCTCAGGCTCTCCTGGGGGTAGACTCTTCGTGTTCCAGAGGCCCCCTGGCTTTGGGTGTTTCAAGCTGCCTTGACGTGCTGTTGTGTTTGATACAGGCCATAATTTGTAAATATCCATTGTGTGTATGTCCTCTCAGGAAGCCTGGGAGCTGCAGGAGCTTCCTCCATTTCAGCTTTGAGGATGGAGAAAAGTGGACCTCCTTCTGGTGCTCTTGGGGTCACCAGCTGTCTAGGTTTTAACCGAAAGTTGTCCTAGGCAAACTATAATGGTGCGCACCCTTGGGGTCCGGCAGCCTGGGGTGGCTCCCTCTACCCCTCCATCCATCTCTGCTCTGGCTGATGGGGAGCACCGGGATAGGAGCCTTGTTTCTACCTCGCCAGGCTGCTTGGGGCTTCTGAGACCCCTGAAAGGAGAGCTGCCTCTGCTCTATGTGGATAAGGAAGCAGAGGCCCAGGGGTATGGAGAAGGCCCGGCTTCTGTTCTCAGCGGAAGACCCAGCATCTTCTCCTGGTACCTGAAACAATGAGGGCAATGCCCAGCCCAGCTGGTGTCAGGACCAGACACAGACCAGGAACAGGGTGTGCCTTGCAGGAAGGAGGTGGGCCCAAGCCTTAGAATTGATCAAAAGAAGCTGGAAGGCCATATTTTTTTGTGGGTTTTGAAAACATTATGCAGTCCAAACAAAACACATTGAGGCCAGGATCCGGCCCCCTGGAGCCCAGATTTCAACTCCCAGCCTGTGAACTTTTGCAGGGGCAGGGGGTTCCCGTCCAGCTCCTCAGCATTGTGCAGGGACCTGCCCCTGAGCTCTGACTGGGGAGAGATATGGTTGGAGTCTGATTTAAGGATATAGGCGGAAAATCGATGGGCCGACGGGGTGTTACAGAGAATCAGGAAGATTGGGGAGCATGTAGTTCAGCGTTGTATAAGGATTCGATGAAAGCACAGAGAGAACTCAATACTCTGTGGCTAGATGCATGACCATGGAGGGGAGTCATGTCCTCCACCCCTTTCACGGCTCCTCAGGTTACCTTACATGAAAGCCTTCCCCCGGTCCCCCCTGAAATTTGCACAACTCTCGCCTCCACTTTGGTACTTTTTCCCTGATTGGTTTTCTCCATACTGCTTATCACCATCTGATACGTGATCTATTTACAGTTTTTATTTGTCTTTCTTTCCCGGTTAGGATCTGAGCTCCATATAGGAGCAGGGATTTATGTCTGCTCGCTGTCGCAGTGCTTCTTAAATGTGTCAGTTGGAGGGCTGCTGGGCTCTTTTTTTTTTTTTTCACTCTTAAATTCTTCCAAGAACCTTGTTTTTATAACTAGCAAGCTGAGAGAAGTTTAAAAAATACTCAAGATGAGGGCGCCTGGGTGGCTCAGTTGGTTGGGCAGCTGCCTTCGGCTCGGGTCATGATCCTGGAGTCCCAGGATCGAGTCCCACATCGGGCTCCCTGCTCGGCTGGGGATCTGCTTCTCCCTCTGACCCTCTTCCCTCTCGTGCTCTCTGTCTCTCATTCTCTCTCTCTCAAGTAAATAAATAAAATCTTTAAAAAAAAAAATAAGATGACAATAACAAACTCATTAGCGGTTAACATAAATAACATGCTTTTTATGAAAAATGACCATATTTTCCAAAACACAGCAAAAAACCTTAATGAGAAGTATGGCATTGCTTTAGCTTTATATTTTTGCACGTCTCCTTCAAGTCTGCCTGAATAGAAGAAGCTGGATTCTCAAAGCTGCTTCTGCATTCAATTTATTGTGACAGTACATGTCCTCCTCTGGAGGACTTCAGGGCACACTCATGAGAGTTTCCGTGAAAAAGGCAAATAACATCTTAGTAATATTATGATAATAACTTTGACCTCAAGGCTGCCCTGAAAAGATCTGGCGGAACCCCGGGGTCCATAGATCAGACTTCGAGAACATTCGTTCTTTAGTACACCAGGTGCCTCAGATACTGCCGGGAACATAGGGTGCATTCGGGAATTACGTGTTGAATATTGAAATAGTGTATCAGGTGCCAGTTTGAATATAGCCATGTGTCCAGAATGCTGTAATAGATGACAAGAGCTAAGGAAGGGGAGCATGAAGAGGGAAGGGGTTCATTTCCAGGTCCTGGCCAAGGCCCCCGTGTCAAGCACTGGGGACTTGGCAGTGGCCGAGACAGGCCAGATTCTGCTTGCGTGGAGCCCACATTCTCCTGGGCGTGGGGTCATGCACGGTCAGCCCCTCAGCTGGCTGGCACAGTCCAGCAGTCAGGTGGGGGTTATGCTTGCAGGATGGAACCCGCCCTGTGAGCATCTGGGAGCCCAGTGCTAGCCAGAGGGAGTAGCAGGAGCCCTGGCAGGTATGGGCCCAGCATCTTGGGGGACGGCGAGGAGACCAATATGTCTGGAGTCTGGTGAGCAAAGGAGAACCGCAGGGTTGAGGCTGATGTGGTAACCAGTAGCCAGATCTTGCCAAGGACCTTACAGGCTGGGGTTAGGTGCTTGTAATGGTGTAGGAAGACATCGGCAGGAGGGTTTTTCTTTTTTCTTTTCTTTCTTTCTTTTTTTTTTTTTTAGGAAGAGAGTGGGAGTGTGGGGGAGGGGCAGAGGGAGGGAGAGAGAGAATCTCCAGCAGACTCCCTGCGGAGCGCGCAGCCTGTCATGGGGCTCCATCTCATGACCCTGAGATCACAACCTGAGCTGAAGTCAGGAGCCCCAGGAGGGTTTTTCTGTAGACGTGGGGTCTTCTGAAGAAGGAAGAAGGCTTCCGTTCTTTCATTCCCTCCGCAATGGACTGGTGCCCTGGTGGGTGCTGGGTGGTGCAGCCTGGGGCGTGCACAGTCACCCCCGTCCGAGCCGCCATGGAGAAGGGCAGTGGGCACGTGGGGCAGGGAGGTAGGCAGGTCGGCGAGAGCCGCAGGGGAGCTCCGGGGGTGCTCACCTCGCCCGTTCCGGTCTGCCATCCTCCACGAGTCGCCCGTGGTCCCACCCTGTCCCATGGGAGTGAATGGCCGAAGGGATTTAACTAATTGGGGCCTGAGGAGCAGAGAGGAAACCGGATGTGCTGAAAGACTTTCATTACTGCCTAATTGACGGGCTCCTCGCCCGCCTGAGCGTCCCAAGCCCTGGGCCTGACCTGGAATGCGGGGCTGACGACTCGGGAACCGGGGGCGGCCCCCCGGCTCTGTCTCCCAGCCACTCCTTCTCATGCCTGGGCGGCACCTGATTCTTGGAATCTGGCCTGTTTATCTCGGCCTCGCCACCCAGGCCCCTTGCCCCTGGGGCTACACCAGGCTCTGGGTGGTTCATGTCGGGGAGTTACTTTGCTGTGAGGAGGGGTACCAGGATGGCTGTAGGTCTGCAGCCTAGGCTCCAGAGTCGGCCCATCCGGTTCCAGCACTGATGTGACAGGGCGGAGTGGGTAATCTTGCCAGGCCTCGTTTCTCACCTACAAGACAGGAAAGGTAACAGGACCCACCTCACAGACTTGTTGAAATACCCCGTGTTAAGTAAGTGTTTACAACAGACCCTCAACAGTAGCACACCCTCGGTATGAATTATCTAACGTTCCCTTGGTCCGTCTGCAGCCTTGCGCTCCTGACGTGCGCGTGGGGAGGCTCCGGTCCCCTCCCCCGACGTGTCCTCATCCCTCTCCTGTTGCAGATGCTGACCTGACCTTTGAGCAGACGGGTTGGGGGGACAGTGGCGTGTATTACTGCTCCGTGGTCTCGGCCCAGGACCTCCAGGGGAACAACGAGGCCTATGCAGAGCTCATCGTCCTGGGTGAGTGGGTTGGGCCCCGAGGGCCTGGGAAGGGGTCGGGAACCGGGATCAGGGCCTCTTCTTCAGTTGCTTCTGTATGTCTGCCCTCTGCCCTTCAGCTCACTCTCCGGACTCTGTCGCTGCTTCATTCTCTTCTCATGGCGCTGCCAGTCACTGGGGCTTCTCTCTGCCCTGCACCCCAGGCAGGGGCCCCTCCCCCCAACATTTCAAATAAGCCAGAGCCAAACTGGAGAGTGGAGAGAACTGGGGACTCTACCTCTTCCCGGTCTCCTTTTTTTTTAAATCCCCAAACTTTCAGAGTTAATTGGCAGGGAGTGAGGAGCGAAGATGGTGTGTCTCACTGGGGGGAGACCGGACCCAGCTCTTGCCACCGTCCGCAGGGCCGCCGCTCACCCCGCGACCCTGGCCAAAGCTCAGGAACCTCACCCTCCGCCCTGTAGGGAGGGCGCTGTGTGGTTGACGCAGTGAGGCCGCCGCCCCATGCTCAAGGCCAGGGTAGGGTCATCCATCGGCAGCCCCCGTCTGGCCGCGAGGCCCCCCTGCCATGTGGGGAAGGGACGCTGCCATTAGCCGCATGCCCTGTTCTTAGCCAGCACATTCGGGCTCAGGAGGCGCTGCCGGGCTGAACGTTGCCATCATCACCCGCATGATGCAAGGAAACGCATGTGTGAATGAGCACACATGACGGGGGCGTGCCCCAGGGTGTTCCGATCACGACAGAGTTCGCGTGTGGGTGACAGAACGCACGCAGCAGGGACCCGGAGAACTCCGGGTGTCTGTGGGCCAAACGCACAGCCTGCATCAGCATTTCTCAAAACGCAGCGTCAGGACCTGCTTAGCACTGTAAAAAAAAAACCCTAGAGGATCTCAAAGAGTTTGTGTGTAAGTTTTTGTGGATGATGATAGTTGTTTAACGTGACAGATTGAGAGCAGGAAATTTTTAAAGCGCAAGGCACGTGAGCACGCCATCCACTGTCACCAGGGCGATGAGGCCACCACTCCTCACGGAGCCTCTGGGACACCTGTGGGAGAACACCTGCCCGCGAAAAAGGCAGACGAGACTTGGTGCTATTCCGAAAGCGGTCTTGGCCTCATGGGCAGGACCACGCTTTGGGAGCCCCTGCTTTGCGTGCTAGAACCTACTCGTGGGGGCAGGTGGCGCAGAGCTTTGCAGACTTAGAGCCGGGTGTGTGGGTGCCCCCGCGATCCGACACTCGTGGGGCACAGAGAACCGGCGGCACTTAAGGGGAGTGGGCCTCGGGGTTTGTACAGGGGACAGAATGCGTGCAATGAGCTGGAACTCAGGGCCGTTCTGTGATTTTTATGGGCTGTGGGCACTTCTGCCTTCATGGGCCTCTTCCTTCGTATTAAAAAATAAGACGTTTTGTGATTGCCTTGCTGTAAAGACGATTCATTATTCTAGATTGGGTGTTACTATTTTTTTTTCTTCAGATTTTAAAATAAAATGAAAACATCTAGGGCACTGTGTCTACCTTGCCTGATGGAACAGGACTATCCGTCTCGCCAGGAGATGGAACCCTTGGGGGTGATAGGACCCGTGTATGTGGAGCAGATGGGGGACCCACACTTGAGGCTGAACCTTCAGAACCCACAGGACGTGTTCTGGAACACCTTGGGGCAACAGAATTCCCCATGGCATGAGAGAGTGGGTGAATTATGGGGTGGAAGCCTTCTGGAAAACACTCACATGGTCTGGGGTGGGGGGTTGCAGGAGCCATGTGCTAGGACCCTCGTAGACCACCAACCCCTCTGCTGCAGGACATACCTTCACCCTGAAGAGCCTAGAGCGTGCTTCAGGGTAGGGGCGGGCTGGGCTGGCCCCTGCCAGCGTAATCTGTCTCTCTTTTGTCCCTCCAGGCAGGACCTCGGGGGTGGCAGAGCTCTTACCTGGTTTTCAGGCGGGGCCCATGGAAGGTACGGGGTGGACCCCCACTAACCCCACCTGACTCCAACTCCGTGGTGTCTAGTGACCTGGCTCTGGGGTGGGCCGGGCTGGCTGAGGAGGGGCCTGGGGTGTAGGCAGGGGGCTCTTGTTGACTGGTGCCTGCAGGGATCTTCTAGAGGGTGGCATCCGGGCAGCTGGCTCTCTGTCCCTCCTCTGCAGCTACGTCCTGTTCTTGCTCCGGCCAGGTCACCTCTGGTTTTCTGCTTTGCCAGAGGAGCCCACTGCAAGTTCCCTGAATTCGGGGCTGGCCCTGGGTGGTAGAGGGTGAGCGCCCCTCTGCTGCTGAGGCCCCTGCATGTGGCTGGGGAATCCAGCAGGGGTCGCAGCTTCCCCAGGAAGCTTCACGAATAGCCTCGCCTTCCCCCTGACTCTGCATCGCCCCCACTGTGCCTGTGTCCCTGTGTCCCCGTGTCCCCCCCAGGCCTCCTGCTCACGACCTGTTCTCCTCTCTCTCTGCAGACTGGCTGTTTGTGGTCATGGTCTGCTTGGCTGCCTTCCTCGTCTTCCTCCTCCTGGGCATCTGCTGGTGTCAGTGCTGTCCCCACACCTGCTGCTGTTATGTCCGGTGCCCCTGCTGCCCGGACAGGTGCTGTTGCCCGGAGGCGCGTAAGTGCCCCTCACGTGCCCACCCCTGCACGCCTCCCTCCTGGCTTGCAGGGTGGGAGGCGGCCGTCCGCTGGCTTCCCAGGACAGTGCTGTGGCCTGGAGGGCGGGAGGTGAGCAGTCTGGGAGAAGGTGGGCCAAGGAGGCTCTGCTGTTTGAGATGACCGTTTACATACACTTCCAACTTTGCATTCATTTTAAACTTTCACTTAGAGTTGTTTTGAAAGCATCATTTATGCGCATGGTAAAAAAAAAACTGTCAGTACAAAACACCATTCACTGGGAAGTACAGCTTCCTTTTTTTTTTTTTTTTCAAAGATTTTATTTATTTGAGAGCAAGAGAACGAAAGAGAACGAAAGAGAACGGGGGGGCGGGGTGGGATGGGCAGAGGGAGAGGGAGCAGTGGACTCCCTGCTGAGCAGGAACCCTGAGGCCAGGGGGACTGCAACCCAGGACCCTGAGATCATGACCTGAGCCGAAGGCAGGTGCTTAACCAACTGAGCCACCCAGGAGCCCCAGTAAAGCTCCCTTTAAAAATAAAATCTTAAATGAAAAAGGTAAGAAACCAAACAAGGTTTACAGCACTAATATAATTTACACAATTAAAAAAACCCACATCCACACAAGCACACTGGGTTTTACGCAGATACTATGTTTAAGGACATCTAGCACATCCCGAGTAGGTACCTGGGGGGCTGGGGGATGGGAGTGGGGCCAGAGATGAAGGGGGAAAGAGCAAACAAAACAGGGAAGGGGGAAGCAAAGGAGAAGGCGGGGTCTCCCTCTTGCCACCACCCCATTTCCCCTCCTCAGGGGTGGCATTGTTGCCAGTTCCTTCCAGAGTGCCCGGGGATGGCTGCAGCTCTGCTCAGTCCAAGAGGCTTTCACAGTGAAATCACGGGCAGTCGTTGGCTTAGGCAGGTGGAGGTTGGAGGCCTGGCTGGATGTGTTACCTGCTCGGAAGCCTAAGGAGTGACTTCCCCTTGTGTGGCCGGCACTTAGTGCAGGGCTCAGCCTACATAAAATGCTCCTCGCCCACTAGCTGCTGGCCATGTTGCTGTCAACACTGGTCATGACCGGGGGGCCGGGAAGCACACTGGAGCCTTGCCAGGGCCACTGTGTGACCTCGGACAAGCAGTGCTCACTCTCTGAGCCGGTTTCCTTCTTTATAAGGTTCCCACGAGGTGTTGCGAGCATTAAGGGAAGACTGGGTGAAGCACCCAGCACAGGGCCACTGCTCAGTCCTTACTGGCTGATTTTCCTGATCCTTGAACTCACCAGTGGACAACCTGGACCCTCAAAGTATTGCTGCCCTGAGACAAATCCACTGCTCTCTGGGGGCTGATGCTGGCCATCCTGTGTCTCTTGTCCTTTCTAGCTGAGGGCCTCAGCCTCAGGCAGTGGGTGTTAGTCCCAATCACAGGTGCGGGGGACCCCCCCCAGGGGGCTGCAACCAAGTTTGCAGTTATTACCCCAATGATTAAGGCTGGGGCCAGGAAGGCCAGTGTCTGTCCCAAGGCCATGCTCCACCCGTCCCGAGACGCTGATACCTCAAGCAGAGGACCCATTAACTCACTGCCGTGGGCTGCCAGCGTGCACCCTGTTACTCTTGCCAGGGCCACAACCCCGCCGAGGCGGCTGGAAACAGCAACTCGCACAGCGAGTTATAAAATGCCCACTCCCCCAAGCTACTGAGGGGCCTCTCCTGGGGCCGCTGAGCGCTGAGCCTCCTTCTAAACTGAAGCAGCGCAGGGAGCTTGCTGAGCCTCCCATTTCCCTGTCCCAATCCCAGGGAGGAAGCAACTTGCTCAGTCAGGCCAAGTGATTTCAAGCAAGCCACCTGAACCCTGCCTCTTGCTTGGGGAGGAAGGCAGCAGGGAGGATTTGCCCTTGAGCTGTCAAGCCTAGCACCAGGCGGGGGCTGGCTGGGGGTGGGTGTGGCCCTGGGGTTGGAAACACTAGAGGTACTTTGAGGAGTTACTTGGCTGCTTGGCCGAGGCAAGTGAACGCTGAGGCTCCCACACATTTGCCTCAGAACGATTCCCATTGCATCTGGGCCTGGAGAACCCAGCAGCCATGAGAGGGGAGTGGGCATGGGATTCCTCCCCCCGCCCCCCATGGTGGCTCAGCTGCCAAAGGGGAACTTTGAATCCCGCTAGAGGGTCTAGCACATGGGCCTTATCTAAAGGGGCATCTGCCCCCTGCTGCTCTGTAAGAACTCAGGCCCAGGCGGCTAGAGAGCTGGGATTTTCAGTAAAACCCCATCAAATGTGGGCAAACCATCATATAGTCAAACAAACGCATTGGCTAGCCAGATGAGGGCCGTGGGCTGCCAGTGTGCACCCCCTCCCCAAAAACCTGTGTGAGGAAACCCAAAGGAGCTGTGGATTCAATGAAGCTGATGGCCCGAGTCTCAGGAACCCTGCAGAAACCAATCCAAGCGCCTAGGGAAGCCCCACAGCTCGGGGGTTGGGAAGAAGGTCCAGGCACATGTCCCTGCAGACCCTCCAACCCTGGAGGGCAGCATGGCTCCTGGCTGCCTTCTCATACCGTGTGTCCTCCCCAGTGTATGCCGCAGGCAAAGCGGCCACCTCAGGCGTCCCAAGCATCTACGCCCCCAGCACCTATGCTCACCTGTCCCCTGCCAAGACCCCGCCCCCACCAGCCATGATTCCCATGGGCCCCATCTACAATGGGTACCCTGGAGACTTCGACAGGAATAGCTCAGGTGAGGCCTGGGGGATCTGGGAGCAGCTGGGGCAGGGGTAGGCTGGGCATTTGGGCACTGAGGGGTCTGGGGCTGGAAGAAAGGGGACTGGAGGCTGGGCCTGGAGGGCTTTGTTCCAGGTGGGCGGCCACTGACAGTCGAATCTCCCTCAGTTGGCGGCCACAGCTCCCAGGTACCCCTGCTTCGTGACACAGACAGCAGTGTGACCTCTGGTGAGAACCAATTGTTACAAGGTTGGACATGTCTTTACGGGAGGGGGTGGGGTCAGCGTCTGTTCTCCTAAACTGATGGCCTCCATTTCCTGTCCTTAGAAGTCCGCAGTGGCTACAGGATCCAGGCCAGCCAGCAGGATGACTCCATGCGGGTCCTATACTACATGGAGAAAGAGCTGGCCAACTTTGACCCTTCTCGACCTGGTGCCCCCAATGGCCGTGTAGAGCGGGGTGAGTGGGATCCTTGCGGTTTGAGGGGTGCCTGAGTGGGGAGGGAGAAGCCCCAGGGATGCTTGCTGCAAATCCTGGACATAGTACTTCCCTACCATGGCCGCAGTGAGAAGTGTACAACACCCTCTGTGTCAACACTTAAAAGATGAGAAGTCTAGGGCCCCCTAGAAAGTGTATGAGCCAAGTGGGTGACTCTGCTGGGCCCTGGAGTTCCAGACCTCCCAGCAGTCAGTGACACCCCTCTTCTCTACAGCCATGAGTGAAGTTACCTCCCTCCACGAGGACGACTTGAGATCCCGGCCTTCCCGAGGTCCTGCCCTTACCCCAATCCGGGATGAGGAATGGGGTCGCCACTCCCCTCGAAGTCCCAGACGGTGGGAGCAAGAGCCCCCGGTAGAGCGGCCAGGGAGTGGCTGGGGGGCCGGGCGGCCCCGTGCCCGATCTGTGGATGCTCTGGATGACCTCACCCGGCCGAGCTCTGCTGAATCTGGGAGGAGGTCTCCCCCAAGTAGGGGGAGGAGAGGTCAAGCCTACAGACCGCCCAGAAGCCGAAGCCGAGATGACCTCTATGATCAAGATGACCCAAGGGAATTTCCACACTCCCGGGATTCTCACTACGATGATTTCAGATCTAGAGACCGCCCTCATGCTGACCCTAGGTCCCGCCACCACCGCTCCCGGGACCCTCGGGAGGATGGCTCCAGGTCTGGGGACCCCCAATATGATGGGCGGCTACTGGAAGAGGCCTTGAGGAAAAAGGGGCCAGCTGAGAGGAGGAGACCTTACAGGGAGGAAGAGGAGGAGGAGGCCTACTACCCTCCAGCGCCTCCCCCTTACTCTGAGACGGACTCCCAGGCCTCACGCGAGCGGAGGCTTAAGAAGGTGAGTGAACAATCCTTCCAGGCTTTAAGACCCTTCCTGGACCCTCTCCTCCGGTCGTCCCCAGCTCACACCCTTTTTCTTTCTTCCTTGCAGAACTTGGCCCTGAGTCGGGAAAGTTTAATCGTCTGATCTCACTTTTTCTATGTACCTTTTGTACTTTTTTTTTTTTTAATTTGAGGGACTTATTGATGATCTTGCCCTCCTAAGTCTAATAAAACTTATGATCACAAAGCCTATGTCTAGAGGGAGGTGCTTCTTTTGCTGCGCGAGGTGGGTAGCCCGGGCAGCTGCTGTGTCTGTGTGTGCGTGCCTGCGAGTCTGCAGAAGGCCGCGCGTCCAGCTTTCTCCCAGGACTCGCATCCTGGGCTAGGAGGAAAGCACCGGCTCTGCCTTCCTCCCCGGGCCAGGAGTACGTGCCCCACGCTGACTCCGCCCGGCCCTGCGTGCGCGCCCCGGCCCCGCCCAGTCGTGCGCATGCGCCCCCGACCTCCGCCGTCGCGCACCTCCGACCAGCCGCCGGGAGCGCGCGTGCGCGCTCCTCTCCCCTTCAACCCCGTTCACCTCCCCCCCCCCCCCAACTCCGACCTACTTTACTGTTTCCAAACCCCGCGGCCTGCCTCGTCCCCGGCGACCAGAGCCCCTCCTCCGGGTCCCCCGGCGTTCTATCCGGGCCCGCGTTCCTCTCGGGCGGCCCGCGGGTGGGTGCCAGGCGGCCGCCGAGGCGACGACGGCGACCTCGCGCCCCGCCGAGACCCGGGCCCGCGCGCGCCCGCCCGCCATCGGAGACACACAGCGCGCGCGCTCCCCGGGGGCTGCCCTCCCCCCGCGCGCGTCGGCCCCGGGCTCGCGCCGCCGCCGCCGCCGCCGCCGCCGCGCGCGCGCAGCTCAAGTAAAGGAGGAAAAAAAAGGGGGAAAAAATAGAAAGCAGCGGCGGCTGCAGCAGTGATCCGCCGCCGGACTGGGCCAGGCCGGGCGGCGGACGCGCGAGCCGGCGATCCAGGGGAGAGGCGGCAGCCACCCAGGGCGGGCCGGGTTAAAAAAAAAAGTCGCGGCGGCGGCGGCCGCTGCTCAGGGAAGGAGGCCCGAGGGCCGCGTGCAGCGGGCGGGGGCCGGCCGCGCTGCGTCCCGGAGCCGAGAGCCGCCGGGAGCCGGCGGGCGGGCGGGCGGAGGCGGCGGCGGCGGCTGCAGGAGCAGCAGCGGCGGCGGCGGCGGCGGCGGCGGCATCTCCTCCTCACATGACCCCACTGTTTGTCCCCGTGATCAGCGCGAGCGGCTCCCGTGTCTCCTCCGTCCCCTCCTGCCGCGCGGCGTGAGCGCCGGGCTCGGGGCCCCCCCGGCCGCCCGCCCCCTCCCCTCCCTCCCCTCCCCTCCCCTCCCCCCCCCGGGCCCCGCGCCCCCCCCGCCCCCACCCCCCCCATGGACATGCTGGACCCGGGTCTGGATCCCGCTGCCTCGGCCACCGCTGCTGCCGCCGCCAGGTAAGAGTGCCCGACCGGCCCGTGCCCCCGCGCGCCCTGGCCCCGGCCCTTCGGCCTGGCGGCCGGGCCGCCATGATCCCGAGCGGCCGCTGGGCCCGGCTCAAAATGGAGGCTGCGAGGGAGGGGGAACCCGCGCTAATACCCTCGGCCCCGGGTCCTAGCGGTGCCCCAGCTCCAGACTGGGCCGGGCGGGACGGGGGCCGTGCACCTGGGCAAAGGGGCGGGGGCGCGGGAGGCCCTGACCCCCCTCTTCCCGTCCTCCCCGCAGTCACGACAAGGGACCCGAGGCAGAGGAGGGCGTCGAGCTGCAGGAAGGTGAGTGCTCGCGGGGCTCACCGGGGCCGCGGCCTGCGCCCGGGGAGGGGACTGGGGGCGCCTTGGCCGCGTGACCACTGACCATTCCCCCCCCCCCCCGCCTCCGACCGCAGGCGGGGACGGCCCTGGGGCGGAGGAGCAGACGGCGGTGGCCATCGCCAGCGTCCAGCAGGCGGCGTTTGGCGACCACAACATCCAGTACCAGTTTCGCACAGAGAATAATGGAGGACAGGTGAAGCTGCGGGCCGGGAGCCCGCGGGCAAGTGGAGGGTTGAGCCGAGGGTCGAGCGGGCGGGCTGGGAGGGGCTCAGACCTGGCCCCGGCCGGGACCCCAGAGCCGATCTCGCTGCTCTGCCGCCCCCTGCAGGTGACGTACCGCGTAGTCCAGGTGACTGATGGTCAGCTGGATGGCCAGGGCGACACGGCTGGCGCCGTCAGCGTTGTGTCTACGGCTGCCTTCGCGGGGGGGCAGCAGGCTGTGACCCAGGTGGGTGTGGACGGGGCAGCCCAGCGTCCTGGCCCCACTGCTGCCTCTGTGCCCCCAGGTCCCGCAGCGCCCTTCCCGCTGGTAGGTGCCCACCACCCCTGGGGGGATGGAGAGGGGACACTGACGCTGTTCTTGGGAATCCCCACGGGGTGGGGCAAGTGGGAAACCGATGCTGCCTTCAGACCATCAGGCGGTGTGGGTCAGATCCCTGTTCTGCGTGGTAAAACTTGGGTCAAGAGCTTTTCTTTCTTTCTGTAAAATGGGGATGATGATAACAGGAAAGTCTCTTAGAGGTGAAAGTGGATCAGCTCATCAGGTGATTGCTGGGCATCTGCTGAGTTCCCTGGCTAGGAGACAGGGCAGAGTGGCACACAGAGAGGGGTTTCCCGTCCTCCAGAGGATGCGGTGAACATTCTACACGGCAAGAAGGGGATGGGTTGGCAAAGATGGCTAAGGGTGGCCTCTGTGTCCTCCTACTCCCCAGGCCGTAATCCAAAATCCCTTCAGCAATGGCGGCAGCCCGGCAGCTGAGGCTGTCAGTGGGGAGGCACGGTTTGCCTATTTCCCAGCATCCAGTGTGGGAGATACCACGGCTGTGTCCGTACAGACCACAGACCAGAGCTTGCAGGCCGGAGGTAAAGGGAGGAAGGGGCCAGGGCGGAAGGCAGGGGAGGCAGCAGGCCTAGCAGGGAGGGAAGCCCCCCCAACCGGTTCTGATTGTCCCCCTTCCCCCCCAGTTTTTGCACTAACCCCCGCTTTTGCTGCAGGCCAGTTCTATGTCATGATGACACCACAAGATGTGCTTCAGACAGGAACGCAGAGGACGATTGCACCCCGGACACACCCCTACTCCCCGTATGTGTGGGAGACCCGGTCCCAGGAGCAGGGGACCTGGGGAGGGGCTGGTGTGAGGGGGCCAAAGGAAGGGAAGTTTTTCTCGAATGGGAGCCAGACAGTTGAGCACAGCAAGCAGTCAGCGTATTTTTTTGGTCTGTTTCTGCTTTTTAAGTATAAGCAAGGGCATTAGTATTTTTTTTTTTTTTTTTTTGCATGGGAGTTTATTTTACAGAGATAATTTCCAAATCTGACTCCTTAATAGGTGTTTAGACAAATGGGATCTGAGAGAACACGTGCCCATCTTTTTCTTCTTCTAGGAAAATTGACGGAACCAGAACACCACGGGATGAAAGAAGGAGGGCCCAGCACAATGAAGGTAAGGTCTGGCTGGAGTTTCTGGGCCCCATGGGCACCGCCAGGCCTGGTGCTTGGTGTCACGGCTCACTGGCTCACCGTGAGTGCACAAGAGGTGTTTGGTGAACGCTGGAAAAGTAAAAACAGGTAGAAGTCCGTTGTCAGGAACAGAAAGGCAGGAGGTGTGACGTGGAAGGTGTTTTGTCACGCTGACTAGTGATCTTGAGTTCATGGTCAACGTCTGAAATGGCAAATTTCACGTTCACATGTGGATATCCTGCTTCTCTTGAAGAATCGGTTTGATTTGGTTTCCTTAGGACTACTTTCCATGTGGCAGCTGTTGCACTCTTGTCCTTCATTTCCCCCACCCACCTGACTTCTAGAAGCAGCTCTGGTCTGCTGGAGAACACATCTGAGATTGAAACTCCCCGAAGCTGTGCCCCTGGCTGGCCAAGGCCGAGCATCGTGCCCTTCCGTTAAACAACAGATCCCACCCTAAGGTCATCTTGGCCCTTAATGCTGTCCCTTAGTCCTCCACCGCATTCCCCCCTCCACCCCCCCACCCCCTGGTCATGGTAGCATGCAAGTCCAGGGGGGCGTTTACACCTAGGTCATCTTCTCTCAGCACGTGTTTCCTGAAGGCGGATTCTAGGCTGAGCAGCGTGCACCCTGGGCCGGGTCTGGAGCCTGGTCTGCGGTGTCAAGGAGGCGAAGTTTAGGCTGGTGTCTTCCCCAGAGAGCTGGCCTTTGGGAGAGCCTGTCAGGCGGAGGGGAGCTCAAGCTGGAGGGAAGGCAGAGTGGGCCGAGGTTGCTTCGGGCAGTGCTGATGGGGTCGAAGCAGAGGTTCCATGCGGCGTGCTTGGGGGTGGGGGACCAGCGAGGACTAAGGAAGGCGTTGAATGTCAGGGTGAGGCCCTGAGAGTCCTGAAGGTGTTCGGCTGGGTTTGGGCCTTTGCAGCTGTGACCCGAGCAGCTCACTGAGCTCAGCCTTTAGTACATCCGTACCCTACATCTGCCTGGCTTTTAGGCCCTTGGGTCCAGGGGCTGACAGAACGGATGAGGTCTTGGCTCTCGCAGTGTTCCTTCTGGTGGGAGAGACAGATTACACGAAGCTGCGGTGTGATGTGAGGAGGAGAGAAAGCTGCGCGAGAAGCTAGGGAGTAATGGCGGTGGTGTGCTCCATAGGCCTCTCTGAGCCTGGAGCAGAGGCCTGAACGGGCGGCCAAGTCCCCGAAGCAGAGTCCCAGGCAGGGGGCTGAGCAAGTGCAAACACCCAGGCCAGAGCCAGGACAGACCTCGGTGTGTCTGAAGAAGAGCAGAATTCAGAGGAGGAAAGAGGAAGTTGGTGGCGTTGTGGGAGGGCTGGCCAGGGCACGCGGGGCCTTGTAAGAACAGCATCCTTGCTCCGGGGTTTTTATTCTAATCGGAGGGGAAGCCAGGGGTCTCTACGGAGGAGATGGGACACCAGAGGCTGGGAACATCGCAGGTGACTGCAGATGTCGGCCTGAGACAGGACAGGGCATGAAGCAGGGGAGCGCTTGGGGGAGAAGATTGCAAGGCTGGAGAATCAGGGTTTCCTGATGGCGTCAGGTTGGTTTGAAGGGAAGGGGAAAGGCCGAGCTTGGTTTGGGGGTGTGGTGTGATTGAGGGGCCTCCAGTAGGCTACCCCAGGCAGTCCCGGCCGTGCTGCTTACTGGCTCTGTGACATCAGGCTGCTTCTCAGTCTCTGCATCTGTGTAGTCGTGTGTGAAATGGCGTTAGCTCGACTACCCCGGTGCCCCCAGCCCTGCAGTGCACCATCTGGTAAGGCTGCAGCCGGTGACTCGGGGATACCATCGAGCCACCCTCCAGCCTGCTCTGCACTCTCCGCCTCTCACCTGCCGAGTCTTGAATCTTGCTCATCCTGCAGAGAGCAGTCAGCAGTCTTTCTCATAACCTTGTCCTTACGCTCCAGCTGCATCTTGCTCTCCGTCTCCCAACCTGCACAGTCTTTGACCCACCCTCTGCCCATCCTCCCTGTACCCTTGCCAGTCTGACTCCTTTCTCTACCAAAGGAGGTCCGTCTGAGGTCACCCATGACGACCTCATTGCCAAATTCACTGGCTTCCTTTCCTGTCTGTGCTCCGAGCATCTGACCCAGCCTGGTCCCCTTTCGGGAATGTTCCTTTCTGCTCTACACACTCTGGTTTTCCTGCACTCTGCTTTTCCTTCCCAGCCTGCTCCTCAGAGCAGAGCTTCCCAGTAGCTCCGGGAAGCTTGTTAACAGTCACGATCTCTGGGGCCGTCCTCTCAAGGTTCAGAATGAGTAGGTCAGCGGGAGGCCCAGGAGCCTGTATTTCAACAAGTTACCCAGGTGATTCTTCCCATTGGGCAAGGCTGGAAACTGCTTTGACTGTTGGTGTTCCTTAAAGTCTGGCCTGTCTTCCATTGGCCTCAGGAGAGTTGAAGCCTTCAGCTCAGGGATATTCAGTATCCCCCAAACCCTATGCCCAATTGTAGGTATTCATCATTGCTCCAGAAAAGAGTATGTGATTTGGACAAGGTGAGAACCGCTCCTCAGTGTCCTCCCAGGGCTCCCCCCTCGTCCCGGACCCTGGCTACCTACAAAGCTGTTTCTATTCCGTTCTTCTCTCTTGAACTCCATAGCCGTAGTTTGAACTGTCCATTCAAAATCTTCATTTCTGGATGTCCTTGAGACACCTCATACTCACCTTGTCCAAAACAAGCTCCCCGCCACCCCCCCCCAAAGGTTCCCATGCAACATTTCTTTTCCCACAGGGCAAAAAGCATCCCTCTTAGAATTACCCAAGCCAGAACCGAAAGCCAGGGCCACCCTCGACTCTGCCGCTTCTCCTTCCCTCATGTCTGCGAACCCTGAGATTCTGTGCTGAATTAGACCCCATATCAGCTTCTCTTTCTCCTTTTTCCCTCTTTTCCACCTTTTCTTGGGACTGCGGGAGCCCATCTCCAGGCCCCACAGGGAATTGGAGCCTGTGGGGCCAGTCCATTGCAGCCGGGTCAGAATTTGGGCCCACTGTTGCTGGGAACCTCTTAGGAGTCAGAAATCCAGAAATCTGATTTTTAAATGCCAGCTGAGATTGCTTTTTCTATTTCATTAGTTTCAACTCTTAATGTTGCTAATTCATTCCATTTACTTATTTTGGGTTTAATTAGTTTGGGGTTTTTTTCCTGGCCTTTCAAGATGATTTAAACCTTCCTTTTTTCCCAGCACAAGCCTTTCTAGATGTAAATTTCACTCCAGTGCTGCTTCAGCTGCGTCCCATTTGGATATATTGGTTTTCGTTATCATTCAGTTTAAAATACTTTCCAATTTCCCTAATGATACCTTCTTTGACCCATGGGTTATTTAGAAGTGCATTGCTTAATTTTCAAACATTTGTGTTTTTTGGATTTTTTTTTGTTACTCATTTTTAATTTAGTTCTGTTCTGATCAGAAACTTACTGTTACTATATAATGTCAGTTCTCTGAGATTTGTTGAGACTTGTTTTATGGCCCTGAATATGGTCTGTCTTGTGGAAGGTTCCATGTGCGCTTAGAATGCGTGTCTCTGCTGTGGTGTGGAGAGTTCCCTCGGGGTCGGCTAGCTCAAGTTGGTTGACACTCTTGAGGTTTTCTATCCTGACTTTTTTGTCTACGTGTTCTATCAGCTACTGAGAGAGGAACGTTAACGTCTCCAAGCATGTCTGTGAGTTTGTCCGTTTCTCCCTTCAGTCCTGGCAGATTTTGCTTCTGGATGGTTTTCAGTGTCGTATGGGTGTAAGCGAAGCTCTACTGTGGAGTAGACGTGGCCTTGGTCTTGACCGGGCGTCCTCCCTTTCAAACGTGCCAGGATGGTCTTCCCGAGCCACAGGTCTGACCACCTCACCACCTGCTTGGTGAAAGGGCCTGGGCCCATCAACAAGGCATTTGAGACCTTCACAACCTAGCCTTTCCCTTCCCCACTTGCCTCCCCAGAGTATTTCCATGTCCCCATTTTAGCATTTTCCACACCTGTCTGCCTGATGCCCCTCCCCTCAGAAAGCAGCCCAAATGTTCCCTCCCCAAGTCTTTCTCTGAAGGCCCACCACACCCAGCACCATGTAGAAATCATTGGCTCACCCTGGCATTGCCCAGGCACTTGGTACAACCTTCGGTCATAGCACCTCTCTGGTGTCCGTGTCCCCCATTCACACACATTGCACAGAGGTGCCGTGCACACCAGCAGGACAGAGGTTGAGTCCTCCACAGACTCTGGGCTTGCAGGTGCCCCCCTGCACACAGTAGGGCAGGCACTAAGGTTTTCTGGTTTGGGGGTTCTTTTAATTTTATTTATTTGAGAGCAAGAGCGTGAGTGAGCAGGGGAAGGGCAGAGGGAGAGAATCTCAGGCAGACTCCCTGCTGCATACAGAGCTCGACCTGGGGCTCAATCCCATGACCCTGAGATTGTGACCCGAGCTGAAACCAAGAGTCGGATGCTCAACCGGCTGAGCCACCCAGGTGCCCTGGGCAGGCAATAATTTTTAAGTAAACGCAAACTGGAAAAGATGTGCCCGGCGCCCCCATCCTTGCCATCTGGTGGTTGGAAGGGAGGAGTCTGCAGGAGATCTGGCTGCAGCCCGGTGCCGGGGGCTTGAGAAGGCCAGACTGCATGAGGGGAGAGCAGGAAGCGGAGAAGCCGTCTGCTGTTGAGTTTCTCTGCTGAAACCTTGGGAATAGAGCGCAGTGCTGGAGGGCAGGGTGGCCGATGCCGCCAGGCCTGGGCTAGACTCTTGGTTCCACTGCAGTTTTTAGCCACAGAGTTTCCAGGTGGTAGGACGTGGCCATCCTCAGTGGGGAGGTGCAGCCCTCCCCGGCAGTAATGAGACCCGGGTGCTGTGCCCTCACCCCAGGGCGGCGGGTGGGTAAGTGCAGTCCTGGAGAGCAAGGGAGGAGGAGAGTCCCTGAAGGAGGGTGTCATAACCCGGGCCAGAGCAGGGGGCACCTGGACGTGGGGAAGGACGGTTGGCAGTGAGCAGACGGAGCCAAGTGCCAGGAGCCAGCAGTGGGTTTGACGATTGGTGGCCAGGCGTGTTGTTGGTGAGAGCAACACGGTCAGCGGGAGGCACCAACCTCGGAGGCCATGAGGAGTGAGGGGTGTGATTCTGGCCCACCCTCCGTTTTCACTCTCACCCAGACCCCTTCTGACAACCCCCATCAACACTGCCCAGCCCAGAGGAAGTACTCCTTTGCCCCACTTTCCAAATCCCACCTATAGGCTTCATCTCCTCCACAAATGCTGCCTACATCTGCCCATGAGCTGTCCTGGCAGGAGGGATGAGGGTGTGTGTCGGTTGGGGAAGGTGACTGGGCTTTCTTGTGTGTGTCCACACCGATCCCTAGTACTGTGCTTGGAAGGTAAGGAAGATTCTGGCATAGCTTTGCTTCCATAGGCCCTGAACCCTGGTCTTAGGCTTCAATGCAGGCAGACCCCAAGTGGCTGTCATTAGGCCATGACATGAGCCCGATGAGAAGCCACAGGGATGGGGTAGCCGCCGCTCAGGTCAGCGGACAGAGTTTGGGTGAGATTGCTGAGTGTTACGGGAGTAAATCACGAATCTGGATTTCTCAAGCGAAGTCTTCCATTGGTCTGCCAGCCCTGGCCTTCAAGGTAGGGTTCACGTTGCCCTTGGGTGACTGCCCCCGTGGTTGGTGGGGCCAGGCCCCTGAGAGCCACAAGCATCAGCCGTGGCAGCTTGGGACTCGCTGCCTGGGCTCTGGAGAAGGATTTTAACCAGGGGGGAGACATGGTCAGACTGTGATTTTAAAGTTGAACTAAAAAATTTGTGGAGCCCAAAGCCCCGGGGGAGGCCTGAGGACTGTGGAAAATCAAAGGCAGCAGCTGTGGAGAACCAGACAGGGGCGCCGGGGTCCTGTGGAAAGGGGCTCTGGCCCATTCTTGCCTCCCAAGAACACAAGCCACAACTCCCCATTTTTCAGAAGATGCCAATTATTACGTTTTTCAGAAGATGCCAATTATGCCAATTATTAAAAGTGAATTACTTTTTAAAAAAATACGCCAGGCAGGTAAACAAAATGAACCCACCGTCCCCACTGTTGATTCTGCCCGAAAGGTGTGTGCGTGCGGCCCGTGAGAAGCGGCGTGAAGCGGGGCGTGGCAGCCAGGTGCCCACATGTGGGCGCTGCCCCCGTGGGCGGCCCCGGTCCGCGGCGGGTGGGAGCGCCGCGCGGGAAGCTCTGGGAAGCTCTGTGCGCACGGCGGGCCACACGGCTCTTACTCTTGCAGTGGAGAGGAGGCGGAGGGACAAGATCAACAACTGGATCGTCCAACTTTCAAAAATCATTCCAGATTGTAATGCAGACAACAGCAAGACGGGAGCGGTAAGTGCCATGCCCCCCGCCGCCCCCGGCCACCCCTTCGAGAAAGTCTGCCTGGCCTGGTCCCTGGGCGCCGTCCTGGGCGAGCCAGCGGGCGGCGCTCACCAGCGCTCTTGCCCACCCCCCAGAGTAAAGGAGGGATCCTGTCAAAGGCCTGCGACTACATCCGGGAGCTGCGCCAGACCAACCAGCGCATGCAGGAGACCTTCAAGGAGGCCGAGCGGCTGCAGATGGACAACGAGCTGCTGAGGCAGCAGGTGAGGGGCGGGGCGGGGCGGGGCCGGGGGGAGCCGGCGCAGGTGTGGGCAGCCAGCCCCTGGCTCCTCGCCCCCTGCCCGGTCCCCCTGTCGTGTCCTGTGTGCCAGATCGAGGAGCTGAAGAACGAGAACGCCGTGCTTCGCGCCCAGCTGCAGCAGCACAACCTGGAGATGGTGGGCGAGAGTGCGCGGCAGTGACGCCCACCCCACTGCGGCCTCAGCTGCCCCTTCCCCAGCCCTTAGCACAGAGAGGGACAGACGCCCCTCCCCCAGCTGCGTTTTTTTATAGTAGATTTTTAACAAAACGGGGAGAAATAATACATTTCTGTGGATAAGCGCCCGCCGCTCTCCTCAACTTGGGAAGCGATATCCTCCCCCCCTTCTGTCTTGTCTCCCTTCTCCCGGCCCCCACTAAGCCCCAGCACTTCTAGTGGTCTCGCCTGGAGGCAAGAGGGAGGAGGACAGAGGCCCTGCCATATCCCGCTGCCTCCTTGGTCTCTAGAGGTACTGAGACAGGGTGCTTTCGGGAAGGAGGGGAGCCTTTAGGGGGGCCATCCCCGGGGCCTGGACCTAAGCAGGGAGGCCATGTCCCACCCCACCTCTTGTTTCTGGATCCCTGCTCCCCTTCGAGTGTGTGTGTGTGTTTTAATTTTCTTTATGGAAAAGTGGACGAAAAAAATAGAGAGAGAGGTATTTAACTGCAATAAACTGGCCCCATGTGGCCCCGCCTTGTCTGTCTGTGTCTCTGTCCATCTCGGGGATGGGGAGGGGGCCCGGGGACCGTGGGGAGCTCCACGAGGGCAGTGCCTCGGCTGCGGTGAGTGTGGCAGCGTGCCAGTCCCTGCCATCCTTCCTGTACCTCCCGGACCCCAGTCTGTTGGTCGGTCGGATGGGTGGAGAGGTTAAGGACTGAATATCCCCTTTGAGGCTCCAGGTGTGCATGTGTGGTGTGAGGGCGTGGGGAGCTGGGGTCAAGGACGTGTCCCATGTTTTCGGAGGAGAGGCTGGGGTCTTTCATCTGTTACTAAAAACAGCACTGGCTCCTGACCCTGCCCTTAAGGGTTGAAGCCCTCCCCTCTGCACCAGCCAATGGTGGAGCCTGGCCTTGAGCCCCCCCACCCCCAGGAAGGGCAGATGGCCAGGAAGCCGGGCTTGGCCCGTCAGCCTGTCGCCTCACCCCGTGGCCCTGGCGCCTGCACTGTGACCCCTGCCCCGGCTGGTGACGAAACCTGGCCTGAGCTGCGATGCAGTGCTGCCTGGCGGTGCTGGGAGCCGCCGCCGTGTCTCCCCGGGGCTGAGCGTGCGGCCCGCGGCCCCATGCAACTCCCGGGACCGGGGCCTGCCCGCCAGCTCACCTGGCCGAGCTCCCCACCCGGACCCATCCCAAATGCTCCCAACTGGGCTGCCCTCTGACGGCCCCGTCTCCCTTTCCCCCTCAGCGTGAGGCCGTCTTAGAGTGAAGGTGTGTGCAGCAGGGAGCGGCCTGCACTTCCCAGACCCCACAGCCCCCATTTTTGTGGTTTCGAGTGGGCCTTGGCAGCAGCTCAGGGCCAGGAAGAGTGTTCATTCCTTGGCAGCATCGTCCACAGGCCCTTAGGCTGCAGCTGACCCTGCCTGGGTAGTCCGCGAGAGTCAGGGAGGAAACCCGGCCAAAGGCCCGTCTGTGGAATCAGGGTTTGTGGTTCCCGGGACCATGTGCACCCAAAGATGGCTCAGAGTAGGTGGGAGTGGGGTTGCCACGGTCAGGCCACCTGCTTCGTCTCTCCATCCAGTGGCCTGCTGGAGAACCGGCCCTCAAGAAAAAAGGCCCAGGTTTGTAGAGTCAGCCGATGTCTGTGGTTTAAATGCTCCCACCACTGCCGGATTCCAGGTGCCAGTGTGGGCCCAGTCCAGCGTGCTCCCCTGTGGCCTCCTGTGCTTGTGGGGAGACGGGAAAGCCCAGTGGTGCGAACACACGCCCCAGAGTCAGGCTGCTCAGGCTGGAGCCCTAGCTCTTGCCTCTGGCTGAGCTTGGGCACTGCCCCCATCTCTCCCTGCAGTTCCTCCTATAGAATGAAGAAATCAAGTCTTGGGGTGGGCACAGTGCTAAGAGGGAGCAGGGCCTGGGCAGCCAGGCCCCGGGGATTGGGGGCGAAGAAGGCAGCCGCGGCCCCTGAATACAGAGCAGAGCCCAGCATGGGGCCGGCAGGAGCCGCTCGGACAGGTGGCACAGAAGAGGCAGGCCTCCGGGGTTAGCAATGACCAACACTGTGGGCTTCAATGGGCAAAAACTCCAGAGACCTTTTCTGATACTCAGAAAACCACACGCACGCTGGGGGCTTGTGCCGACATAAACCCGTGCGTCTGGCTGCCCCAGCGTTTCCTGCCTGGATCTGCGCCCTGTGCGAAGGGAGCCTGAAGCGGGAGGAATGATGCTGGGCACCCCTGGGGGGGGCCCCTTAAGCAACGGCCAGCCTCCCTGGGGATGAGGACATCGGGAAAGGGTGGGGAATAGGAGGTCACCTCGCTCCTACTCATCGACCTGTTCAACTTCTGGGGCAAAAGGGGGAATTTTTTTCCCGAGGTCAACAGGGTGATGCCATGTCAGGGAAAGTGTTCCCAGGTGGCTGGCTAGAGGCGCGTGTCTGTGGCCCCGACTGCCCCACCCCCTGGACACACCTCTGCTAAGGGTGACATAACACTGTTCCCTGTCTCTCTGTTCCCGCTTATCTCCGGTCTTGTCGGCGCCACCACCTTCTTGGAAATGAGTTAGGACAAAGGGGAGGGGGCTTAGCACCCCCGCCTCCTCCAGAAGGACCCATAAAAGCAACTGAAACGGGGCCCCAGACACCACAGCCAGTCCTGAACCCAACGGGACAGCAGGACAGCCAGACAGACGGCACGATGGCAATGAGCACGCGGATCCAGGCTGCGGGCCTCCTGTCCCTCCTCCTGGCCGGTCTGGCCAGTGGCTGGGTTCTTCCGCCCCAGGTGAGAGCCCACAGGGCCTGGGTCCGGCTCGGCGGCCGAGACCACCGGAGAGCCAGGCCCTGGGAGGGGAGTGCTGAGGGCAGCCGCAGACCCCTTAGCACGGGACAGAGCTCAGGGCAGGGAAGGGGGGGTACAGAGCCGGGGGCCTGAGTATCAGGGACTGGAGGCCCCGAACGAATTGCACCGTGAGTGGCGTGTCTGCTCCGTGTTCAGTCCTAGTCTGGACAGTGGGGAGCACACAGGGAACAAGGTAGATGAGAGGAGTTCTGCTCTCACGGGCCTTACATCCCAGTCAGGGAATTAGTCTGGGAACCATTAAAACAGAAATAAGATCATTGTGTTTTAGTAAATGCTCTTCATGAATAACGGAAAATGATGATGATACCCGAGTGACCATGAGGGGTGGGGGGAGGACTTCAGATGGGATCAAGAGTTTGGTGAGAAAATGAAATCTGACCTAGGACTGGGAGGATAAGAGAAGGGGACAGCAAACAAATGCCCGGGAGAGGGCAAGTGTGGCGAACGTCCCCAAGGATCAGGAGGTGTAGTGAGTGAAGGGGACGGTACTTGGAGAGGAGATTGAGGGGCGGCCGTGCCAAGTCTTGCGGACAACTGTGGAAATACTGATTTTCCTCCACGTGCAAGGGGAGCCCCACAGGCTTTTAATCGGACTGCTAAGGCATGGGGAACAGAATGGATGGGGCAAGATGCAGGGAGACATGTTCCAGGCGGGGGTGGCAGCAGGCCGGGGAGGGCGATGTCCCCAAGAAGAGTAGCTGTGGGGAGAGAAGGAGACAGATCTGGGATGTCTATGGGAAGAGCTGCGTGAGCGGAGGGGAGAAAAGTCCGGACCGCCAGGCGGCTCCCAGGACACCCACGGAGCCCCAGGACACCGACCCTTGGGGAGGAGCCGGTGTGTGGGGGCAAGTCTGAGAGCTCCCCTGGGCCCTGACCTTCCTCACCACCCCTTCTGCTCCCGCAGACAGGACAGCTCGCAGCCCTGCAAGCCCAGGACGCAGCTGGAGCCGAGGCTGGCTTGATGGTGAGAGCACTGACGACTCCCTCCTGAGCCTCCCCCAGCCCTTGCCTGGGCCCGAGCTCCGCTCACTCTCCCTTCTTCCCCACAGCCCACGCTCCCGAGGCTGAGGAGGCGAGACACCCACTTCCCCATCTGCCTGTTCTGCTGTGGCTGCTGTAATAAACCAATGTGTGGGCTATGCTGCAGGACCTAGAGCCTCCCAGCCTGGCCCCCCGCCCCCGCCGGTCCTCCCCGCCCCGCCGGTCCTCCCTGCCCCTTGTATTTATTCCTGCCTTGCCCTCCAACCCGCCGTGACCGGACGTGGAATAAAATGTTTCTGTCTGTTGTTTTCCATACTAGAGTGTCTGTTGCCCTTTCTTCCTGCCCGACGCCCATGCCAGAGGCTTGTTCTGGCCCCTGTCTGGTTACGGGTATGCAGGGTTGGTGGGTACCGGGGTTGGCACAGAGGTTTGGTGAAGGAAAATCTGTTTCCTGCTCTTCCCTTCCTCCTTCCCTGCTTCAGAAGACCTAGAACCTATGTTGCAACAGCAGGGGCTAGAAGTGAAACCGAGTTTCCTCTCCTTGAAGCCTTCTTAATAGAACGGTAACTAATGCAGAGTCCTCACAAGGGTTCTCAAAGCAAGGTCCGGGGAACCCCTGATAGGGCTCCATCAGGCTCACTCGCCTCCCATCGGGGGCGCATGGGCTCACGGGCTCTGTGACGCCGGGTCAACCTCATCGCTCCGACGGGAACGGGTTGTGTGTGCTGGTGTGCCTTGGGCTTTCAAAATGTCCCGGTCTCAGTTTCTAAGACGTGGAGCAGCTAGAGATGGAACCCACGTAAACAAGTTTTCTGGGGAGTCCTCGATGATTTTGCAGAGTAGAAAGTAGAAAGTAGAAAGATTTTGCCACCAGAAAGTCTGAGAACCACCGGCCTTGCAGGCAGGCACAGTGACCGAGTGAGGGGCGGTGGCTGGGTTTCAGAGAGCACCATAAGGGGTATCCTCTGAGTAAGGACACACTGCCCGTGAGACACGCGGGAGGAGACCGCTCACCTCCACAAGGAGTTAAGTTCCCTCCCATTCTTCTTGAAACCGTGTCCCTCTCAATGTATCCCATTTCCCCACTTTTTTTTAAATAAAGATTTTTATTTATTTATTTGACAGAGAGAGCGAGAGAGGGAACACAAGCAGGGGGAGTGGGCAGAGGGAGAAGCAGGCTTCCCATTGAGCAGGGAGCCCGACACGGGGCTCGATCCCAGCAGCCTGGGATCATGACCTGAGCCAAAGGCAGACGCTTAACGACTGAGCCCCCTAGGCGCCCCCCATTTCCCCACTTTTGACAGAAACAGAGAAGATGCACCATCTTCTTAGCCCATAAGAAAACGTCAGCACTAGCATGGTGATAAATGGCCTTGGCTATTTGGCCTCAATGTTGCATATGGATGGGAGGCCTGGGTTAGATCGTTAGGGGGACCGGGAGATGGCTTGTCATGCCCAAAGGCAGGCCAAACATGGCTAGAGCTTCTTTTCAAGAGAAGGCGGCCATGCTTATTTTGATGTGAGATTTCCTGGTTTTTAAGATATTGGCAACTGATTACAGGGATTTTGTTTTTTAAATCAACACTCTGGTAGCCAAAGTGAATTCAGCTGGGAGCCAGATCAGTCCCGTACACCACCACCTTCTACCTTCTGTCTTGGAAGCCATGAGAGGCTCATCCTCTGGGAGAGGTTTCCCTGAATGGAGGCTGAAGGATGGGGAGGGGAAGACAGGTGGACAGCTTGGGCTCCCATGAGCTGTGGGACCTTGCCGTCATCCTCTCTCTGCTCAGCAACCCCACAGAGTATAGCTGCTTATGAGTTATGAGCTGAACTGTGTGTCCCCCCACCCTCCCAAATTTAAATGTTGAGGTCTTAACTCCCAGAACCTCAGGTTGTGACCTGATTTGGAAATAGGGTCTTCATAGAGATAGTCAAGTTAAAATGAGGTCAGTAGGTTGGACCCTAATCCAAGAGGGCTGGTGTCCTTATAAAAAGTGGGGATTTGGACACAGAAGCCTGTATGCAGGGAGAAGGCCATGTGAACATGAAGACCGTCATCTAGAAGCCAAGAAGAGAAGCCTAGAACAGATCCTTCCCCCCCCCCGGCGCTCAAAAGGACCAACCCTGCCAACCCCTTGACGTCAGACTGTGGCCTCCAGCACCGTGAGACAATAAATTCTGTTTTTTAAGCCACCCAGTCTGTGATGCTCTATCAGAGCAGCCCCATCACACCTGCCTGGTTTCGAAGGCTTGGCTGGATCCGAGTGGTGGCTCCCCGTTTGGACAGGCACAGGCCCTGCAGTGCCCTATCCTCCTGTGGCCTGGGGACCCGGGATTGCAGATTTCAGCGATGGTTGCCAGTGCCCTCTGTGGACACACTGGCCTGTGCGTCCTGCCCCCCAGGACAGCCTTCAGTTCACACCTAGAGAGGGGGTGGACCCCCAAACTGCGCAGGCACATGACCCCAAGGGGGTTGGCGTTGAGGTTGAAGGCTGTGACGCAGGAGTACCCCAGGATCTCAGCATCGTCCTCCAAAGCCCAGGCACCAGGGCCCTCTCTTCTCTAGGACCCAGGCGCTCAAGCCCCACCCCGCTCTCAATGGGCTTTTGTCCCTGTCTGGGAAAGGCACGGGCAGAGTCTGACATCATGAAGCCTGAGGTGGGGGTGGGACTCCCCCTCCCCCTCCATCAGCCTTCTCTGACTCCACACGCCTGGGTCTGAGGGATTTCCCTGCCCCTCACCCTCCCCACCCCGGCTGGGTTCTCCCTTGGGAGAAAGGACCTCCCCACCCCCACTCCCCGAAAACTGCTCCGGCCTAAAGGAGGATAGAAGATGCTCCAGTGTGACTGAGCAGCTCATGGTCAAACCATTACTACACTTGGTCACAGTACCATCAGCTCCCTCCACCGCCCCCCCCCACACAAGCACCATGCAAAGGTCATGATCAATGGGCGGGGTTGGGCTGGGAGGAGGGTCACTGTGGAGTGTGGAATCTGCACACAGTGGGTCCTCACCTAGCTCAAAGAGTAAGCATGGCGCTAGATAAGCCCCACTGTGCACCAGGCACTGTTCTAGGGGACAGAGGGCGAAGCGGACAGACAGTCAGAAACCCTGCCCTCTGGGAGCTCCCGTGCTGGTGGGGAAGGAGGCCCCCCCGGAGTGCAGTCGGCAAACGCGCTGAGGGCCATGGAAGGACGGGGCAGCATTTGAATGGAGGGGCTTGGCGTGGTGAGAGGGGCAGGGCAGGCTTCCAGAGGAAGTGGCATCCAGGCTGGAAGCCTACAGGATGTGCAGGCTGTGGCCCATGGCACTGGGTAACCAGTGCTGCGGGATGGGGTGGGGAGGCCTGTCCAGGAGGAAGGAACGAGTGCAAAGGTGTCCGGTCAGAAGGTGCCGCTGCGTATTTGAGGAACAATGTGTGCACCAACTCTGTGGTTATGAAGCTTAACTCTGTGCCAGGAGCCATTCTACAAACAGGATAGATTAGAAATCAGCGGGCGAAGCCCTTATCTTCCTGGAGATCATGTTCTTATGAGAGGAGACAATCAATGCATAAGGTCATTTTTGACAGCAAGACGAGTCTGGAAAATAGACCAGGATGTGGGCACCAAACGTGACCCAGGGAAGTGATTCAAGAGAGGGTGGAGGTGACGCTGAAGCCAAGAGTGGGCAGGTCCCGTCTCCTGCTCACCCCCTCTGTGGCCTCTTGGGACCGAGGTTATACCTGTCCTGGCCACCAAATTTCCCTAGACAATGAGAACAACACTTTCTGTTTCTTAGCCTGAGACTTCCAGAGACATTAGAAGACCCTCCCAGGGACCCAGAACCAGGGTGCACAGTGATGGAGGAGGGGAGAGCAAGTGAGGCTGCCTCCCCCTATCCCCTCCAGGAAGGAGCTAGTAGAACCCAGGCGTCAGGCTGCCCAGTTCCAACAGTGGTGACAAGGGCCCCTTTGTGCCCCCCTCCCTCGGGGGCAGGGAGGAGCTGGGCCCTGGAGGCAGGCGGCCCCTGGCACCCAGGGGGAGGGGACGGGCTGGCAAGTGGGGCCTGGACCCTGGGAGGCCAGGGGACTGTAAGCGGGGCCGGTGGAGCAGAGGGTGCAGAAGCAAGAGCATCCAAGTGAGTACTGCAGCCAAGAGGGGCCAGCCATGAGGCGGAGAGTCGAGGACTGGGGCTGAGAGGGTGCAGCAAAGGATGCCCAGAAGCATGTGCAAGACAAGGTGCTCTGGGCCATGGATGGTCACTGGGAACTGCCCCTAGTTTAGGATGGGGCAGGGTGCTGCTCAGGACGGCTTGGGGAACGGGCTGGGACCGTGGCAGGGACAGTGACCGGGCTTAGGGAAGGAACCACAGAGAGGAAGAACGCAGGGCTCTTCTCAGCATCCCTGTGGTGGAAAGTCTGCAGTAACAGCTGCCCTGGGGCTTCTAAGTTTGGGCCAGATGGCAGGGTTGGGGGTGAGGGGGGCTGGATGAAGAGCAGAGGGATGGGCAGGTGATCATCCACCTGCATCCTGCCATCTGTGAGGGGGTGGGGGCAGTGAGCTATGTGTGAGACAGTGTCAGCACCCGGGTGCATGACAGGTGTGTGTGTGTTCGCGTGCATGTGCACGCACACACCTCCCCTGGGTGAGTCTTAATCTACATCAGTGCTCCTCAACCTTGTTTTCTTTTTTTTTTAAAAAGATTTTATTTATTTATTTGACAGAGAGACAGAGAGAGAGCACAAGTAGGCAGAGAGGCAGGCAGAGGGAGAGGGAGAAGCAGACTCTCCACTGAGCAGGGAGCCCGACGTGGGGCTCGATCCCAGAACCCTGGGATCATGACCTGAGCCGAAGGCAGACGCTTAACCGACTGAGCCACCCAGGCGCCCCAACCTTGTTTTCATTATACCCCGCTAAGGAATAATTTTAGAGCTATTTTTCCTAATCCCATTCCCACCATGAAATTTTACGACCATAGACGTACAGTACATACGTTTATGTACTGTGGCCCTTTAGAGAGTCACAGCTCACCGTAACAGCTAAGACTTTCCTGGCCCCCACCCTAAGAACCCATCTCAGCCCCCATTACGAACGGGTGGTCTACCTGCTTGTGTCACAAGTCTGCCAGGGCCCTGTAACCGGCCCTCGCCTGTGTCCCGTATCTTCTTGTTGCAGTGTGTCCATCAGCCTGTGTCTGGGTGGGTCCGTTCTTGGCTGCCTCCCAGTGTGTGTACGCAGGTCCGTGTGTCTTTGTGCGCATGGCCTGCAGGCGGGTCCATGTGTGTGCCTGCATGCCCGTGTCAGCCCTGGGGGGTGGTGGGCGGGAGGCAGGGCAGTGCAGGGACGCTTCTGTGACCGTGTGTGTGTGTGTGTGTGTGTGTGTGTGTGTGGAGGGTATCTGCAGGTGCAGGGGGCTTGCTGCCCTGCCCAGGTGTGCGCCTGCATCACTATTGTGTGAGCCTGTTCCTTCTGGTTGGGTCTAGATCTGTCACATTTCAGACCGGCATTTGCATGTGTCTGACTGCATTCGCCCGTGTCCGTGGGAAGAGGGCGGCCAAGGCCAGGGAAGGCGGCCACTTGAAACCCTGGCTTCGACCCTGACGCGACCCACAGAGCAGCCGGGTGCCAGGGACTCACGAGCTCCCAACCCTGGGCTCCTTCCTGGCCCCGCTCCAGGCCCAGCCAGGAGCGCCCGACTCTTCTTTCATCCCACCTACCCCGAGAAGCCCCCCAGGCTGAGGCACCCTCACCCTGAGGGAACAGGGCTCTTTTGTCCCGGGCCCTGGCCTCTGTTGAGGGTGGGGACACCAGGGGCTGTCTGTGGGGTGGGAGAGGGCGGCAGGAATTCCCGCGGCATGTTGGGAATGCTGATGCTGTGAAACCCAGTCATTGATGGGCTGGGTCCCTGCCCGCCACCCCCAGGCCTCCGCCGTGGGACATCTGCTCCCTCACCCCACTCACCACACAGCCCGCCTCCCCCCCCACCCCAATACTCCGCTGCTCCCCTTTCCTCCCCAAAGTTCTTCGCCATCACGGCTCGGGGCGGGCGGGCTGTGACTGCAGCTTCCAGGCTGTGTGGGAAGGTCCCAAGCATCCCCGGGCAGCGGAGACCACGTGGGCAGCCCTACAGCGGGCCACCACTCAGAGCGGACACGGAGAGAGGGCGGCCGGCACTGCACCTGTCTGGCTCTCATTCCAGGTTGGCTGGCTGACAGCTTCAAGTGAGACCCGAAGGCATTCCCAACTCAGGGAGACTGAGGTGAGGGGCAGGGTTCCAACTTCTCTTTCCCCCTGGCTTCCCCTGCTTCTTGTGGCCGGTCCAGCCCCGGCTCTGTCCTTACTTTCTGGAAACGCCCAGGGGCACGATGGCGATGAAGATAATTATCAGCATGTCACTACAACGTAGAGACAGGGCAGTCTGGTGGTTAAGTCTGCAGACGCGGAGCTAGGCAAATGGCCACCAGCTGTGTGCCCTTGGGCAAATTACTTAATCTCTCTGGACCGCAGCTATAACATGCGGGTTCTAACTGCCCCTACCTCAAAGAGACCAAATGAATTAATACAGCGGAGTCAAGCACTGGGGCCTGATGCATGGTCAATGCATTAGAAATGTTTGTAATTCCAAATAATGATACTGGCAGCAGCCAACCTCTGAACAGGCCCCCTCCTGAAGCCTTACCAGAGGCACCCTTCACCTCTTCCCCCCGCCTTTAGTGCTCTCCTCTCCCCTCTCCAGCTGTCGCTCACTTGCTGGACAAAATGATCTTCCTCACGACACTGCCGCTGTTTTGGATTATGATTTCAGGTAAGGGCTAGGGGTGCGGGGGATCCTGGGGCCTTGGCCCCTGAGTGGGCTGGGGCTGTTTCTGTGGGTCCCTGCAGCCCCCAGGGGCATGGTGGAAGGTGATGGGAGTGTGGGGGGGGGCGTGGTGATCGGGGAAGGACATGTCCCTCCCCCTCAGTGGTCCTGCTTGCCCACAGCCTCTCGAGGGGGTCACTGGGGTGCCTGGATGCCCTCCTCCATCTCTGCCTTCGAGGGCACGTGCGTCTCCATCCCCTGCCGCTTCGACTTCCCTGATGAGCTGCGGCCAGCCGTGGTGCATGGCGTCTGGTACTTCAACAGCCCCTACCCGAAAAACTATCCCCCGGTGGTCTTCAAGTCTCGAACCCAAGTCGTGCATGAGAGCTTTCAGGGCCGCAGCCGCCTCCTGGGGGACCTGGGCCTGCGTAACTGCACCCTCCTGCTCAGCAGCCTCAGCCCCGAGCTGGGCGGCAAGTACTACTTCCGCGGGGACCTAGGGGGCTACAACCAGTACACCTTCTCAGAGCACAGTGTCCTGGATATCATCAGTGAGTCCCCAGAGGGTGTGCGCATGCAGTGGGCGGGGGGTTTGGGGGGGGGGCGCCAAGTCCTCCCCAGAGCCTTTCCAGGGAGGTCTGGGATGGCCGGGCCAGGGATTTCTCAGTCTGGCTGGGGGGTGCAAACTCCCATGCCCTCACGGACCAGGTAGATGACAGAAATAGGCAAAGCAGGGCCCCAAACAAGAGGAAAAATGAGGGCTCTTCCTCTTCTAGAAATAACTGGAAGGAAAGCAGTGGGGCCCAGGGGTTAGGGGTAAGGCCTCAGGATCCCTGAGTTAGCTGGGTGCCTGTGGGCATGTTACTTAATGTCTCTGGGCCTTGTTTTCCTCTTCTGTAAGATGGGAATAAGAATAGCACTTACAGTTCAATGAGTGAATCCTTGTGGAGTGTGCAGAGCAATGCCTGGTTCTGGGTAACCAGTGCTGGGGGAGAATGTGGAGATACTGCTCTCAGACAGTCTGAATTTTTAAGAGAAACCAGAACTGTGTGTTTTTCTGTGTAATCTCCTAATTCCTAAACATTGGCTGCTGATTCAGATTTTTAAAAACAAATCCTAAGTTTAGGCCAAATAACATGCAGTTCTGGGCCAGATTTGGCAGAGTGGGGCATGCCGCCTAATTCCTGAGAGGCCCTATAGCACGGAGTCCCTAGATTCGGGTTCCCCATCAGCACAGAGTCCAAATGAGCCAGGTTACAGCCCCGATGCAGAAAGAGACCCCAATGGTACAGCTAGACATGTATCTCCAGGACATAACACACACACACACACACACACACACACACACACAAGTGGAAAATAAACCAAAGCAGACAGGGGAAAGAAGTTTCTTCAGGGTTACAGCGCAGTATCCAGAGCTCAGATGATGAAACCAGAGTGACAGAGTTTGAAGCTCAGTTTTACTCCACACTAGCTGTGGCCTCAGTTTCATCATCTAAAACATGAGCAAAATAACATTACCCACCTTCTGGCATGGCTGGAAGGACTGGCAAGGGAAACACTGTAAAGTACTCAGCCCATTATATTGTTATTTTCATTATTACCCATCTGAGGTCGGATGGTGGAGGGCCTCTGGGTGAAGGATAACCAGGAGGAGAGAAGATTGTAGGGAATTCTGTATGCAAGGATGGGGAGGGGACCAGGAGCCAAGAATGCTTCCTCAACCCTCCTGTTCCCCCCTCTCATCTAGACACCCCCAACATCGTGGTCCCCCCGGAGGTGGTGGTAGGCTCGGAAGTGGAGGTGAGCTGCATGGTGCCTGACAACTGCCCAGAGCTGCGCCCGGAGCTCAGCTGGCTGGGCCACGAAGGGCTGGGGGAGCCCGCGGTGCTGGGTCGGCTGCGCGAGGACGAGGGCACCTGGGTGCAGGTGTCACTGCTACACTTCGTGCCCACTAGGGAGGCCAACGGCCACCGGCTGGGCTGCCAGGCCTCCTTCCCCAACACCACCCTGCAGTTCGAGGGCTATGCCAGCCTGGACGTCAAGTGTGAGCCTGGGGGCGGGGCGAGGCGGGGGGCGGGGGCGGGGTCAGGGCCGGGGGCGGGGTCTGCGGTCCCAGCCCGCTGACCCCCACCCCGTCCTTGTGTCGCGGGCCTCAGACCCCCCTGTGATCGTGGAGATGAATGCCTCGGTGGAAGCCATCGAGGGCTCGCACGTCAGCCTGCTCTGCGGGGCGGACAGCAACCCCCTGCCGCTGCTGACCTGGATGCGGGACGGCACGGTGCTCCGGGAGGCCGTGGCCGAGAGCCTGTTCTTGGATCTGGAAGAGGTGACCCCCGCGGAGGACGGCGTCTACGCCTGCCTGGCAGAGAACGCCTACGGCCAGGACAACCGCACCGTGGGGCTCAGTGTCATGTGTGAGTGGCGCCCGCGCCCCGCACCGGCCCCAGGCGGACAGAGGAGGGGAGACAGGCGGCGGAGCCAGGGGGCTGGTGGAGCTGGGCGGGGGGCGGGGGCGGGCCCCCCAGGCCACAAACAAGGTGGAGGCCAAGGTGGAGCGGAGGGCTGCGGGTCAAGGCGTTCCTTCCTGCGTCCCACAAGTATCTGATGAACACCTACTGCGCACCACTCTCATCCCCCAGACGAGGTGCGAAGACAGATGGGTCCCTGTCCCCCAGGGGAGCCAGTGAAACTCCGTTTCCTTCAGACCAGCCTTGGCTGGTCTAGGAGTAGATCTGGGCCCTGGAAATCCGCATTTCCCAATGAGCCCCAGTGCAGCTGTAGGGAGAGGGACGAAGGGACCCCAGACCTCACCCAGACCCTTGCACACTGTGTACATTCTGGAGTCCCCCGGGGAGGGCGGGGAACAACGGGCTGGTCAGATAAGGTTCTTTGTTAGGAACCAAGGAGAGGTCATTCATTCATTCACAAATATTTATTGAGGCAAAATGCCCAGGGCTGTGGATAATAATAATGAGAGCTGCGGCCAACATTTACTCAGCAGTTTCTGAGAGCTTTCCACAAATACGCTTACCCCGGACATCCCCACGGCTGGCCCCGACCCACCTCTTCTCTTCTCAGGGAAGCCTTCCCTCACCATCCTAGTTAAAACTCCAAATACCCTGATTTCCCATACCACGTTTCCTTTTCTACAAAGCCCTTATCCCCATCTTGCCAACTACATTTATTTACTAACACAGTGTCCACTCAGGTGGTTGGGAATCTTCATCTTACTTTGTTCAGGCTAAAACAGCGCCTGTCCCATAGGTTCTCAGTGGCTCCTGTGTGGTTGGGACTATTATTAAGCTCATTTTCCAGATAAGAGAAATGAGGCCCCGAGGGGTTAGGACATGGGTCCACACCCAGCTGGTAAGGGGTAGAGCTGGGATTCGAGCACAAGCGCTCTGACCACAGAGCCCCTGTTCTTGTAAACGGGATAGCCAGACAGGGGTTACCTGAACCATCCTGAGCCAGTGTGCTGAGATTGGGGTATATGGGGTCACATTGGGGGTGGGAGTTGGCTGGCAGAAGAGGCACCCTTGGCTTCTGACCATTGGCGCCCTCTGTCCTGCCCCCCCCAGATGCACCCCGGAAGCCGATGGTGAACGGGACGATGGTGGCCGTGGAGGGGGAGACGGTCTCCATCTTGTGCTCCACACAGAGCAACCCGGATCCTATTCTCACCATCTTCAAGGAGAAGCAGATTCTGGCCACGGTCATCTACGAGAGCGAGCTGCAGCTTGAGCTGCCTGCCGTCACTCCAGAGGATGACGGAGAGTACTGGTGTGTGGCTGAGAACCAGTATGGCCAGAGGGCCACCACCTTCAACCTATCCGTGGAATGTGAGTACCCCCCCCACTCCCCCCCCACCCCCCCGCTCCTCTCCCATTGTCCTGCTGAGAGCCAGCTGGACTTGATCTCCTTCCACATTCCCTGTCTCAGTGGATGGTTCAGTGGGGGCACCTGGGTTACTGGGAAGCATCCATGCATCCCAACCAAGGGTCAGCTTTGCACCAGTAGATGAGAATGAGCAAGGGAGGGAAGCTGAATCCACAGCAAGAAATTGGAAGTCCCACCTGAGAGTACTGTGTTCCCACATCCTGGGGTGTGCTTTTGACCAAGGAGATTTCTGGATCCTGTGGCCTCTGACCCCTTTGCATTCACCAATAACCACAACATCTAACCCTTGAGTTGCATTGCTATGTACCAGGCATTGCTGGAAGCTTTGTACGGGGATCCACTCAATTGATCCACATGACATTCCCAGGAGAGAGGTTCTATTACTGTCTCCAGTTTCCCGAGAAGCAAACTGAGGCCCAGAGAGGTTATGCCATTTACCCAAGGTCACACAGCTAGAGAACGGTTCAAATCCAGACAGTCTGGCTCCACTGTTCTGTACTGCCATGGTTGACCTCATCCTATGTTATTACATCAGAATACACTGATCAAGCAGTTGTTATGTGCCAAGGGCAGGGTGACTCTGGGGGACATGGGGGAGAGGACCAAGAGGACACCAAGCTTATTAACAGATGCAGTATAGCCAGATCAACGGGATGGATGCACATAGAAAGCCTGGAGGTCTTGGAAATGAAGCTCAACCTTCCACTGGCAATCACCACCTGTCCCGACCTCCCCACTGGATGACACCGCCAACACCCCCACCCCCATCTCGACCCCAGCCCGTGCGCGGGGCTGTAGCTCCCAGCTTGCGGTTTCCATTCCATCTCCTGCAGCAACTCCCTCTGGAATGTCACCTCCATGTTGCCATCTCCTCTGCCTCCTCTTCAGCTCCTGCCCGGCCTCTGGCACTAGTCTCCATACTTTACCACTCCCCGCCTCCATTAATCCACCTACAGTGGTCCCCAGACGGTATTGAGCACCCATGCCTACTCAGTACTTTGGATGTGGTAATCATCACTACGTGGTAGATACAGACTATTTCTGGAGTGCCACCTTGCAAGGCAAAGGGGTGGCCACGCACTGCTGTGCTAACCTTTCGCTTTGGGGCACATTCCCTCCCAGCCTCTGCTTGCTCGCAGTACCCACGGTGATCATGAGTTGTGGGGTGTTCTGCTTTCTCCATCCTCGCCCTCCTGGGCCCAGCTTCCTCCTTCTGCTACACCCCTTTTCCCTGTCACACCCCCAGCCAGTGGCCTTTTAAGTCGGAGGGTTAGAGAGTCCCCTGAGAATTGGATGGAGGCCCCCGAGCACGAACACCGCAGCGTCTCACGTCCATGGGCAGTCACAGGCTCTCCTGTGCAGCAAACGGTCGTTCGTGGTCTGCTCTGGGCAGGACCCCGAGCTCTGCAGGTGTTCTTCTGTGGAGCCCGTGTGGTCATCCTGTGAGGCAGATATGCATTATCATCATCCCGGTCTCAGGCTGCTGGGCACGGCATCCCTCAGGCTCCTCTCTGTCCCTGAAGTCTGTGTCCCCTCGCCGACAATGGCAGGTGCCCCTAGTGTGGGGCTTCCTTCTTACTCGCTGAACCATCGCTGAACCAGGATCCAGCTTGGTGAGGGACATGCAGCAAGGTACTCACCTCTACTAAGTGCTCGTGTGCAGGGGACTAGTCTGAGCCCTTGGCGCATCCTGACCTATTTTGGTCTCGCCACAACATGATTGTGAGGGACTGTTCTTCACCCCAGTTTAAGAGAAGGAAACTGAAGTGTGAGCTGGTGTCCAGCACCAGACAGAGCTGAACTGCCCCAGGTCAGAATCCCCACTCTGTCTTCCATCTTGTTGCATGATCCCAGACAAGTGACTTCACTTTTGCTGAGTCTCTCCATCGGCAAATGGGTATATGATAACCGTAGCTTACCCCAGAGAAGGTTGTGAAGAGTCTGGACGTTATGCTGAGCGCCCAACAGCACCTGAGCCATCCTCTGTGCTCCGTAAATAATTTCCCACTAATCTCTCCCTTGGACTCCAGGCTCGGTGCCCGTCCTAAGTGCCTGCGGTCAAGGCTTTGCTCACGTGCTCCCCCTGCTGGAATGGTTTCATTTTTCTCATCCTGAATCCTTGGGAGGAATGTTAAGCCTTTATATCACACTTGTGAGCCTGGCTTCAGAGTTCCCATAGGCCCTTGCGAAAAAGGACCAATACTCCTGTTTGCACAGATGAAAACTCCACCTTGGAGGCCTAGGGAAGCCTAATGGCCTGATCGGGGCCAGTAAATGGCAGAGCTGGGCTTCAAGCCAAAGCTGTCCCACCCCAAACTCCCCATTCTTTGTGGGACTGGGGGTCTGTAAAGGGTCAGTTCCCAGGTCTCCCAGGCCACCTGCGAAGCTGCGGAGATACTAAGCACATGCAGGCAGGGTGGCGGCAAGGGATAGAGGGCGGACACTCTCACCAGAGCAGTAGGGGTGCAGTCTTGAATGAAAGGGTTTCTAAAAAAATGTTAATAGCTGTTGGTTCAGGCTTGTCATTATTCACTTACTCTGTGGGGTGTTAATTCACTAACACTACAACAAGCATAGTGCATGTTTGCCTGAACAGATTTCGGGCTATATATTTTTAATTTACTAAATTTAGACGCAAGTACAAATTGAGGTTCCAGTTGGAACCATCTCGAGGTCGAATCCAGCCACGTGACTCCCTGGCCCGTCACTGTTACCTGCATATTCTTTTTTTTTTGCCGGAAATTGAAAGTAAGTGGGGGTAGATGGCCCGAGGGTCCTTTGGCCGTGTGTAAGTAGGGTTCTGGTCGGAACTGAGAACCAGGGCTCAGTCTAGAGACAGCAGACTCTGGTGCTGGATTCTTCAGGAGGGAAAGAGAATATACTTTTAAAAACAACATTCGATGTTCTATTGTATCATATTTTAGAAAATGAAAGAAACAAACAAACAAAAAAAACCCCACAAAAACCAGGCCAGTACCATTTTTGTAATATAAATGGCAGCAAAGGAAAGCTCAACACAATGATCTTGGGTGGAGGGCGGGGGTTGGTGCCCGTGGCAGTGGAGGATCCCATGAAGGGGGGACAGTCAGGGTGCAAGGGGGCTCGATGGAGTCAGCAGGGGCATCTGCAGGTGGCCAGGGAGGGGAGCCGGCAGGACTCAATAGCCCATATCAGTCTTCACAGAGATCTGCTATGTGAAAGGCGCGTTCCAAGAGTGGGGACAGAGTGGAGGCAGAGCGAGAGCCTGACTTGACGGAGGCAAGATCCCAGCTGTATGGGTATCTCACATGGGTAGGATAAGTGCTGGGGAGCAAAACCCAAGTGAGACAGGGAGCAAATGGTTGGTGAAGCGAGGTGCAATTTCTGTGAGTGGTCAGAGAAAGAGATGTCATCTGAGTAGAGCCAGAGATGTGCAAAGGGGGAAATGCAGCTCGTCTCTGAGATAGCTACCACCTGCTCCGTCAAGGAGTCCCCTAAGGCTCAGCCTCCAGTTGGCGCCAGTCCCCTGAGTCCTGGTCCTTCTTGCCCCTGCAGTTGCCCCCTTGATCCTCCTGGAGTCCCACTGCGCAGCAGCCCGGGACACAGTGCAGTGTCTGTGCGTGGTGAAATCCAACCCAGAGCCGTCCGTGGCCTTCGAGCTGCCCTCACGCAATGTGACCGTGAACGAGACGGAGCGGGAGTTCGTGTACTCGGAGCGCAGCGGCCTCCTGCTCACCAGCATCCTCACGCTGCGGGGCCAGGCCCAGGCCCCTCCCCGGGTCATCTGCACGGCCCACAACCTCTACGGCACCAAGAGCCTGGAGCTGCCCTTCCAGGGAGCCCGTGAGTGCTGTGATCGGGGGCTGGGAGCCACGGGGGTGGAGGGGGCTTCTCTTGAATCCAGGCTTCCCTGAGGCTGAGCATCAGCCACCAAGCACGGGTCAGGCGACGCAGGTGGATCAAGCAGTAAAGATGCCCTTTCCAGTTGGTAAGGAGAGGCTGCCCTGGGTTGCCTGCGCTTTAATGTTTGCCTGGACCCTCTGGCCACTAAGCCCTCCAGGCCAGTCAGGCAGTGCAAGGCCATGCCAGCTACGGAAATGTTTTCACCATTACCTCTGCCCCAGCCCATCTCCCAAGACCCCAGGGTGTCCTCACTACCACCAGCATTCCTGAGGGTGCCTGGGTCTTCTGTCCTCAGACCGCCTGATGTGGGCCAAGATCGGCCCCGTGGGAGCCGTGGTAGCCTTTGCCATCCTAATTGCCATCGTCTGCTACATTACCCAGACACGCAGAAAGTGAGTGGCCTGTCAGGGCTCATCTGGGGAGGCAGGGAGTCTCCCGGGGCTGGGGAGGCAGGGAGGTCAGTTAGAGGCAGCAGGTGGGCGAGGGAGGGCAGTCCTGCATGTGTGTGGGAGGGCGATTCTGCTCTGTGGATGTTTGGCTGCATGGAGGAGGCTCCTGCTAACATGTAAGGGTGGGCCAGTGCCCAGGCGCAGCACTTTTCCCTGTTGGCTACCTTGTCTCTACATTCTGTGGCCATAGCCTCCTGGCCTCTAGGAACCCTCCTGCACACGCTGCGGTGCGATGCGGGAAAGCCAGCTACCCCTGGCTCGTAGCCACAGGGTCGGTCACAGTTGGTTCCAGGGCCCGGGTGATTACACACATCGTCCCCGGCAACAAACACACTCCCCAGCCCCAAACCACACCCACCTACCATACCTTTGCTGTTTTTCCTCCTTGTGGCACACACACATCAGCTGCCCTGAAAACAAATTCATCCTTCTGCTCCACATCCTGGTAGCAAGAGGGGCTGACAGAGCCAGAGCACATGGAAAGAACCCTAGGAAGCCAGGCTGGGTTCCCCAAAAGTGGCAGAGACCAGGGACTAGATGGAGGGATGGGCAGTGGGGGACAGGAAGAGGCTGGTCATTCTGAAGAGGCCACCTACCCTGTCTTAGAGAGATGGGTGGGAACAGCCCTGGGGTCCCTTGAGCCAAACTCTTAAGGTAGATGGGGTGCAGAAAGGGAGCGGAGAGGGAGGCCTGGGACTCCTGCTGGGGCTGACACGTCCTGCTCTGCAGAAAGAATGTGACAGAGAGCCCCAGCTTCTCGGCGGGGGACAACCCCCCGGTCCTGTTCAGCAGCGACTTCCGCATCTCTGGGGCGCCAGAGAAGTATGAGGTGAGGGCCAGAGGCCTGTGGTTCCAGACTAGCTGGAGAAACTGGGTGCCAAGGACATGGAGGGCCTGGGAGGGCCTGGGAGGCCAAGGGGCAGACGGGAGGCTGGTCCCTTCAGAAGGGAAAGGGAGGAGGTGCGGAGGGTGGCTGTACCTGGGCTGGGAGCGGTGCTCAGGCTGATCCTGCAAAGGGGGCTGAGGGACTCAGTGGAGGGCAGCCCCCATCCTCTCCACCTGGGTCTATGACTGCATTTCCTTCTCCAATAGTCCAGAGAGGTCTCTACCCTGGAATGAGCGCCCCAGGAGGTAGGTTCCAGGGGCCTCAATGTGCCCACCTCTGGGCCCTTGTCGGGCCTCGGGGTTGGCGTGCATGTGTGTGCGTTCTCGTCAGGCATCCAGGATGTTCCCTGGTTAAGTCTGACTCTGCCCAGCCCTCCTGGCCTTGTCTATTCTGTCCTGTTGCTGCTCCCTTTTATCTGTGGCCACTGTCCTGTGTCTGTGTCCAAAGGCCCCCTGTAGGGGTGGGGGCGGGGCGGAACACAGGACAGGGAAGCCAAAGTCACCCCTGAAGGATCTCCCAGATTGAGGAGGGGAGCCACCCCAGACCCAAACATAGGGGAAGGCCGTCCAGAGCCAGGCACTTACACACATTTGGAAAGGCGGGATCCCGACCAGGTGGCCTTAATCGGCGAAGATGCTATGGGTTGAATCGTGTGCCCCCCCAAATTCCTATGTTGAAGAGGGCTTCCTGGATTTGTAGATGACTCTCAGGCTTAGCAAAGAAGAGGCTGTTGTGCATGGAGCACCAGCAAGGACAAAGGCCCCAGGCTGCGCCAGCGTGCCTTGAGAAAGGAGGTCTACACGGACGGGGCTTTGGGACTCAACTCTGGAGCTGTGTGGGTGCAAGTAACTGCAGCCTTTGCCCCTGAAAAAGGTGGCACAAGACCCTTCTAATGGGCTGGTTCTGTTCATAGAGTGAGAGGCGACTGGGATCTGAGAGGAGGCTGCTGGGCCTTCGGGGGGAACCCCCAGAGCTGGACCTGAGCTATTCTCACTCGGACCTGGGAAAACGACCCACCAAGGACAGCTACACCCTGACAGAGGAGCTGGCCGAGTATGCTGAAATCCGTGTCAAGTGAGGGAGCTGGGGGCAGCCTGTGTGGCCACCCCTCCCTCAGGACCCTCACTGGCCCCTACTGGCTATGGGCTCTCTTGCTCCTCAGAGTGGTGGGGCTGGGGCAGGAAAGGGAGGGGGCAGGTGACAGTGAGGTCCTGGGGGCCTGGCCTCCCCTCCTTCCCAGCTGCCCCCGGCCCTACCAGCACCCACCCTGCACTGTGGCTCCTCTCTAACCTCCTTTAACCTCATCTGTCTGGAGGGGAGCTCCGTCTGTCCATCCATGTTATTTATTGCTACCCCCTGCCTGGTCTCCACACCCGGCCCCAGGACCTGTACAGAGGGACTGAAATAAAGGCCATGAAGCCATGCACCTGTCTAGATCCTGATGATTTCTGATCCATCCTAGGGGAGCCTGCCACCCCTCTCCTTGCCCTCTGCAAGGTCCTGTGTGGGGACAAGGGCCCAAGAATTCTAGCCCTGAGCCCAAGGCCACCGCCCTGAAGCTGCCCCCACTCTGAGCTGGCAGCTGTGGGCTGGGTCTGGCCCCTTCACTCACTCACATCCCCTCCTGTCCCCTGCAGGTCGGGGTGTTTCGTGGGCCTGTGTTGGTTTGACTGCCATCTCTCACATTCATGCCATACTCCGCAGCTCCAGCCTTTCCAGCTTTACTTTTTTGGTTCAAGAAACATTAAGTAGGCACCAGCTGTGTATGGAGCCCCTTCAGGAAGCTCAGGCCATCCTGGGAAGGGACGGGACAATGCTGTGAAGATTAACACTGGGGCTCAGAGAAGCTAGGTCATTTTCCTAGGATCCCAGAGCTAGGAAACAGAGTGGCCAGGCCCTGGACTCAGTTCTTTTTTTCCATAACCCCTGTTGGCAATTTGAAGAGGGCCAGACTCTCCGGTACAAATGGTATTAATAACTAAGAGTTGCTGAGCACTTGCTATGTGCCCCATGGTTCTACCTGATCTACATTAATTAATCTCCACTTACCTTCCCTAACTAGTATGACAATGGCTCTCAAAGTGGGGTCCCGCACCAGCAGCATCTACATCACCTGCGAACTTGTTAGAAAGGCACATTCTCGGGGCGCCCGGGTGACTCAGATGGTTAAGCATCTGCCTTTGGCTCAGGTCATGATCTCGGGGTCCTGGAATCAAGCCCCACACCAGGCTCCCTGCTCAGTGGGGAGTCTGCTTCTCCCTCTTCCTCTACCCTCCACCTCGCTCGTGTGTGCTCTTTCTCAAATAAATAAATAAAATCTTAAAAAAGAAAAGAAAGGAAAAGGAAAGAAAAGGAAAAGAAAAAAGAAAAAAGATAAGATTCTCAAGTCCCCACGCCAGACTGCAGGAACCAGGAATGCTGGGGTGGGGCCCCTCCAGGTGATTCTGATGCACTGACATTTGCAAACCCAGAGGAGCTGAGGCACAGAGGTTAAATCACTTCCTTGAGGTCCCCCAGCTGATAACTGCACAGCCCCAACTTAAGCCCAGAGCCCACAGCTCTCACCACTGTGCGCTCCGCCATCTTGGTGAGAAGCACCGGGAGCTCATGGGCCGAAGGGTCCTGAGGGAACCCTAAGAGTAGAGCTGCCGTGTGGTTACAGCTCCTGAACAGAGTTGGTTTTTGAAGAAGGCAGAGGATACTACAGAGGCCACAGTCAAGACTGAGAGGCAGGACTAACCAAACCATGTTGGGAGGGAAGGCGATGAGGCTGCCTCAGCTGGACTGGGAAGTCCCTTGCAGGAGCAAGGCAGAGCTGAAGCTGGTAGTGGGGCTAGGAGCGGCGGGGAGGGGACAGACCCCGAGGCCTGCCCGAGCCCTTTCCTCGCGGGGCTCTCTCAGTCTTGTAGAGAGGAGGACATTGAACCAATGGCTTCATGCATAATGCCCAACTGCAACCTGTGATACCTGCTCCCGAGACCAGTGCAAGGGGGGCTTCTAGAGCGCAGAATGGAGGTGTGTCTTGGGGTCTCAGGGGTCAGGGGAGGCATCCCACTGACAGGAAAGTCCCACGGGGACAGCGTGTATGGGGGCCCCAAGTGGGAACATATTTGGCAAAATTCCAGGAGCTGAAAACAAGGCCAGAGAGTGGTCGGGGATGGGGCAGAGACTAGTAGGGGCTTCACAGCAGCTCCAGGAGCCATCTCCACTGGATCCCTGGCACACGCACAGGGACCCCGCCCTGACACACCTGTCCTCTGACAACAGACCCTGGCTCCAGCACGTCTGGCCTGGGAGGAATGCCCCTAAGGACTTCGCCCTGAGGAGCACAGCAGTGTCAATAATGAGGGACTGAAGTAACCCTGTGCTGCCCAAAGCACTACCCGAGCACCATGCTGATGAGCCAGCTGATCCCAGGAGGAAGGGACAGCAACTTTTATGCTAATACGTATGTTTCATTTAGCACGTATCAGAGAAAAAGGGCACCAGCATACCAAACTGGTGATTTTTTTTTTTTAAATAAAAGCTTAGGAGGAGGCTAAGCTTAAAAAAAAAAATCTATCAAGTGAATTAATTTAAAGAGATGTATGAAATAAAGGTTCACAGACAGGACAGAAGTCCTGAAAGTCATAGGCAAAACTCTGAAGTTCAGGAAAAATGAAGTGATCTGATGCAAAGACCCATCTCATAGGAGGGACTAGCATTCAGTTGATGACACACAAGGAGGACCAAAATTCAGGGTGTCACACTCCACCCCTCTCCTGGGAGAGAATTCATCTGTTCCATCAACACACATTTACTGAGCACCTCCTACGTGCCAGTTCTATGCTGGGCTCTAGGGATACCGCAGTGACCAAGAAGAAACACTCTGACCTCACGGAGCTGACATCCTGTGGAACGGACAGATGATAATCAGATAAACAAGTGTTGGTCAGATAGTGAGCGTGCTAAGAAGGAAATTAAGCAGGATAGGACAGAACGTGCTGGGCCAGAATGTGCTGTTTTAGAAAGAGTAGAGAGCATTTGAGTAGAGAGCAGAAGGAAGCAAGGGAGGAAATTCTGTCCATTTCTGAGAAATGTAGATGCAGGGAAAAGCCAAGATCAGGTGCAAAGGCCCATGGTGGGAATGCACTTGTTATGCTCAGGAACAAGAAAGAAACCAGCATGCCTGGACAGGGCTGGTGAACCAGAGCAGTTGCCCAAGGGCGCCTGATCACAGAAGGCCTTATAGGCCATGGTTAGGGCTCAGGCTTTTACTCAGAGTGAACTGGGTTGTCGTTGGAGGATGAGACACAGAGGAATGTTTCAGAGGGGCTGAGGTTTCTAAGACCCCGCTGACACCTGTGGGGACAATGAGCACAGCTGCTCAGCAGATGCAGGCAAAGGGCTCAGGAGACCAAGAGAGAGGAAGTGGAGATGACGAGAGTGGACAGGTCAGGACCTCTTTCGTAAGAGGAATTGATGGAGCTTGCTAAAGCAGGAGGGGAGGGAAAGAGAGGAGTCCAAGATAGCCACTTCCTCAGCTGTTGAAGATGGTGGAAGGAACAAGTTCATGAAGAACACGAGTGTGCTCTACTCGGGCCCCGTCAACAGGAACAGGCTGCTGGCACCCCTCCCTTGGGAAATGACAAGCTGAGGAAGAGTCAGAACCCATGGCATGGTGGCTCAGAGAGACGGGGACAGATGCAGGAGATGACGTCTGGCTGGGCTCGCGTAGAGCGGAGCAGGTCTTGTGTTGCCAGGGACAGGCCACCCCATGTAGGAAGGAGGACGCCCAGGCACCAGGCCAGGGTCATGACAACATGGATCTCCTTTCCCTCTTCTCCCGCCAACCTCCCAGGTCAGCTCTGGCTGAGACAAGCCATCCCTGGTGGCGCCCAATCCTGTTCTGAGGACAGTGCCTGCAGTAGGCAGCTCTGATATCCTCATCGATGAAAGGGCTCCAGGCCAGGGGGGGCTACTCCCAAGCGTCCTCCCCTGGGCCAGGATTGGGGACGCATAGCACCACTCAGGAGTAGACAAGCCTCTCTCTTCCCCACCCTCCTGGCTTCTAACTCCAGCCTGCTCTCTGGACAGGAGGAGACAACCTCAGCCTCACGGGCCTCACGGGCCTCACGGGCCTCATGGGCCTCACGGGCCTTACGGGCTTCACGGGCCTCACGGGCCTCACAGGCAGGGCAGCAGCCAAACAGAAGACACCCCCCACCCCCATCCCAGAGTCTGGTCTGCCCAGAATATCTTCCCTGGATAATGGGAGGGAAACAATAGGGTCTCTCTGTCAAGCCCAGGCTAGAGCTGAGCAGCCAGAGGTGTGTGACTCAACGTCACCAAGGACTGTTGGTCAAGCAGAGCAAGTGACAGTGTCCATAATACTAACAGCTCATTGTGACAGAGCACTCATTCTATGACAGCCACTGTGCAAAGTGCTTGCTGCGCTCATGATTTCTCATGCCACACCCACCAGGTCAGTCCTGCCAATATCCGATCCCATCATCTCCCTTAGAAGGGAAACTGAAGGATGTCACCACTGACAATTGGCAGGGCTGGGATTTGAACCCAGTTCTGTTTATCACATGCTTGTCATAAGCTGTGCCCACAGCTGAGCGCGTCACATGTGTAGCTGCACTAACCCTGTGAGGAAGGTGCTATTACTCTTCTCATTTTATAGTCCTGGGGAGGAGGCTCGGAGGGGTCACATGACTCACAGGGGGCACCTAGTTGCCTGGTTCCACTGCCTCCCCGGTTGGGGGGGTGGGATGTCACCCAAAATAGTGGTCACCCGCCACAGAAGAGGAGGCGTACCACCCAATGTCAATTAGAGGAAGAATTGTCAATTATAGGCGCCAGTGGAAGAATCATCAACAGGAAGGAATCATCGATTGCAGAAAGTATTTAGAACACTTGGTCACCCAAAATGGAGACCATCTACCTCTTTGGAGGAAAAGATGGAAGGACGAGTAAAGGCACCAAAGTCACAGAGTCCTGCTTCCACCCTGGCCTCCTCCATAAGCCTTTGGCCTCCAGAAGTCGAGGCACGTCCATGAGCCTATTGCCCAGTTTCCTCTTGTTAGAAGACTGTAAGCAATGCCTGGAGTTATGCCAGCAGAGGCCTCAGGCACTCCTAGGTGATGATCAGGGATTTAAGTCCCCAGTGGGTCTCTTGTCAGAGACCTTTGGGACCCTGTCCCCCAGCTAGAGTCCCCACTGGGATTGCTGGGGATTTTAACTTTTGATTTTGAAATAGTTATAGAATCACAGGAAGCTGCAAAAATAGAACTTTTTATTTTGAAATAATTATAGATTCACAGGAAGTTGCACAGATAGAGTGTCTAGTGTGCCCATATCCTACGCAAAGATGGTACAGTATCAAAACCAGGAGTGTGGCATTAGTACAGTGTGTGTACAGTTCCAAGTCCTTTGATCACATGTCTAGATGTATGTGGCTATCACTACCAGCAAGATCCAAAATTAGTCCCTTACCACAAGGCTCTCCCTTATAGTCAAGCCCATTTCCCTTTGCCCCTGGCAACCAGCAATCTGTTTTCCATCTCTATCATTTTGTCATTTCAGGAATGTTACATAAAAGGAATCATATGTTACGTGACCATTTGAGCTTGACTTCTTTTTTTCTTACTCAGTATAATGCCCTTCAGAATCATTATCAATATTGTGCTCTGTTCTTGCTACTCCATGGTATGGATGGATCACAATTTAACTGTTCACCCACTAAGGGACATGCTGGTTGCTGCCAGTTTTTGGCTATTACAAATAAAGCTGCTGTGAACAATTGTGTAAAGGTTTGTGTGTGGACATAAGTTTTCATTTTGGGGGGATAAACGCCTAGGAATGCAATTGATGAGTCATATGGTAGGTGTATTTTTTTGTTTTGTTTTTTAAGAAACTCACAAACAATGTTCCCAAGTGGCTGTACCATTTTATATTCTTACCAGCAATGTATGAATGATCCAGTTTCACTGTATCTGTCACTGACATGTGGTATTGTCATTAGTTTTTATTTTGGCTGTTCTAATAGTTATGTAGTGATATCTTATCATGGTCTTGGTTTGCATTTCACTGATGGCCAGTGATGTTGAACATCTCTTTAGGTACTTACTAGCCATCCGTGTATCCCCTTCGGTGAAATGTCTCTTCATGACTTTTGCCCATTTTCTAACTGCCCATACAATCCACTTACTTAAAGTGTACACTTCAGTGGTTTTATGCTCACAGTGGTTTATATTCACAGAGTTGTGCAACCATCACCACAATCATTTTAAAATGTTTTATTTTAAATAAACTCCATGCCACACCTGGGGCTCAAACTCATGACCTGGAGATCAAGTTTCATGTTCTACTGACTGAGCGAGCCAGGCACTCTCAACCACAATCAATTTTAGAACATTTCATCACCCCCAAAGTAAACGCATGCCCATTAGCAGTCAGCTCCCATTTCCTCTCAGCACCCCCACCCAGCTCTAGGCAACCATTAAATCTACTTTGCATCTCTATAGATTTTCTTTTTCTAGACATTTCATATAAATGGAATCATACAATATGTGGTCTTTTGTGATCATCCTTTTTAATTTAATGTTTCTATGTTCAGCTGTGTGGTAGCATCTATCAGTACTTTATTTCTTTTTATTGCCAAATATTTTATTGTATGGATATACCGTATTTTCTTTATCCATTCATCACTTGAAGGACACCTGGGCTGTTCCTACTTTTTGGCTTTTATGAATAATGTTATTATGCAAATTTGTGTTCAAATTTCTGGGTGGTTATGTTTTTCCCTTAGGTATATACCTAGGAGTGGAAGTGCAGAGTTATATGGTAATTCTACATTTAACCTTCTGAGGAACTGTTTTGAGATTGTTTTCCAAAGTGGGTGGAGAATTTTACATTCCTACCAGCAATATATAAAAGATTCAGTTACTGGGCGCCTGGGTGGCGCAGTTGGTTAAGCGACTGCCTTCGGCTCAGGTCATGATCCTGGAGTCCCGGGATCGAGTCCCGCGTCGGGCTCCCTGCTCAGCGAGGAGCCTGCTTCTCCCTCTGACCCTCCCCCCTCTCATGTACTCTCATTCTCTCTGTCTCAAATAAATAAATAAATCTTTAAAAAAAAAAAAGATTCAGTTACTGCACATCCTTTCCAGCATTTGATATTGCCACTGTTTTTTATTTTAGCTGTCTAACAATAATAGGTGTGGTGGTAGTATTACCTCTTTGTGATCTTAATTTGCATTTCTCTAAAGGCTAGTGATTGTTGAACATCTTTTTATTATTTTATTTATTTTTTATTATTAGTTTCAGGGGTAGAGTTCAGTGATTCATCAGTTGCATACAACACCCAGTGTGAACATCTTTTTATATAATTATTTTCCATCCATATATGTCATCTTCAGGGAAATGTCTCCTCATGTCTTTTTCCCATTGTGAAAATTAATGAAGAAAAACCTCACTAAAATGGAGCAGGGAGGCTAGAAGGGTAAGCTAAAAGGGGGAGCCATTCCACTCAATGTCAATTACAGGAAGAATGGTTAACTATAGACCCCAAAAGAAGAATTCTCAACAGGTAAGTATCCTCAATTTACAGGCCCCAACGGGAAAAAAGATGTACATTTCCTACAAGAAATCAACTACCCCTGCAACTCAGCCAATGAGAAACTGTTATCACCCTGGACTTGTGTTTTTCTCCAACAGACTTGCATTCCAAACAACCTCTTTTAACTTCTTCCTTGTCCATAAAATAGCGTTCCTCTCCTTTGTTTGTTGGACTATGCCTTTTACCATAGCTTGCTTGTCCCGCATTGCAATTCTTGTTCCTGAGCATGGATTTTTGCTGGTAAAATACCTTACTGGTTTATTTTTAGGCTTAACACCATCATCTAATTTTATTTTTTTAATGTTGAGTTTTGAGAGTTCTTTATATATATGCATTCTAGATATGCAAATATTCTCTTCCAGTTTGTAGTTGGTCTTTTCATTGTCTTAACAAGGCCTTTCACAGAGCAAGACAAAACAAAACCCACAAATTTTTAATTTTGATGAATTTCAATTTATAGATTTTTAGGAGTTATGCTTTTGGTCTCATGTCTAAGAATGCTTCATCAGGCCCTATGTCCCAAAGATTTTCCCCCATGTTACCTTCTAAAAGTTTTATAGTTTAATGTTTTGCATACAAATCTATGATCCCCACTTTGAGTTCATTTTTGTATGAAGTGTGAGGTTTGGGTTGAGGTTCATGTTTTGCTTATGGATATAGCCAATTGCTCCAGCACCATTTGTTGAAAAGACTTATATTTCTTCCATTGGATTGCTTTTGCTTCTTTATAAAAAATTAGTTGGCCACATTTATTTGGGGTCATTTCTGGGTTCTTTAGTTCATTCAGTTGATCTATGTATTTATTCCCCCCACCAATAACAGACAGTTTTGATTACTGTATATTACTTTATAATAAGCTTTGAAATCAAGTAGAGTGACCACCCCTTTATTCTTCTTCAGAAATGTTCTATCTAGGGGCACTTGGGTGGCTCAGTCAGTTGAGTGACTGACCCTTGATTTCAGCTCAAGTCATGGGATCAAGCCCCCCATCAGGCTCCACGCTCAGCAGGGAGTCTGCTTGAAGATTCTCTCCCTCTCCCTCTGCCTCTCCCCTTGCTCACGCACATGCTCTTTCTCTAAAATAAATAAATAAATAAATAAATAAATAAATAAATAAATAAATAAATAAATAAACAAACTTAAAAAAAGAAATGTTCTATTCTAGTTCTCTGTCTTTCTATATAGACTTTAAAATAATCTTGTCTATAGCTACACAAACTTTTGCTGGGATCTTGAAAGTAGTTGCATGCAATTTGCTTGTCAACTTGGGGAGAATTGACATCTTTATTGTATTTAGTCTTCCAGTTCATGAATGTGGTATTTATTTAGGTCTTCTTTTATTTTTTCAGCACTGTTTTGTCATTTTCTTGTATATGTTTTGTTATATTTATTACATCTAATTATTTTTTAAAAAGCCATTATAGGTGGAATTGTATTTTACATTTCAGTTTCCACATGTTCATTGTCAATATAAAAAAAGTGACTAATATTTGTATTGATCCTGTATTCTGCAACCTTGCTGAACTTCCAGTACTACACTGAGTAGAGTGGTGACAGTGGGCATCCTTGCCTTGTTCCCAGTCTGAGAGGGGAAAGTATTCAGTCTTTCAGTATTGATATATTAGCTTTGGGTTTTTTTTAGGTTAGTTACAGATTGTCAAGTTGAGGAATTTCCTCTCTATTCCTGGTTTTCAGAGAGTTTTTGTCACAAATGGGTGTTGAATTTTGTCAAATGTTTTTTTCTACAACAATTTATATGATCATCTGATTTTTATTCTTTATCCCATTAATATGATTACATTGTTTGATTTGCAGATATTGAATCAGCCTTGCATCCCTGGAATAATAGCTACTTGGTCATAGTGTATAATTCTTTTTATATATTGCTGAATCCTATCTGCTAATATTTTGGTAAAATTTTGCCCCCATATTCATGAGGAATATTGGTCTGTAGTTTTCCTTTATACTGTTTTGTCTTTTTTGTTTGTTTGTTTGTTTTAGGGTAATCCTGGCTTCAAAGAATGAGTTGAGAAGTGTTCCCTCCACTATTTTCTGGAAGAGATTATGTTGCATTGGTGTTACTTCTTCAAACATTGGCTTGAATTCTCCAGTAAAGCCATATGTGCCTGGAGACTTTTTTCTCATTTTTTAAATTATCTCAGTAGTTATAGGGCTATTCAAATTACCTGACGGCTCCCTGCTCAGCCAGGAATCTGCTTGTTCCTCTCCCTGTGCCCTGCTTGTGCCCTCTCTCTCTCAATCTCTCTCTCAAATAAATAAATAAAATCTTTTAAAAACCCCAAATTACCTAATTGACATTTGGTGAGTTGTGGTAGTTTGTAGTTTTTGAGGAATTGATCCATTTAATCTAAATTTTGAAATTTATGTGCAAGAGTTGTTCATAGTATTCCCTCACTACCTTTTTGATGTCTGCGGGACCTGTAGCAATATACCATTTCATTCTTGATGTTAGCAATTTGTCTTCTCTCTTTTGTCAGCCTTGCTAGAGGTTTGTCAGTTTTATTGGTCTTTTCATGAACTAGATATTTAATTATCTCTATTATTTCTCTGTTTTCAGTTTCATTGATTTCTGCCTTTGTATTTATTATTTCCTTCCTTATGCTTGTTTGGGTTTATTTTTCTCTTATTTTCTAGCTTCTAGAGATGGAAACTTATATTGTTCATTTGAGGCTTTTCTTCCTTTTTTTCAAAGATTTATTTATTTTAGAGAGCTAGAGAGAGTGCGAGCTGGGGGAGGGGCAAAGGGAGAGGGAGAGAGAGAATCTCAAGCAGACTCCCCGCTGAGTGTGGAGCTTGACGTGGGCTCGATACCATGACCCTGAGATCATGACCTGAACTGAAATCAAGAGTCAGATGCTTAACGTACTGAGCCTACTTAACCAGGTGCCCCTAATGCTTTTTTCTTTTAATGTAAGCATTCAATGCTATAAATTTCCATCCTGTACTTAGCTGTGTCCCACAAAATTTGGTAAGTTCTATTTTCATTTTCTTTCAGTTCAATGTATTTTTTTTTTACATTTCCCTTGAGATTTTTCTCTTTGACCCATAGGTTATTTTACCACCTCCCAACCTCTGTCTCTGAACCAATCTGTTCTTTGTATCTATGAGTTCATTTTGTTTGTTTTTTAGATTCCACATAATAAGTGAGGTCAGACAGTGTTTCTCTGTTTGGCTTATTTCACTTAGCATAATGCCCTTAAGGTCCATCCATGTTGTCACAAATGGCAAGATTTCCTTCTTTCTTATGGCTGAATAATATTTCATTGTATATGCACACCACATTTTCCTTATCCATTCATCCATTGATGCACACTTAGGTTGCTTCTATGTCTTGGCTATTGTAAATAATGCTGCAGTGAACTTGGAGGTGCCACAGTTTTTGAATTAGTGTTTTCACTTTGTTTTGGTAAATACCCAGAAGTGAAATTCCTGACCGTATGTTAGTTCTATTTTTAATATTTTGAGGAACTGGCATGGTTTTTGAGTTAACTTCCTTCAGATAAACACCCAGAAGTGGAACTGCTCAGACATATGGTACTTCTATTTTTAATTTTTTGGAAGAAATCAAATTTCTTTTGATTAATGTTGGTATAGTATATCCTTTTACATTATTTTATTTTCAACTTACCTATCTGATTATATTTGAAGTTATTTTCTTATGGACAGCATATAGTTGGGTCATGTTTTTTATTCACTCTGTCAATCTGTTTTTTCATTTGTGTATTTACACTACTTACATTTAGTGTAATACTTACATGGTAAGGCTTAAACTTGTCATTTTGTTCTTGTTTTTTCTTTGTTCTCTCTGTTTTTAATTTCTGTTTTTTTCCTCCCTTCCTGTGGGTCTCTTGAACTATTTTATTTTTCTTTATTTTTTAAGATTTTATATAATTAATAGAGAGAGCACGAGAGCGAACAGGGGGATCAGCAGGCAGAGAGGGAGAGGGAGAAGCAGGCTCCCCACTGAGCAGGGAGCCTGATGCGGGACTCAGTCCCAGAACTCTGGGATCATGACCTGAGCCGAAGGCAGACGCTCAACTGACTGAGCCACCCGGGTGACCCTCTCTTGAACAATTTTAAAATTCCATTTTGACTTACCTATAGTGTTTTTGAGTATATCACTTTGTATAGCTTTTTTAGTGATTGATCTAAGTATTACATTATATAGAACTTACCAAAATCTACTGGCTTCAATATTTTACCAGTTCAAGTATAGAAACCTCACCTCCCTCCACATCCCTTTACCCTCTCCTGTTTATAATTGTCTTAAATACTTCTTCTACATACACTAAGAACAGCATTACACAGTGTTATGGTTTTTACTTTGATTGCCAAGCATAATTTAGAAAACTCAAGAAGAGAAGGAAAGTCTATTTTATTTACCCATAGGTTTGCTCTTTCCATGTTCTTTCTTCCTTTTTGATGTTCCAAGATTTCTTTTTTAAAATCATTTTCTTTCTGTTTAGGGAATTCCCTTTAGCCATCCTTTTTGGGTCTCTGCTGGTTAAAAATTCCTTTAGCTTTCCTTCATCTGAGGATGTCTTGATTTCCTCTTCATTTCTGAAGGATATTTTCACTAGATATAAGTTTCCAGGTTGATAGTTCTTTTCTTTCAGTATCTGAGAAATGTTGTTTCAGTTCCTTAGTTCTCCATGGTTTTTGATATGAAATCTACTGTCATTTGAATGGGTTTTCTCCCTATAGGTAATGAGTCATTTCTCTGTGGTTGCTTTCAAGATTTTTTCTTTGTCTTTAGTTTTTAGAAGTTTGACTATTATGTGTCTTGCCATGGATTTCTTTGGGTTTATCTTGTTTGGGATTCACTTAGCTTCTTGAATCTGAGGTATGGGTTTTGTTTGTTTGTTTTGTCAAATTAGGGACATTATTTCTTCAAATGTTTTCTAAGCCCCCGCCTCACCATCTTTCTCCTCTCCTTCTGAGACGCCAATGACTTTAATGTTAGATCTTTTGTCATACTAGCCACACATGCCCCTGAGGCTCTGTTCATTTATTTTTTCAGTTTATTTTCTCTCTGCTGTTCAAATTGGTTAAATTCTATTGTTCTATGTTCCATTTCACTGATCGTTATTTCTATAATCCCCATTCTGCTGTTGAGCCCATTCATTAAGGTTTTTGTTACTGTATTTTTTTTAGTTCTAGAATTTCCTTTTGATTCTTCTTTATAGCTTCTTTCTTTACTGACATGCTCTATTTTTTTCATTTGTTTCAAGCATGTTTGTAATTGCTCACTGAAGCATTTTTATGATGGCTGCTTTAAAATCTTTGTCAGATAATTCCAACATCTGTGTCATCTTTGTGTTTGTGTCTGTTGATTATCTTCTCACATTCAGTTTGAGAACTTCATGGTTCTTAGTATGCCAAGTGATTTACAATTGAAACCTAGGCATTTGGGGTATTATTTATGGGACTGGATCTTATTTAAATCTGTCCTTTAGCAAGCCTCCCCTGACAGTGCTCCAGTGAAATGAATGGGGGCACTGCCTCATTATTGGAAGTGGGGTAGAAGTTCAGGTTCTCCACTCAGCCTTTCCTGACACCTGATGTGTGTGTGTGTGTGTGTGTGTGTGAAGTTTTCTTATTATTGCTAGGCAGGAATAGAAGATCAGGTTCCCCATTATGCATCCACTAATACCACCCTGGCCGGGAGAGGGAGGGGTACTTCATTACTGTTCTCCACATCACTTCCGTGTAGATTCCACAGTAGGAGGTGGGCTTATGACCACTGAGTGACGGTGAAAGTCCTGACCCTCCCCTAGACCTCCTCTTACACCACTCTAGTGAGGAGAATGACGCCTCATCACCACTGGGTGGGGGTGGATGTTCGGGCTCCCCAAGTGGTCTCCACTAACACTGTGGGGAGGAATAGTCCAGTGGGGATGGAGGGCCCAGCTCCACACTCAGCCTCCTCTGGCACCACTTAGGTGGGGTAGCGGGGAGTGGCCTGGACTCTTCATTACGGCCTAGCAAGGGTGGAAGTCTAGGGCCCCACTCAGCCTTTGCTGTCAGGGGTGGGAGTGAAGCAGCAGGTTTTTCTGTGATATTTAGCTGGAGCAGAGCAGTTATTGCCTGAAAGATTTGTCTTTCTGGGTTACCCCTTTCTTGGTTCTTTGGCTAGAAGAGCAGAGTTTTGCTGAACTTTTTTTCTGAGCCCATTGGCATTTCCAGTTGCTTGTTTCTTCAGTATCCAGTGAAACCCAGGGAATTCACCATCATATCATTCCTCAGGTCCCAAGGTCCCTAACAGTGTGTCTTCTCTCAACCTTTCAGTGTCTTCTTATGCTTGTTTTATAACATCCAGGGATCCAGGGTTTTTAGTTGTTCTTAGCAAAAGAAATAGGGAAGAATACCCTTCCCAGAACATCACTATTTTTTGAACAAGCTGTTCTTTCCCTTTTCTGTTTCCTTCTCAATGGCTGGCAGTCAGTAGAGTTTGGTGATGCCAGGGTACAAATTTCTCAGAGACTTCCCTGTTCAAATCCCTGTAGGATTTGAATGGCTTTAGCTGATGTCTGGTCCTGGTCTCAAGACACTCACTGACTAGAAGCCTGACCAAGTGGTAAGGTTCCAGTCTCATGACTTGCCCATTCAATAACACTTCACGTAAGTTATCGTTTTCTTCCTGATATCTGTGTGCTCTTTCCTTGACCCTTGTGAGCTGCTGAAGCATCAGTGTAAGTGACCAGACTCCCCACCAGTCTTGCCTTTGGAGGAAAAGTATGGGAATGAGAATAACTGGATGGTAACACTAAACTACAAGTACTTTCAGATTGCCTTGTGCCTTTTTCAGCAGGCTGGCAGTTCTAAACTGCTTGGCTTTAATTATCAGCATTTCCTGAGAGCTGGATAGAGGGGAAGTTCTGGAGGAACTAACTATCTGATGTATAAGTCCATATACCGAAACTAAAAACTGACCGTGGGTACTCGAGTGTTCCCTCCAATCTGCCTCTGAGCCCACATTGTCCTTGTTCCCTCTTTTCCCAACTCTCCACTTTGCCATGCCTCTTGGTTGCTCTGTGAGTCACCGAGGGGCAGGGGGTGTGGCCGAGGAGGGTGAAAATCCTTCGCTGTGTTTCCCCTTTCACTCTCAGACGCTGCCAGGGTCCCCGAAGAAGGAAGACACGAGGAAACAGGTAAAAACTATTTTGCTCTCTTTTGCATTCGGCAAGCTAGCGTGGAGGAACTGCTGTGTGCCAAGCACAATTCTTGGGCCTGGGAGCACAGTGGGAAGCCCCCCACCTCTCTTGCCTGTGTTATAACAGGATACAGACCCCTGTCTTTGAGCATGCCCCTTGATGGGCTTGATGAGTCTTCTGAGAGTAAGATGGGTCACCAGATGCCCAGGAGGGAAGAATGGACTCAGGGAGGCTGGCTCTGAGGTCTTGTAAGGTCCTAAACAGGCCTGTGTTGAGCAGGCCACAGGTCTGGATAGCGTGGCCTTGTCCTGAGCCTTTGTGCCCAATGCCTATTGTTCCCCACCTCCATGCCCTACCCTGTCTCAGCAGCCTTCCAATTCCAGGCCCGTGGTTCCACTTCTTATGTCCTGGAGACTGCCTGAGCTGCTGGGAGTGAGCACACAGCCCTGCTCTCAGAAGTGCCCTTTCCCACTCGTCCTGGTGTCCTCAAGCCATTCCCCCATGAGGGCGGCTGATGGCAGAGGGGGCACAAGGGTCCAGCTACTGGAGGCTAGTCTTTACCACAAAGAATGGAATCTAGCCCTTGCCACAGCTCTTATAGAAACTCAAAGGGGACCCACAGCACATCCCTCAAAACATTGACCCTGCAACCCTGCCAAGTTTTTCACGAGAAATGTAAAATCAGTTCTGTGGCTAAAGAAGTGTGAGCAATGGACTGTACTTTAGCCCCCATGTTAGGAGATGTTTGATGGGCACCCAGCTGATTAAAGGGATCAAAAGGACTCACAGTTGGGAATCTATTTACTTTTTTTTTTTAATATTTTATTTATTTGACAGAGAGAGACATAGCGAGAGAGGGAACACAAGCAGGGGGAGTGGGAGAGGGAGAAGCAGGCTTCCCGCTGAGCAGGGAGCCCAATGTGGGGCTCGATCCCAGGACCCTGGGATCATGACCTGAGCTGAAGGCAGACGCTTAATGACTGAGCCACCCAGGCGCCCCTCTATTTACCTTTTTTAACCCAGCTTTTTTCAAGTGGATGTGGCCTTGAAGACGTTTTTGTGTATAGCACTATTAGCACCTGCAGAGCTGGTGTCAGTTCTGCCTGGAAAGTCTGTCCCCATTCAGAGCCCTCATCCCTAATCCAGGCCCGGCCCAGGCCAGCACAGGCACTACTCCTGGGAACAGACCCCCTTCCTGCTCAGCAAGCAGTCTAGCTTTCCCCATGCCGGGTACTAGACACCCAACAGCATTTGGCATGAGCCACGCAGCCTGAGGAGAGAAATAGCCCAAGGGGGTGAGGGGCCCTTGCTGGTGGGAAATGTTGGCTGGGCAGGGAGGGGTGCAGGTCTGTGCTGAGACCGGAGACACACTCTGTCACACATCCTGCTAACTCTAGAGGGACCAGCACAGAGAGGCCCAGCCATGCAAATTGGGACTTAAATTTAACTCTCTGTAAATGTAACTCTATGTAAAAGTCTAGTAAGGTGGCAGTTAAGCTCACTGATGTCTCCAAGAGAGACAGACGGGCTGTGGCTGCACATTGGGGGCCCCTGGACTGCCTCCAGCCTGTAGACAGGTTTGGTTTGGCCAGCACCATGTTTGTTGGTTTGTTCATTTCTGAAAGCAGCGCATTTCACATGAAAATCTGGCTTCTTACTTCTCCAAAAACAGTGGAAGGTCAGGCAGTGCCGAGCTCATGTTCCCAATTGGCAACAATTGGCTGGGACTGAGAGCATCATTGCCTTTACCTAAGACATGACCTCTGTCCCCACCTGGCCAATTTATGTTTTCTTCCCAACCCCCAGGCTTCTCTGAGTGGGACCCTTGGACACATTCTCCTAAGTTCTTCCAGACCCCTCTAAATGCTCTCCTAGATTCACACTTAATTATTAGTTTTAGAGTAATTTTGTTCCTGGTCTTTAAAATCAAGTTTTGACCATGGCTCCACCCTACATAAAACCCTTCACTAGTTGCCTCAAGGTGAGCTTCAAGTTACCCTGGGCCTGGGATTCATGGCACTCAGTGGTCTGGTGCCACTCAAAGCCTGAGAGCTGGCCAGGAAGTTTGTAAAATTATGGATGGATGGATGGATGGATGGATGGATGGATGGATGGATGGAAGGATGGGATGGATGGAAGGATGGATGGATGGATGGATGGATGGATGGATGGATGGATGGATGGAATGAAGGGTGGACGGGTGGACGGGTGGATGGATGGATGGGTGGATGGGTGGATGGATGGATGGATGGTTGGATGGATGGATGGATGGAAGGATGGAATGAAGCGTGGATGGGTGGATGGATGGATGGATGGAAGGAAGAATGGATGGATGGATGGATGGAAGGATGGATGGAAGAAAGGAAGAAGGGCTAGGAAGAGAGGCAGGTTTGCTGTACAGAGTTCTTAGGCTGACAGAATAGACATGGCATTCCCATAAAAGGCCCCATGAACATCCAGAATTCACATCTTGCAATGCAATCAGATGTGGTCCTCCTGGGATCAGGGAAGAGGGGTTGGAGCTTGGTGGGTGAGCAAGAAAAGCCATCTGAAAGAAGTAAGCGACCAGATGGCTCAAAGACAAATTCTTCCCGGCCCAGGCTCCTGCCTAGACACAGCACCATGCATCTCCTCGGCCCCTCGCTCCTGCTCCTTGGTAAGGACTGTGGTTTAGGTTTGGGTTCTGGGATGTCTGTGGGAGCTGGAGGAGGAGGAGAGCTCTGGAGCAAAGAGTTAAGTGTTGGGGAGGGTGGGGACAAGGGTATGTGTGTACGTATACACCTCTCTTTGTGTACCTTCCTCTCTCCCTCTATCTTCAGAGGGGATTCTTTATTCATTTGAAAGCTCTTTATGTCCTTCAATAATGTTTCTTGATCACTGTGGTGGGTTCCAGAATACTTGGCCTTCTCTGACTCATCTAAATGGAAGTTTGAGCACCCCCACACTCTCTACAGCTGGGATGGGGCCTGCGTCTGGATTCCCTGTCACTACGCAATTCCAGGGCGTAAGGATGATCTGGAAAACCTGACCTTGTACAGCAACTATGAATATGACGACACCACCAAGAACTTCAACGGGCGCATTCTCTATGAGAAAACAAAGCCTTGGGGGGATCCTCATACCCCGGAGAGGGTTCAGTTCCTGGGAGACCAAAGATCCAACTGCACCATACGCATCAACCCTGTGCTTGAACAAGACAATGGCTGGCTGGGGCTGAGGTTGATAACGAAGACTAACAAATGGATGGAGAAAATAGACCTCAACGTCTCTAGTAAGGCCGTGGGGGATGGGGTCCTCTGCCTTGGCTTCAGGCAAGGAGGAAGGTGGGAAACACCCAACTCCTGGGACAGGGGTCGCAAACCAGACTGCTTGTAGAGGCCAGGCAGGAGGTGCCAGTAAGTGACCGGGGCATAATGAGACAATGGGGCCTGCAGCCCGAGTACTTGTTTCTCCTCAAGCATTGCACCTGCCCCTCAGCTTCCACCCATGCTGGAATCTGGGTTCCAGGTTGCCTGATTTTTCTTTTCTTTTCCTTTCTTTTTTTTTTTAAAGATTTTATTTATTTATTAGAGGGAGAGAGAGAGCACAAGCACAGGGAGTGGCAGGCAGTGGGAGAAGGAGAAGCAGGTTTCCCACTGAGCAGGGAGCCTGATGAGGGGCTGATCCCAGGATCCTGGGATCATGACTTGAGCCGACTGAGCCACCCAGGTGCCCCCGGTTGCCTGATTTTTCAAAAGAAGATGGAAATCTTTGATTTGAGTGAAATCTCCCAATGCCTTAATGTTGGCGATTGATTCTAATTAGGCCTTCATGTCTAAAAGAGACAGGTAGGGGATGGGGTAGGGGGTGAATGAAACCTAGGCCTGGGACCTCCACCCCACAGCCTGTTTCTTCAGTGTGGGGGTTGGAGGGGTCTAAGCTAAGCAGCCCTACACTGCAATGAGAGATGTAGCTTCAGACCTGCAGTCCTAGGGCGGCCCAGCCCCGGGGATCCCTAAAGGAATGCCATGCTGGATGGCTCCCAGCACTGAGGCCATTACAAATGCAGGTTTGTCATCAAAGCCAAGAAAGGCACGGTGACCTAACCTGGTAAAATTCCCTTGGGGTGGGGCAGCGATCTTGAAAATGTTTAGAGAGCAAACATCAGGGAAGGAGAACGAGGTAAGTATAAAATATAAAATCCGATTCCTAAGGAGCATCAGCATTCACTAGACCTTTCAGAGAGTGTTTCGGCAGAGCAAAAGTGATTCAAAGCAGAGAAAGGCAGGCCCAGAGAGAGGTGGAAGGGACTGGCGAGGGGCTTCTGAGGGCTTCTTTGGGGGCAGAGCATCTACAGCCAGGTGTGAGAGGCTGGCACAGGCCCCTGGTCTCCCAGGCCTCCAGCTTGGCCCCTACTCTTTTGCAGAGACGCCCCTATCACCTCACATTCAGCTCCCTCCAGAAATCCAGGAGTCCCAGGAAGTCACTCTGACTTGCTTGCTGAATTTCTCCTGCCCTGGGTACCAGATCCAGCTGCAGTGGTCCCTGGAGGAGCCTGCCGTCACCTCGACCTCCTTGACCACCAAGACTGTCTTCACCCAGAGCAAGCTCACCTTCCAGCCACAGTGGACGCACCACGGCAAGAATCTGACCTGCCAACTCTGGGACCCCAAAGCAGAGCGGATCCTCTCTGAGGAAACGGTGTTGCTGGATGTAAAGCGTGAGTGTCTCCCAGTGCCCCCAGGGAGGGACGAGGGTCTTGTCTCTTCTCCCCAACCCCTCAGAGTGCACCAAGGGTAGCGGGCACCTCCACGGAAGGACACATAATCGGTCCATGAACACCCACAGCTGGGAAAGGTCCAGCCGGGGCTGCGTCCCTCCACCACCCCTGTTGTCAGCCCCAGTGTTTCAGGGAACAGATTCATCTTAGCATCTGCTTTGGTCTAGAAGAATAACATAATTTAATATCCTCGAGCCACGATGTGAATTTGAGATCATGTGGTTAGGTATATTTTTCCCCCTGGGTAGAGGGCTCGGGGTAAGAAATGTTTTCACATCATTGTTTGTGCCCCATTCATTCATTCAGTAAATATTTACTACGAGCCTCCTGGGTGCCAGGCCTGTTCTTGCCCACTGAGGAGCTGGCACTGCCGCTGGGGAAGACAAACAATTACTAGATTAACAAAGAAATACCGAACTTAAGGGTAGGCAGTGATAAGTGTATCAGGAGGACGTAAAGCCGGGCTCAGAAAGAGGGAGGGAGGGAAGGATGGAGGCTTCTCTGAGGACAGTGAACTTGGGTGAAGGGAAAGATTGAGGCAGGCAGCTATTTGCCAGAAGATCCCAGGAAGAGAAAAGAGTAAGGACAAAGGCCTGGGGGTAGGAACTTTGTGTGCCTGCACCAGAGCAAGGGGCCGGAGAGCCTCAGCCCTGCGTCTGAGGGGCCCAATGATAGGAAAGGAGGGCCAAGGCCAGACCTCATGGGTGGCAGCAGGGTTTTGGATTTTATTCTGGGTGTGGAATCCACTAAACGGTTTCAAGCAGGGGAGTGGCAAAGGCTGATTGACGGTATTAGGAAGACAGCTGACTGCTAGTGGAGACCAGAACTCTGAGAACAGGTGCGGGGTGGTGCGTAGAGCAGAGACAAGTTAGGAGTCCGTGACCATCGCCCAGGTGCTTGGACCAGCCCACCCTTGTTGATAAGGGGGACAGCAAGTGGCTGCCCACACTCCCATGCTATGTGTAGGCTGCTGCTTTATCTGAATCAAAGCCCAGCAACTTCCCCCCAGGTGACACCCCCTGAGAAGTCCCTACCCCCTCTCCTGCTGCCCCTCTGCTCCTCTAGATGTCCCAAAGTTGAAGATTGAGGTCAATCCCGAAGGAGCCAATGTAACAGAGGGAGAGTCTGTGACCATGACCTGCCAGGTCATCAGCAGCAACCCGGAGTTCCGGAGTATAGCCTGGCTCAAGGATGGGACCCAGCTGAGGGAGGAGACACCCACGTTAACTCTGTCCTCTGTGACCAAGAAGATGAGTGGAGAGTACCAGTGTGAGGCCTTCAATGATCTAGGCTCAGGACAGTCGGATGAAGTGTTCCTCCAAGTGTACTGTGAGCCTCCTGGGAGCTGGGAGGGGGGCAGGCAGGGAGTTAGCAGGGGATGGAACCAAGGCTCTTGAGAGGTGAACAACAGAGGCCTCTGCTCACCTTCCTCCTCTGCCTCTGCACCTTTTTCCAGATGCTCCGGAACCTTCCAGGGTTGAGATCCTCTCCTCGCCAGCGAAGGAGGGAAATAAAGTAGAGATGACTTGTATGTCACTGGCCAATCCTCCTCCAACCAATTACACCTGGTATCACAATGAGATAGAAGTGCCAGGAAGGACAAGCAAAACCTTCCAGATCCCAATGGTCCTCCTCAGCCATGCTGGGCAGTATTCCTGCTTGGCAGAAAACAGACTTGGTCCTGGACAAATTGGCCAGGAGACTGAGTTAGATGTCCAATGTGAGTAGTCACAGGGCCTCTGGGTTCTAGCGGGAGAAGGAGGCAGGCAGATGGGGCGCAGGAGATTCCTGGGTCCTAGAATGGGCGGCAAGCAGGGGTGTCTCCCAACATGTATGCTCCCTGGGCGGGTGCTTTGCTGCTGTTTCCGGTTGTATACCCAGCACCAGAACAGGGTCTGGCTCATGGCAGGTGCTCAGTAGATGTCTGTTGAATGAATGAACTGCAAGCTGCCAGGGCCCCATGAGGGACCCAGAGAACATGGTGTCACTAGGCAGTGGCTGAGTCTCAGAAGGGGGCCTGAAGTTTTCGAGAACTGGAGCAAAATGTCTCACTGCCTCTCCCTCAGAGGTCGGACCCTGTTTAACATAGTGAATCTTGTCTGTCAGTCGAGCCCAGGACCAAGAGAATCCCTAAGTTTGAGCCTTGGACCCTGGGATGTCAGAGTCTGAGCCAGATACTCTGACGGGGATGCTCGAATCCCGAACATCTAGACAGTGGGTGTGTGATGCAGCAGCAGCAGCAGGAATATTTCTGGAGCATTTACTCCACTCTGAGTGCTTCATCTCATTTCCTCCTGGCTTTGAATCTATCAGGTTAGGTGCTCTTAGGACCCCATCTGATGGTGAAGCAAACTGAGTCCCACGGCCCACGATCACTCAGCTCTCAGCCCATCTGGCTCCAGAGCTGTGCTTCCCCCACCCCCCAATGAATACCTGCACTACAGCAAACTAGCTCTGCGCCCCAGGCCCCTGCGGAGACCCTCAGACAGGGTGCCTCTGCCTTGCATACACCACGCATTCTCTGCTTGAGCTCTGCTCTGACCTTTTGCCTCCTCCTGCCTCAAACCACAGCCATGGCTCCTGTCCTCGCACAGATGCGAGAGGGAAGTCCGAGCCTTCCTTTGGTTAATTTAGGAATTGTGTGAACCCAGGGGATGGGTTGGGGCGGGGGGCGGGGGTGTGGGTGGAGCAGTAAGCACTGGGAAAGGTAGTCTGGACAGCTGACTTTCCCTTGCCCATCTGTCTGGTTTCCTCCCAGATGCCCCCAAGGAGGTAACCACGGTGATTCAAAACCCCACGCGGATTCAAGAAGGAGACACTGTGACCCTGTCCTGTAACTACAGTTCCAGTAATCCCAGAGTTACCCGATATGAATGGAACCTCCAAGGCTCCTGGAAGGAACAATCACCCGGGGTGCTGATAATTCAAAAAGTTGCCTGGGACGCCAGGCCAATCACCTGTGCAGCCTGTAACCAGTGGTGTTCATGGGCCCCCTCTGTCAACCTGGATGTTCAGCGTGAGTGACTGGGCAAGGGGACCCAAGAGGTAGCCCAGCTGGGATATGGGCTCTCAGGGTGAGGGGACTGGGGCCTGGGCTGGAACCTTCACAGAGAATTGAGAGCTGAGAGTCTGGCCTTAGGGCCAGGAAGAGGGAAAGGGACCCAAGAGGTCAGCCTGAGGCCCTTGCTCTCCAGATGCCCCCAAGGATGTCAGGGTCCAGCAGATCAGCCCCCCTTCTGAGATTCACTCCGGGCACCGAGTCCTCCTTGGATGTAACTTCTCAAGTAGCCGCCCCAGAGATGTCCGCTTCTTCTGGAAGAAAAATGGAATCTTTCTGAAGGAAGGAAAAGAACTGAGCTTTGACTCCATCTCTCCAGAAGATGCCGGCAATTACAACTGCCTCATCAACAACTCCGTAGGACAGACCATGTCTGAGGCCAGGAGGCTCCAAGTGCTGTGTGAGTGAGTGGCTGGGGCTGGAGACAGACAGAAGAGCCCGTGACCAGCTACCTGGATCCTGATTTTTCTTCTTGTAGATGCACCAAGGATGCTGCATGTGGCCATCAGCCCAAAGGACCAAGTGGTGGAGGGGAAGAAGGCAGTCCTGACATGTGAGAGCGATGCCAACCCTCCCATCTTCCAGTACACCTGGTTTGACTGGAATAACCAAAACCTCCACCATTATGATCAGATGCTGAGATTGGATCCCGTGAAGATCCAGCACTCAGGCGCCTATTGGTGCGAGGCGACCAACCAGCTCGGCAGGGTCCAGTCGCCCCCCAGCACCCTCACTGTCTACTGTAAGGCCCCTTCCCTTCTCCTTCCCTCCCTCCCCTGTCCTGTCAGGCAGCCCAGCCGGTCACTCCCAGGCACAGCGCCTGCTCCACACAAGCTCACCTGTCTTCCTCCTTCTCGAAGTCTCTCCGGACTCTCTCTAGGGCAGTTCCCTCTCAGGCCTCCCTGCCTGCCAGACATCCTGAGATCCTGCTGGGTCCCTCTCTGTGTCTCTCTGTCTCACCCTTGGTAGCCTGTTTATCTTTATCTTTTGAGATTTCTATATATATTTTTTTAAGACAAGGCAAAATAAAATAGCACAAAAGGTAAATAGTAGAAAGACACTTCTCCTTTCTTTCTCCCTGAGGACTCTACCCCTCCCTGAAGGCCTTCACTGCCGGCAGCTGTCTGCATCTCTTTACAGAGCTATTCTGCACACGCACAATACAATAAGTAGGTCTATGTTTGTACTCCCTTCATCACGCAAATCGCAGGAGAGCTTACATGTTGTCCTGGACGTTCTTTTTTGCCACGTAACAATACCACTCAGAGACTGTTCTATATCCGTGCATGCACAGGGTGTCTGAAGGGTCTGGAAACAATGGGGAAGTTATTTAATTGATTTATTGTACTTTTTCAGATTAAACTTGGAGCCATGGCTTTAGATTTAGAGGATCATGGCCTGCAAAGCTGGATGCCTGAACGCGTTATTTGGAAATGCAACATATTGTATAAAAACCTGTGTCTGGGGTCTCCACTTTTGCAGACACCCTGGCAACCTGCCCCTTTCCCTCAGGGCTGCATTGTTGTTGTCTTCCCGTGCATGGAAGCAGCAAACCCTATCTACCCAGTGCTTTCCCCACAGCCCTGCGCTGTCTCTGGCTCTGGTACCCCTGAAGGACAGCTGCAGGATAAATTCCTACATGGAATTGCTGCATCAAAGGACAAGTGATTTTAAGTTCTGATAAGTATGGCCAAGCGGCCTCTAAGGAAGTTGTAGCTTTTATTGCATGTCCTGTGTGTGCCTGTGTCTGTCACAAAACAGGTGCTTTCCTGAGAGTTAGCCCTTTCCTCCCAACGGGGTCCCAGTGGGCAGGGGCCGGCTTCTCCCTTTCTGTGCATCACAGCCCCTACGTGTGGAGAAGTTGCTCAGGCAAGGAGAGCGGCCATGCAGAGAAGTTGAGGATGCCTCCCGGGAAAATGCTACAAGGCAATGCTGGCCCGTGATCTGAGAGAGGCAGTATCCCCAACTCACGGTCGCTCCTTCCCCCACCAGACAGCCCGGAGACCATCGGCAGGCGAGTGGCTGTGGGAGTGGGGTTCTGCCTGGCCACCCTACTCCTGGCGTTCTGGGGAGTCAAACTTCAGCGAAGGTGAGCTCCTCCCAAGGCTCATGTCCCTTGGCTCTCCCTGATTCCTTCCCCGGAGTGACTCCAGTTGACCATCCTGGAGCCCCCAGCATGCCCACTGCACAGGGTCCTGTCCCCACTCCCCTGATCCTCACGAGTGGGGCTTTATTTCTTAGCTGGAAGAGGATACGGAGCCAGCAGGCGCTCCAGGAAAGTTCCAGTGGGCAGAGCTTCTTTGTGAGGAAGCAGAAGGTAAGATGGAAAAAGACCTGGAGGCAGACCTGGAAGTCAAGGGGAGACAAAGGGGGGTGCAGAGCACTGTGCGGGAGGTCGGAGGTCAGAGGCCAGGGGAAGGGGACTCAGGTGGAGAAAGGAGTGGCGAGAACTGAGGCCTTGTCTCTGTCCCAGGTTAGAAGGGCCCCGCTCTCCGAATACCCCCACTCCCTGGGGTGCTACAATCCGGTGATGGAAGAGGCCATCAGTTACGCCACCTTGCGCTTTCCTTTCAGCGAGACTGACACACCAAGAACTGGGTACCTAGTGAGGGTCTTGGGAGGGTGACACATGCACCTGGGGAGAGCTGCAGGAGGAAGGGCTCGGCTCCTGTCCCACCTGCCCTCTTTGTGGCAGGCCCGTGAGCCAGGCTCCACTCTGGGGTGCTCTCGGGGGCTAGGGGAGTTGGAAATAGGAAGAGAGTTCACGTGAAAGGCTTCATCTGCGGTCATCCATCTACCCTCCCTCAGAGATGCAGGGACCCTGGAGACAGAGGGACCTTCTCCAAACAGGGATGACACCGTCACTTACTCTGTCTTGCAGACATGTCGAGCGGTAAGGGGGCAGGGCTGTGGAAGGAGGGGCGGGGGACCTGGCCTCAGCTGTGAGTCCCAGATGGGAAGGACTTGGTGGCCTCCATGGTGGCAAGGCCTGGTGGGGGGGTTTTGCTCAGACACGGGTGTGGTCGGAGCCATGGCAGCACGGCCCAGTCCGAGACGCTGACTGCAGCCAGCATGGGGACAAGAGGACTCCTGCTCGGGCTCTTGGCCCCCCAGGAGGAGCCAGGGAGGGAACAGGCAGGGAACGCAGACCGGGAGGCCCGTGGCCTCACACACGTGGCTTTCTCAGGGCGACTATGAGAACGTGCTTCCAGACAGTCCGGAAGACGAGGGGATACATTACTCAGAGCTGGTTCATCTTGGGTTGGGAAAGCGGCCTCTGGCCCAGGAAGCCGTGGAATACGTGACCCTCAAGCACTGACAGGCCAAACCCACTGGAGCAGAGGCGCCGAGGGAGGGACTGCAGGGGCCGGGTGGTCGTGGAGATTGCCCCACCCCCCCTGCTCAGTCGCAAAGCCACTCGGCCTCCCCTCCACATGCAGGCACACGCACGCATGCACATGCACATCACCAGTGATGCCTCAGTCAGCGCCCAGAACTTCGTATGTGGCCCAGAGGCAGGCTTCCTTCTCAACGATGGTAACCCTGACCCTCCCAAAGGCCTGCTCCCCGTCCGTTCTCTTTCCCACGGGGAAGGTCGTTTAAATACTGACCCTGCACTGCACACATCCCCCTGCCCCTCCCCGGCCACCTGCCACCGCCCACCCCCTCAAAACCTGTCCCCAGTGGGCCAGTGTCCCTGCTGGGATCAGCTTGTTACTATATTTTTTTCTTTCCCTCTCCATTCCTATGGCCCCCTCACCCCTGCTCTGAAAGCCCCACTCACTCGTCCTGTGCCTAATTTCTGCCTCTGGGGCAAAGCTCAGGGAGAAGAGGGGCTGTCCTGCACTGGGTTCTCCTCCACGCATCAGTGAGGCATTCCATTACGCTGCTGCAGCCCCTGCCCTTGGGGGTCTTGTGGGCTGAGACACACACTGGTGTGGACAGATGTGTAACACAAACAGAACTGCATAATAAAAATGGCTCAGATACCACTTCAAAGAACCCGTGAACGATTTCCAGTTTATGGGGTCAGAGTGACAACGGGGAGATTTAGGAGGGCCTCATGGGGCTTGGGGAGAAGGGAAAGGGGTTGGGGCAACCTCAGGGTCAAATCAGCAGACTGGGGAGTCCAGTGTCTTGTTGCAAAGAGTGCATGGCCCTGCAGCTGGACCAGCACAAGTCTGAGTCCTGACCCTTCTGCTAATGAGCTCAGTGACCAGCTCATCTGAGCCTCAGTTTCTTCATCTGCAAAATGGAGGTGCCACCGCCTCTGGTGCAGGCGGCTCAAGATAAGAAGTGAGGGACAGGGGCGCCTGGGTGGCTCAGTCGGTTAAGCGTCTGCCTTCGGCTCAGGTCATGATATCAGGGTCCTGGGATCGAGCCCCGCATCGGGCTCCCTGCCCGGCCAGGAGCCTGCTTCTCCCTCTCCCACTCCCCCTGCTTGTGTTCCCTCTCTCGCTGTGTCTCTCTCTGTCAAATAAGAAAATAAAATATATATAAAAAAAAAAAAAAAGGAGAAGTGAGGGACAGTAGTACATATGCTGGAGTCACATTATCAGAAACCTGAAACAAACAGCCAAAAGTCCCTAAAAACCAGACTGCCATCTTGTCTGCCGCTCTTGAACAATATAAGAAGGGGAAGCCGATTCGTTCTCAAAAGTCCCGCTGCCAAGTTCGGTCACAACCCACAGTTGCCCAAGAACTTCTCGAAAGCCAACTGCCTTGAGAAACCTCACCGCTTTCCTCTCACCTACCGTCACATCACCCGTTCCCTGTCACGTTCACTAACTCAGACTTTCCAGTTAGGTCCTCCCAGCTTCCCCGCCACATCTCAGGTTTGACCTTTCCCCACCTATGCTTAGAAGCAGAAACACGTGGTTAGTCCATCAGCAAGGGGATGTAAGTTCCTGGACCGTGGTGGGCGCTCCACACGTGCCACCTTCCTTCCCTGCCCTCCCTTCCCATCTGCTCGAGACCGGAATCTGCTTTCTGAGAAGACGATGTTCTGGTCATCCTTGGAATTATGCCAGAGCGTGGCACTTATTTCCCCACCAATCCACTTTGTCCCCAGTGTGAAGTTAGCATTTCTGGAGGAAGGGGGGATAGCAAGAACTGTCTCACGGAAAGGGTAAGGGTTTGGGCTTTCTGTCTCAAGAATGAGGTTCAGGATCATTCACCCATTCAACTGTTTATTCAGCAAACACTTACCAAGCACACGTCAATGCATCCAGCATAGAACATTTGTTGGGGTACAAAAAAGGAATGACATCATCCTCATCTTGGTGACCTCTAGTCTAGGGTGCCCAAAAGGTTTTAGGGCAGGGTCCCCTCTAAAGACCTGAAGGCAGCCCTGAACCTGGTGAGGCCTGGCCCGGGCTCCCTGGCAACCAGCAGGGGCCCTGCCATCCTGTCCGAGCCCAGCTGCCAACATAAACCTACTTCGTGACCAATTGACCGAGAGATGTGACTGTTAACAGGCCAACAGAGTTCAAACAACTCTGAAGCCAGGGCCTCCAGAATCCAGGCAGCCCTCCATGCAGCCCCAGATCTCACGGTCCTCCCATGGCCCAGACATCCGGCAGTTCATTCAATTACTGAGCCCCTACTATGGATGCAACAAGCAGAGAACAAAGCAGACAGAAATCTTGGGCCTCACTGACCAACATTTTAGCAGAGGGGCCAGCAAATCTGATGTCACAGGCTCGTGAGTGCTTAGGAATAAACACCATGCAAGATGAAGGCAGACTGGAGCAGGGGAGGGGCCCATTTGGAGAGGGTTCGAGGAAGGCCCTCGGCGGAGGTGACACTGGGCAGAGACCTGAACCGCCAGAAGCATGGACCAAAGCAGGGATCTTGAAGATCCAACGTCTCCCTTCACGCCCTGCTTTTCTCCTCTTCCAAATGCTGGTTACAGGAGGTGAAATGGCCCTCCTTTTAACTTTTCCTCGGTTCTGTCAGTTTCTCAAAGATAAAATACTAAACAATAGATGGAAAGTTCTTCTACACTCCAAGGGAGGTGCTAGACAACATAGGTAGGACAGGGAAGGGAGGCAACCAAGAATTAGTTGAGCGACTGAAGTAGAAAAGGGGGATCTGATTATTTCTTTGGAGGCAATGGTTGATATGCTGAGAATCCCACGCTGCCCTCACCGGAAGCCTGGTGGGGAGCACTTCCGGGAAACCACCAGCAAAGCTTGTTCGGGATGACTTGGAATTTGGAAGGACATAGCGGCCTGATGACCGACACATGCACCCCAAAACAGAGAAGTCTGAAGTCCAGAGAGAGGCTGTGTTGTCTGTTTGAGGCAGAGACAGACAGGCAGACAGACAGACACAGGCATAGTCAGAGAGAGAGAGACAGAATCACAGAGACAGCCTGTGGCCATTTTAAATCTCACTTAAGTCTTCCTAGAGGGGCAGGGTGACCCCAGCAGGGAGGTAAACGGCTGACTTCTCAGAGGCTGAGAAGAAAGCTAAGCAGCCAGCTGTAGTCTTGCACCATCTGTGCTTTAGGAAGAGCCGCTCAGTGTCCCTCCAAGTGCCCCAGAGAGAAGCCCAGCACTTCAGCCCCACCAAAGGAGACCCGTCCCTTGTCTGTCCTCCTCCCCACTCCTGCCAGCACCAGAAGGTAGGGTCAGAAATTATTGTCTTTGAGCCAGAGGGGAAAGGAGAGGGAAAACCTTCTCCTCCCAAAACGTGCCCACAGCCTGTCGCAGAGACAACACCTTGAAATGATGACTTCATCATCCCACATGTATCAGTCACCAAATGGACATGGTGTGGGCCACCATAGTGTGTTATCTATGAGCAAGCGCGTAAGGCCAGGGCCTGCCCACAGGCTCTGAAGCAGGTCTGAACAGGCTGGGGTGGGGTGGGATTGAGCTGTGTTCTGGTCGTCCCCTGACAACCCTGCTCCTTTAAGGGACTAGCTACACACTCCTCACGCTGCCTAGGAAAAAACCCTCAGTGCTACCCTGTCCCCTTCCTGTGTTTGCATCATCTGTTTGGACCCTCACCTCCTGGCCTCAGCTCCTGCTTGAGATGCCCCATTAGCTGCTCACCCAGGCTACTGATGGCTCAGGCTAATGGCCCTGCCACCCCGCCCTCCTCTCTCTTCCAGCTCATTGCCCATCCCAGACACCCTCCCTCAGCCCAGCCAGGGGGACTCCTGAGCCTCAGAGACAGCAGGCAGCGCCAAGAGGTGAGTCCCTCTTTCTGTGGCTCCTCTCTTCATGGCGATTATTCCCACAAACTCCTCAGCTTACCCACTTAGGGTGCCCCCTGGAGTTGGTTAAGGTCATTCCTTATGGCACTGATGGGACCTGGCTTACCCTTGGGCTCTGCCCTGGCACCCCCCCCCCTTCGCCTGCCCTTGGCCACAGCCTCCACCTTACCCAAATTCTGACATCCCTCTCCCCCCGCCTGGCTAGGAGTTGCCACCAACCCTCCACCAGCTGCTCTGCAGGCTTTCGGCTGTCCCTGTTGGGGGGAGGGGGGCAGCTGTTTCCCTTCCAGGCAATTGGGGGAGGAGAGTGGACGCAGTACTCTAACTTCCAGGCCTAGGAAAAACACACACACCGTGGGGCCCAACTCTGCACTAATTTTCTACCCTTTCTCTCCCCAGTCTCAGAAATCAGGAGGCCTTTCCTCTAACGGGACGTGCCCGCTTCCGTTGTGTTCTAAGAGAGGATATGGTGGAAAGAAAGCAAAGGACAGAGGGCTAGCCATCCTCACTTCGAACCCAGACTCACCTGCTCACTGGCACCACCTCCCTAGTGGGCCTCTCTGGTTGAGAGAGTTGGTATCTCACTAGATGGTTTCTAATACCCTGAGCAGTCTGTGACCCCAGGAGCCCCTGACCCCCTCCCCAACCCCGCCCCAGGCCGAAGGGTGGGGAGCGAGTGGAGCTCAGGAGCGTGGAGGCCAGCCCCGGCCCCATGGACCTGCCCCCGCAGCTCTCCTTCGCTCTCTACGCAGCTGCCTTTACGCTGGGCTTCCCGCTCAATGCCCTGGCCATTGGGGGCGCCGTGTCCCACGCCCGGCTCCGCCTCACCCCCAGCCTTGTCTATGCCCTCCACCTGGGCTGCTCTGACCTCCTGCTGGCAGCCTCTCTGCCCCTGAAGGCAGTGGAGGCCCTGGCCTTGGGCGCCTGGCCTCTGCCGGCCCCACTCTGTCCTGCCTTTGCCCTGGCCCACTTCGCTCCGCTCTATGCTGGCGGGGGCTTCCTGGCTGCCCTGAGTGTCGGCCGCTACCTAGGGGCTGCCTTCCCCTTGGGCTACCAAGCGGCCCGGAGGCCACGCTATTCCTGGGGGGTGTGTGCGGCCATATGGGCCCTTGTCCTCTGTCACCTGGGGCTGGTGTTTGGGTTGGAGGCTCCGGGAGGCTGGATGGACAATACCACCAGCTCCCTGGGGATCAACACGCCAGTCAACGGCTCTCCAGTCTGCCTGGAGGCCTGGGACCCAGCCTCAGCGGGCCCTGCTCGCCTCAGCCTCTCTCTCCTGCTCTTCTTCCTGCCCCTGAGCATTACAGCCTTCTGCTACGTGGGCTGCCTCCGGGCACTGGTCCGCTCAGGCCTGAGCCACAGACGGAAGCTAAGGGCAGCCTGGGTGGCCGGCGGGGCTCTGCTCACGCTGCTGCTCTGCTTAGGACCTTACAACGCCTCCAACGTGGCTGGCTTCCTGCACCCCAACATGGGAGGCTACTGGCGGAAACTGGGGCTCATCACAGGGGCTTGGAGTGTGGTGCTCAACCCGCTGGTGACTGGCTACTTGGGAGGGGGTGCTGGGCGGGTAACAAGTGTGGCAAGAACAAAAGGAGGGACATCCCAGAAGTAGTAGCCACTGCTGGGAAGAAGGGGCATGGAGCAGGAGAGCCTGGCTGCTTGTCCGGGCCCCTGGAGCCCGGAGCCAAAGGACCTGCAGGGCAGCCTGGCCTGGGAGCATCCTTGGACCTGCTTATGGAAAGAACTGAGCCTGGCAGAAGACTGCATCCCAGCTGGAGGGAAGAACAGAGGCCAGGGGCTAGGTCACAGAAGGAAGGTAAGCTTGCCTCTGTAGGCATCAGCACGACTCCCCACCTCTGCCTGTCCCTCTTCTCCTCCTGCCCCACCTGCCAGGGCTATGGAAGTTTTCTTCCAATCTAGAGGAGATGCCACTCTGATGATACACTTTGGGGGATGCTACTCCCAAAATGTTTCCTAGGAAAGAACAGTTTAATTTCTGAGTAAGAGAAGAGGCAGGAGGTAAGATATTGATGCTGTTATACCAGGTGGAACTCACAAGAGGGCAGCATTGGAACTGTGAACAGGAAGTTGGTAGGAAAAGCTGCTTCAGCAGGGAGAAAAAACACCACAACACCAGAAATAGTCACCAACAAATACAGAGTCTCTAAGATGTGACAGTCAACACATCAAGCGTTTTAAAAGTGTTGTCCCATTTCACACAATCCTTTGATTTGGCCATGCAGCTGCTGTACAGATGGGCAGGTGGTTCACTGCACAAGCGTGCCAGGCAGAGGGGCAAACGTTGACTAAATTCTAACCTGTGCTTTGCTCGCCAAGCCATGTGCCTGGCATGGGGCTGCTTCCATCCAGAGAAGGAACATGTTATCCTAATTTGAACAAAGATACCACTCACTCCTCAAGCAGTGCATCCTGGTGGAGGGTACTGCCACCTGGAGGGGGGTGCCTTTTCCTAATTTGTACAGAGGCACTGCCTAAGTTAGCTACGGTCCCTGACCAAGTATTATCACATCTTTGCAGGTTAAGAAATTTTTCCGAAGCTCTACAGCAAGGAAGGGGTGGGATGTGGGATGCGATCCTTCAAGGCAAGACCCCCAAGGGTTAGGGGGCATTTGAAACACTTGGGGTATCAGGGTGAACGCCTGTCCTTGTGGTCCACTTTGCAAAGGTGAATGGTGGCACCCTGAACCCCGAGAGAGTGGGTAGAGGAGAGTGGCCATGGAGGAGACAAACATCTGGGCACGTGCTCTGATGAAGCGAGGTGCAGGAAACCGACTTGTTCCTCTAAAGACGATAATGCCACGAGCACATAAGACACAGAAAGGCTGGCTACATGCCTGGCGTGCACGAACTGGTTTATACAAGCTATCTCTTTTTATGCATAAATGTCTACGAGGGCAAGGAATTTTATTTGCTGATATATTCCCAGCACCTAGAGGGGAGCTTGGCACATAGTAGGCTCTCAACAAATGTTTGCTACAGGAATGAATGTTCACAATAGCCCTCCAAGGAAAATGTTATTTCCTGTTTTATAATTAAATGAAAACAGACCAGAGAAGTTACGTAACTTGCCTGAGGCTCCAAGAAGCGAGAAACAAGTTTATTCCCTGCACAGTGGTGAGACCAGAGAATTTCAGGGTAAGCCGACCTCCAGCCCAAGTGGCCTCACCGCCCCCCTCCCAGAAAGCCAGGGACCGCTCTCTCTCCCGCTGCTCGGGAGCACCTGCTGCTGCTGGACCACTTCTTCTGGTGAATTGTGCCTGCTCCTAGGGGTGGAATTTAGTTCCTCCTTAGGGTCCCTGAAGCCCCACACGATCTGCCGCCAGCACCCTCATGACCCCTGCCCCTTAAGCCCGAAGCCTTCTACAAGGTCCCCCCGGCAGGTCAGCCTGTGCACCTGCCATTCTTTTGCCTTAAGTGCTTCCCCAGTGGTTCTCTGCCTCTGTGCTGAGGCTTTATTACCCTCCGACCACTCCATCCCCCGAGACCTCACTCCACCAAACCCATGACGGCAAAAACTGTTTTTAACAACTTATTTGAGATAAAATAGGTATCTCATAAAATTCACCCATTTTAAGTGTACAAGTCAATGCTTTTTAGCAAATTTACTAAGGTGTGCAACTCTATCATCCAGTTTAGAACATTTTCATCAGCCCAGTAAGACCCCCTCCTGCTCATTTACAGTTAATCCCCCTAAGTCCCTGGGGCAACCAGTAATTTACTTTCTGTAGATACAAATTGGCCTGTTTTGGGTATTTCATATAAATGGAAACATACAGTGTATGGCCTTTTATGTCTGGCCTGTTTCACTTGGCATGTTTTTGAGGTTCTAGCAGTCATAGGTATTTCATTCCATTTTACTGGCGAATAGTAATCCATTGTATGGACATGCCACACGATCCATCCATTCACCAGCTGATGGACCACCGGGGGCGTGCGTTCCTACTTTTTGGCTATTATGAATAATGCTATTATGAACATTGCTGAAGTAGATACCTATGGTGGAGCTGGATCACATGGTAAATTGATATTAACTGTTTTAAGAAACTACTTTCCAAAGTCACTCTACCATTTTATATTCTTACCAGCAACATATGAGAGGAGTCCCATTCCTTCACCTCCCACCCACCATTTGGCATTGTCCAATTTTTTGCCCATAGCCATCCCAGCAGGTATAAAATGGTTATCTCACTGTGCTCCATAAATATTTGAACGAATAAATCCATAATCTCTGAAGTCGGACAGAACTGGGGTTTGAACCCTGGTGGTGATTCTTAATGAGCTGTGTTGCCTGGAGTGAGTCACTTCCCCACGGGGAAGCCCAAGGACAGAACGGCGATGCCCTCAGAGGCGGAATGTCTGCTACGGATTATGCGCCCCCTAAATCGTCATTGTCATCATTAGTCTTATTATTACCATCACCCCAGAGACTTCCTGCCCTTACAAGGCAAATTGGATGACTGCCATCCCAGAGAAGCAGATAAAAATCAAGTGGAGGATCTGGGAGGGGAAGGTGAAGTCGGCTCAGGGCTGGCTCGAGCATCCCCTCCGAGACAGCCCAAGAGCAAGGCACATAGTTGTGGAATTTGCTCCTCATTTTGCATACTGGCACGGTGCTGGTAAAGGAACTAAAGGCGTCTTTTGTGCAATTGGTCAACAGTGAATGATGTCATGGGTCTTTATTAGTTCTGCCAGATAAAGAGCTAACTTACACTGTTCTGCAGGAGTCGGCCAAGTGCTGGGGGCAGAGCAGTTGGGTTCTCAAATAAGCAGGTGAGCATGGGGCCATGAGGGGCTTGGAAGGGGGTGAGGCTGACCCTGCTGGAGAAAGCATCAGGTGGCATGAGGTGGTCAGGGGTGAGGGGGATGACTGTTCCCTGCCAACGGTTGAGATGCTGCTGGCATGGGGAATAAAGGTCCCCCTCCCCAGACTGCCCCCTCCATCTAGCTGTCTCTTTCTCCAGTGGCCATCACCATGGGCACAAGCCCGAACTTATCCTTCTTCCCCGGCAATCACTGGCTCTACTTCTCTGTGTGCCTCTTCACCTTCCTCGTGGGGCTCCCCCTCAACATGGTGGCCTTGGTGATCTTCGTGGGCAAGCTGCGGCGGCGCCCCCTGGCTGTGGACGTGCTCTTGCTCAACCTGACCCTCTCAGACCTGCTCCTGCTGCTCTTCCTGCCGTTCCGCATGGTGGAGGCTGCCAATGACATGCACTGGCCCCTGCCCTTCATCTTCTGCCCCTTCTCTGGATTCCTCTTCTTCACCACCATCTATCTGACCTCCCTCCTCCTGGCAGCTGTAAGCATCGAGCGCTTCCTGAGTGTGGCCTATCCGCTATGGTACAAGGCCCGGCCCAGGCCTGGACAGGCCAGCCTGGTCAGCGGGGCCTGCTGGCTCCTAGCCAGCGCTCACTGCAGCGTGGTCTACATCATGGAATTCTCAGCGAACTCCTCCTACAGCCAGACTATCAATAGCACCTGCTACCTGGAATTCCAGGACAACCAGCTGACTGTTCTCCTGCCCATCAGGCTGGAGATGGCTGTGGTCCTTTTTGGGGTGCCCCTGCTCATCACCAGCTACTGCTATGCCCACCTGGTATGGGTGCTCAGCAGGGGAGCCAGCCACCGGAGGTGGAGGAGGGTGGTTGGGCTTGTGGCAGCCACTCTGCTCAACTTCCTCGTCTGCTTTGGGCCCTACAACGTGTCTCATGTCGTGGGCTTCGTCCAGGGTGAAAGCCCGGCCTGGAGAACTTATGTGCTGCTTCTTAGCATCCTGAATTCCTGTGTCGACCCCTTTGTCTACTACTTCTCATCATCTGGATTCCAGGCTGACTTTCACGGGCTGCTGAGACGGCTGACTGGGGGCTGGGACCCTTGGAGGCAGGAGGGCAGCATGAAGCTGAAGAAGAATGAGGAGGGGGGCAGACGCGGGAGCTGTCCGACATAGAGAACAGGGAGTGGACTCCAGGAGGGCTTTGGAGCCAGCAGCTGAATGACCGGGCAGTTCCTAGCTCGAGTCAGGCAGGACCGGGGAGTGGGGGCCTGGGGGCTGATGCAGCTGGGCGGAGCAGGCACCCAGACTTCCCAAGGACGTGCTCACCCAAGCCCAGCTCTCGATCTTACCCAACTGCCCTCCTTTCCCATCTCCCTCTGACCCTGCCCCCCCGCCCCCAACGCCATGGATTTGGCCCTGGGAGATAGTCAGGATGAGAGCATGCGCTGGAGAAAAATGAGCTCCCATGGCAGCAGGCCGGCTCCTGTGCTTTTCGGAAGGTAAAGGAGGAGCTGAGAGCAGTGACCAGGGACTGAGGGAGCTGCCTGGTGGCCTGGGACGGGAGGGGGAAGAAGCCATCCTTCAGAGCTGTTCCTACCCAGCAGGTCAAGAGTGGGTACACAGGACCCTAGGCTTGAGGGAGCATCCTGCTTTCATGTGGATTTTTCCAAAAAGTTTCCATTGTTCAGTAAATTCAGATTTTCAGGGACATTTATGAAAAATGACAGAAAAAAAATTACCTAAATAAATCTGGTAGCAAGTAAAAGAGAATGGTCTTTCCTTATTCTGTGTGTTTTTTTGTTTTGTTTTGTTTTGTTTTAGAGAGAGAGAGAGCGCGCATGTGTGAGTGAGGGGGGGCGGTGCAGAGGGAGAGGGAGAGAGAGAATCCCTCCCTGGCTCCACACCCAGCACAGAGCCCGACACAGGGCTCCATCTCACGACCCTGAGATCATCACCTGAGCTGAAATCAAGAAATCAAGAGTTGGATGCTCAACCAACTGAGCCACCCAGGTGCCCCTATCTTTGTCTTATGGTATATCTGGGCCAAATGGGATTGGTGGATGGAAGGATAAAACACCCAGACTCCGAAGGAAAAGGGCTAAAATGCCTAGATGTCAGGAGAGGATCTGGATTGGAGGAATAAAAGTAACAGCTAACCTATGTGAAGGACTTGGCCTCACCCACTATCTTCTTCGATCCTCTCAGTAACCATGTGGCAGGTACTATCATTATTCCCGCTTTGCAGATGAGGGGATGGGCCCAGAAGGTGAAGTCTCCTACCTGAGATCCTCCGTCAGTAAGTGACTACAGCAGGACTGGAGGCCGGAATTAGCTGACTTCTAATCCCATGCCCCTCATCCACTCTGCTCTTCTGCCTCCAGCTGTGTATCATCCACAGAGAGGGGGCCAAGTCTGGCTTCCAGAGCCAGCGAGACAGTCTGGCCAGGACAGATGTAAACAGGCCATGAGGACAACTGGAACGGCATGCAAAGCAGCTCGGCTCTCAGTGTTGCTAAGTCCTCTTCCCTTATTATTAGAAACCCGCTCGAAAAAACAAAGCTAATCAGTCAGCACAGTTGACTTCAAAGACAGTTGTATGTTCTTAAGAGCTATTTTTTCGAGATGTGATCATTTAGTAAGCTTTCCTTTCCTACTGAAGGATGGTGCATGAGAAAGCATGGGTTAGAGCCTCCACTCCCAGCAAGGCAACCAGAGAAATGCGGGCACCTGTCTGTACTCACTCAGCTTTAGTTCAAAAACATTTGTTGTGCACCTACTGTGTGCAGGTGGCTGGGCTGAGAACTGCAAAGACTTTTAATATGAATGTGTTTAGCATCGGCTTTCTTCCTGGGTGAGGGTCACTGGAGAACCAGGGCTGGCAGTGGGTGGGGGATTGGATTTCAGATGGAAGGGGAGAGACATCATCTCGGTACAGAGATGGAAGCATGTGCTGTCTCTCTGACTTGTGACTCATCTTCTGTCCCAAGGCACTCAGCCCTGGTGACAGCTAAGAAGTTAATATAAACATGAGTCTAGGGACGCCTGGGTGGCTCAGTCGGTTAAGCGGCTGCCTTCGGCCCAGGCCATGATCCCAGAGTCCAGGGATCGAGTCCCACATCGGGCTCCTTGCTCGGCGGGGAACCTGCTTCTCCCTCTCTCTCCCTCTGCTTGTGCTCTCTCTGTCAAATAAATAAAATCTTTAAAAAAAAAAAAAAAAAAAAACATGAGTCTACATGGTTCAGAAAGGGAACAAAGGTGACATTGAGTCTTGTGACTCCAGAATTGGTAACAAGGACCCAACTCAGAACAAAAAGGAACTGCAAACCCCACATTCTAGAGAGGGCCATGAAGGACAGGAGCCTGACTCCTCTCCCAGGGTTTATAATGAGGGAGAAGAGGTGGCTCAGAGGGCTTTGCTGCTTCCAACTATCAGCCAGCGCTACCCCCTCCCCGGTCTGTACAAGCAGAAGGCTAGGGGTGGGGAGGGTGAAAAGTCATCAGAGGCTGGACCTTTGTCTGGGCCGTGGTGAGGGGACTGTGGCAGCGTTTTCCATATCTTGCAGAAGCCAAGGGAAAGGGGTGCTCAGGGAATGGCAGGTGTATTCTGCGACCATTGCCCTGTGCCCATCTAGGCAGAGAAATGAGACCGGCAGACAGGTGGCGTGGGAGCATCTGTGTGCGTGACGAGCATCATGCTCTCTCACCAGTTGGCCGAGCAAGCAGGTGGGAGCTCCCCATGGGTGAGGTGGAAATTCTAGACGCTGGAAGAGGTCAAACCAGGTTGGCTCTCCCAAGACAGAGGTCAGAAGAACTCAATTCTAGCTGCAACAGAGAGCCAATAAGTGGGCATCTGATGCACAATGGACACCAAAAGCTACTCAATATTTAGCTAAAGCAATGTTTCTCAAAACTTTTTTGTCTCTGTCCCCTCAAGGAGCCTTTTTGGGTATTTTTTTTTCCCTATTCATCACCTTCTTCTCCCCTGCCCATGAAATTTTAATACAACAGATACACTAGATACCTGTTTATGGGTACAGCCCTTTGGAAGGCCACAAACCATGGCTCCCCTGCAACTCATTTCACCTCTTTGGGGGGCAATGTTGGCCCTGCTGAGAATGCATGAGCTAGAGAAGTGGTCTTGCATCACAGAGTGATAAAGCCCATCTCACACAACGGCAGCCCGTTTATTAGGCTGCTGGAGCAAAGGAGACCACATTCCAAGGAAGCGTGGGTGTCTCACGAGAGAAGAGACAGGGTTATTTTAGGATTTGGGGTGAGGGGAATGTCTGGGTGAACTTCCAGCGAAGCAGTGCTTGACCGGCTCAGAGCAAAGAAACCTGTATGCAAAGAGGTCAATGTCAGGCCCGGGCTGAGAAGTGGACTCGGGGTCCTGTTCCTTTGGAAAATACGAAGAGAAGATAAAGGCAGAATCCTGGGTCTGAAAACTCTTTTTCTGAAGCTCTGGGGGTTGAAAAGCTAGGCTGCTTCTCGGTGTCACATGCGCCCGCTCAGATCATCTGAGCAGCAGTGGGATGTTCCATTCTTCACTGACCAGATTTCAAACAGCCGAGTTTCTGACAGCGGGATTTTAGAAAGCAAGGGTTCTCAGCAATATAATTTTGTTAAGTAACAAAACAAGTTTTTCAAGATTTACAAAAGGAACTCATCGATGGCCATTATGGAGGAGGAGATTTTTCCCTCCTAGAAGGAAGCCTTTCAGGAAGCCCGAAGGCAGCACAACACAGAAGCACGGGAGGCAGGGCAGACATGACCCATCCCTGCCGCAGGTACCCTGGGCCAGAAGTCAGGTTTCAGTGTATAAGGAACAGAGAGGAGGCCAGAAGTTTTAAATCTCCACATGTGACCAGAAACTGAGGGAGGCTACTCACAAAGTCATTAAGAAACTGACAGAGAGGGGTGCCGGGGTGGCTCAGTCGGTTAAGCGGTTACCTTCGGCTCAGGTCATGATCCCAGGGTCCTGGGATTGAGCCCCGCATCGGGCTCCCTGCTCCACGGGAAGCCTGCTTTTCCCTCTCCCTCTGCCTGCCACTCCCCCTGCTTGTGCTTGTGCTCTCTCTCTCTCTCTCTCCCTCTCTGTCAAATAAATAAATAAATAAATAAATAAATAAATAATCTTTAAAAAAAAGAAAGAAACTGGCAGAGACTGTTCGATACGGCTTGGCCAATAGCAGTGACTGTTGCAGGGTTGTGCAGCAACAAGTTCAAAGTATTTGTAGACCAGTGCCCACCAGAGGAGGGTAGAGGGGCAGGAAGGAAAGCAGCGAGAAAACTAGGTAAGGTGAGGCAGGCTGACTTGCTGACTTTTGAATACACCACCTGTGACCAGAGCCTTTGGCTGTTTTAGCAAGTGGCCTCGCAGCCTGGGAATGTGCCTGGCGGGGCAAAGAAGCTGTGATGCAGGGCAGGAGAGGTCAGTCTGCCTCAACTGGATGCTGGGGAGGGGGCGAAAACTAGACCAGGTCAGGGTTGGGGGAGCAGGAAGGGAGGTGAAGAACAGATGGGGGTAAGCAAGAAGGCTGGGACTCTGCAAAATTCGTTGCAATAATCATCTCAAAGCAGGAAGCAGAGCAGCAATAAAGGTAAAAGAATGTGGAAGATGTCAGGCCATAGATTCTGGGAGAGGAGAACTGTAAGTGGGACACGGAGTCTGCCGTGGAGGGAAAAAAAAAATGAACTAGTGTGCGAAAGTGCTCAACTTTTTACCTTCCTCCCTCTGACGTGACCTCTTTGGTTAAAAAAAAAAAGAATCCAAGGCAATATAGGTAGTTGTGGCCCCTAAAACTCTGCAGAGTCTGTGAGAAGCCTGCTGACTTCCTTTTAAGGCCAGTTCTGAAAAACATCCGAACAGAGGGAGATCAAGGCACCAAGATGGCGGCCTGAGATCTAGCAAAAGGATGCTGGGATCACATTCCAGAAAAGAACGGGAGAGAAGAAATGAAGTTTGAGGAACCTGGTGGGCATGGGATGGTGCACAGAGCTCACCCCCCCCAATGGAAGCGTGGAGTGAGGGGACAGAAAATGTTGCAGAAGAGGAAATGGGTCAGAAATATTTTTGGAAGGGAGGTGATTTTACCGAATTTAGACTCATTTCACTGAATTTAGACAACCAAATCAATCATCCCCTCATGCAAACCCCCTAGTCCCAGGGTCAAATTGTAATTGGCACTAACCACGACAATATCGTTCCCCTTTACTGGTGACTGCTCTCAGAATGTACACACAATGACCCAATTCTAGACAGTAAAAGGTAAGAAGTCTGCTGGGGGAGGGGGGTGTCTGGGAAAGATTTTTCTCCATACTGAAAGAGACGGATGTGTGAGGAGCTGCCCTCTCCCTTCCTGGTTTGGAAACTTTTACATGAGGATGTGATACTTGGAGCTGTAGCAGACACTTGGGGGTCATAAGGCCACAAACTTGAGGAAGGAAGCTAACAAGCTAAGGGAGCCAGAGGAGAAGGATAAAAAAGGCCTTGCTGAGCTAGGATCCTCACCTCCACACTCACTGTCAATAACTATAACTGACTCCCTATTAGCCAGAGAGTCTCTAACTTGTAGCAAATGCATCTTAACTGTAACAGATAAGCCTCTATCTAAGCATCCTATATCCGACTAGAATCCACTTGGTGACATCTTCTCATCTTCTAACTAATTTTATGAGCCTGGAATTTCTAAATTCTGACTATTTGCTTTGGAGGAACTATGAAATCCTAGTGTTTATCTTACCTATCTTAGCTAGACTCAAGGGAGATTTCTTACGGGTCCCGTCAAGTAGCTCTGGCACCAAGATGTCGGGACTCCCCTCATTTGAAGGCTTTTGGGAGCTGATTGGCTGGGTCCCTGCATGGACACAGCATTACAAGACAAAAACAGAAGAAAACAAAACAAAAAAACAAAACCTACTGGATGGGACCCTCTTTGAGGTTGAATATCATCTGACTGACAGTCTGTGCTGCAGGCGCCTCTCCTTTTATTGATAAAAATTCCCATGCTTATTATGGGACACATTGCCATGGAAACAAGAGAAGGTTGAACAAGTGGGGATCATGAACGATGTCCTCAGTGTTCTTAGAAACAGGAGAGCTACGCAGTCTTCTGGCCTGTGGAGTCACCGTCACATACAAAAACGGCTACATGAAGATGACAAGATGTGTTCCTGGATGCCTAATTCACCACTTAACAATGTGTGCACACAATTAGGGGCTTGCGGCTTACCTTGTCCCTGGCCTCCCCCACCCTTTCTGATAATCGTTGCCTAGTGGTTCTCAGCACTCAGAGCACAACCCTCATCTTTCTGACACCCTAGAAACCTCCTTCAGAATAACTCCTTGTTTGCTCATCCTTTGGAAAACAATCAAATTATATGTTGTGAATCAAAAGGTCAGCCGGAAAAGACATATACAGGAGTGTTCACTGCAGAGTGGACTGAACAAACAGGCCAGCAAACCTGGGCCCTGGTTGGGGGTGCTGGCAGTGTTCCTGCTGTTACATGCGTGCCCGCCGTACCCCAGCCAGCCTGGTGAGGCATCGGGCCAGGCTCTGGGACAAGAGAAACACACGAGGGCTTGGGAGGCATCGCTTCTGACCTCACAACACAGCAATGTCCTCCTAGGTGTTACTCGGGAGGATGAGAGCAACCCTGTACACACAGACCATACAAATATTCACAGCGGCTTTAATCACCATAGCCCCAAACGGAAAATGGTGCAGGTGTCCATCAGGAGAGAATGGATTTAAAAACTGTGATGTAGCCATGCAACAGAATACCTCCAGGCAATAAAAGTAACGAACTGCTGACCTAGGTAACCATATCCTCTGACTCTGATACGTGATTTATAATAACAAATATATTTGGACTTCAGCCAAGGGTCTTAGTTGCTCCTCAGCCCATTCCTGCCATAGAGCTCCTAAAACCCTTGGGATTTCCTAAATGATGAGAGCAACAAAGGTGTCTTTTGTTATGCTGAGGTGACTCTGGGACCTCCACCTAAGGATGGGGCTGGCTGGTTGCCAAGGGAACCAACTGAGGGATCAGAGGCTTAGAGAGGGGACAGGGGCTGGAGGCTGAATCAATCCTGATGGCCAGTGATTTAATCAACCTTGCCTAGGTAATGAAGCCTCCATATAAACTCAAAAGGGTGGGGAGCAGAATGTTTCCAGTTGGTGAACACGTGGAGATTTGGGGAGAGCAGTGCGCTAGGAGAGGGCATGGAAGCTCCGCACCCCTTCCCCATCTTGTACCTTGCCCTCTGTGTCTCTTCCATCCGGCTATCCCTGAGTTTAGCCTTTTACAATAGATGAGTAATCTAGCAAGTAAAATTTTTCGGTGAGTTCTGCGAGCCGCTCTAGCAAATTAATCGAGAAGGGGGTCATGGGAACCTCCAATCTGGAGCCACTGGGTCAGAAGCACAGGTGGACAAACTGGACCAAGTGTCTCAAGTGATGGTGGGGCGTGACTGTGGGGTGGGGGGGTGAGGGTAGGGGGGAGGGTAGTCTTGTAGGGCTGAGCCCCGTAACCTGTGGAACGTGACACTATCTCTAGGGAGATAGCGTCGGAATTAAGTTGAATCACAAGACACCCAGCTAGTGTCCAGATAATTGTTTGGTGGTGTGGGGGGAGCCAGCCCTGCCCCTGGTTAGAATTGGTACCAGAACCCCTGCACTGACAGAAAGCAGAAGAGTGGTTGCCAGAAGACAGGGATGAAAAGGGGAGGGAACTGATGGGGAAGATGACAGAGGGGCACTTGAGGGGGATAGAAGTATTCTATAACTTGATTAGGGTGGGGGTGACACACATTTCTACATTTGCCAAGACTAATCCAACTCTAGGCTTAAAATGGACGCATTTTATTTTGTGTAAATTTAGCCTTTCTAAAAACAGTTGATTACAAAAGTCACGTCACCTTGCCTCTCTGGGTCACCTCATATTATGTGTGTACAGAATGTTGGCCGTTCACCTTCCCCCGTTTCGACAAGCCACGCAGGTCTCTGCCTTCGCTGTGCCACTCTGCAGACGTGACAGCTGCAGGACGACCCAGGTTGCGGGAAAGGGCCAACAACACGGTGCAAACAGGTGAGAAACGGCAACCAGCTTTTATCTTGGTGCTGGAGACCCACGGGGTGTAGCGGGGATGAGGCCAACGGGGGAATGCACAGCTCGTCACAACACAACCGTCTTGTTGCTGAGAAGGGTTGGGGTTTGGGGCTGCCCTACCTTCCGATTCTTCTAGTTGAAAACCCAGCTGTTGCTGCTGGCTTTGAAATCTTACCTTTTTTTAAGCGGATACAATGTTAACGTTACTGCTGTGTGTGGTGAACACGAGTCAGGCCTGAGGGCTGTGGTCTGGTGCCCAGGCTTGGATCCAGTGTGTGGCCTCTGCAGCAGCAGAGGCTGAGGAGGGTTCAGCTACTGGCAACGGGTGGGGAAAGAAGCGGGAGGAAGTGTCGTTTTGCTACAAGTGCAGCTCTGAGATAACTTTGCCCAGATCAGCGGGCAAACAGTTGCAGAGATCTGCTGACTTTCTAAAATCATTCTTAGCATTTCCAAGTTCCCGGCCGCCCCAGCAGCCCAGCTCGGAGAGCTGTGCCCCCTGCCCCTCCCCCCCACCCCCGCCCTTGAGGGACGTCTCTGGAGAACATAGGCAGAGGGGAGCAGAGGAGCCCCATGGAGGAGTTCCCACAATCTCCGGGGCCCTCTATCTCGACCCTGGCCCCTCCTTCTGCCCCCAAGCTCTGGAAGCCGTTGTTCTGGAAGGCTGTCCCTTTTTGCTGTTGCTCTCCACCCGCTCTCCTCGGGTGTTCTCATCCACGACCACAGCCTTAGTCATGGATGGCTCCCAAATTTCCATCGCCAGCCCAACTCTCGTGTACTCAACTGTGAACATCTCAACTTCACATGTCCCAACCAAGCTCTCCAGTCCCTCCCCCAGAGCTGTCCCTCATCCGAGCCTAGGCCACGCCGGTGAGTAGCGGCAACACCATCTACCTATCCGCCCATGCCAGAAACCCAGGAATGGCTTTGGTTTTTTTAATTAAAGGTTTAATTCTTTTCTTATGTTTAAAATGATCATAGAATAAAAAGGAACTTTTTCAGGGAGGACTATACACTCATGGATTCCTGTAAACACCATCATAATCAAGATAAAGAACAGTTCTAGTCACATCCTCCCCTGGCTCCTAACCACTTGACAACCACAGATCTATCGTAGTTTTATCTTTTAAAATGCCACCTAAATGGAATCAGTCACTAACCTTTTGACACTGGCTTCTCTCACTGGGCACAATGTCCTTGAAATTCACCTCAGTTGTTGTGAGCCTCATGGTTTGTTCCATTATCTGGCTCTACCACAACGTGCCCATCCACACACCCGCCGATGGACACCTCCATGCTTTCCGTTTAGGGCAGTTGTGGACAGAGCTGCTCGAAACATTCATGTACAGGTGTCCGTGTGGACTCAGGTTTTCATTTCTCTAGGTCAAATATCCAGGAGAGGGACGGCTGAGTCATCTGGCATCTTTAACTTTTAAAGAGACCTTCAGCCTGTGTGTCGGTGGTTGTACCATTCTGCATTCCTTCCAACAATATGAGAGATTCGGTTGCTGCACAACTTTGCAGCACATGGTGGGGTGGCGTTTCTATTTTGGCCATTCGGACAAGTGTCTCGTGAGCAGAAAGCCATTCTTGATGCCTGCTCCTTTATGGCCCACAGGCAATTTATTATCAAGTCCTACTGCTTCTATCTCCAAATCATGTCTTGCATGACTCTGCTTCTCGGCAGAATGCACGGCAACCATTATCTGTCACCTGGACTACAGAAGCTTCTAACCTGGTTTTTCTTCTTTTTTTTTTTTTTTAAAGATTTTATTTATTTATTTATTTTGAGAGAGAGAGAATGAGAGACAGAGAGCACGAGAGGGAAGAGGGCAGAGGGAGAAGCAGACCCCCCGCCAAGCAGGGAGCCCGATGCGGGACTCGATCCCGGGACTCCAGGACCATGACCTGAGCCGAAGGCAGTCGCTTAACCAACTGAGCCACCCAGGCGCCCTGGTTTTTCTTCTTGTTCTTAACCCCGTAAGTCCACACCACAGCCAGAGGCACCGCTGAAGAACACTAATTGGATCAGGTCATTGTCCACTGTCCATTCCTCTCCCTTCTTCCTGGCCTTCCAGGCCCTGTGCCATCTGGCCCCACCTCTCAGAGTTTCTAAGCTCCTGGGGGGCCATCCCACCTTCACTGACATCACTGTGCTGGCCCAGCCTCAAGCAGGCCAAGCTCTTGATCTCCACAGTCTCTTCCATGCTTGACCTGGCTGACTCACCTCTTCCTTCAGGTTTTCTCCCCAATGTCACTCTTCAGCGAGGTCTTCCCTGAGCACCCAATCTCAAATAGCCCTCCCCCACCTTGACATTATCTCACACTGTGCTATGACAGTTTGGTTTATGTATTTGTCTGTTCATTTGCTTAATATGTGATTTCTCCCTATAGACTAGGAAGCCCTTGACCGCAAGTCACCATGTCTATTTTACTCATTACTGCATACCCAGGTGCCTAAAACAGTACCTAGCACAGAGTAGGCATTTGGTATTTGATAAATGAATGAATAATAAAAAGTATCTCTGATTTTCCACTATTATAAATAATGCTACAAGGAATATCCTTTTCCATAAATGCTAGTGCATTTGTACATTTCCTAAAAGGGGTACTGCAATATTACATGGTATATATATTTAATTTTTTTATAAATATTGACAAATTATCCTCCCCAGCTGAATCAACTCTCTGTTCCCTAACCATCTGTAGGAGACTTCATAACCCTGCCAACAGGGGAAATAGCAAATTTTTATTTTTTTAAGTTGACATTTAATTTTTTTTTTAAGTAGGCTCCACACCCAGGGTGGAGCCCAATGCAGGGGCTCAAATTCATAACCCTGAGCTGAGATTCAGAGTCGGACGCTTAACCAACTGAGCTACCCAGGTGCCCCTTTTAAATTGACATTTAAAATTTAGTAACTCGGGCGCCTGGGTGGCTCAGTTGGTTAAGCGACTGCCTTCGGCTCAGGTCATGATCCTGGAGTCCCGGGATCAAGTCCCACATCGGGCTCCCTGCTCAGCAGGGGGTCTGCTTCCCCCTCTGCCCTCTTCCCTCTCGTGCTCTCTGTCTCTCATTCTCTCTCTCTCTCAAATAAATAAATAAAATCTTTAAAAAAAAAAAATTTAGTAACTCAGTGTATTAGGGTGCTCCAGAGAAAGAGCTAATAGGATGCGCGTATACATAGAAAGAGATTTATTGGGCGCGTGGGTGGCTCAGTTGGTTAAGCGACTGCCTTTAGCTCAGGTCATGATCCTGGAATCCCTGGATCGAGTCCCACATCAGGCTCCCTGCTCGGCAGGGAGTCTGCTTCTCCCTCTGACCCTCCCCCCTCTCATGTGCTCTCTCATTCTCTCTCTCTCAAATAAATAAATAAAATCTTTAAAAAAAAAAGAAAGAAATTTATTTCAGAAATTGGCTCATGTGATTGTGGTGATTTGTGAGCCCAAAATCTGATGGAGGAGGCTGGCAGGCTGGAGACTCAGGTCCAAAAGGTTGCAGTTCAAGTCCAAAGGCAGTCTTGGCTGGGAGACAGGAGTCAATGTTGCAACTGAAATCTGAAGGCAGTCTGCTGGAGAATTCCCTCTGGCTCAGGGAAGGTCAGCTTTCCATTCAGGTCAACTGACTGGATGAGGCCCACCCACATTACGGAGAGAAATCTGCTTTACTCAGTCTACCAATTGAAATGCAAGTATCATCCAAAAACATCCTCACAGAAACATCTGGAATAACAGTTGACCAGATATATGGGCACTATGGCCCAGCCAAACTGATGCATAAAATTAAACATCCATTCAGTACTATTTTAACTTTAAGTTCTCTGATAAAAAGTGAGGTAGCCAATATTTGCGTATTGAATATAGTCATTTATGTTTCTTCCTATAGTTGCCTTTTTCTTATTTAGTTTGCAGGATATTTGCATATCTTTGAATATCTGCATACAAACCCTTTATCAGTTATAGATGTAGAAAGAGGGTCTTTTAGTTTGTTAATAACTTTTTCCATAGCTTTATATTTTTTTAAGATTTATTTATTTATTTTAGAGAGAGAGACAGAGAGCATGCACACGTGGCACAAACAGTGGGAGGGGCAGAGGGAGAGAGAAAATTCTGAAGCAGACTCCCCACTAAGCATGGAGCCCGATGTGGGACTCCGGCATGACCTGAGCGGAAATCAAGAGTCGTCCGCTTAACCAACTGAGCCACCCAGGCACCCCCATAGTTTTATATTTTTATGTGCTAAAATTTATCATTTCTTCTAAGACTTCTACATTTATGTCATGCTAGAAAAAAGCCTTCTCATTTACAAGGCTTAAAAATGATCTCATATAATACCTATACATATACAACTTCTATAGTCTTTGAAGACATATTTGATCTTTGATACACCTGGATTTTACTTTTGTTATCTAATTGCAACTCTTCCAAACTCTTCCAACTATCCCAACATAATTTACTGAATAGCCCATCCTTTCGCACTGATTTGAAATGGGTTTCGATCACTTAATTAGAAAGAATCCTCTACATATGATCAGTGCAATACATTACATTGTAATCAATTCCAATACATTATAAACAGTAAGATATCATCATTTTTACCCATCTTCTTAGCAAAAAATATTAAAGATTCAAAATATCCAGCGTTGGAGAAGGTACACAGAAATGGATACCCTCATACCCAGTTGGTAGGAATGTAAATTGCTGAACATTTTCAGGAAGTTAATACAGAAATATCTATCAAAAATTTTAAAGAACATCTCTTTGACCCAGTAATGATATCAATTACATATCAAAAAATCCATCTAACCCAAATATTCACACATATTTACATAGATAGACAGATAGATAGATATTCACTGAAGCACTGTTTGTCATAACAAAAGCACTGGAAACTATGATGACATGGAAGGTCACCAGGCGTATTAAATAGTGAAAAATGAAGTTTCAGAGCAATATGTATAGTATTACTCCATTTTTGCACTTTTTAAAACTATACGTTTATATATGTACATATATGGGTATAAACCAACGAGAGACTGCCTCTGGTAAGGAAGAAGTATCAGGGAGAAGTGAAGTTGCCCTTCACATTTCACTTCTGTATTGTTGAATTCTCTTACAGTAAGAATATATATAAGTATATAAATATATAAATATATATTTATATATATTTTAACATGTATAAAATATATTACTTTAAAAAAATTTTTTTTAAGATTTTATTTATTTATTTGACAGAGAGAGACACAGTGAGAGAGAGAGAACAAGCAGGGGGAGTGGGAGAGGGAGAAGCAGGCTTCCCATGGAACAGAGAGCCCAATGCGGGGGCTCAATCCCAGAACACTGGGATCATGACGTGAGCCGAAGGCCGACACTTAATGACTGAGCCACCCAGGTGCCCCATATTCTCACATTACTACTCCATTTTTTAAATTAAAAAAAAATAATAGTGGAAAAACATTCACTACCTTGATTGTGACCAAGCTAGAAGAGAGAATAGGGCACAGAAATTCCAGTTACCGAAAAGTCACAAGGCCATTGTAAGGTTAGCTAGGATAACAGGGATAAATCATTTCACACAGTCAGGCCTCCTCGTCACCACCCCCGGGAGCTGGGGAGGGGTTAAATTTCTCTCAAACCTCAGGCATTAAAAACAGGTGGAGGGTTTTCTCTAAGAAAACTGAGTGTGCTGTCCCTGAGAACTGCAGAAATGTGAGGACAGGCCATCCAGAAATGACCCGGGAGACACGTGTGGGAGTCTCAGTACCTACCCTCCGTGTGGGGCCAGCATGTGCCCTTGGGACACTACCACTTCTCCCACTGATATGATGTAGACAAGGTACCAGCAGCAGTGGAATCACCTGCTGCGGAATCAGCAGCAGTCAATTTAAGAAGTAATCGGATTGCTCTGTGTCTCTGCAGACTGGTCTCCAGTCACCCCCTCCAAAAGCAGGCATGGGATTTTCCCCAAATTAGAGGGCTCCTGGGAGCTCCTGGAACACTCAGCAACAGCCTCTGAGGTACAAACAGTGCCACACCCTTTTGGGAAAAGCCTCCAATCACACCAGCTAGAGAGAGGAACTTAAAAATGGTAACTCAGGGGTGGGGGGGTGGGCAAAATGGGTGAAGGGGAGCAGGAGGTACAAGCTTCCAATTAGGGAATGAGTAAGTCATGAGGATAAAAAGCACAGCATAGGGAATATAGCCAATGACATTATAACAGTGATGTAGAGTCAATGACATCGTAACAGCGACACATTGACGTATTGACGTATCAGCACAGGACAGACAGTAGCTACGCGTGTAGTGAACAGAGCATAATGTATAAACCTGTGGAATTACCATGCTGTACATCTGAAACCAATATCATATTGTGTGTCAACTATCCTCAAACAAAATAAGTAATAAAATAAAAATTAAAAGGGTAACTTAGAAAAAAGATCAGCAGATACCAAGTGCCACCACATCCTGACCTCATGGGAGGCGTTAGACCATCCATACAGACTCTAAAAACTGGTTTTATCAGAACTGGCTCAAGACCCACCTCTATGCCAAATCTGAGGAGCTGGGAAGTAGAAGAGGAGACACTGAGGACTGCTCTGGAGCACTGAAACCCCAGTGGGAAGAAAATGGGGAGCTTACCGCTCACAGATAATGCACAATAGAGGGACTTGAAGAAAGCCGCCAGCAGGGCTGGGCATGTCCCTGAAGTTTAAAGGGCCAAGGGCTGGTGCCAGAAGCTTGCTGGGTGACAAGGGTGAGCTGCTGTCCCACCGACAATGGTATTAATAAGGTCCACGGCCCCCCTCTACTGACAAGCCAGCCTAGAGTTATTTCATGAATGACTCCACCCAGGAGTCAGCCTGGAGGCGTAGCGGGATCCCACAGAGAGGAGGCCCAGGGACAGAGACTGGACTGAGTGACTGGGCCGAGGAGGCACTCCACATCCAAAGGTTCCAGCTGAGGAGGTCCAAGAACCTGCAAAAGGTCCCCTTGGGAGAATGAGTCAGCACTAGATGTGTCCCACCCAGAGCGCATCAAACCCTAGGTCATAACTGTACCAGGCCAGCTAGACATTCCTGGCCCCTCATGCATCCTGTCTGCCCACAGGGCAGGGTTGAAAGCCATGGCTAATGAGTGGGAGAGCACGGGAGACAAGGTGGAACAAAGAAAGAGAAATGGTACCGTGCGCACCCTGCCATGCGCCCCTCCTCTGCAGGCCAGGAGTCCGAGGCATTGCAGACCTGGGAGGGAGAAGTACTCCTTGGAACAGAATTGGGAATTTTGATATTATGCTGGGCTGGAGCGATATGTGATCATTACACTGACTGGACTTTTATTATCTAACAGTACCCAAAGAGGCCATGTGCTACCATAGGAAGAAGAAATGGGGTTTAACCTGTATCTGCCAAATCAGTTCATTCCGTAACATAGTTATATTCCATTCTAGGTGGCCTCAGGGTGTAGTAATTTACCTTCCTGGCATTCAGCCTTGGCACAATGTTTAGGGCAATTCCTGGCTCTTGTGTAAGTAGATTTTTTTTTCTGTGCAGGGAGGGGCTGCTGCCCAGGGCAGATCCTGACTCAGAGCAAAGCAGCCTTGGACCATCTGCTCACACCAGGCTCACCCCAGTGCCTGCCTGCAGGGCATGTAGCCCAGGCCTCACATTTACTCTCAGGACACGATCCCCAGATGAGGTCACAGAGAGATCCTTTTTTTTAAGATTTTATTTATCTATTTGACAGAGAGAGAGAGCACAAGCAGGCTGAGCAACAGGCAGAGGGAGAGGGAGATGCAGGCTCCCCGCTGAGCAGAGAGCCGGGACCCCCCGTGATCATGACCTGAGCCGAAGGCAGACGCTCAACCGAGTCACCCAGGCGCCCCTCATACAGAGATCTTGACAGGACCTAACTTTCAAACCCATGGCTCATTTCTGGTTCTACACTTAAGTGAATTCTGCCAAAAAGCAAATAAATAACAGCCTAAAATGTGAACGGTACAATTACATGTCTTATTTCATGCTAAGATGCTGCTCTACCATTATGATCCCACTTGGGTATGTCATCCCTTTTTTTTTTCATATACCGGGAACCTCAAAAAATGGAAGTGGTCTGGGCTGTCCTGACGCTGAGGGGTCCTGCCGTAAGAATACGGGATGTCCTTCCGTTTCCTAGCATCTGAACCCCTTCCCATGCTTAGGGAACTGCCCACGTACGAATCTTTAATCTGGGTGGGAAGCAGAGGCTCCCACCAGAGAAGCTGATAATGCTGGACCTTGTTTTCTGCGCATCCTTCCTATGTTTAGCTAATCAGGTTCGCCTGCCCAAATTCAGAATCAGGGGCTCCATATACACAGAAGGAGGACAGCAGGGATTACTTCTGGTGGTGCCAACAGTCGTGGCAAACAGAACATGGCTCTTGGGTCCAGTGTTGAGAGGTTTGCGGGGAGGGGCTCCCCTCACCGGACTGGGTCAGTGGCATGACTTTTACGTGGTCCTGGCTGCATGGCTCCCTTTCTTCTCCAAGCCTGGTTCCCAGCCTTCCTGGGAGATCTCTGAGCTACCCATGTTATCATATAATCCCTAAATTAGCAGAGTTGGCCTCTGGTACTGCAATTAAGAGCCATCACTGAGACACTGTCCAGCACAGTGATTATGGGCTAAGAAAGCCCGCCTTCTGTTGAGAGATACAAAACCCATTAGTAATCCGTAAAATGCGGCTGCATTAAAACAGCAAAGAGACACTGCTTGATACCCATTCGACTGGCCAAAAACCTGGAGGGAAGCTGGATAATGGCCAAGCATGGGTGGGGACGTGGCTCAGAAATCTAATGGCTGTGAGACCCGTAGCTCTGTCCTTTTTCTTATGTCTACTTTGGTCCTATCCACTCTCCCAGCTGGGGCAACCCCACAGAAGAGAAGGCTGGGGCTGGGTGGGGTTGGGTGGGCTGCTCTCTGGACCCACCTCTGCTTAATCACGGGTGTTCACGGGGTGCACAGCATGGCTCATGATGAATGCTCAATGAACGTTAGCTGCCAATGTTTTTTCTTGCTTTTAAATTACTTTTTGAGTAAGATTCCACACGCTCAGAAAGAGGTTTTTTTGTTTTGGTTTTTTTTTAACAGCACAAAAGGATACATGGAGAAAACTAAGTCTGCTTCCCAACAGAACACCCAGTTCTCCCTCCCAGAGACAAACCACTGCTACCAGTCTCATGGGTGTCCCGTCCCCAATCCACTCCTCACCCAGCATCCAGAGGGATCCTTTAGAAATGTGAACCAGATTACATCACACCTTTGCCCATCATACTTCAGATGTCACTCCACATCCTGACCACGGCCGCAAGGCCCCACGTGGTCGGGGAGGGGTGAGGGGGAGGTGGGCCTGCTGACCACCTGACCTCATTATCACAGCTCTGCCCTCACAAGGTCCCCTCGCTGCCACTCTGGCCTCCCCGACCTCTTCCAACACACTGGCTCACCTCGGGGCTTGCTGTCCCTGTGTCTGGAACACCACGACGGTCTCGCACCTCATTCTCTTCACCTGCATGTCTCTGTTCAAACATCACCTCCTCAGAGAGGCCTTCACAGACTACCCTCCCACTCTGCCCCTTACTCTGCTTTTCCAGTCTCTGCCTTCCTTCTGAACCCCAGCCTAGCCCCTGGCTTGCTGTTATCAATCTGCTGCCTGTCTTACCCCAGCAGAATGTCAGCTGCATGAAGCAAGGTCCGTTCGCTGCTGATTCTTCCCCAGCACCTGCAAGTGTTAGACCGTGGGGGCTGCTCAAGAAATCCTCACTGAGCGAACGTGTGGCTGTATGTTCCCTTTTCTAGTACAACCTGCTATTCTTATAACATGTTTTTCTCTTTTGACAATACACCTCAGAGTCTGATCTACACTGGCCTATGTAGATCTGCCTCATTATTTGTAACAGATGTGTACTATTTCTACTGACTGGATGCCCCATAGTTTTTATTTAACCAGATCCTTACTGGAGGACATAGATTGTCCCAGTCTTTTATTATCACAGAACAAACAAACAAAAAACACTGTGAGGAATATACTTCTTCGTGCACATGGGAAAGTATATCTGTATAATAAACTCACATCAACTTGTTGGATGAGATGGTATGGGATTTTTAATGTTGAAAAGTATTGTCAAACTGCACACCCCAGAGAAGTGTCCCAAGTAACAAGGGGAGAGAGAGAGGAGCCCAGGATGAGGCCAGAGAGTGACAGGGACAGGAAGCCAACACAGGAGAGCATGTAGGCCACTGTAAGGACTGTGGTCTCGAAAAGAGATGGGAAGACCATGGGGTTTTGCGTAGAGGAGGGATGTGACCTACTTAGGTTTTAAAAGGACCACTCTGGCTGCTGTGTGGAGAAAAGACTGAAGAGGGCATCAAGAGAAGCGGGGGGACCAGAGAGGACATTGCTCAGGAATACAAGCGAGCGATGGGGATGACAGCTTGAACCCGGGCGGCGGCAGTGGATGTGGTGAGACGTGGTGGTCGGGGATATACTTCGAAAATAGAGCGGAAGACATTTGGTGATGGAATAAATGTCAGAGTAAGAGTAAAGGCTCTCTCTCTTGGGGTTTTGGCTTGAGCAACTGGAAGGATGTGGTGGCAAAGGCTGTGTAACCTGGGTCCCACCCCTGAGAGGTGGGGAGCCAAGGCTGCAGCGGCAGCAGCTGGTGGAGGGGAGGTGGCTGGAAAACCTTAATTTCCTAACAAGTGAGGTTTCTCAATCTTACGCCGTGTGGTTTCAAGGGGTACAGCTGAACTGCGGTGGGCTGAGCTGTACAGCGGTCTAGTCAAGGGCAAGTGACAGCAGTCGCTACCTTGAGCCCCACTCCCTGGATGGGCCCGTGCTCCATCTCTTCACTTCCTCTGGTGGCATGCCGCTGTGTGTGTGGCTGGGCACCTCTGTTCCCTAACCTCTTACAATGTTTCCCAGTGACTCCATGTTTAGCCTATCTGACCTTTCCCCAATCAGTGATTGCTGGATGCTGAAGAGGACAGTGGTCTGTGTTGTCAAGATGGCAGGAGGGCTCTGAGCCAGAAGGGGGCTGTCAGATTCTGCCTGGCACAGCAGCTTAGGGAGACATGCCAAAGAGCAGGAGAGAGAGAGAGATAAGATCAACAGATGAGAAAGCTGTCCTCCGAGGTCAGACTACTCCAGATGACAGTCAGCACTCTCAAGCTCACTCCTGTGTCCTCTCACCGCGGCCCACGGGCTGAGCGGCCTGACTTGTCTCCTATGCCCGGCCACCCTGGCCTCCTTTCTGTTCCTCCGACTCGGCAAGTCTGTTCCACCTCAGGGCTCTGTGCTGACTGTCCCCTCAACCTGCAATGCTCTCCACATGGCTGACGCCTCGCCTCAGTTCAAACATCCCTGCTCAGCCTGGGCCTCTCCTGACGGCTCTCTCCCAAAAAAGGCCCACACCAGTCTCTCTCCAGATTTCCCTTTTTGCTTCCTTCCTTCACTTGAAATTTCCTGATGGTTTCCTGGTGTGCCATCTGTCTCGTTCACTCATGACCCCAGCACCTAGGGCACTGTGGATGCAGGGTCAGGGCTCAGGGCGTCTGGTCAGCAGGGAGCGCAGGGATGGTGAGGGAGGCATCGTGGAGGGAAGCCCATGGGCGTCATCGGTGTGAACCACTGGGCTTCGCCGAGTGAAGGTAAAGCTGGGATGTTGCATCGCCCACTCCCATGCTGCTGCTGTGTGTGCCAAAGGTCCATGAAGCCTGCTGGTTCTGTAAAACAGCTTAGTGGGCACCCCCCCTTTCTACCTCGGTGACCCCGGGACCTCAGCACCAAGGATTACACAAAACTGCTGGCTGGGGTGACAGAATGGAGATAAAAGAGAAGTTCAAAAGTGCAGGTTCGGACCTCATCTTTGCTTGTATCAGCGGTTGGCAAGCTCTTACAGGTACCCTCAACTCTTACCCCACAGGGACGCAGGCGCCCACGATATGCGAGGGACTATGCTGGTTTTTTTCCCTAAGGACAAATATCAAAACAGTCACTCGCAGAAGGGCCGATCTTACCTAGACTCAACTCTAACATCCATGGGAAGGAGTGGGGTCACCCCAGAAGGACCTGCCCTTCACCAAGCTGAAAGAAGGCTAACAGAGAGATCCCTGAGGTCTTGGACAGTGCCCACGGTGCTCGCACCTGCTAATCGATTCTGCAGCTCTGTTCCTGACTGGGGAATGGGCTCCGCATGGTTGCAGATGGGGATGCAGAAGAGGACCCTCCCCTGGCATTTTAGGATGAGAGCAGCTTTATGTGGCAATCTTTAAATTTCCAGTAAGTTTCTGTTGCTCAATGAAATGCAGATACCAAAATGGTACAAGTTAACTTGGTGGAGAGCAAAAGATAATTTTGTTGTCTTTGTCCCATGAGTATCAAGCATCAAAACCAATTCCTGAGTGCCCTTTATAGGACAGGTACACTGTGGGTTAGGGAAGGCCAGTCTACAGGGATATAGAGAGATCACCTGGCTACCAATGTGGGGAGCGATGAGTAAGAAGAGATCCTTTCTGGAGGAGAAACTAGGCTGAGGGTCTCTCTCCTGGTGTCAAGGGGAAAGGACAAGGGTCTCTGTCAGGAGGCTCAGGTGGCCAGTGGCAAGACACACAGTCCCTGAGGAGAGACAAAGCATCCCTAGTGAGTGTCCAAGTCTTCGTGGGTCTGCCTCAAGACACTCCCCGGGAGCAATGTGGACCAACACAGGTTGGTGAGAGAATAGTGAGAAGAAGACTGGCCCAGGAAGGGCACAGCCCACCAGGAGAGGGACTGAGGGAGGAGGAAGACTCAGAACTCAGAAACTAATGAGTTTCAGAGGAACCTCCTAGAAAGAGAACAGGAAACTGATTAGGTCAGGGGCCTTGAGAGAAAAGGGAGCAGGAAGTAAATGCATGTGCAAAACTGTTTGGAATAATTGCCCGTGGAAAAGAAAACAGAATGGATTATTTGAAATGCAGAAGGAGGAGGAAGCCCAAAAGAGCAGTTGTGATCTGGATTCTGGGAGAAATCAGTTTGATGGGGACAGAATTTGGTGGGGAATTCAGACGGTCAAGCTGCCTTGGGAAAAGCTCAACTATTGACCCTCCTCTCTTTGACCTTGTGACTCTTCCAGGTATAAAAGCCTCATGTTCGTGGAAGAGAAAAAAGGTGATCCAGTTAGATAAGGTTCCCCTTGCTTCTGAGACCCGGTGAATTTGAAAAGCCATCCGACTGTCTCCAGGAAAAGGCAAGACACCCAACTTTGCTGTGCTCAGGGAAGAGGCCATTGGGATCACAAGCCTAGGGAAGGAGTACAGATAAATTTATGAAGGGGGGCAGGGTATGGACTCTACTCTCCAAGGAGATGAGGCAAAAGGTAACAGAGATGGGAAAGGGGCCAGGACAAGCCAATGGTGAGATCATGCTGGTGAGGGCCTGGTGCAGGCAAGAGAGGCAGGAAAACAACAGTGAGCTCAGCCCCAACTAGATGGGAATCTCCCTGTTCACCTGGCCCTCTATCTGAGATTCTCCAATCTGGGAATGAGATTTATAGGTGGGTGACCAGTAATATACTAGCAGTAACAGGTTGAGGACTCAAGTTTTATTTTAAATGTCTACCTTTTAATGATAAATAAGAGAAGATTAAAAGTTACTCTTGATCAACATAAATCTCACATACATGGGCTTTCTTCAGGCAGCAAGAAAGGGAGCATTAGCAGGCAGCAGACTGGGAATTGTGGTGCTTTGGGAGAAATCATAGTTATCTGTGGTATGGAGGAAAACAAGCTGCTGCTGAGATCTTCCCAGAGTCACACGACTGAGCTGAGGCATGGCCAGGGCTGGGATCCTGGTGACCTGACCCAGCTCAGGCTCCTTCCATTATTACCAGCGCCCCGCCCCCCCCCCCCCCAACCTACAGGTTTTCGTGGAATGGCTCAGTGTGGAATCAAGAAGCTGGGCATCTGGGACTCACCTTGGGCTCAACCTGCTCATCCCTCAGGCCTAACCAAATTCCCATTTTCAGGGGTAAAGTTGAGAGTCTTGTGTTCAAGCCCAATGACTTATAGGGACAAAAGAAAGAAAAAAGAGGCAAATAGGAAGGGAGGGAGGGAGGAGGGAGCCAGAAGCAGGCTGAGCAAAATTGGGAGAAATTCAGACACAGTCTCAGGTTTAGTCCCTCCTGGTGATGAAGCAGCTGTTTCCTTCCCCTCTGTTCATATAGCCATTCATTTATCAACAGAGAGTGTTGAGCACCTACTATGCATCAGGTACAATTCTAGGTCCTAGGGACAGAGTGGTGAACAAGACAGAGGATGTCACTGCTCTCACAAAGTGCCCTTTCTAGTGGGGACTTGGATCTCAAAACTTTTCCTGTGGGAGCTTCTAAGACATCAAAATCCTTAGGAGACTCATCCTTCTTTCCTTCCTTCTTTCCTTTTCTTCCTTCCTTCCAGAAATAATTTGGTTGGGAAGCAAGGAGGCCTTCTTTCTCCATGACATACAGGAAGCAGAAGTACTCAGTTTGAGGGGTTAGCCATAACCACTCAGTAAGGCAGGAAGGGGAGATGCAATGAAGCTGAGAATGGATTCATTCACCTTGGTTTGGGGCTGGGAAACCCATGGTCAGAGAGGATTCTGACTTCATCTTTCATCTCTTCAGGAAGGATGGCCCCAAATCCCCAAAACAGTGTTCTTCTCTCTGTCTACATAATATATTTCCTCATTGGTCTCCCTGCCAACCTCCTGGCGCTACGGGCCTTTGTGGGACAGGTCCGCCAGCCCCACCCTGCCCCCATCCACATCCTCCTGCTCAGCCTGACGCTGGCGGACCTCCTGCTGCTGCTGCTGCTGCCCTTCAAGATGACTGAGGCTGCGTACAACTTCCACTGGCCCTTGGGGGATGCCCTCTGTGCCGTTACAGGTTTTGGCTTCTACAGCAGCATCTACTACAGCACGTGGCTCCTGATGGGCATCAGCATCGAGCGCTACCGCAGTGTGTCTTTCCCCGTGCAGTACAAGCTGTCCCGCAAGCCCGTGTATGGAGTGATCGCCTCTCTGGTCTCCTGCCTCTTGTCCTTCGGACACTGCAGCATTGTGATCATCGTCCACTACTTACCAACTGACAACGTGGGGGGTGATGCCAAAGGCCTCCCTGTCTGCTATGAGAACTTCACCACAAATCAGCTGAACGTGTTGCTTCCTGTGCAACTAGAGCTGTGTCTTGTCCTCTTCTTCATCCCCATGGTGGTCACCATCTTCTGCTACAGGCGCTTTGTGCATATCATGCTCTCCAGACCCCAAGTGGGAACGCAGAAGCACTGGAGAGCCATGGGGCTGGCCGCTGTGACCCTCTTCAACTTCCTGGTCTGCTTTGGGCCTTATAATGTGTCTCATGTGGTGGGGTTTGTCCAGAGAAAGAGTGAACCCTGGAGGGTGTGCGCGGTGTTGCTCAGTGCTCTCAATGCTTGTGTCGACCCCTTGATTTTCTACTTCTCCTCCTCAGCTGTGCGCAAAGCCTTTGATAAAAGGCTACGGAGTCTGCAGAGCTGGGGTACCTCACTGTCAGTGTACTGCAGGAAAAGAGCTGGAGGGCCAGCTGCAGAGAGAGAAGATGGGAGTTTAGGTATGGCCAATGTCAACTTCACAGGAGACTAAATTTGTCAGCTTGCTGTTACATTCTGGGGGAGGAGGGAGGGCTCAAAAAGGGGAACAATGAAACGGAACTGAGGTGACTTCTCCTGTGCTTAGCTTACAAGGCAAAGAAGAGCAGTGGACATCTCAAGTCCAACTTATCCATCGAGTGAGTGCTCTTGTTTTGTTTCCTGGGGGTTATGACATTTCCTTATTTGTAGTTGGCACTGCTTCATGGTAAACCACAGCCCTTTGATCCTTGAAATTCTTTCCCCATGCAGTATCCGTTAGATGGTAGCATTCCTTCAACTACTGCAGAGCTGTTTTGTTCTGTCCTTGATTCAGAGGCGGGGGGAGAGGTGTTCCATGCTTTAGGTCTGAGCATCCAGCACAGGCAAGAGTCTAGACAGCAAAGGGCACCTGGGTGGCTCAGTCGGTTGAGCATCCAACTCTTGATTTCAGCTCAGGTCATGATCTCAGGGTCACAGGATTGAGGTCCGTGTCAGGTTCCACACTGGGTGTGGAGCCTGCTTGGGATTCTCTCCCTCTTCCTCTGCCCCTCCCCCCACTTATGCACTATGCTCTCTCTCACTCTCTCTCAAATAAATAAAATCTTAAAAAAAAAAAAAAAAGAGTCTAGACAGCCAGACAGGATCCTGCCATGTGAGCCTGCATGACTAGCCCCCCAACCAAAGCAGTTGCTGAATCAAGTCTATGAAACAGGCCAGAAGAGAAACAGTCCTTGAGGGAAGAGTCAGTGCTGGTGTGAAGAAACTTGGGTCAGGATATTTTTAGTGGTTACATCCTATTTTCAATCCCCAACATTGTGTATTTGTATCTTCTTTTTCTGTCATTAATCTTGCCAGATGTCTGTAACTTGGTCTTTTCAAAAACCAAGGGCCTTCTGTGACATTTATACACACCTTCTATTTCATTAATGTTGGTTTGTTTCCTTCCTTGTACTTTTTTGAGTCTTTTCAGTTGCTCCTTTTCCAACTTTTTAAAGTTAACATTCATCCATTTTTAGCCTTTGTTCTCTGCTACCGAAGGATGTGAGACTATAAATATAAATCTCCCTCGATGGGCAGCTTCAGTGGGATGCTACCAGTTTGGATTTGCATAATTTTTCATTATTTTAAGTTCTAAACAGGCTCCAATTTCCATATGATCATTTTTCCTTTGACTCAAGTTTAGAAATTTTCTTTATTTTCAAGCATACAATTTTTTTTTTCTTGATCCTTTTGTTACTCTGTTCTAACTAAATGGCACTGCGGCCAGAAAATATGGTGTGAATGGTTCCAGCTCTTTGAAATTTGTTGAGAATTGCTGTATTCCTGGAATATAGTCAACCTTATGTTCCATCTGTGAAAAGAACATAGATTCTACAGCCGTCGGGTACATGTGGTCTCTGAACGCCTTAGATCAAACCTGTTGATCTGTGATGTTCAAATCTTTATAACCTTTATTTACTTTTTGTCTATTTGATCTATCAGTTACATGAAGAGGTGTGTTACATGCTCTTCCTGTGACAATGAACTTGTCTGTTTCTCCCCATAGTTCAGTCTTCCTGGTGAAATAAAATGGTTGTCATTCCTTTTGCCTTAAAATTTTGTCTGAGATTAATATAGCCATGCCAACTTGTTTTTGGGGTTAGTATTTGCCCAGCACATCTCGGTCCCTCCTTTTACTTTCCAGCTTCCTATATCCTTAGGTTTCAGATGCATCTTTTATAAGCAATGATACATAGCAGCTGGAGGTTTTATAATCTGGTCTGACAATTCAACAGTATTTGTTTTCTACCTATGCCATTTTTATTCATTTATATTTATATAATAATAATTTCCAATATGTTTGCATTTATTTCTGTTATCTTATTTTAAACACTTCCAGGAAGTACACCCACATACTGAAATCTACATGCATACCGCAAATGGCCTAATAATGAGCAGCCAGATGAATTATCACAGTGAACACATACATTTAAAAAAAACCAAAACACCTACCATCTTATTTTGTGCTATTTTCCTCACCTTCTAATATTTCCTTTTTCTCTCCTCTTGCTTTCCTTTGGGATTAAGTTGTTTTATTTCATTTCTCGTATTACTGAATTGGAAATCATCAGCTCTGTTTTTATTATTTTAGTGGTCATTTTAGATACTTTAATATGTTAAGAGTTCCTTAGTTGATTCCTCCCTCCCTTTCTTCCTTCTTCCCTTGACGTCCGGATGGCATTCAACTATGTGAGTTCTAGAGAGCACTTTCCTTTTTTTTTTTTTTTTAAGATTTTATTTATTTTAGAGAGAGACAGCTCAAGTGCGGGGAAGGGAAGGGGCAGAGGGAGAGAGAGAATCCCAAGCAGACTCCACGCTGAGCACAGAGCCCGTCACAGGGCTCAATCCCAGGACCCTGGGATCATGACCTGAGCTGAAAAGAAGAGTCAGACACTTACCAATTGAGCCACCCAGGTGGCCCTAGAGAGCACTTTTCAAAGTATGGTCTGTAGACCCCTGGGGACCCAGAGAACTTTTCTGGGATCTGAGAGCTCAAGACTATTTTCATAATGATATTAAGATGCTAATTGCTTTTTTCACTCACATCCTTCCACGAATGAATGCACAGTGGAGTTTTTCAGAAGCTATCTAACATGTGATATTACAACACACTGAATGCAAAGCAGCTATGAGAATATAGTTGCCTTCTATTAAGCTAGAGGCCTAAAGAGGTCTGCAAAAATGTAAAACCATGCCATTCTTCTTCCTAGGATTTTTTAAAAGATTTTATTTATTTATTTGAGAGAGGGAGAGAGAGCACAAGCAGGGGGCGGGGCAGAGACAGAGGGAGAGGCAGACACCCCACTAAGTAGAGAGTCCAACGCAGGGCTGGATCCTAACAAATATGCATATACCCATCATGCAGAAGGAATGCTTGTTAACAGTCATATTTCTTGAGATGTTTTTACATTTTATTTTTAAGTGCTCTCTATACCCAATGTGGGGCTTGAACCCACAACCCCAAGCTCAAGAGTTGCAAGCTCCACTGACTGAGACAGCCAGGCGCCCCAGTATTTCTTCAGATTTTTTAAGTTGATGTTCCTGTTATGTTTCTCCCTCACTGCATTCCTTCTCTTCTTTGCCAGAAGCAGCATTATTTTGGAATTTAAGTGTATCTTTCTGGTCCACAAAATGTACTTTGTACCTGAGTCCACAAACACGGTTTAGTATTCTCTTGGTTTTTTGTTAATGCCCATAAATATCACACAGTACAAGTCACTCTGGAACTCGCTGTTTTCCATCCAAATCATGTATTTGATATCCACGCCTTTGACATTCATCACTGAAGCTTACGGCTCTTTCATTTCTTTTGTCTGCTGAGTAATATGCCATCCTATTAAAAGATGTCTTATTCTTTCCATTCTACTAGTTATAACCATTTAGATCATCTCCTGTGTTTCACCGGCATAACAACACTGCTTTGGACATCCCGCGCATCTCTTTCCACACGTGTGGGAAGGTTCCACGAAGGAGGGATCCACTGGGTGGCATGGGATGTGCATTTTCCGTTTCAGCAGAAGTTACCAAGCTACTCTCCAAAGTGATAGTATAAATTCAGCTCTTCCTGAAAAACAGCTCGCAATATAGGAGCTCCTGAGTCCAGCCCTGCAGTGGACACAAGGTGACAAATGGGAGGGAATAGGCCAGGCACGCACTACCTGCCAATAGGAAAAGGGGTTCGAACGAGGCCGGAGACCTGCAAAGTAACCCAACATACACATGGACCATGTTGGGGTGCTGTGGGGCAGACAGCCTCTCCAGGACTCTAGGGGTACAGGTGACATATCCCCATTCTTCACCTTTCTTAACCAAATCCAGACTGTCATGAACACTCAACAAAAGTATGAATGTAAAATGATACAATGAAATGCAGCCGAGAGGGGTTTCTGTCCTCACCATGTAGTTTATACAGAAAGTGCATGTGGGCCAAGGAGAAACAGTGGCTGGAGGCTAGAAAACCTTGGGCCCGGAGGAAAGCGCAGACTGAAAATGGAGTGAAAGGAGAATAAGATGCTGGGATCCTGAGGATGAGAATGTGGCCTCTGTTGGCCCTGGGCCATGTAACAGGCCAAGACCAGACACAGTTCCTGTGGAATGGCAAAGCATAATCTGTCATGTGTTCATGTGTCTGTGTCAAATGGCTTCCAAGCCAACTGGGGCCACCTTGGATCTATACGGTTGAAGCAGAGAAGAGGTAAGAAGAAGGCAGAGGGGTTGCAGAGGCAGAGAGACGGGATCAGAGGCACTGTCTGCAGACGAATGGGCAGTGATGCACAGTGTGAGGCCCTACTTTCTTCCTGGGTGCTCATGTGTCCAGGGGTTCTAGAGAGGTCTTCTGAGGCAGGACTGAAGAAGAACCCATTCAACTGGATCCCCACTTGGAAAAACTGACCAAACAAGGAGCATGGCCAGGGGTGGGGATGGGAGTATATGAGAAAACTGGCCAAGTGCAAGTCCATCTGGACTAATGAGGGACAGACATAAAATGAGATTCCTGAGTTTTGAAATCGGAACAAAACCTGAAAGAATAATCACAGCTTGAGATTGAGAGGAGGTCAATTAGATTTGTGTGAACAGATTTTTGGGGAAAACAGAGAGGGCTGAGTGGCCTGACAGAGAGCTCAACTCTTGATCTTCCTCTTCCTGACCCACAGCAAGTTCAAGTTCAAATGCTCTTGACTCACTGGGGACCCTGAGAACGCAGAAGTACCTGCCTCTGCACCTTATGCCACAAGCTGGTAAAAGTCCGTCTCGGGCCAATCTCCAAGAGCGGTCTGCTTGGGAATGGGCTGAGGTTAGCTACCCAAAATACTGAGCAAGTCTTGGGGCGCCTGAGTGGCTCAGTTGGTTAAGCGACTGCCTTCGGCTCAGGTCATGATCCTGGAGTCCCGGGATTGAGTCCCGCATCGGGCTCCCTGCTCAGCAGGGAGTCTGCTTCTCCCTCTGACCCTCCTCCCTCTCATGCTCTCTGTCTCTCATTCTCTCTGTCTCAAATAAATAAATAAAATCTTTAAAAAAAAAAAA
>NC_138384.1:37580126-37594282 GCF_054177405.1 Leptonychotes weddellii
TGGAGGGATTATACACATTGGGGTGGGAGGCACCAAGCAGAACTGGTCTTCCCCTTCAGACTAGTGAAATGCCCGTATTCAACTGGCCTAGGATGTAACAGTCCTCACCTCTGTGCTGGCCCCATTTCCTGGGTGGCGACCTGGGGTTTTGCCGGCCAGCATCCATTCCTCCTCCTTCTGGTAACGACATCCCAATTCTCCATTAGTCAACCACTCCTCCACCACTGTCAGTCCACGTGGCACAGGGAGAGGGGCAAAAGGCTAGCCCCACCCCCACTGCAGGGGAGGACAGGTTATCCAGACTTGGGTCCAGGTCCAAATCCGTCCACCCAGAGTCACCATTTCTAGACTCTTCTAGAATGATTTGGAAAGAAGCATACTCTTTCCATGGGGTGGTTAGTCTGGCAAAATGCAATCCTGGAGCTTGTGGGAGCTACCTTTGCCACCACTTGGAGAGGGCCTGCCTGAGAAGGAAGCTTGTGTAGGAAAACAGAACTGAGACATAGAGACAGGGGACCGACAGCTTCATTTAAGCACCTGATCTGACCACTCTTGAAGCCACTTTACCCTGTAACTACAAGACTCTAATTACATAACAAGTAAGTTCCCTTCTTTGTTTAATCAGCTGGGACAATTTTCTGTCACCCAGAATCAAGATATTAGTACAGCTGGTAAATCATTTGTCACTCCTAATAGAGAATCGATGTTTCTGAATTCTATCTTTTATGATATTTAAAAAATAAGTTAGAACAGATTCAAGCGACCTGCACAATAATTTCACCAATTCATTTGCATTCTGACATGCAAGGGTTACGGTCACCATCCCTGGGCTGGGAATGGCACGCTCTGGGCACGAGGGGGACTGCCCTCCCTGCTCTCATAAATCAGATGCTTAGTTAATGATAATAACTTCTATCAGAAGAAGTGTGTTCTGCAGTTGTAAAAGTGTTTCCACACGTATCATCACACTTGAATCATAAGACAATCCTATGAGGTTGGTTTCTTATGCCCTCTTTAGAAGCAGGGACTCAGAGAGCTCAGGGAGGCTAAATACCTTTCTCAAAGATACACAGCCAGTCAGAGGCCACACCTGGACTGGAATCTGTGTTGGACCTCTGGGGCCAGTGCTCCTTCTCTTCCACAAGCTTCCTCAAAAGTCAGTATCCAGTGTGCGGAACTCAGGACTGCGGTTCCAAGGGGAGTCCAGGCTTGCCGGGTGAGGCACTCACGAGGGCTTTGAGGGAACAGAGAACAGAAATAGCACGGCTGAGGCTGGAAAGACTCTCTGGCTGTCCGGGAGTTTCCAAGAGCTACCACATATCCTTTCAAAAGAAAATTCCTTTCTGCTTAAACTAGAGAGAGGGCGGTCTACTGTCTGCACCAAGAAGGCTGACCGTTCTCTTCATCGACATCTTGTCTATGCCATGCGTCCCCCTGCCACCGTCCTGGCCATGTGTGACCTCCCGGAAAGAAGGGAGCCCCGCCCTGCTCCACTCATGGCCTCCTGCAGTGGCAACCGCCACTACACAAGACAGGTCAGGCTGTGGCCAGTGGTCTGCGCTTTTGCTGGTTCTGGCTTTCCCGTGGCACGCGTGGCTACCACCTTGGAAACTGACATGGGAACAGGGCTTTCCCTGCGGGAGAGGAGCAGCTCTGCTCGCCGGCATCTTGCCCCTACACCCGGGCAGCACTGTGGTCCTAGGTCCATAACAAATGTATCCGACAGCCCCTGTTTCTCTGTGAGAATTGTGTCCAACAGCAGCCGGGTGTGGTGCAGGGAACACCGCAGGGCTAACCGCCAGGATCCCGGGAGGAGAGCTGAATCTGGGGGTGCATCTACCTGCGTCCTCAGGGAACAGGAAACACTACAGAGTACTTACTGCTCTAAATGTTTCCTACGCTCTAACCCACTCTTCTAGCTCTGCCAAAAGGCTCTCATTGCAGGGCTTCAGGCAGGCTTGTCCACTGATACAGGCACGTGCCCGCACTCTTACTGTCTGCTGTTCATTCCTTCATTCGATGGCGTTCATGGGGTAGATACTCCATGTCAGGCCTTGCTCAAGCTATGGAAAATACGATGGGGAACAAGACAGAGGAGCTACAGCTCTCATGAAGTGCATCTTCCGGAAGGCACTGGGGTTGAGGGCCTAGCATTTGGGCTCCCCGGAAACAAGACAGTACTTTTGACGATTACTTGTGACCAAACTAATAAAAGACCTGAGATGATTAACAATATTGTTTTGATAAGTTAAATGTCGCTTCCTCCTCCCCGTTTCTGGGCCAAGTGGTGGTGAGAGGTAGCAAATAAAAAAATAGTAATTGTTTGTTTCACCTGAAAGTCTGCCTAATTATTAGGCACAACCAAAAGTTTTTCCTGGAACAATGTCAAACCAAGCCTGTGACCTGAGCAGCACCTCCCAGTCACCAGGAACTGGTGATAAACAAAAGGTAAATAAACAATTTCCGGTTTTGGTAAAGTACAACGAAGGCAACAAAACAGAGCACTGTGATGAGGAGGACAGGGGCCTTCTGCAGATGGGGTTGCCAAGGGAGGGCTCTCTGAGGAAGAAAGACGTGGCCGACCACTGACTCTCTGCCGATGACATAGCCCATCTTGGTGAAAGCGGCCCATGGAGCAGAGGCAGCTTCAGTCCTGCCTCTTCATTAAGGAGCCTGAAGACATCCTTTTGGAGGCTGCCAGTCCCTTGCCCAATAAACAGAATAAGGCAAGGTCCCCAGGTGGCTGCACACGCTCTGAGAAAGGACTGTTGGTGGCATGGAACAGAAGGAATCGGGACAGGGCCACACTGCTGGGGACAAGGCAAGCGCTTCACGTCCAGGGGACAGACAGAAGCAGGGAAGGGAAAGAGTGTAGAGAGAGAGAAGGGGTGAAGAGACAGCAACAGAGAGACTGCGCCATGCTGAAATGTGCTACAATGGGGGCTGAGGGGATGGAGCAGATCAGGTCACGGCCGCAAAGCAGGGACATGTCTCTTCTGCCCACTGGAACTTCTGACTCAGATGCTGTTGACACTCTCTCGGGAGAGAGCAGGAGAGGGGTGGGAGAAGGCACAGCTGGAATGTTTTGGGAGTCTGTTTAGTATGTCAGCATAATCAGTCCCATGTGTGACCCCTGGAAAAAAGTTGAGAATCGCTCCTGTGGAGAGTTTAGTTGTCTGGTGACAATTGACAGTAGAGAAGTATCTGCGGTTTTGCAAAGTGATTTCACATAAGTCACCTCATTTATTCCCCCAAACCAATCTGCTCTATTCCCAGAGGGCTACGACCCATAACGAAGCCCAGAGAGGTTACATGACTCCCCCAAACCATGCAGCTGATCAGGACACAGTCCTTGTGGGAATCCAGGCTGTCTTCCCAACTGCCTGGCTGACATCCCTGAGCTCTGCCTTTGGGAGGTTTGGGAGGGAGCCAGGCCAGAAGACATTCAGAGTGGTCAGCTGGCTCCCCTTCTGCCTCTGGTCCCTGTCTTCACAACCGAGCTTTAGAGTTTCATGTGAGCACCAGCTGTCCAGAACAGGACTGTGAACTTAAACAACCCCCAAACAATCACTGGACCCACTCTTCTTATGTGATGGCAGCTCTCAAACCTTGGCATGCACCAAAGCCTCCTGATGGACTGGTTAAAACGCAGATCACTCGGCCCCATCCCCAGAGCCTCTGATTCAGCAGGTCCGGGGTAGGTGGTCAAGCACATGCATTTCTAACAAGTTCCCAGGTGATGCTGACGCTGCTGGCCCAGGGACCACACTTTGAGGACCACGGATCGGCATCTTCCCCTCCTTGAGGGGAGAGGGGTTACAGGCCTCTGGAATCCTTATGAGGCTAATTCTTCCTCAGGTGGAGAAGTAGAAAGGATGGGAGGGCCAGGTGGACAATTCAACAGAGATCTAAGGAGCTGCTTTGCCATGAGGCACATGATAGAAAACCCAGTGAAGACAGGAAATCACAAATTAGATCAGAGGAAGTCAGGAGGAGCCTGTGAGATACGGAGCAGGGGACAGAACGCTGGGGACCTGGCTAACATTCACTTTAGTTATCGAAGAGCACTATCACAACATCTACGCTGTCCACACACCACCTGAGGTAGGATTTACTTGTGGGTTTTTTACAAATCAACATGTTTCTCACATATCATTAGCCTTGTCCTAAACAAAAGTAAAATAATGAGAGTAACAGCAGCCAACACTTGCACATACTTGCAGGTACCAGACGTGCACATACATACATGCGTATGTTTACACACACATGCACACACATGTGCGTGCATACATAAACACGGTCCTTTCAATCCTCACGGCAAGCCTGCAAGGTCAATCCTGTATCATTATCTCCATTCTACAAGTAAGGAAACCGAGGCCTGGGTAAGGTAACCCTGCCCAAGGTTACACACACAACAAGCATGGGGCTGGGTCCAGAGTCCATGCTCTTAGCCCCCGAAATTAGGGATGGCTTAACTTGGGTTAGGTAGCTCGCCAGAGAACACAGAGCTAGCACTGGGATGGGAACCAAGATGTGAATATGAATAGGACGTTAACACCGGAGTGTTAACCACCGACACGTTTCCACGGGCTGTGGCTGGTGGTGGTAATGAGCGGGTGCTGGGCTGGGATGGCATTGTGGAGAGGAGCTTGGACCTTGGCCTGAATAAATCCTAGAGATGGCTCCCTCCTTTGAGTTGGGCTTGAGATGCCCATCGTCTCCTCAGTACCTCTCAACCTTTAATAAAAATAACTCCAAAGCTGACCTTCACTAGTCTGTATCATGAAACAACTGTTTTCCATTTTGTTTTTCAAACATAAAAGTATATGAGATATGCTTTTTCAAAGTACTTAATCCACCCCATCCCACATCCTCTCTCCCCAAACACGCGCCCCCCCCCCCGGAAAACCTTTGCTCTTCAGAGAGACTAAGGGGGCAGGTCAGCCGGGCTTCCCACGCAGTATCAGAGGGACTGTTGGAACAGGGGGAAGGAAGTGAGGCCAGCTGGTGGAAAGCAGGGAGAACTCAGCTTTGCCCCACTTGGTTCCTCCCAGACCAGAAACTCTCCCTCCTCTTCCTGCTTCACCGGACTTAACACCAGGAGAGGAACAGAATAGGAAGCTCCCCCCTTCCCCGACCCATCCCCAGCAACCCCAGGGCAGCAAGGAGTTCTCAGTAGGAGTCTGAGGCTCATGGGAACCCCTGTGGCTTGACATTTGCTCCAGAATGGAGATTCTTCAGTAATACTCGGAGGCTGCAGTCTCTGCTATGGGGGCCAGGATGGGCAGCAATGAAGGCAAGACAAGACTCAGGGAGAAAAGCAGCACTCTCCCTTCCCAATGCTTCCGGTGAGTTTCTGTCATTCACTCGAATCCAGAACATCAAGAGTATTTATGTAAAATGATGCAAAGGACGCTGGGCAAGAGACAACAGCAAGTGGTCTCCTCCCTTCTGCTCCTACTAGTCTGGAAAGTGGGCCGGTGTGGGAGGACAGCAAAGCCTGGACAGAGAGAATGGAGGGATAAGAGACAGACGCTAGGTCCCTGCAGAGATCCTGCATCAAGAGGCCTCCCTCACCTCCCAAAAAACCTGGGGAAGAAGGAAGCTCTGCCAGACAGGAGTAAGGCACTCTTGCCCTCCATCAGGTAACTAGAGGGGTCTTCACAAACCATAAATCAGATTTCACTTCTCTGCCCCAAACCCTTCCACAGTTTCCTATTACTTTGAGCATAAAGTCTGAATCGGCCCGCTGGGCTACAGAGCCCTGCATGAGGAGCTTTCCCTGCTCAGTCCCCTCTCTGACCTCATTTCCCATCACTCTCCCTCATGCTCATTCCACCCCAGCCACACTGGCCTCCTTTCAGTTCCTCCACCACACCATACTCTGCGCAGCCCCAGGGCCTTTGCACAAACTGCCTTGCCTGCCCGGAGTGCTCTTCCCCCAGCTCTTCATAGGGAGCGTTCCTTCAGGCCTCTGCTCAATGTCACCCCTTCAAGGAACCCTTCCCTGCCACGCAGAGCACCTCCCTCGCATCCCAGGTGACTGTTACATCATCCTATTTTGTTTCCTTCAAGGAATGTGCCACGACAATAAATTATCTTCTATATTTATGTAGATACTGTTCTATTCTCCTTGCCCCCAATAGCATGTAAATTCCATGAAAGCAAGAGCCGTGTCTGTATTGTTTGATGCTCTATCCCCATTCATTCACAGAGAGATGAAATGCATCATCTGGTTGTCACCCTGCCCTCAGCTGCCTCATCCAAGAGACTTCCAGGAGTATCCGAGGAGCCTAGGGCTGTCCTGGGCCCACAGAGCTCAGAGAGAGGGCCCTGGAGAGAAGGGAGGAGGTGGCAGAGAACTTGGGGAAGAGAGATGTGTGGGAGCAACAGCGGAGCTGATTCCTCAAACAGCCATGGACTTTGTGAGGCCAGGTGGTCTCAAACACTCTTCTGGGCAGGCTGGGGCCCCTGGACCTGAAAGCCAGGAGTCCCCCAGAAATGTGCTCACACAAAATGTGCTCTGCTGGCCAGGGAATGCCAAATGATGCAAAACCGGAGATGAATCTGCTTTGGCTGGACCATGCCAGGAAGGGAACAGGAACTTGACAAACTTGACATTGTCCAGGGTGGGGGTGGAGAGGAAGAGAGTGAAGAAAGACCAGAAAGAAAGGGTGAAATAAAGCTGACGACCTGAAAGAAGCCTCCAAAAGAGAAAGTATGGGCTGCACGGATTCTGGTTGCAAAGAGAGGCCTGGGAGAACAGTCAGAACTTGGATTTGGAGAGAGAGGAATTTGACTGGCAGGGGCAGAGACGAGGGGAGAAGCAGAGAGGGCCCAACTGCCTCAGCAGGGTTCGGCGAGGGCTCTTCCCCTCTGACACGTGACTCCTTGGACGGGAGAGCTCTGTGGCCCTAGAAGTGAATAGTCATGAAGGTGCCTGCAGGCCCGCACCCTCTCCCTGAAGCCCCGGAGCCTTCTCGGGGAACACCGTGGGAGCAACCCTACCACTATTTGCGCCTGGGGACGAGGGTGCTGGAGCCCACGCCACAGAAGCACTGAGACAGCTAGAGAGCTAAGTGGGGGGTGCCACTCTTAGAAACAATGTGATGGTGTCAGTGGTGAAGGGCAGGTGGGTCTGAAGGTGAATGTAGGCAGATGCTTGCTTACACCGGGGCCCAGCCAGACAGGAGCCCCAGGTGGGTTGGTCCATCCCCAGCCAGGCCGGGAGTGTCTCGGCTCATCTGGTCCTCTAACTCAATGGTTCTCAAAAGACGTGTTGAGACACACGGGTGTGTGGCAACCAGAGGCAAGAAATGCAGGTCAATGGTTCATGGTAGTACTGAAAGGACCAGGGCTTGTGAAGTTAAGTAAACAAAGAAATGAGCACATACAAGGGAAGCCCTTATAATGTCACTGTCAGTTCCAGGCATCCATCATCCTTTCTGGAGTGAGCAGGAAAGGGGAACATCCCGGTGCAGACTGGAAACTGCTCTGGACATGGGCACAGCAGATTCTGACACAGAACTGCTTTCTCAGGGGGCTTTGAGAACGTGCCTTTCCCACCTCGCTTTCTGGGGTTCGAGCAGGGCCTACCCGAGCCCTCGGCTCCAGCCGCAGGCATGTGCGGCCGGCCAAACCACCCTAAGCCTGCAGGGCCGGCCTCGACATCTCGGCTGGGACCCCTGCACAAGAGACGCTCTCCGCACAGGCTGTCACCCTATGCTGCGCAGAATCATCTCACTGAGGAAAGAGTATTCAAACTCCTCTCTTCCCTCAAGCCACGTTCACCCTTCTCAGAAGAGCGCCAGGGGCCTCTGGGAGAGTGAGACAGAACAGGGCACAGCTCGAAGACGATGACGCTTGTCGCCTCTGCGTCTTCACGTGGTGGGAGGGCACTTCTGAAACTTCAGACTCCTGTAAGAACACGTCTTGTCCAGCGAGGGTAGAGGAGGAAAGTCTGAGGTGTCGAGGAGAGGAATCGGGGCAAGTGAAGAGTCAGCCCCTCCTGAGACACAGGATGGGGAATCTTTACCCCATCGAGGAACTCCATGAATAGTTCTATTAGGAGGAGTGAAAGGAGGCACAGACGGACGTTCTAAAAAAGCCAATGGCAGACGAATAAGCAAACAAGAAGCAGAAACAGACCCAGAAATACAGAGAACAAACCGATGGCTGCCAGAGGGCAGGGGAGGGGGAGGTACAGGCCTCCAGTTCTGGGATGAATAAGTCACGCGGATAAAAGGTACAGCCTGGGGAAGACAGCCAACGGTACTGGAACGGCGTGTGGTGACGGAAGGTAGCCTTATTTGTGGGGGGTGGAGCATAACATACAGACTTGTCCAATCACGATGCTGTTCACCCTAAACTACTGCAACATTGTGTGTTAACCATATTTCCGTTATAAATAAATAAGGCAGATGGTAGAAGCTCAGCTGGTCAAGCATGGGGAAAAGGAGCACAAAATCAGGGAGGTGACTTACCTTAATTTTTCTTAACTTGAGCAGAACATCTCAGACAGCCTCACCTGATTCCACAATTCTCTTCACCTGTGACAAGTCTAGCAACTTCCTTCCCCTCCTTGGCCGAATGCTGCCAGACCCGCCGCCGTCCAACCTCTCAAGGCAGCTAAGGCCATGGCCCCTGGCCCATTTCAGATGCCTCTGCACAAAGGAAAGCTCTGCCTTTCCCTAGTCTTGCCTCTGCTTCCAGAGCAGCCTCCGCTGGGCCCCGGGGCTCGTGGCTGCTCGGGCACGGAGGGATATGGCAGTGTGGCTTTCCTGGCCAGCGGGTGCTCTCCCTCTGTCCACCAGGTGGGTGCCGGGGCTCCTGCTCCTATCCCACAGCGCCGTGGTTGAGTTCTTTCATTGGGAGACATACGGCACTTGTGTCAAAGGAAACACAAAAGTAATCGAAATCCTGCCCAGAGATAGCTGGCTGAGATGCTCACAGAACGCTCACATCTGATTTTGTGTTCCTAAGACAAAACTGACCTCTGCAACCCGGCAGAATTATATTCATCCAACCCCAGGGACCACAGAACCAGACACGTGAGGCAATGCTCCCTGTGGTACCTTCTTCCCCACATGCTGAGGTCTTCCCTGAGATATGCTCTTCCTTGGGCAGATGCCAGGCCTTTGGGGACACAATGCAAAAGCTGCAGAACTGGGGGAGAGAGGGCTCATCTGCAAAAGTTGTACAAGTGCAATTTGGAAAAGACTACCAGTTTCTTCATTGAGTAAAAAAGTCTGTTTTTTGTTTTTTGGGGGTTTTTTTTGAGAGAGAGAGCACGAGAGCGGGGAAGGACAGAAGGAAAGGGAAAGAGAATTTCAAGCAGGCTCCATGCCCGGCACGAAGCCCAGCCCGGGGCCTGATCCCACAATCCCGAAATCAGGACCTGAGCTGAAACCAAGAGCCGGACACTCAACCAACTGAGCCACCCAGGAGCCCCCCAAAAGTCTGATTTTTAATAATACACTGAACCCAGCTAAAAGGCTGTTTCCCAGCCTTCTTCACAGGTAGGTGTGGTCATTTGACTAAGTTCTTGCCAGTGAGTTATTAGAAGTGTTGTGTGGACCAGGCAGAATGGCTAAAATTAACAAGTCAGGAAATGAAAGATGTTGGCGAGGATGCGGAGAAAGGGGAACCCTCCTACACTGTTGGTGGGAATGCAAGCTGGTGCAGCCACTCTGGAACACAGTATGGAGGTTCCTCAGAAAGTTGAAAACAGAGCTACCCTACGACCCAGCAACTACACTACTGGGCATTTACCCCAAAAATACAAATGTAGTGATCCAAAGGGGCACCTGTACCCCAATGTTTATAGCAGCAATGTCCACAATAGCCAAACTATGGGAAGAGCCTAGATGTCCATCAACAGATGAATGGATAAAGAAGATGTGGTATATATTACAATGAAATATTATTCAGCCATCAAAAAAAATGAAATCTTGCCATTTGCAATGACATGGATGGAACTAGAGGGTATTATGCTAAGCGGAATAAGTCAATCAGAGAAAGACAAGTATCATATGATCTCACTGATATGAGGATTTTGAGAAACAAGACAGAGGATCATAGGGGAAGGGAGGGAAAAATGAAACAAGACGAAACCAGCAAGGGACACAAACCATAAGAGACTCTTAATCTCAGGAAACAAACTGAGGGTTGCTGGAGTGGAGGGGGTGGGAGGGATGGGGTGGCTGGGTGATGGTCATTGGGGAGGGTATGTACTATGGGACCTCTGTGAATTGTGTAAGACTGAAGAATCACAGACCTGTACCCCTGAAACAAATAATACATTATATGTTAATAAAATTTTTTTAAAAGGTATTGTGTGGAACTTCTAAGAAGTCTATTAAATTGAGAAGGGGTAAGCGCTTCTTTTTCCCTTCCTCTTAGTCTGCTGTCAGGAACACAGATGTGATGGCTGGAGCTTCAGCTTCTATGCTGGACCATGAGGACAAGGGCTAGTCTAGGATTGGTAGAGCAGACAGCTAGAAGAGGATGGGTCTCTTAAGTCTTCCTGCAGCTGTCAAAAACAATCCTGGCTGCTCTGGACTTCCAATCTTCAGGCTGCTCGTATATGACAGAGAAACAGAATTCTATCTTATTTACACAGCTATTACCTAGTGATGTTCTATTACACACGTAGAATCCAGTCCTGACTGATTGGAGTTTCAGCTTATAACAAACTAAAATGTCTATCTTCAGTTTTTGATGACATTTTAAGAAGAAGGTTTTCAAAATGTAATTAGAATAATTTAAGAGGCAAAGGAGAACAGCAATATTACAAAAGCAACCATTAATTTGGGCTTCTCCTTCCTTTTTGTTCCTCTCTATCCATCATCTTTTTCCTTCCAAGATTTAGGATGGTTAATATCCCTCTTCTAGTGGTAGAAGTTGGAATAGTAGTTATGTCAGAGGTGAGAAGGTTGCTCTCTGAGCAGGGGCACAAAGAGTTCTTGTAGGACATTGAAAATGGTCTACATCTTGACCCACATGGTGGTCACACAAATATATATGTTAACAGTCATTAAGTTGTACCTCTAAGGTTAGTATACTTTATTGTATGTAAGTTACACTTCAATAAAAACAATTTATAAAAATCCTTTCTAAAGTCCCACACCTTTTTTGGGAGCTTTTAAAAAGATATTTATTTTTTCTAAATATTAACACAGTTGACACACAGTGTTATATTAGTTTCAGGTATACAACATAGTGATTCGACAATTCTATATATTACTCAGTACTCACCACAGTAAGGAGAGTCACCATCTGTTACCATACATTATTACAATATTAACTATATTCCCTGTGCTGTACTTTCCATCTCCGTGACTTGTTTATTTCATAACTGGAAGTCTGTACCTCTTAATCCCTTTTACCTATTTTGCCCATCCCCCACACCCACCTCCCTTCTGGCAACCACCAGTTTGTTCTCTGCATTTATGAGTCTGTTTCTCTCTGCTTTTGTTTTTTAGATTCCACATATAAGTGAAATCATAGATATTTATCTTTCTCTGTCTGACTTATTTCACTTAGCATAATGCCCTCTAGGTTCATTCTTTTTAATGTCTGAGTAACATTTCATCATACGTATATGCCACATCTTCATCCGTTCATCTATCAATGGACACTTGGGTTGCTTCTATATCTTGGCTATTGTAAATAATGCTGCAGTAAACATCAGGGTGCATATATATTTTTGAATTAGTGTTTTCTTTTTTTTTGGGTAAATACCCAGGAGTGGAAATACTGGATCATAGGATTTTTTTTTTTTTTAATTTATTTATCTGACAGATAGAGAGACAGCAAGAGAGGGAACACAAGCAGGGGGAGTGGGAGAGGGAGAAGCAGGCTTCCCGCTGAGCAGGGAGCCCGATGTGGGGCTCGATCCCATGACCCTGGGATCATGACCTGAGCTGAAGGCAGACGCTTAACGACTGAGCCACCCAGGTTCCCAAGATATTTCTATTTATAATTTTTTGAGGAACCTCCATACTGTTTTCCATTGTGGCTGCACCAATTTACACTCCCACCAATAGTGCACGAGGGCTCCTTTTTCTCCACATCCTCGCCAACACTTGTCATCTTTTTAACACCAGCCATTCTGACTGGTGTGAAGTGATATCTCATTGTGGTTTTGATTTGATTTCTCTAATTATGAGTGATGGTGAGCATCTTTTCATGTACCTGTTGGCCATCTGTATGCCTTCTTTGGAAACATGTCTGATCAGGTCTCTGCCCATTTTCTAATTGGTTTTTGTTTTGGTGTTGAGTTGTAGAAGTTCTTTATATATTTTGAAAATTAACCTTTTATCAAATATATCATTTGCAAATATCTTCATCCGTGCACTAGGTTGCCTTTTTGTTTTGTTGATGGTTCCCTTTGTTGTACAAAAGCTTTTTATTTTGGTGTGGTCCCAATAGTTTATTTTTGTTTTTGTTTCCTCCCCTGAAGGGACATATCCATACATATGTTGCGAAGGATGATGTCCAAGAGATTACTGCCTGTGTTTTATTTTAGTTTTACAGTTTCAGGTCTCACAGTCAGGTCTTTCATTCATTTTGAATTTATTTTTGTGTATGGTGTCAGAAAGTGGTCCAGTGTCATTCTTTTGCATGTAGCTGTCCAGTTTTCCCAGCACCGTTTGTTGAAGAGACTGTCTTTTCCCTGTTGTATATTCTTGCCTCCTTTGTTGTAGGTTAACTGACCATATAAGTATGGATTTATTTCTGGACTCTCCTGTTCCATTGATCTATGTGTCTATTTTTGTGCCAGTGTCATACTGTTTTGATTACTACACCTTTGTAGCAATCATGAAATATGGGATTGTGATACCTCCCACTTTGTTCTCTTTTCTCAAGGTTGCTTTAGTTATTTGGGGTCTTTTGTGGTTCCATACAAATTTTAGGATTATTTGTTCTAGTTCTGTGAAAAATATTGTTGGTATTTTGATAGCGATTGCACCGAATCTGTAGATTGCCTTGTAAAATCTTACCCCTTTTTACGGTCATCATAGGTATTTTAGTTTTAGAAGTACTTTTCCTCGGGGCGCCTGGGTGGCTCAGTTGTTAAGCGTCTGCCTTCGCCTCAGGTCATGATCCCAGGATTCTGGGATCTAGCCCCGCATCGGGCTCCCTCCTCTGCAGGAAGCCTGCTTCTCCCTCTCCCACTCCCCCTGCTTGTGTTCCCTCTCTCGCTGTGTCTCTCTCTGTCAAATAAATAAATAAAATCTAAAAAAAAAAAAAAAAAGAAGTACTTTTCCTCCCCGTATGTGCTATTCAAGATTTCTGTAATTTTGGCATTCTCCCCTCCCTCTTTACCCAACTTTGTAAGGTTGGGAAAATGCCCGGTTAATAATCCCTTTCCCAGACACCCTTGCAGCCAGGAGTTGTCATGAGATACAGTACTAGCCAATAAGAAATAGGAAGTCTGCTGAGTAGGGCTTCTAGAAAAGCTATCATTATCTTGATTAAGAAAGGGATAGATTTGGGTGATAATGATGTGTCAACTTAAGTTCGTCAATGGTAATGAACATATCATTCTGGTGAAGGATGTGGATAAGGCAGGAGGCTATGCGTGTGTGGGGCATAAGAGAAATCTCTGTGCCTTCTGCGTAATCTTGCTGTGGACCTAAAACTGCTCTACAAAATAAAGCCTCTCGAGGTTTAGATTCAGCTCACATGCCCCTTTGCTCTTTCTACTCTCCACCCCCCTATTTTCCTGCTCAGAATGTAGACGCTTCTTAAGATCATGAAGCAGCAAGTCAACTCTAGGATGGTGGAGCAGAAAGCTAGAAGCCTGGGCTGTTGAGGGCTGCCCTGTCTCCTTCATGTGACATGATGAAAAGAAACCCATGTGTGTTTAGTTAAGCCTCTGTGGTTTGGGTTTCTAGGCTCATGTGAGATATAAGGTTTTTAGCTTTATATGTGGCAAAGACCTCTTGAGACACAAAGGGAGGCTCAGGTGTCAATTCACTGTGGCTTCCTATCACGGCAGAGGAAGGGCTCAGGGGAAAAGAGGGAAACCCTGAAAACCAAGATCCCATCTGCACGCTCCGTACTCTTCCCAACAGCCTCACTGCTCACTGAGGGATCTGAATTCCTCTGGCGAGGAATGGAAGGAGCTGGGGGGGGGGGGGGGGGGGGGG
>NC_138384.1:37594382-37645468 GCF_054177405.1 Leptonychotes weddellii
ATTCCAAATATCAAACCACCTGTACTACCGCTTTCCCCACCCAAGAGTTTCTGACACTTTCCTCCAAGCCTCTGGAGCATCAGTGGTGTAATCTGAGTTTTCCTGAGATTCTGCAAACTGGACAGAAAGCCTGGCAGCCCCGGTGATGCCACATCTAGCGGGGGGAAGAGGAGTGGCCTATGTGACAGAGGCAGGTAAAGGGGAGGAAAGCAGAGGGAAAGTTGGGCTGGGAAAAGGAACATAGAGCATCAGTTTGGCCCCAGGTGAGCGCATCTTCTGCAAGATCAGCCAGTACCTGATTGCAACCACAGCCAGTTTTTACTGAGGAAATCTGTACCACTTTCATTTCTAAAGACTCTCTGCTCTTCCTCCTTGGCTCAGGGTCAACACTGAAAGGCAGTCCAAGCCAGCTGCCTTCTGCTGTTTCAAAGGAGGCCTGAGCCCCTGAAAGCTACCTGGTGTCTGGGCTAGAAGCTGTGTGTAGCCAAGGGGACCGAGGGTGGGGGGACTTTCAGTCCTGCTCTTGGTCTGAAGGTCAGTTTTGCAGGGACAGCAGATAGAGAAGAGGGGTGAGTGGGGCGGGGGGGAAGGTCAGACCACCTCTTCAAGATTCCAGGAATAAAGGAAGAGACTCCTTCCAAGTTCTTAGTCCTGTTTCACCATCAAATCCAGATCTTTATAAGCATTCATGCTCATAAGTGCTAAATGACACAGAAAATTAAGTAGAAAGCAACAGAAAATGCTCCCTCCCCTCTATTCCCCTGCGTTTCCAAAATCGTTAAAGACAGGGAAGAAGGGATGGATGAAAGACAACAGCGTCTGATGGGGGCCCCTGGGTGGCTCAATTGCCTGGGCATCTGCCTTCGGCTCAGGTCATGATCTCAGGGTCCTGGGATCAAGCCCCGCATTGGGCTCTGTGCTCAGCAGGGGAGTCTGCGTCTCCCTCTCCCTCTGACCGTCTGTCTATCCTGCTCATGCTCTCTAATAAATAAATAAAATCTTAAAAAAAAAAAAAAAGATGACAGCGTCCAGGATCTGGGGTTAGAGCATGAACTAGAACATGTGAAAGGCTGAGAATTGCCGGGATCCTAGGAAACCGGGGTGGAAGGTCATTCCCTCGTGGGTTCAGAGAAAGAGTGAAGGCAAAAAGCAGGAAGGCTGGCGACCATACAGACACTTCTTGTGGGGAGCAGATGACATGATCTTACACCCTTACCTGTGCTCTTGTATCCTCCGGTGTGGGATCTACAGGACTTTCAGGGGCTGCTGGGGAAGCCGGTTCTCACCTGGACCCCCACCCCCACTCCCCGCACAAGGCGGAGCAGAGTCCAGTGGTGAAGACAGTCTGGCTCCCAAGTTCATAGTTCAGCTCTTCCATTTACCAGCTGACTTCAGGCAAATTATTTAACCCCTCTATACCTCAGTTTTCTCATCTACAGAAGGGGGATGAGTGTGCCAAACTCACAGAATTTTCTTTATTGCCTAAATTCCCTATGCTGTACTTTTCATCCCTGTGACTTATTTATAACTACATGCTCTTACATCTTAAGCCCCTTCACGTATTTCATCCATTGCCACACATCCTCCCCGCTCTGGCAACCACCAGTTTGTTCTCTGTGTTTGAGTCTGTTTCACAGAATGCTTTCAGGATTAAATGAGTTCATCTTTGTAAAGCTCTTAGCATGGTACCTGATACACAGGATCACAGAACGAGCAGTCAAATGTTGCTGGGTAAGCATTGCCTATGTCCGTTATAACACATTGGCACAAACGTGGTGGCTCAACACAACCCAAATTAAGTCTCTCACAGTTCTGGAGGGCAGAAGTCCAAAACCAGTATCACTGGTCTGAGGAAAACCCATTCCTTGCCTCTTCCAGCTCCTGGTGGCTGCTGGCATTCCTTGGCTTGTGGCCACCTCATTCCAGTCTCTGCTTGGTGATCAGACCATCTTCCCCTCTTCTGTCTGTCCGAAATCTCCCTCTGCCTCCTTCTGACAAGAATATCTGTGATCTGGGCGCCTGGGTGGCTCAGTTGGTTAAGCGACTGCCTTCGGCTCAGGTCATGATCCTGGAGTCCCAGGATCGAGTCCCGCATCGGGCTCCCTGCTCGGCAGGGAGTCTGCTTCTCCCTCTGACCCTCCTCCCTCTCATGCTCTCTGTCTCTCATTCTCTCTGTCTTAAATAAATAAATAAAATCTTAAAAAAAAAAAAGAATATCTGTGATCACCTTTAAGGCCCACACAGATTATCCAGGATAACCTCCCCACTGTAAGCTTTTTCATCACACCCGGTAAGTCTTTTTCGCCACATAGAGTAACATTCACAGGTTCCAGAGATTGGGACATGGAGATCTTTTGGGGGGGGGGGGGGTGGAGAACCATTATCCAGCCACCACCGCTGGTATTATTGGCCAGAAGTGGAATCTGATGAATAGCAAGCAGAGGGATAGAGTGAAGGAAGGAGAGGTCTCTGCAGAGGGAGGTTGTTACCAGCAGTGGGCGGCAAAACCCACGATGCCCACTGAGAAGGCCAACAGGGACAGGCCTGAAGAACACTGCCCAGATGCTAGGCCTGGGCTGCTCCTCCTTGTTCCCCCTCTTCAGTGGTGCAACAGTGCTGAGGCTGGAGGCGGCAAGGCCACAGACCTGCAGGACACCGCTACTGACTGGAGCCGCAGGCAAGGCTGGGCCCATGGCAACTAAAAGAGGACATGCAAGGGGGTGGAGGGCATTGACTGTCACCTCCACACCTTCACAAGGCCACTGCAGGGGCTCAAAAAGGGTACCACACCAATGGAACGGGGGTGAACTGTGCTGGCACAGGAGAGCAATGACATCTCAAAGTCCACCTGGATGCAGACTACAGGTCTACAACCATCTCTCTCACTCTGCAGAAGAGTTCTCTGTGTCTCTGGCATCCTGTACTCTTCATGCAGTGGAATTTATTTAAAGTCACAGATCCCAAATCCCAGCCGATCTTCTCTGCCTACATGGCCACATTCTCCTAAATCCGTGCCATCATCAGTCCTCCCCTGGACGACTCCAATGCATTTCTATTCTCTCTCTCTCTGCTTCCAACTTCAATCCTCTGGAGACCACTCCCCACACAGCAGCGCCTGTCCTCTCACATTCATAAATCTCATCACATCACTCTCCTCTTATGGCCCGGAAGTGACTTCCCATTGCTTACGGACATAATCCCAAGTCCCTACTGAAACCCATCTGGTCTTCCACTGTCACAGCCCTGGCTTACCATGCTCCAGTCACACCGGCCTTTCCGCACCCCCCCCCCACAAAGGTGCTTTCTGCCTTCTTGCACACCTGCCAGCTCCCCAGCCCAGACCCCTCCTCTGCGGGAACTTCTCAGTGGCCAGCCCCAGAATTCAGCCCAACCTCTCAGGTATCAGCTAACAGTAAGTGCAGAGACGACTTCTCTGATGCCTCTGGCCGAAGAAGTCCCTGCCATGCAGTGACCACTCTCCCTGCCACCACCCAGCTTCATTTCCTTCAGCGTCTCTCTCTGCGTAATGACTCCCATGTGCATATTTCCTCACTCTGGCCCATCTCTCTCCACCAGCATGTAACCACCCTCCATAAGTGTGAGCCCGTGTTTGTCTTTGTGACCCTGATATCCTGGTGCTTGGCACAGATCCCACCACGTTCAAGGGATCAGACACATTTGTTGAATGAATGAATGAAACAACAGCTCTTTATTTGCCATTAGCACCACTACTGGTGAAATCCTGCATTCCCCTTCACTTTCGAATATTTTATATCCACACCGCCCTCATACTTGCCAAGCAGGATCTAGGTCGTAAAGGTATATTAGCCTAATTTATCAATACTGGCGATGAGGGAAGATCCCGGCAGCTTCCCGCAAAGGTAGTGGGAGTGCCTTAATCTACGAAAGAGCTCTTAAGTGATTCCTGGCTGGGATTTCTTAGGACAGTTCCAGAAGAAGATAAAATGAGGCAGCTGGAAACAAAGATCTCCGAGCTTTTGAAAATCGATTTCTCTCCATTCCAATCCTTCCACTTATCCATCCACACGTCATCCAGGAAATAATTATCAAGTGTCTAGTATGTGCCAGGTTCTCTGTCAGACCCTGGGGATATAGTGGTGAGCAAAACAGCCATTTCCCCTGCCTTTGTGGAGAGTCTCTAAGGGAGATGCACATTAAGCATTTATTGTGAGGACACAATAAATGGATTATAACACACTGAGATATGTGCTGTGAAGGAATCGTAAAAGATGCTATGATATAATAACTAGAAAACAAAGTTTTAAAAAAACCCTAAATCTGCAAGAACACCAAAAATACTTAGGAAATCAATGTAAGAAAAGATGTGTAAAAGCTCTCTCCTGCTGAGAGAAATTAAACATCTAAATCATGGAGCTGTGTCATGTTCCCAATGGGGAAGGCTCAATGTGATCCCAGTGTCAACAGTTCCAAATTGACCTATGGATTCAACACAATCCCAATCAAAATTCCAGCAGGCTTCTCTGTAGAATGATTTCTATGGTAATGTAAATAACCTGGAAGAACCAAAGCGATCTTAGAAAAGAACAAAGTTGGAGAACTTACACTTCCTGATTTCGAGACTTATTATAAAATTACAGCCATCGAGACTGTGTGGAAATGGGGAAAGGAAAGACATAAGGATCACTAGAACAGAACAGAGACTCAAGAAACAGATCCACTCAGATACAATAAATTCATTTGCAATAAAGATATCAAGGTAATTCAGAAAGGAAAAGAAAGTCTGGAACTGGATAGGTAGGTAAAGATTTCTTAGGACTTTATGAAAGCACAAAACATAAAAGGAAAACTAAATGAGTTAGACTTTATCAAAGTTAGACTTTATCAAAATTCAAATTTTTTTTATTCCTCAAGAGACAATTAAGAAAATGGAAACACAAGTCATATAGTGGGAGAAAATAGAATACATATATGTAACAGATGAGCAGTACCCAGAACATAATAACGAACTCTCTGAACTCAGTAATATGAAAATAATCTCATTTTCTGAAAATGGGCAAAAGACTTAGACACTTCACAAAGATACACAGATGGCCAATAAGTACTTAAAAATATGCTCAACATCAACAGTCATCAGGGAAATGCTAATTAAAACCACAATGAGGGGCGCCTGGGTGGCTCAGCTGGTTAAGCGACTGCCTTCGGCTCAGGTCATGATCCTGGAGTCCCGGGATCGAGTCCCGCATCGGGCTCCCTGCTCAGCAGGGAGTCTGCTTCTCCCTCTGACCCTCCTCCCTCTCATGCTCTCTGTCTCTCATTGTCTCTCTCGCAAATAAATAAATAAAATCTTTAAAAAAATAATAATAAAAAATAAAACCACAATGAGATACCATGCCACATAATTAGAATGCCAAAAACTTAAGACTGACAAATACCAAGGGTTGGCAATGCTGTGGAGCAAGTGGAATACTCATACACTGCCGGTGGGAATAAAAATGGTACAGCCACCTTGGAAAACTGGCAGTTTCTCAAAAAGTTAAACAAAAAGCTGACCATACAGCCCAGCTAATGTAGGTATTTTCCCAAGAGAATTGAAAACACGTATCTTCACAAAGACCTAAACAACAAAATACATAGCAGCTTTGTTCACACTAGCCAAAAACTGAAAAGCAAAAACAAAAACAAACCCCCCCAAAAAAATGTCTATTAACAGGTGAATGGATAAATAAAACAAAAAGTATCTATGAAACAGAATACTATTCAGCAACAGTGCTCTGAGAACATCCAATAAGAGAATCTCATTGAACCTAGGAGGTCAGGGAGGGCTTTCTTAAGGAGGAAGTGGGTATCTGAAAGAAGGCTGGAGCCTGCCAGGGGAGGTAGAGTGGGTAATGAGAAATAAAGAGCACTGCAGGCAGAGGCTTGGTCAAGAGCCCCTGGCAGAGGAAAGGTGGCACATTCACGGAAGCAAGAGATGGTCTTGCTTAGAGAGCAAGGAGAGAGAAGAGAGATACGAGTTGAGGCTGGAAGTTGGCAAGGCCATAGACCTTGTTAAGAGTTTTGATGTTTGGGGCGCCTGGGTGGCTCAGTTGGTTAAGCGACTGCCTTCGGCTTAGGTCATGATCCTGGAGTCCTGGGATCGAGTCCCACATCGGGCTCCCTGCTCGGCGGGGAGTCTGCTTCTCCCTCTGACCCTCCTCCCTCTCATGCTCTCTGTCTCAAATAAATAAATAAAAAAAATCTTTAAAAAAAAAAAAGAGTTTTGATGTTTATCCTCAAGGCAATAAGAAACCTCAGAAAGGGTTGTAAACAAGAGGGTCATATAACTGGCTTGACATTTTTAAGAGATCCCACTAAGTACAGTATGGAGAACTGACTGTCAGGGTGTGAGTGGCTGGGAAGGAACAGGTCACAGCTCCTGCCAACCTCCTCGTAACAGACTGTGGCTTACGATGGGATGGGATGATGGAGATGGGGAGAGATGGATGCCTTCAATGGGCTCTGAGAAGCATGTGGGACTGCACTGAGGATATAGGGAAGAAGACAGTAGTGGGACTGACTCCAAGATTATGGCTCAGGGGATGTAATGGGAAGAGATCCTATGCCCCAACACAGAGAATGCTGGAAGGAGGCCTCATTTGGTGGAGGTCTAAAGTCAGCTCTGGACACACTGAATTTGAGGTGCCTGGGAGACATCCGAATGACAATGTCTACCAGGCATTTGGACATGCGAATGTTAAAGCTCACAGGAGCCCAGATAGATTCAGAACTGGGGTTTATGAAGATGATAATTAACACTGCAGGAATGCATACAACAGATTAGAGAGAGTATAGGACCAGTATAAGAGAGAACCTGGAACCAAGCCTTAAGGGACTTGAACATTTAGAGGATGACCAGGGAAAGGTGGGCTAGTGAAGGTCACTAAGAAGTGACCTGGGAAAAGGCCAGGAAACCAGAAGAGCATAATAAGAATTCGTGGAAAAAGAATGTTTCAAGAAGGCTATGGAAACTATGTTGGAGGCTAATAAAAGAGGAAGAAAATGTCCACTAAATTTAGTAGCAGAGAGGTCACTGTTAATCTTAGGATGAGCAGGTCCTATGGAAAAACAGGGACATAACCCAGATTAGAGTGGACAGGGGATGGGAGCAGTGACTGAGGACTAAGGAAGTTGAGAAAGTGATTATACATAACTTTAAATAATGGGCCCAACTTCCTTAAAGCTGGGTTGTAATGATGATGAAAGAAAACAACTTGGAAGAGATTGTGAAAGACATTGCCTTTGTGAAAGCTCAGCCCTTGAATTCAGGCTTAGAGGTTGCATTTCCCTTTCCTGTGACATAGATGGGTGTTATGAGTCATGAGTTCAAAGTTTCCTTTATTATGTTACCTTCGTAATGTGGAGGAGGGGGTTCACTGGGGCCCCTTCAACATAGGTGACGTGCCTCAGTGACAGGAGAAAGGCAGGGGCAGGGGGAGGACAGGCAGAGATAAAGCAGTGGTCCTACTCCTCAACACCTGTATGCCAGAAGTTTCTGCTTGGCCATTAAATCCAGATCCTCATGAATAGTTATAGAAAATCATAAAAGCAAAATGACACAAATATATTTGGTAGCAAGCAACAGAGACTGGTCTCTTCCTTAGTTCCCCTGTTTATCTGGGAAGTGCATGTGTGTGCCAGGAGAAGGAGATAAATGCAAAGATCAAACTCCTTGGTTCTAGTGGGGGGTAGAGCTGAAGAGAAAGAAAAGCTAAATATTAAGATCTCTGGACCCCATGGTTCTAGGCTAAAAAACTAATGACTGAGGAAATGACTGACTGAGCAAACAACAGGGGGTGAGTATACATCCGGGGGAAAAAATTCTGAGAGCAGGGATCAGGCCACAGATGGCAAAACGGAGACCCATTTAGGGTCAAGAGGCAAATGTGTTCTGACTTTGTTTCCTCAGATGTGTGCACCTGGACAGGAATCCACGAGCTTCTAACCTGGAGCTCCATAGAGGGGGAAAGGTGAGGAAGGAACAAGGGTGGCTCAGAGGTTGGACCCAGCCCACAGGGAGAGGGAACACATGGGGGAAAGACACGGGAGCCTGAGCACAACTCCCCTGTAAAGAGACACACAGGCACACCTCCTGAATCCCTGACACTCTCCCGAGTCGGACGGCATGTCGGTGCCCTCAGCCTCTGGATATTTTACCAAGTGACTTACTCTCTCCAAAGCTGCCAGCACACTTCCACTCACGGGCACCCACTCAGTGCTCAGCACTGGACTGTATGCTTTATACATGCCATCTCATCCACACCTCACCAAAAACCCTGGGAAGTAAGTATTCCCATCCTCACTTGACCAAAAAGGAAGCTAAAATTCAGAAAATTCATCTGCTCCAAGGTGCCAGTGAAGGGACTTGGGTTTGAGCCCACATTTGCATGACTCTAAATGCCATGCTATTTCCACCAGAACAAGACGCAGGCTAGGCGAAACCAATCTGTCTCAACCAAGAGGGCAAAAGTAACCTGTTGAGGGCCGAGGACAGGAGACCACATAGGAAAGAAAAAATTGAAGACTAAAAGGAAAGAGGAAACTTCTTTTCCGAAAATGAGAAGAATTACAAAAGAAATTGCCTAGAAAAGAGAAGATAAGATCATCTGACTTGAGAAATGGGAAAAATGCCTGGGAATGAAAAAATAATTCAGGACCTAGGGACAGAGAAGCTGGGTTTGGAAGTCAGAGTGAGGATCTCTAGGGGGAGAATGAAGATGCTGGCAGGCGCCCCATCCTTCAGGTTTGAGAGGAGACAGTGTTCAATTACTGACCTTCCTCTCTCTGGTCACATGACTTGTGACAGTATAAAAGCTTTCTACCAGCAGGTTCCTTACAATTTTTTCCTGTGTGAAATGGGCAGTAGCAGTGGCTAAAGCCCTGTTCCTCTTTCCCAGAAGCTTTCAGACTTCCCTTCAGGACTAATCCCAAGAAGCCATCTCTCTGGACTGAAGACAAGGCAAGGCAGCTGGCTCAGTGCTTGTGCTCTGGGAAGAGATGCTGGGATCTGGAGTGGAGGGGAAGGGGCTGGGGGGCTGCCGGAAGTCTGTGAGAAACAGGATGTGAGGCTCATACATGGAGACAGGAGCCAGTGGAGGTGGGATTGAGGAAACAGACCGGGACCTCAAGCCCAGAGAGAGGATAGAGGGGCTGGGCTGTGTTTGGGCAGCAAGGGTTATAAGCCAAGTAGAAACTAAGTGACCCCGTTGAGAGTTCTTCTGTTGATAGTTAAAACACTGAGCTTTTCTGAATATGGTCTAAAGTCTTTTAGGGGACAAGCCCCAAAAGATAATACAGGCTCACCCTTCCTTCCCACTGCCCCTCCCCCATACCTCATTAGCTTCCTCTTTTCAGTAATAGTCCCAGAGTCCGGCACTGGTCAGGGGAGAAAAAAGTGGAGGAGAATCTGTGTTCTGCAAAAGGAGAGGAAGACAAGGTAGGGGGATCGGTTGGGGGGCCAGGCACCTGCTTCCTGGGCGTGTGGCGGGGTCCTGTGGAGAGCCGGCACTGGGTCTCACAGCCGAGAGACAGCTCACAGGCCTCCCCTCGTGAGATGAGGCTTGCCTTTTCTCTCCGTGGATCTTTGACTGAGTAAAGAACTTAAGGAAAGGTGGAAGCTGATAACAGTAACTTCCTGTATCTGTGAGGAGAGGAGAAAGCCAAGGGTTGGTCCGCCCCAGAGACACACGATGGCCAACGTAATAGCTACTGCTTAATATCCCGCCCCAGGCAAAGTCAATAATTGCTCTGGGCAGTTCTGGCAGGTGGTGTGAGCAAGCAGCTGCAGCAGCAGAAAGCTTTGGCCTGGGAAGGGGAGAGCACCAGGGAGGATGTCCCCATCCTGAACCTGGCAGGGGTGGGGCTCAGGCTGGGAGTGGGACCTCCTGACCCTGCCCTTTTCCAACCTCTTCCAGAGCCAACATGACCAACTGGCGCAACTCCCTCATCCTCACGGCCTACATCGTCATCTTCCTCACTGGTCTCCCTGCCAACCTTCTGGCGCTACGGGCCTTTGTGGGACGGGTCCGCCAGCCCCATCCTGCCCCCATCCACATCCTCCTGCTCAGTCTGACGCTGGCAGACCTCCTGCTGCTGCTGCTGCTGCCCTTCAAGATAACTGAGGCTGCGTACGACTTCCGCTGGTATCTGCCCGAGTTGCTCTGTGCCCTCACGGGTTTCGGCTTCTATAGCAGCATCTACTGCAGCACGTGGCTCCTGGCCGGCATCAGCATCGAGCGCTACCTAGGAGTGGCTTTCCCCGTGCAGTACAAGCTGTCCCGCAAGCCCGTGTATGGAGTGATCGCTGCCCTGGTGGCCTGGATCATGTCCTTTGGTCACTGCACCATCGTGATCATTGGTCAGTACTGGAACTCAACCCAGAATGCCACGTATGACAACGGCATCACCTGCTACGAGAACTTCACCGAATCTCAGCTGAAGGTGGTGCTTTCTGTGAGGCTGGAGCTGTGCCTCTTCCTGTTCTTCGTCCCCATGGTGATCACCATCTTCTGCTACTGGCGCTTTGTGTGGATCATGCTCACCCAGCCCCACGTAGGGGCCCAGAGGCGGCGCAGAGCTGTAGGGCTGGCTGTCGTGACGCTCCTTAATTTCCTGGTGTGCTTCGGGCCTTACAACGTATCCCACCTGGTGGGGTTTTACACGAAGAAGAGCCCCCAGTGGAGGGCGGAAGCCGTGGTGTTCAGTTCCCTCAATGCCAGTCTGGACCCCCTGCTTTTCTATTTCTCTTCGTCAGCTGTGCGCAGAGCCTTTGGGAAGGGGCTGCAGATCCTGCGGCATCGGAGCTCCTCCCTGTTGGGACGCAGAGGCCGAGAGACAGCAGAGGGGACAAATGCGGACAGGGGTGTGAGTCAAGCAGAGGGAGCTCCGAGTTCTGACTTCACCACAGACTAGGGGTGTCCTGGACCTTTGGAGGCACTCTGGGTAACACAGGCATTGAGCAGCCTGGGAGAGGGGGAACATCAGGGTTCCTGTCTCAGGGTCAGAAATCCTCAGACCGATCCACTACTGGGGCTGTAAAATCCTCTCTCAGCGGCTTGGTATCCCTTCCTGACTGAAGTTTTCTTCCCAAAGGAGCACAGCTCCAGGACCAAAGGAGAAATGGTTAGGCACAGAAGCACTCTGAGACCGGAGTTTCAGAAGCAATGTAGCTAATACAAATTCAGTCCTTGGGAGATGGTTGGTAGCTAGGGATGATCGGGCTGAAGCAGTGTCCTAAAGCAATCTTGCTACAAGCTTTGAAACAACACCTAGACACTGGTCTAGCTGTTGATACTAGAAAGGAGACAACGGGAAAGAGATGGAAGAGAATACCAAATGAGGTCAAAGAAGACTCAGGAAGATTATGAGTCAAGAGGACTAAGAGGGAGGACCGGGAACTGTGACTTCTAACAATCTGGGTTTGTACTGTATCGCTTTGATCTGCTGCTTTGTAAATATGCTCCAGTCATCCCCACATGTGTATCTTGCCTCCCCGTATTAAACCTGCCTGAAGTCTGGGTCTCGTCTTCTCCCTCCGTGGCACCCCCACACAGGTCAGGACACAGCCTGGCACCCATCAGTCAGAGGTTAACACTGACTAGCACAGGAGTAGACAACCTGGTCTGGCAGACTGAAAATAAAGACGGTAAAACTCTGAAGCGTGTGTCCACAATGTTTGTGCTTTTCTGCAAGCTCAGGGAGGGCGAACATGCAATGAAGAAGCTGACTCAGTAGCACAGGGGGAGGGTGATGCATGTGAAACCACAGAAGTATTTTAAGGTCAGGATGTAATGAGTGGAGTTAGGGAGGGGGCCGGTGGAATCCTGTTTCCACTGATGAACAGAGACGGGACATAGAAAGAGGATGTGGGGTGAATCCTGACTTAACATTACCAGGCGTATCTCAGGGGTCTAAAACACGTGACCCTCCCGCTTAGAAACCTGCAGTTTTCCTATTGTCAAAAGTTTTCGTCCCAGAAACTCCTATCCTGTCATTCCATTGCCTACTTCATATCCTGTCTCCCTGCCCAATCCCACCTTCCTAACTCACTTCTCCACAATAAGGACCCCTAGCCAGCTCTGTCTCGTTAACTGCCCCTTGCCCCAGCCTAGTGGTCTGCAAGAGAGGTTATACAGCAGAATTGCATGCAGAGGTACAAAGACAGTACACATGGCACCCCCCAATCTACTGACTCTTTGGGGTGGGAGAGCAGATGAGCTTTTAAAAGCTCCCCAGTGATTATGCTAGGCAGCTCAGGAAAGGAATTGCTGGCCCAGCTTGCAGGCCCAATCTGTCCAAGAAAGTGCTCTTCAGAGAGACCCTTCCTGCTTCTTTTTTTTTGTTTTAAGATTTTATTTATTTATTTGAGAGAGAGAGAGAGCACACGAGAGGGAGGAGGGTCAGAGGGAGAAGCAGACCCCCTGCTGAGCGGGGAGCCCGATGCGGGACTCGATTCAGGGACTCCAGGATCATGACCTGAGCCGAAGGCAGTCGCTTAACCAACTGAGCCACCCAGGCACCCGACGCTTCCTGCTTCTAAGTTCCTCCCACTGCAACCCCACATTCCCTCATCTTCTGCTTACTTTTTCCACTTTCGTAAAACCCCACTCAATATTCACTTTCTCCCGAAGGACTTTCCTTATTATTCCCACCCAACGAAGAGCTCACTTTGTTTTCCTTCCTCAAACACCACTGGACTGGTGTTAAGAGCCCTGACTTCACTGTCGGTTCCGCTTCCTAGCTGGATGGCCTTGAGCAAGTCCCAACCTCCAGCCTCTATTCCCAAACCATAATCATGAGGATGACGTACGCCTCCCAGGGTTATTCTGAAGTTCCAGTCAGACTGTATATATAAAATTGCTGAAAAAATTTACAGTAACGCTTAGCTCGAAGATAGCGACCCAAGTGAAACACAGATATACCCTCGCTTAAAGTAAATATAGTAAATACAAATTTAAAATGATGGAAATCACATATGAGAGAGACAACTATATAGGATGGTTTGACAGTAATGTGTGAGAAAGAAATCTGGGATTTTCTGCTGACTGTACATCTGGGATGTATTACACCTTCCAAAAAAGCTAATTTGATTTTGGGTGCCATTAAAAGAAATAGAGTCTAAACAAGTTGAGGATAATCTCACTTCACTGAGGTCTTAATCAGTAGCATGTTCAGCATCTGAGCAGTACATTTTTTTCAAAGATTTATTTGTTTACTTTGGGAGGGGGCGTGGGGGGGAGGGGCAAAGGGAGAGAATCTCTCAAGCAGATTCCCCACTGAGCAAGGAGCCCGAGGATCCCACAACCCATGAAATCACAACCTGGACTAAAATCAAGAGTCAGACACTCAACCAACTGAGCCACTCAGGTGCCCCATGAGCAGCACATTTTTTTTTTTTTCGAGCAGCACATTTTTAAAAAGACATTAATTCAGGGGTGCCTGGCCAGCTCAGTCAGTAGAACACGCGACTCTTGATCCCAGAGTTTTGAGTTTGAGCCCCACGTTGGGTATAGACATAACTTAAAAATAAAATCTTTAAAAAACAGTAAAAAGAAAAAAAGACATTAACTCAAGGAATCAAGCCCAGAAGAATTAACCGAAATGTTTTGGAGATTTAAAACCATATAATGACGATGACGATTGATGACAGTGATATGTAATAAAAGCCAGACACCGCTCCAGAGAAGTAGCCTGAGATGATTAAGGGAGCTTTCCAAGGTCAGCAAGTGAGAGGAAGTATGAATCCAGATCTGCCTTTCTCCAAAGTCCCTGCTTTTCTCATTGACTCATGAGAAGCAAGTAAGAGAATGCTGGACACATGGCTGAACCAAGATGAGGTCCATCTCATGGAAGACACATTCTATGTAGCTCCACAGGGAAGAATGACGACCATGGGCAAAAGAGGCAGGGAGCTGCCTCTCAAACAGTCAGGGCTGTTTAAATGGAATTGAGTTAACTCAATAAGGTAGTCACTCCCCAGTTCCAGGAATATTGAAGTGGAAGATAGAAAACACCCATCCTGGGACACTGAGGAAACTCATACATCTTATAAAAGCCGAACCAGTTAACTGCTAAACCCCTTCCAGCTCAGGGATTCCCAGGGTTTCAGGGACACAGCTGCTCTTGCCAATCACGAAAGTGAAAGAAAATCTCCCGACCTGGTCTGAGATTTTCAGGGTGAAGCTTTTGCTACTCACTAACAAGTAGTTGGTCTGTATAAAAGTCACTTGATATACAGCCCATTTCTTCACTGGGAAATTAATAACTCATTTTGTTCAACAAATATGTATTGGTTACCTACTATGAGCCAGGTACTTTTCCAAGGGCTAGGGATACAGAGTATATAACAGACAAGGTACCTGCCCTCTTGGGGCTTCCATTCCAGTGGGAAAAAATTGTTAATAAACAAGTAAACAAGGTAATTTCAGAATGCGGCAAATGCTTTTTACAACTGGACTAAAACAGGGACATGGGAGAAAGTCTAACAAGAGGTTAAGGGAGTTCAGAAGACTCTCCTGAGTCAGTGATGTTCAGCAGAGACCCGAATGATGAGAAGGAGTGCCATACAAAGGCCATGGGAAGAGCATTCCAGAAACAGGAACTGCTGATGCAAAGGGAGGGAGAAAGCCTTAGCTTCCCAAAGGCTGAGAGAAGGCCAGTGTGGGGCTAGAGCAGTAGTCTACAAACTTGGGTATATATGAGAATCACATGGAGAGTTGGCTGAAGCAGATTACTGTCTTCCCTCCCCACAGTTTCAGAATGAGTAGGTCTGGGATGGGACCCAAGAGTTCGTAGTTCCAACAATCCTAGGTGATACTGATACTGGTGACCCAGCATCATGACCACACTTTGAGAACCACTGGGCTGGAATGCAGTGACTTACGGAGAGAGCCACGAAGATGAGGTCAAGGAGGTCAGCAGGGACCAGACCATGCAAACCTTTAGGCCATAAATAGAAGTCTGAATTTATTCTAAGAGTTTTGGAAGCCATTCAAAGGTTTTTAAGCAAGAAAGCGGAATGGTCTGATTTCCATCTTAAGTCAATCACTCCGGTATCTGCGCCCACCACTGAAGGGAGATGTTTGTTAGGATCAAGGAGATAATGCGCATGACAGAGCTAAGAACCGTAACACACCACAGCAACCATGCAGGGTTTGCATTGGACTGATAGCTCCCTGAAAGTGGGGGCTGTTTCTTCTTTCAACCTAACAACTACGTTTTGGGATTGGTTGGGGGGGTGGAGTGGGTAACAGCAGGGTGGTGGGGAGTGAAGCCCTGATTTGCAGCACCTCCCCATTCCCCCCAGGGCCAGTTTCTACCAACATCAAGACGCTGAGGTTAATAATCAGTTCTTGCAAGCCAGCTCAAGCACATCACTGGATGTACCTCCCGACACGTATGTTCAAGTGGCAGACAGAACCACATCCTATTTGAGAAAATTTTCTCTCTCCCTGGCTACGCGTATAGTACAAGGCTCTGGCACAAGACTTTTGACATAATAAACACTGGCTAAATGTGGCTCGCTGGGCCTGATCCAAGAGGATCCAGTTGGCTGGTTAGATTGTGAGACTTCTCTGAATCCCCTGTAGGATGACAGATGGGTAAACAGAAATATTAGTGCCTGGTTAATGAATAACACAGACAGCAGCCTAGAGCCGCTACCAGGAAAGAGGGGTGGAGGGAGCTGGCTCAGCCTGACTTGGGGGCCTGACCAGCAGGAAAGGGGAACCTGGCATTGACTATTTCACTTCCTCTTTCTGGAAAAGATGCTGTTGTGCCCCTTCCTCAGCCATTCTCATCTGACCACACAGCCAGAGCTCTCCTGTAGTAGGGTTGTGTGCGGCGATCGCCGTGGTCCAAGAAGGCAGGGGTGGGCAGCCTGGAGAGAGTCTGAAGGAAAACATACAGCCAAGATTCCAACCACTCCCTTAGACTTCCCTGCACCTTACCTCCAGGTTTTTGTCAGTTCTTTTTTTCAGCTTTCTCTACCTTCTGCGGTTAAAGACTTTGGCCCCGTTTTGTTTTTTTTTTCTCTAGTCACAGGAAATGAGGACATTTCTCTTCCACAAATTGCACATTCAACCAGGAAATTGGGCCAAAGATCTCTAAGTCCTCAGTACTGGCAGTCCAGTAACCCACTTGGCAAAGGTTTCAATGTCTGGTAAGGAAGAATATGGGAGGTACGAGGTGGGCGGGGGGCGTGGCACGGGTGGCTGTCCACCAGTAGCTTACCCAAGGAGGGGCTGCCCATAACTCCAGTAAAATTTCAGGCTCCCTCTCCCCAGACGTTGTCCCCTGCCATCTGGGAGGCCGAACTAGGATCAGCCTCAAGGAGACAGTGTTAGGAAAGTAAATATACCGCTCTCAAATCTAGATGTTTTAAATAAAAAGCCAATACGCACATACGGTAGCCTAGAGTCTCTTAAGTGTCACAGCAGACATTACATCATTCGACCTTCCATGGGTGTAGGCATTCGTTAACCCACAAATGTTTACTGAGGCCTACTATGTGTCAGGCCGTTTCAGGTGCTAAAAACATAGCACTGAACAAGGACAACATTCCCTGCTCTCACGCAGCTCACATTCCAGTGGGAGAGCAGACAGGAAGACCAATACGAAGACACTCTGAGGCAGTGCTAAGAGCCCTGAAGACACTAAGACAGAGTCAGGGGTAAAGAATGACCTTGAGAAGGGGAAGAGGGGGCTACTTTTGAATGAATGGCTTGGAAAGGCCTCTCGAAAGTGACATTTGAGTTGCAACCAGAATGCCAAGAAGGAATCATGCATGCCAAGCATTGGGGTGGGAAGGCGGGGGGATGAGGAATGCTCCAAGCAATGGGTTCAATGCAGTACAAGGCTTGGATAAGCTGAACTTACACAAAAAACACAAAGGCCAGAGTGACTGGGGCTTAGTGATGGCTGAAAGAGCGAGCAAGGGTCAGATCACAGGGGTTCTCGAAGGTTTATGATAAGAAGCACAGCAGAGGGGTGCCTGGGTGGCTCAGTCGGTTAAGCGTCTGCCTTCAGCTCAGGTCATGATCTTGGAGTCCTGGGATCCCTGCTCAGCGGGGAGCCTGCTTCTCCCTCTCCCTCTCTGCCTGCTTGTGCACTCTCTCTCTCTCCCAAATAAATAAATAAAATCTTTAAAAACAAAACAAAAAAGCAGCAGCACAGCAGATGTCTTCCCCCTACTTAACAAGAAAAGCTGAGGCCCAGAGATGTAAAGTGTCCTGTCCCAACCCTCATCAAGATGGTTTTCTGACCCCAGCTCTGGGACCCCAGACTCCCTCTCAAAATGAGATGCACACACTCTTTCACTCTCTCAATCCGTTACCCCACTGTGGAAGAGAAAGGTGGGCAGAAAACATGATCCAGGCTGTGGGCAGTTTTGGGGGTATAGAAAGTTGTGGAGGGAGGGACAGACTGACTGGCGAGGTTCTGAGGAAAGAAAGGAACCAGATGTGGAACAGACGCCTGAGTGTGAGAGCGGAGACCAGCATGGAAATCTAGCTTTTGGGACGGAGCCGTGGCCGAGGAGAGGCGGGATGCCTGGGCTCTGAGGATGAGATGGAGGTAACCAAGAAACTTCCCATGCTGTCCCCATATCCACTGGCCTGGAGCAGAAATGGCAGTATGAGGACAGAATCGTGCCACTTTGGGGAATCGCAGAAAGCCTCCGGTCCGATGATTCTCAACCCAGGCTGCACTCTGGAGCCACCCAAGGAGCTTCCAAAAATGCCAGAGCATTTGGGTTTTTGTTAAAGCTCCCCAGGTGCTTGGGAAGCTCAGAGGGTTGTGCATCACTGGATCTAGTCCTGATCCTCTGCTGGACCAGCCAGGGGGCTTTCCAGGAAGGCAGCAGGGCATGGTGATGGGGTCTGAATTCAGGCTTGCGCTGTGCATCTCGACTTCTCTGGGCTTTAGTTTTCTAACTAAGAAAAGGGGCTGGGGCTCATAAGTCATCACATTACTGTGAGGACTGAATGAGTTTAATGTTGTATATACAAAACAGTTCGAACAGTGTCTGACAGTAGATGTTCACACACATTTATACAAGGCAATCTTTTTAAAAGGTAAGGCCAGGCTTCTGCAAAGCATGCTTCTGCCTCCAAATGCTTCTCCTGGCTCTCAGAATAAACCTCCCACCCTCCCCACGGCTGGCAAGGCCCTGCAGGACCTCATACTCATCCATCTGCCCAAGCTCTTCTCCCTTTCCCATACCCCCTCCCTCCCACTTCATCTTTCGGGCCTCAGAGCCTTTGCAGGGCTGTTCCCTTTTCCTGGGGTCCCCTTCCCCTAGCTCTCACAGTGACAGGGTCTCATCTTTCAGGTGACCTGTGACTTACATTTCATTTGTTCGCTGGACTTTTTCCTCAACCCACTCCAAAAGTGCCTCCCTCTGATACACTCACTCCATTATCCGGAGTTACTGACTTTACTGCATTTACCACAATCTGAGATCATCTATTTTTGTCTTACTTGTTATTTTCATGAAAGATACACATACACATACTTTAATGAGTCAAATGGTTTGCTATGAAAAACAGCATCCCTCACCCTCTCACCCCACCCAGGACATTTACCCCTTCCTGGAGGCAATGGCTTTCACCTCTTTTCAACTAATAATACATCCTCTGTGTTTCTAAGAAAAACTTTACATTCCTCTACTTCTTCATTTTTTCATATCAGGTTTTATCTGTTAATTTCTCCCAATAGCAGATTAGGATTTAGCTCTCCCCAATACATGAACACACATGTACCTTCCCACTCGATATCCCAATTATATCATGACTGTGTTAGAACCGGGCACCCGGGTGGCTCCGTCAGTTAAGCGTCCGACTCCCAATTTTGGCTCAAGTCATGATCTCAGGGTCATGAGATCGAGCCCTGCGTCAGGCTCCGGGCAAAGTCTGCTTGTTCCTTTCCCTCTGCTCCTCCTCCTGTGCTCGCTCACTCTCAAATAAATTATTTAAAAATAAACAACAATAAAATAACTGTGTTAGAACAATATTTAATGTTTACAGTATTGTGACTATGTAAATAGTGGAGCTCTATAGTACACCAGGATTACTCTTCTACCCCACACAACTTCTTCCCATCCCCTAGAATTAATTATTGCCTTATTTTTCATTTGCTTACTTTTCTACATACATATCACTAATTCTACCCAAATTCTTTGCCAATACCTTCAGAGGTATTGGTATCTTCAGAGGTATCTGAAGAAATCTCTCCCAGAACTTTCTGACCTGCTCCCATGTGGACTGGTGGCCGTTTATGCCAGGCATATAGCTAGCCCCTGGATGCTCTTGAGAAGCTTTTTGCTTCTCTGCTCTTCTTTCTCTTCCTTGGTTCATGCCCTCCAACAGCTTCTTTAGAAAGTAAATGTTTTGGGGCTCTGCACGTCAGAAATTATTCTACCTTCATGCTTAATTGGTAAGGACTACATGTGGAATTCTAGATTGGAAATATTTTTGTTCAGAATTTTCAAGGCATCACAATACTGCCTTCTAGCTTCCCGTCTTGTGGAAAATTCCCAAAACACTTTTGATTCCTTGCTTGTGGCCTTTTTCTCACTGGAAACCTGTACGGGCCTTATGTTTCTCACAAGTATTTTAAAATTTCATCCTTTTGTGCTAGGCACTCAATGGGCTCTTTCCATTTGCAAAATAATATCCTTCAGTTTGGGGAACTTCTCTTAAAACATGTTGTGGTTATTTCCTTGCTTTGATTTTCTCTCTTCTCTCTTTCTGAAGACCCATCAGTTGGGGCATATTGGACCTCCTCGGCTGACCTGCTAATTTTCCCTTCTCTCCTATTTTCCAGCTCTCCACTTTTTTTTTTTTTTAAGAGAGAGAGAGTATGAGGGGGGTGCAGAGGGAGAGAGAGAATCTCTCTCAAGCAGACTCCCTGCTGAGCGTGGAGCCCACTGTGGGACTTGATCTCATGACCCTGAGATCACGACCTGAGCCGAAATTAAGAGTCAGACACTTAACCAAGACACCCAGGTGCCCTGATCTCTCCACTTTTTTGCTGCACTTTTGGTGAGATTTATCTTCCAGCCTTTCTATGTAATTTTTCCTTTTTGCTCTCCCTTTTCATTTCCAAGCATTCTCTTTTATTCTTCGTCTTGCTTCATGGTTTTAATATCCACTCTGATCTTCCTGAGGAACTTTCATTTCCCTGCTCCAAGCTGCTTTTCTGGGATGGGTCTCTATTCCTTTATGTTAAAAGTTTTCATCAGATATCTGGTAATTCTTGTTTGTCTATTCATCTTAAAGGAAAAGAAGGGAACTAATTTTTTGAGGTATATAAAAAGCATAAGAAGGTAGGATGACATGATTCCATGGTTTGCTTTAAGAGCAGAGAAAAAAAAAGAAAAAGAAAAGGAATGAAAGAAGCCAATATGGTAAAATCTCAATGACTGTTGAATCTGGGTGATGAATAAGTTAGGTTCTATTGTACTATTCCCTCTACTTTTGATCATGTTTGAAAATATTCAAAGTAACAATGTGGTTGTTGATGGGATTCAGTTCCTTGAAAGCTATTAAACTGAGGGCCTCAGTTCCTCACTGGCCGTGGGCTGGAGGCCTCCCTCAGTTCCTTACTACGTGGGCCTCTCCACAAAGCTGGCTTCCACCATAGCAAGTAAGCAAGGAAGCAAGAGTAGACAAGACAGAAAGTAGCCTTCTTATAAACCTAATCATCAACATGATCTTCCACCATTTTGCTCAGCCCATTCTGAAAGGGAGAGAGAATTACACAAGAGTGTGAATATTAGAAGGTGAGATCACTGAGGCCATCTTGGGGGCTGCCTTCCATAGATACTAAATAATGAATGAAAGCTATGAGCACATGAATTAGGCTTCACCGTAGGGTGATTCTGCTGGGTCACCTAGTTGGGGAATCTCCAACATCAACACAGGCTTTTTCTTCTTGGGCTGATCATATTTCCCAGAAAAACAAACTAACAAACAAACCACAGAGGGTGTGGCCCCTGTTGCTCACAGGCAGCTAGGAATCTCTCAGAAGCAGAAACTTAAGGATGAGGAATTGGAAGCCTATAACAAATCAAGTCTTGGAGTGGAAAGGGGTTCAAGACATTTTGTTAAGCTACAAGAGCAGGTGCAGAAGGGTATAAAGAAAACAGTATTATCTATAATCTCAAAATAAAAACACAGGCATACCTCAGAGATGTTGTGGCCTTGGTTCCAGACCACCGCAATAAAGGAAGTCAAATGAATTTTTTGGCTTCCCAGTGCATATAAAAAGAATACTGTAGCTTATTAAGTGTACAATAGCATTATGTCTAAAAAAAAAAAAAAAGCAGCAATGTACATATCTTCATTAAAAAATACTGCATTGTTAACAAATGCTAACCATCATCTGAGCTTCCGGTGAGTCATAATCACTAATCACAGATCACCATAACAAATATAATTATAACGAAAAAGTTAACGAACCATGAGAGACTATGGACCCTGGGAAACAAACCGAGGGTTTCGGGGGGGGGGGATGGAGTAACAGGGTGATGGGTAACTAAGGAGGGCACGTGTTGTGATGAGCACTGGGTGTTATACACAACTAATGAATCATTGAACACTACATCAAAAACTAGTGATGTACTATATAGTGGCTGACTGAACATAGTAAAAAAAAAAAAGGAAAAGTTAGAAATATTGCAAGAATGATCAAAATGTGACACAGAGACACTAAGTGAGCAAATGCTGTTGGAAAAATGGCGCCGACAGATCTGCTTGACACAGGGTTGCCGTAAACCTTCAATTTGTAAAAATAAATGCAGTTATCTCCACGGTGCAATAAAAAAAAAAAAGCACAGATGAAGTATATGCCTGTATAGAGTACCAGCAGCTACGTGTTCAGAGACCCTCGTGCACGCGGACAGTGCTAATCCTTCCGCACACACCATTCAGCTACTCCTTACAAAAGCAAAACCGGTACTGCCTGACTTTTCTGCTTCCAGAAAGGGAAACTGAGACGTAAGAGTGAACATTAAATCACTTGCCCGATATCTCACAGCAACGAAGTGGAAGGGGTAGGACCACCACCTGGGCCTGTGTGACTCAGGAATCTGAACTCTCAGCCATTATCTTATACCGCCTCCCCAAGCAGAGCGTGACCATGCACGCACACATGAGTGTGCATGTGGAATTCTGAAAGGCTCTGCAGCAGACAACAGTGGTTACTTAAAGAGTTAGGGGAAGGGGAAGTAGGTCAACTTGCATCCGCTACTTAACATAATTCTGTACTGTTTATGTTTTTTCAGTGGACAGGCATTATTTTGTGATAAAAATACAAAGACTTAGTTTAAGTAATAATTCTGCTCCCCAAATACAGAAGAAAACTCAAATTAGTCCAGCATTTAGGCCCTGTTTACTGAGCAATTACTATGTCCTATGCTGAGCGCTAAGAACTTCACATTTAAGACTTCACTGAATTCTCACAACTGTGTCTGGAAGGAGGGTATTATCATTCACCCCCTTTACAGAAAAGGAACCTGAGGCTCAGGCATGTGAAGACCTCACCAAGGTCACATAACAATGCAGGGACTCAACTCAGGTCTGACCGGTTTCAGAGCCCATGCTTTTACCTACTAAGTATGCTAGTCGTGCAGGAATGATCATGCTAAAAATAGTAACAGTTTAAGTACTTACCATGGGCCAGACCCGTGTTCTTCATGCATAATGTCATCAAATCTCCACAGCAGGGTGCCTGGGTGGCACAGTCAGTTAGGCAGCTGACTCTTGATTTCAGCTCAGGTCGTGATCTCAGTGTCGTGAGATCAAGCCCCGAGTTGGGTTCCATGCTTAGCTCGGAGTCTGCTTAGGATTCTCTCTCCCTCTGCTCCTCCCCCCATCCCCCGCGCGTGCGTGCTCTCTCTCTCTCTCTCTCTCAAATAAATAAACCTTTAAAAAAGACGCCCATGGCAATCCCAATTTTATAGATGAGGAAACTGAGGCTCAACAGAAAGGAAGCCACTTATTTGCCCATGGTCACCCAGCAGAATTGGGACTGGAATCCAAATCACTGTACACGTATCCACCAAGGAAAGAGACAGAGCTAAAATAAAACAAAAGCACTTAGGGGTGCCTGGGTGGCTCAGTCAGTTAAGCGTCCAACTCTTGATTTCCACTCAGGCCATGATCTCAGGGTGGTGAGATGGAGCCCTGCATCAGGCTCCACACTCAGCAAGGAGTCTGCTTGGGATTCTCTCTCTCCCTCTTCCTCTGCCCCTCCCCCACCTCATGTGCACACATGTGTACATACTCTCTCTCTCTGAAACAAACAAACAAAGGACCAAAAAACAACAAAAAAGCACTTATTTGCAATTCAGGGAGCACAGATTTGGGTAGCAACCAAAATTGTGTCCCTCCCCTGGGAACAAAAGTCAAGGGTTTTTAAAGACAAAAGGGAATGCTTGTACATATTGTTTACAAAGAATTTTGATTGGTGTTGGTGACAAAAAAATAATCTTAACTGAATATAATTAGTTGCTAAGGCTATTATTAAGCAAAGCCTCTTACTGTTGCAAGTGTTCAGGCTGAGTCCTTGCAATATTTGCAGTTTGGCCCAATTCAAAAGTTCATGGGTTTCACCAGTGGGAGCACATAAGGCCCATCCATTTAATGGCTTCCCAGCTCCATCTTAAAACCCCTTGACATAAGTGACCCCATGTCATTTCACCTTTCACACACGACACTGGCACCCACCCAGTTGCTCAGGCCCAAAACTCAGTAGTTACCCTTGACTCCTTCCTCTCCTTCCTTTCCCTCCCCATGTCTAATCCACTAGGTCCAGTTGGTTCTAGCTGCCGAGGTACATGCTCATTTCTCACTATCCAGCTACTTCTGCCCCAGTGGAAGCCACAGCCAACTCTTATCTGGGCCACTGTAAAGGCTCCCCACATTTCTCCATGCTTCCATTCCTTCCTCTTGGCCCCTATCCCATTTGCTCTCTACACTGCAGTCAACGTGGTCTTTTTCAAATCTCTTGCTAAATATCCTCTCATGCAGCCTTTCTCAGGGTCTTAGGAGAGAATCAAGCCCTCCAGAGAATGGTATGAGTGATTGTTTTCTCAATTTTCCTAAAGATGATACTAGCTACTAGTTTTTTCTCCCTAATACAATAGATGACCTACTTCACTGCATGTAATGGATGCCTCAGAGTGTCAGGGCTTGATTCCCTGCAACACTAGGTGGAGAAGGCTGCAAAAGTTTCCTGTCATGTTTCGAATACCAACGGCTAGAGCCTACTGGGCCCTGGTGACCTACAGGACACCACATTCCCACCTCTGCAGGCTCATTTCCTACTACTTTTTTCCTGCGAACAAGAGCTATTTTCCATTTCCCCCAATTATAGAAGCCTCATTCCTGCTTCAAGGCTTTTGGAGAGTCTGTTCCCGTGGCCTGGAGTTCCTGTGCCCCAGGCCTTCCATGGGCAGCCCCTTTCGGTTAGTTATTCAGGCCTCGGCTCAACTACTACCAGCTCAGAGAGGCCCTCCCTGACACCTTAAAGAGACATTGCCAATTCCGGCTATTCCACTGTCTTTGTTTTCTTTCTTTCACAGCACTTATTTATCATGATCTGAAAGTGCCTTCTTTCTGTATTCACTTACCTATTGTGTGTCTCCCCAGTTAGAGCTGAGCACCACAGGCAGTTTTATTTTCCTCACGGCTTCATCCTTGATAACCAGAAAGCTTTTTCACAAGGAAGCAGTCTGCAAAAAAAATGTGCTCAAAGAATTTATCAGACATTCATTATGCGCCAGTCACTGGGCTATGAGCTTTGCAATGTGTCCTATCAACCCAGCACTGTCCAATGAAAATATAATGTAAGCTATTTTTAATTTTCTAACAGCCCCATTAAAACAGAAAAGAAACAGATGGGATTAACATTAACATATGTTATTTAATTTAACATGTTCAAAGTATTATCACCTCAACCTGTAACAGACTTTAAAAGAGAGAAAGGGGTGCCTGGGTGGCTCAGTCCTTAAGCGTCTGCCTTCAGCTCAGGTCATGATCCCAGGGTTCTTGGATGGAGCCCCGCATTGGGCTCCCTGCTCCGCGGGAAGCCTGCTTCTCCCTCTCCCACTCCCCCTGCTTGTGTTCCCTCTCTCTCTCTGTCAAGTAAATAAATAAAAATCTTTTAAATAATTAATTAATTAATTAAAAGAGAGAACATTTTTGGTACTCCTCCATCCCTCCTCTCTGCCTTCTGGGTCACGAGGAGCTCTGAGCTGCCTCAAAGTGGGACTCGCAGGCTCCCACTTCAGGACCGAACCCCAGTGTCCCCCTCAAACTGCATCTCAGCTTTCCCGCCTGTTTTGTACCTCTCGGTGTGCACGCACCCCTCAGGGCCTGTATCCCGAGAAAGAGGGCAGGCAGTTCTCAAGTGAGGCCTGAAGATGCCTTCCTGTGGCAGACGGTAAACCCAAACTGGTGAGATACCGGGTCAGCGCAAGCTCCTGGGCGAGCCACTCTTTTGACCGGAAATGGGTCGGAAAGCGCTAGAGGAGGGACGCCAGAGCCAGGGAGCATGCGCAGGTTAGCTCCAACCGGAAGTGCACCGGGAAAGAAGGGAAGCGCTTGGTGCGACGACTGAAGGCTGTGGTGTCCCTCCTGACAAGAAGCGGATGGGCCCGGATGGCAAAGCTCGAGGCCCAGGCCAGCGAGCAGGGCGAGCGGAGGAGGAGGTAGTGTTGGTGTCTGAAGCCGAAGCCAAGTTGAAACCGGAAATTGACTTCTCCACTGCGGATATAAGAACTGTAAGTTTGGGCTTCCAGGGGAGGGTTCATTCCTGAGCAGGGTCTTTGCGGGGAGGGAGCTGGACCTCAGGGATTCTCTGAGGTCAGAAGAGACTTTGGGGGGACTTCTTTGATGTATATCAAGAAATGAAACAATACAAGGGGCGTCTGGGTGGCTCAGTCGTTAGGCGTCTGCTTTCGGCTCAGGTCATGATCCCAGGGTCTTGGGTTCGAGCCCCGCATCGGGCGCTCTACTCAGCGGGAAGCCTGCTTCTCTCTCTCCCACTCCCCCCTGCTTGTGTTCCTTCTCTCACTGTGTCTCTCTCTGTTAAATAAGTAAAATCTTAAAAAAAAACAATACCAGAGCATGCTTTGTTAAAACATTGCGCCATGTTTTAAAGGTTTACATGGAACGAATTATACAAAAGTATATCTAGGGCAATAGGATTGTGAAGACGATTTTAGTTATAAGAATTAACAAGGTGGCCTGGTAATGGGACATAGATTTTAAGTAGTACGGTGAATGAGATCCCGATCTCTCAATCTGGTCAGCCTGCCTCGCTAAATAATCTCATTTGGGGATAATATAAGGAGTCAAAAGTTAGTCTTCCTGTCGCTTGCTTCCATAGGGGCGGCACCCCAGATGTTCTGTTAGGCGTTCATGAGGAGGGCTATCCTGAGAATAAGCTGTAAGGGGGATCTGTGGATAGTTGGAGGCCCTGAAGGATCTTCTCATCAGGTCGCCAGTGCTGGAGGGACATTGATCCCTGATGCTGCATTAGGAATGAGTGATGAGGAGCGCTGTGTGTGGGGAATGAGGTGTGTCATGGGGGCGAGGGTCTCTGAGACTGTCACAGTGTCCCTGTGACCACACATCCTATCAGGAATTTGGGGCATCAGAGGGGAGAGACACTCTGGGACTTTAAGGTAGGGATCCTTGCCTATTGGAGAGGGAGTGAGAGAATCATATGAAGGGAGGTTCTTGCTGTGGGAGATATTTGAGCGGTTATTATAGGGCCAGGATTGTGTGGTACCTTGGAGAGGGGGCTCTCAGCGGGAGTTTGGCAGGCTCTGACAGAGGCTTGATTGATTAAGCATGCCCAGATGTAGGCACAGGCTCGGACAAGAGAACCAGTCCTTCATTCAATTCACGAGTGTTTTTGAGTACCTACTCTGTGCCAGGCACTACATGCTAGGCATACACTGGGAAAGAAAAGAGTTCCCATGAGCCTCATGGGACTGATCATCTTCTAGGCCAGCTCTATCTACTAGAAATGTAATGTGTGCCACATGAGTAATCTAAAATTTTCCAGTAGCCAAATTTGAAAAAGTAAGGAGAAACAGGTGAAATTAATTTGAATTTTAATATATTTTATTGAACCTAATATAACCAAAGTATTATTTCAGTATGTAATACAAAAAATAATAGTGAGATACTTATATTCTTTTTTTTTGTAATGTCTAAAGTTTGATGTGTGCAAAATGCCCATATCTCAGTTATGGTTAGTCACATTTCAGGTGCTCAGTAGCCACATGTGGCTTGTTGCTGCTGCATTGGACAGTGCAATTCTAGAGTAATATAAAGATAACAAATTGTAGGGGCGCCTGGGTGGCTCAGTTGTTAAACATCTGCCTTTGGCTCAGGTCATGATCCCAGGGTTCTGGGATCAAGCCCCACATCAGGCTCTCTGCTCTGCAGGAGGCCTGCTTCTCCCTCTCCTACTCCCCCTGTTTATGTTCCCTCTCTCGCTATATCTCTCTCTAATAAATAAATAAAATATTTTTTTAAAAAAAGATAAATCGTAGGTGTTTTTAGTGATGATAAATGTGCTGAGGGGGTAGCACCAGGAGTGCTGTATCAGCCACAGAATTCCCTCATGGCTGAAATGGCTTTGGGCAGGTTGAAATTAAAGTGTCTTTGTTGTCATTGCTTTAAAATATTTGATTATGAGATTTTTCATACATACAGAAAAATATGATAAACCGTACTGACAAAGCCTGGTGTACACATTAGTTTTATCCATCTTAACATTTTGCATAACCTATTTGCTTCAGATTGTTTTAAGAATTAAAACATTACAGGGGCGCCTGGCTGGCTCAGTGTGTAGGACATGTGACTCTTGATCTTGGGGTTATGAGTTTGAGCCCTGAGTTGGGTATAGAGATTACTTAAAAAATAAAATATTTTTTTGCAAAGATTTATTTATTTATTTTAGAGAACGAGAGAGAGAGTACGCATGGAGGAGAGGGGCAGAGGGAGAGAGAGAATCTCAAGCAGACTCTCCCTGCTGAGCACAGAGCCAGACACAGGGCTCCATCCCACGACCCTGAGATCATGACCTGAGCCGAAATCAAGTCAGATGCCCAACCGACTGAACTACCCACGTGCCCCAACTCTATCTCATTTTTACTGTTGAATACCTACCATTCCACTGGATGGATATACCATATTTTAGTTTTCCATTCTCTTATTGGTGGACATTTAGGTGGTTTCCACCTTTAAGCTCCTGCAGGCATTGCTACTGTGAAAATCATTATACCTACTTCTTTGTGTATACATGAAGAAGAGTTTCTAGCATATCTTTAGGAGGATAGTGGTGCACATATCCACAACTTTGTACCTCAGTCTTGATTCTATCATTCAGGACTTTGATAAGAAATTTCAGTGACAGCAAGGTAAACCCAGCCATGCTTTTCTCCTTTGAGTTTTACTTTCATTTGTGTAAAATGGACATGAAAATGGTACTTACTTCATAAAGTTCTAAGAATTAAATAAGAACATGAAGGTGAAGTACCTAACACAGTAGCTTACACTTGGTGGGCCCTCAATACCTGGGAGCTTTTTATGTCTTATGGAGACAGGAAATTAAAATGGTTAAAGGTCTGCGGCTTTGGAGTCTAACAACCTGGGTATAAAACTTGGCTCTGCTATGTCCTCCCAGGTTGCCCTTGGGAAAGACACTTCACCTTTCTGAGCTTCCGTTTCTTCATCTGCTTAAAGAAAGCAAATGAATGCAGACATGAATATCAGTTCTCCAAGTATGAATCTGTCTGGGTCCTGATCTGACTGGAGATGAGATGTATAGCATAATAAGAACAGCTGCCATTTGTTAATATGAATGAAGTTGGGCTAATATTTGTTGAGTGTTTCTTAACTCCTATGAAGTACCGGTATTATTCCCACCTTACAAATGAAGAAACTGAGGCCTTGACAGCATGGCCACACGGAAGTCACATAGCTAATAAAATGGTAGGAATGGAATTTGAACCACATCTGACTGATTTAAAAACAAAACAAAAACAAAACAACAAAAAAACCCCAAAAAACAAAAACCTTGTGATCTAAACACTAGGCAGTACTGCCTTAATGCTTTCAGCAGCTGTGTCCATCATTCACAGCAGTGGTTTCCAAATCTTTCTTTAAGGAATGGAAGAATTTTGTCCAGCAAAATCTTATATGGAACCCCTGTAGATAAAGCAAACAAAGTTAGGACTAGTGCAGTTAAACTGGGGGTAATATTGTAGGTGTGGGCGGGTTTAATCCTGACTCTGCCAGGTACTGGCTGCGTGAGCCTAAACAAATTACTTTATCTCTCTGAGATTCAGTTTCTTCATTTGTAAGATAGGGAAATGATACCAACCTACCAGCGTTGTTATGTGGATCAACTGAGATAATATATGCAAAGCACTTGACAGACAGCCTGGCTCGTGATAACAGCCAAATAAGGGTAGCTGTTGCAGTTGTGGCTGTGGCTATGACCACCTTCACTGACCACAGGATGGAGTGGAAATCTCTCAGCCTTGCATTCATGCCCTCCATCATCTGACCCAACCTGCCTTTCTAGCCTTCAATACCTCCACAATAGCCAAGCTGAATTACAGCGTCCCAGGCCGGGATCCCGCACTATCAGTTCAGTGTATATAGCTTTGTCCGTGAATGGGGACCATCTTTTGTCCTTTGTCCTCTCCCTTGCTCCTAAAGTATGAAGGTATGCTTTTTAAAAAATATTTTTAAAAACTTTTATTAGGGAAATTTTTGAAATATACAAAAGTTAGAAAAGCTAGTATAATGAACCCCCATGTATCCATCCCTTAGCTTTAGTAGTTACCAACCTTATTTCCTGTATATACCCCAGCCTACTCACCCCACCAGATTAAATCCCAGTTTATCATTTCATCTGTAAATTCATCATTATGTGTCTCTAAGGTAAAGATTCTTTTTTAAAAACATAACTACAGTACCATTTCACATCGGAGAAAGATGAATAATTTCTCAGTATCAATCTGTCAGTGTTCAGTTTATCATCTCATGAATCTTTTTTTTAGTTGATTTGTTCAAATCAGGATACAGACAAGATCTATACATTGCATTTACATGATCTGCTCTTAATTTGTTTAAATTTGTTTTTATCTTTAAGTTCCTTCCCCCCTTTCTCTTTTTTTCCTACAATATTTTTGTTAAGGAAATAGAGTTATTAGATCTCTAGAATTTCCCATGGGAAATGCAGGCCATGAGGGGAGGGGAGGCGTTGCTAATTTCTCCCTGGAACCCTTTACCAGGTTCCTCTGTACTTTTTTCCCCCTGCAAACTGGTGGTTAGATCTAGATTCCAGAGGTTTAGTCAGATTTGGGGTTGACTTGTGGCCAGAATACTTCACAGTGATCCATCCCTTCTCTTGTATCAGATTTGCAGAGACAGGTCTCCTTATAAGTCTTTTAGTGTCGGGTGGATCCATGGGTTCAAGGGGGTCAGCCCGACCCACCACTCTAAAGTTCCCTGTCAGCCTTTCATCGGGCAGTTTTAGCAGTCATTGACGCCAGCCTCAGTCCATTATTTTATTAAATCTTGCAAAAAAATGGTGATATTATAGTTCTATTATTCCATCTGCATTTATTAGCTGCAAATCCTTGTATAAAGAAAAGTTGTTGGTTTGCCCCGAGGTACATTTATACAAGAAAGAGGATAAATGCTTTAGCTATTCCCCTTATTTATCAGTTCTCAAAATCATGAATTGGTTCTCAGCAGCCTCTGAAGGTAACCAAAGAGGTTGTTGTTGTTGATTTATTTTTTAAGTTTTTATTTAAATTCTAGTTAGTTAACATACAGTGTAATATTAGCTGCAGGTGTACAATTTAGTGATTCAACACTTCCATGTAACACCCGGTGCTCGTCACAAGTGCACTCCTTGATCCCCATCGTGCATCCGACCCACCTCCCCTCTCACAACCATCAGTGTGTTCTCTATAGCAAAGTCTGTTTCTTGGTTTGCCTCTCTTTTTTCCCCTATGATCATTTGCTTTGTTTCTTAAATTCCACATATGACTGAAATCAATCAAACCGTTGTTTTTTAGTCCCATCGTTAATGCCCTGCTCAAAAGTTACTTCCCCTAGTGTTCTTACCCTGACTCAAAAGGGGTTTCTCCATTCTGCTCAATTTAAACACATCTTTTCTAGTAGCATCCAGCACTTTCTGTGTACTTCCTTTATCTTCAGCTGGATCATAAGCCCTCAGAAGGCATTTCTACACGGCACTTAACATAATGCCTCAGGCAGTGCTTCTCAAACTTCACTGTGCATCCGAACCATGGGAGGGGGCATGTCTTGTTAAAATGCCTATTCTGATTCCTTAGCTCTGGTGTGGGCTGAGAGTCTGAATTTCTCCCGAGGCAGGTGATGTTAATGCTGCTGGTCTAAGAACTACACCTTTTTTTTTTTTAATCAATTGATTAACATATAGTGTAGTATTAGTTTCAGAGGTAGAGTTTAGTGATTCATCAGTTGCATATAACACTCAGTGCTCATTACATCAAGTGCCCTCCTTAATGCCCATCACCCAGTTACCCTATACACCCGCCCCCCCTCCTCCAGCCACCCTCAGATTGTTTCCTGGAGTTCAGCATCTCTTATGGTTTGTCTCCGTCTCTGAATTCATCTTATCTTATATTTCCTTCCCTTCCCAGGACTATGTTCATCTGTTTTGTTTCTTAAATCCCACATATAAGTGGAATCATATGCTATTTGTCTTTCGCTGACTGACTTATTTCGCTTAGCATAATACCCTCTAGTTCCATTCACATTGTTGCAAACGGCAAGATCTCATTCTTTTTGATGGCTGAGTAATATTCCACTAGATATAGATATAGAAAGATATAGATACACACTCACACGTACACACCCCACATCTTCTTTATCCATTCATTTGTCAATGGGCATCTGGGCTCTTCCATAGTTTGACTATTGTGGACATTACTGCTATAAACATTGGGGTGCATGTACCCCTTTGAATCAGTATTTTTGTATCCTTGGGCAAATACCTAGCAGTGCAGATTGCTGGGTTGTAGGGTAGTTCTATTTTTAACTTTTTGAGGAACCTCCATACTTTTTCCACAGTGGCTGCACCAGTTTGCATTCCCATCAACAGTGTGAGAGGGTTCCCCTTTCTCCACATCCTTACCACCATCTGTTGTTTCCTGAGTTGTTAATTTTAGCCATTCTGACTGGTGTGAGGTGGTATCTCATTGTGGTATAGACCCCACCAATAAGGACCACACTTTAAGTAGCAAAGAGGGAGGTGCCTGGGGGGCTTAGTTAGTTAAGTGTCTGCCTTCAGCTCAGGTCATGATCCCAGGGTCCTGGAATCGAGCCCCGGGTCAGGCTCCCTGCTCAGTGGGAAGCCTGCTTCTCCCTCTGCCTGCCACTCCCCCTGCTTGTACTCTCTCTCTGTCAAATAAATAAATAAAATCTTTAAAAAAAAAAAACAAACAGTAGCAAAGAGGTATGGTGAATGTATAGGAAATTGATTTCATTCATTCAGTAAGAAATACCCAGTCTGGGGCACCTGGGTGGCTCAGTCAGTTAAGCATCTGCCTTCAGCTCAGGTCATGATCCCAGCTCAGTGGGGAGCCTGCTTCTCCCTCTCCCTCTGTCCCCCCACTCATGCTCTCTCTCTCTCACACTCTATCTCAAATAAATAAATAAAATCTTTAATAAAAATAAATAAATAAATAAGAAGTGCCCAGTCTGGGCCAGTTCATGGGCTGGGCCCTGTTACCTTAAAATGCAAAGGGTTGTTTGCTTGTTTGTTTGTCGTATTAGAGAGTTTTCATTTTTAACATATTCTTTTGAATATGTAAGAGTGCACAGAGTAAAAAAATTTTTTTCATAAAATCCAAAAAGACTCACAATGAAAGTACATCAATCCCCAGAGGTGAAAGCTGTTACTTCTTGAGTTTTATTCTAGAGCTATTTTATGCATGTAAGAACATCTATTTTTACCATCTCTTTTTTTTCCAACATATTGCTCACACTGCTCTGCTGCTTTCTTTTTTCATTTTACTATATCTTAGTGATTGTTCATATCTCAACATGTGTCTCTACATCCCATTTAATGGGTGGCATTATCCCAAGATACATTTGTGGTTTGTGTGAAGTATCCAGTGAAGTGTGACTCCGTCCTGGCTTCTTCCTCATCCTACACATTTCACAGGGAATGGGGAGTCTCGTCTTCCATTCTTTGAATCCTCTGAATTACCTGGCCCATGTTGGTATATTATTGTCAGTTTCATTTGATCTAGAGTATATCCATCACTCATTTACACAAACATGTCTACGCTTCTTTTTTCTCCATAAGATTCCAGTCTTCATAGACTCAAATTATTGCTTTTCTCTGTAATTCCCTTAGCACTCACAAGTTACTCAAAGATATTTGCTTGTCTTAGTAATATCTTATTGTGAAACATTACATATATGTGTGTATAAAACGTATATTGACAGAGTTCAGGACATGCTACCCCAAAATATGGTGCCTCAGCATACTGAATATTTCTTTTTTCTTTTTTTTTTTTTTTTTTAAGATTTTATTTATTTATTTGAGAGAGAGAGAATGAGAGACAGAGAGCATGAGAGGGAGGAGGGTCAGAGGGAGAAGCAGACTCCCTGCCGAGCAGGGAGCCCGATGCGGGACTCAATCCCAGGACTCCAGGATCATGACCTGAGCCGAAGGCAGTCGCTTAACCAACTGAGCCACCCAGGCGCCCCGCATACTGAATATTTCAGCTGAAGGAATTTGAGAAAACAGGTGCAGGAAGGACTCTTTGACCTTCCCCTGAAGCAGGTCCTAAGACCTTCATGTGAGAAGTACCCTCCCTATACCCTGAGGAAAGGATCATCTTTATCTTCAGGAGGGAGGACACCCTCCCCCAAGAGGAATTTGAATGAACAGGCCTTGCGGAGTTTCCCCCAGTTTACCACACTGAGTTTATACCCCCTTTGTCCTATCACATTTCTCCATGACTTTCCACTCTTCTTCGCCAAACCCAACACAAAAACACACAGTTTTAACTACTTCTTCAGGTCTTCATTTTCTTAGGAAGTCTCCCATGTCATGTAAAATTTATATTAAATAAATTTGTATGCCTTTTTCTTGTTAATCTGTCTTTTGTTACAGAGACCTAGCCAAAACCTAGAAGGGTAGAAGGAAAAGATTTTTTTTTTCCTCCAATATGATATATTTAAGGAAAAAATAAAAACATGAACAGTAGAAGCCTTCTGTCACCAACCCCCTCTGGGTGCCCTTCCCGTATCACATGATGGTCTCTCCCCCGAGAGGTAACTATGGTCCCGAATTTTATATTAATCATTCTCTGAATTTCCTTTTCTCAGTGGTTCTGAAGCTTTAGTGCATCAGAATCATCTAGAGAGCCTGTTAAAATACAGATTGCTATGCCCCATCCCCAGTTTCTGATTTAATAGATATGGGGTGGGGCCCAAGGATTCGTGCTTCTTATAAATTCCCATGTAATGCTGATGCTGCTGATCAAAGGTCTGCACTTTGAGAACTACTGCTTTATCTCAAAGATGCTCGTGACTTGTGTGTGCTGACTCTTGGCCTCCCCTAAAACCTAGCCACTCAATACATACATCTTGAGGATCTCCCCACCTTCTTCCTCTACTCTAGTTCCTTTAAAGATTTTTTATTTATTTATTTGACAGAGAGAGACACAGCGAGAGCAGGAACACAAGCAGGGGGAGTGGGAGAGGGAGAAGCAGGCTTCCCGCCGAGCAGGGAGCCCGATGTGGGACTCGATCCCAGGACCCCGGGATCATGACCTGAGCCGAAGGCAGACGCTTAACGACTGAGCCACCCAGGCGCCCCCTCTCTACTCTAGTTCGTATCACTGCAATTATGAGCATTCAATCTTTGCTAAATATTTTAATTGATTGTGGTACGTGAGCACCCTCCATTTTTTTTTTTCTTTTCTGTCAATGATCCCATTTATAAGTTGCTTCCCGTTTGTGTATGTGTCTATGATTTTTAGTTAACCAGAAGGAAGGGGTATAAGCAACACGTACATGTCTATTTGTCTAGTCTGGAAGCTCTTTGGAAGCAAGAGCCAAGTAAAGGGTTCAGAACATGCCACCCCAAAATACACTGCTTTTTGCATATTGATTATTTTAAACTGAAGGCAATTGAGAAATAGCAGATGCAGGAAGGGCTCTCTGACCTTGCCCTTTCTACCATAAAATTTTCCTTGAGAAAGGTGCCCTCCCTGTACCAGGAAGAGAAGAACATTCTTATCGGCAGAGTCTGGGAATCAATTCCAGTCTGTACAAACAAACATACTAAAATAACCCTTATCTCCCATTAGTTTCCCCTATGTATCCTAATCACTCCCACAACTTCTTGCCCCCAATCCAAGCCCCTGTGTCTCGTCACATCCTTACAATCTGTCATTCGTGTGTAAAAAGGTACATAAGCTTTGGGGCCTAATGGCTCCTTTGAGTCTTCCTTTTTCCTCTGAAGACTCCTATATAAGTGTAAAAATATATTAAATGACTTTGTATGCTTTTCTCCTGTTAATCTGTCTTATGTCAGTTTAATTCTTAGGCCAGCCACAGAATTTCAGAGGGTAGAAGGAAGTTTTTGCTTCCCCACCCGTTTAATTTCCCTTTGTAGTCCACTTCCTCAAGTAAGCTACAGGCCACAGTTTGCAAACTCAGTCTCTGATAGAGGCCAAAAGGCAGTGTAAATAAGTGAAACTTGCCAAGGGAAATTTTACTGATCTGGCACCACATCCTGTAAAGAGGGCAGCTGTTACTTGGATTTAAGCCAATCTCAAGTCCATTGCTCTCCAATTTTCCCAGTTCTCAAGAGAAACCAGAAATAATCTCAACTAAGTCAGCATTTTAAGTACCCAGAGCAGACACAGAGATTCCATACAGAATACATGTGCAGAACTGAGATGGAATCCGTTCCATGTTTCAAGACCTTTGCAGTAAATGGATGGATGGATGGATTGGTGAGGGAGTCAATAATGAATCTGGGTCACTGGGGCAGCTCTCTGGGGGACTGGAGGGAACGCGTCATTGTCGAGCACCTACCATATGCCCAGTCCTGTGCAAGGGGCTTTACATACCTTATCTCTTTTGACTTTCATTAACACCACCACAGGGTAGTTATTATCATTCTTGTTTATTTCCACTCTCATTGCACAGATAAAGAAGTGGAGGTTTAGAAAGGCCCAGGATCACATCACTACTTTTCTTTATTTGTAACCTACCTAATTCTTAAAAAAGGATTTTAGATGGGCTCATATGATTTCAGCTGGCTTCTGAGGCTGGGATTCCAGACAGCTCTCTTATACCAAATTGCCCCCAACAAGGGAATCAGGTTCTCAGAAGGCAGGTGGGGAAGGTACCAGTAGTTCAGGGAGGGAAGCAGGTTTGATTCCTTGAAAATCTTAGTAAATAACTCACAGAGTCATGTTCCCCAAGTACATCAGCCAGTACCGAGAAAGTAAGACACAGCATCTTTTGCCATCTTGATAAGCCCTCCCCACTTCCTCCTACATCACTGCTTACTACCCTCTCAGAATTCAAGATTTCTGCCTACGAGCCTTGGAGCCTACTTCATCCTAATCCCCTTCTAGAGCCAGATGGGATAAGGACAGACACAGATACAGAAGCTGGTAGATTGGAAAACATTTTATTGGTGTTACTGAGCCCAGAGAGAGCACTTATAGAATGGTGACCAGAGCCCACACTAGCCCCTCTTCCAGTGGGTATCAGCAGTGCTTGGTCTTGAAGGGAACAGTCACTGGGCATCAGGAGTTGCACTCCTCAAACCCTTCAGCTGGAGGGAGAGAGGGTATGGTCAGATTGGGGACCCTTGGGTGTGGGGAGCTGGAGTCCTCCATGAGGAAGCATGGGGCAGAGATAGAAAGGAATCCCTGCCTTGATCTGGGTTCTCATTCTCTACAGTAGCTGAGATTTCCCTTAGCTTTAGTGAGAGGACGGTTTATCCTCTGTTACCCATCCTCACCCTACCTCCCAGATGGTCGACTTCTTCCCCCATCCCCAACTTCTGTCCTTGTACTGCCCACCGCCTCTTACCTTAGGAAAGGCATCCCAGTTGAGGAAAGGAAGTTTCCTTTTGATAGACTAAAAGAGAAAAAAAGAATGAGAGTGATGTGATACAAGTCAGGTGAACACGGATCAGTAAAGACTCAGTGAATGAGCTCTCGGTAGTGGCAGTGGTGTTATCATTTACAACTACAGGAAGAACTAATTTTTCCTGAGCCCTTATTCTGTGTCTGCCTTATACTACCTGCTCCACAGGCATGCCTTCATTTGGTCTGCACAGCTGCCTTTTGAGGTAGGTACTGGCAGGCCCACATCAGAGATGAGGAAGCTGAGGCTCAGAGACGTTTGCGTGAGGACACGTAGAAGTACGTGCAGAGTCGTGTGATGTAGGCTCCAGTGCCTGCGCTGTCACTGACTTCGCCCTCTAAGTGCCAGTAAGACACCCAACTTAGGGCCTCAGTTTCTTCGTAGATGATAAAGGGACTCAAATAAACTCCTGTCTGATTAAGTTCTGCCTTTTCTGGAATTGTCTTTGTGGCTCTGCTCCCCCACTGCCGTGTTAGGAAAATAGGTGTGGCCATGTCAGCGTCCTCAGGAAACTTTCTTCTGTCCAGCAGGGCAGTTACTCCCTCCTACAGCTCAGGAAAAAACCAAAAGGGCTAGAACTAGAATGTGTGGACCCTATGCTGGAGAGACCACAGACAGTCAAGGAGAAGGGGTGCCCACGCACTTACCTCAAAGAGGGCGTGCCAGTTCAAGAATTCATCGGGCTTAAAAGCCTGTGGAGACAGGGAGACCAGAAGAGGGTCAGTGCCAGGGGAGGACAGAGCTCAGCCCGCAGCCCCCTGGAAAAGGTGAGGGGTCCACGGCGGCTTTGCAAGCTGTTGACTAAGGCATTGGTCTCCTTTATGGTGTGGATGTTTGGGGGTGGGGGTCAGCACTGGAGAATGGTACTTACAGAGCGCAACTTGTCAATGTTCAGGAAGTTAGCGTTAAAGGCCTAGGCAAAGAGACAGGGTGTGAAGAAAGTGGCAAAGGAGCACAGAAGAGGGCACAGACTCAGGCTGGAGTGTGGGAAAACGGGGTGTTTACCTCAGGGCCTGCCGCATAATTACCAATGGTGGTTTCCTCCTGGAAGGTGAAGGGGAGAAAACCAAAGGATCACATAATGGCGAGTCCTTGTCCCCAAACCCTCTCTGCCAGCCCTGCCTTCCTCCATAGGCCAGTCTCCAAGGATATAGCCCATTCTCCACCACAGGGCCTCAGATAGCCTGCTCTGTTCCAGTAAGACAGATGGTTGACAGCAAGGCAAAGAGGAGAGATTGGAGAGTGGTGTGTGTGAGACAGAGAAGCTAAAAGCCCAGGCCTGCATCCATGGTAGGCAGCAGGTGCAAGGGGTGGAGAAGAGAGGACTCCTCCAAAGAAAATCGGGCTAGTGTTGCTGTGCATTTGACTTGGGGTGTTCTTGAGATTCCTACACTTAACCCATAGAGCTGGGTGGGGGAGATTAGCACACAGGTAGGAGCCAAGCTGCCTAGGTGCCCTGCCTGCCTTTAATTGATTGAGGTTGGCTTGCTTTGTGACTTTATTGCCACCAAAGTCGGAGTCACCATTTCCCTCCCCCGTGTAGTCACTGCCCCAGACCTCAGTGCACCCCGTCTTGTTCTCCTTACTTTAGTTGCCTGGCTTCATTGTCCCTTATTTCTTCCTTTCCACAATAAAGGTCACAAATGGGTATCCTATAGGCTAGACCCAAATGTTTAGCTCTCATAGTAGTTTGGCTTGTTTTTTAATTTGAATAAAACATTTTTAATTAGTAAGAATACATAAATCAGATTTCTGGTTTCTCCCCAAAATTTAAAAACTCTGGCCACACTGGATACATTTTCCTGCTTAGCAGCAGTCAGATAGGTATACAGACTGTCCCTTCTTAGATTGGGCAGGTTCACTCCACCTTCCCTGGGGCCCTACCAGCCTGCTTGCTCACTGACTTCACTTGCTTGGGTCCCAAGCAATTGTGTATGTGACGCCATCTCAGACTTTTAAATCCAGCATGGACACTCTCCCCCAAACTGGGAGAAGATGGGGAGAGAGGGGCCTCCAGCTTCCTCCTGACTAGAGACTACCTCTTAAGGATCCTTGCTATGGCCTAGGCTCCAGAGACAGTAGGGAGCTCCCAGTCACCTGGAAGCCATTCCCTGGGAGACAGACGAAACACAGGTGAAGCTGAGCCCAGACGACGACCCCAGCCCCTGTCTCCTCCCAGGATTCAGTTGTCCAGCCTCTGCCTATACTCTCACCATCCCTTCCAGAAATAAAGCACCTCCATCTACATGTCTTCCTGGGAATGTTTTGTCTACTTCTCCTTTCTTCCCTTCCTCAGAGCCCCTGCTTTTCATTCAGCCTCTGATAATCTCCAAAAATAGGAGCCACGCATCCAGTAATGCATTGAAGGTAAAGAAATGGAGGACTAAGCAAGGTAATAGGTAAGAGAAAGAGAATCCAGGTGATGTGCTCACCTCAGAACTACCCAGGGAAGCCCCCTGAGCAGAGTGGAGTGCCAGAAGAGAGAGAAGAACCACAGCAGGAAGAACTGGGATCTTCATGGTGTCAAGTTTGGGGTGCTCTGAGGCAGGGCCTCACCGCTTGTCCTTTATATTCCCAGGGAGGTGGATGTGAGCAGAAATGGGGTCCCCACCCCACTGACTCACCCCCAGATCCCATCACCCACCCCTGGGGCTCTGGGAAGGGAGGTGTAGACTGTTCCCCACTTACCTTGAATTTCTCAATGCACATTCTGCCTCAGGCACTAGGAAGGTGAGATGGCAATGGGGTGCTTCATGCCAATGGAGCTGGGATGGAGACAGGTTGAACCTGTCCCTCCAAAGGATAGGCAGTGGCACCCAAGCAACCTCTCCTTTTGCCTTTGTCTCTTTCCCTTATATCCTTCATTCTGCTCTTATAATTCGGGCTTTTCCCCACCCTACCCAATTATGTATAAACTCCTTAGACTGGCAGTGAAGGCCTTCCATGCTCTGGCCTCGACCTGCCTTTCTGACTTCTTTTACTCCTTTGCACATGACCCCACATTCTGGCCAAACTGGACTCCCTACCAAATAAACCCTTCTTGGTCCTCCAAGCATCTTCCCGTGCTCTTGCTTATTTCTAAAATGCCCTTCTGTCATCTCTAGTTCTCAGAACACAACATCCATCTTGGATGAAGCTTCCCTGATTTTTCCCATCATCCCTAACTTCCCCCCCCCCAACTCCCCATACCCTTCCCTTCTTGGAATTGCCATAGCAATTTGTTTGTTTCTCTCTGGCATTGTACCTGGGATAACTTATGCTCTTCTCTTATTTCTCTCTTAGAATATTAAGTTCCTTGAAACCAAGAACTATATCTTAATCACCTTTATATGCCCCTACACCATGCCTTAGACAGAGGACAGGCGGAGCAAGCATTTGTTAGATTGGATAAGTTAGGGTTCAAGCATCCTTCCACCAAGTTGTACACTTTCCTCCTTTGGGGCTGGACCCCTCCTGTTATCCAGTTGCCCATCTTTTACTCTTGGGTCTTCAGAGAGATGACTGTCTTGAACCAAGACAAGGAATAGAGAACACAGATGTGGGCGGGGGAAACAACAACAATGCAAAATAGCTCTTAAAGATACCCAGTTGGAGATAGGATCTAGGTCCTGAACTCTGAGTGCCTTCTCCATTTCATGGAGTTTATCCCACCGCCCTGCCCCACCCCCCAACTTGGGTTGTATCACCTCAAAGTGACAAAATATTCTAATCAAGCCACCTTCTCTACCTTCTCTACTATGAGGTTCAGGTGGCCCAGCCGGTTCCTGGTGTCATAGGGAGGGGCGGGGAAGTAGACTGGCACTGCCAGGACAAAGCAAGATCTTACTTGAGAGCAGGCCTCTTTACCCCAACCTGATGCAACACACACAGATGGCACTCATGAACGATCTTCGGGAACCCCAGAAGTTGGTGCTTCTGTTCAGTTCCCATGCTGCCCCCACAGCCCACTCTCGGCCCCTCTGTAGGCTCAAGAGGCCTCCTCTGTCTTTATAATAGCACCTCCTGCTTTGCGGAGCTACCTGAGGAGACAGGGCTCGAGGAACACTCACTAAGCGCAAATGGCCAGGTGGCAGGGGCTGTGGCGAACAGTCAGTGCTGCTGGAGGGGATGAGCAACAAACTGCCTGAGGCGGGTGGAGCGCCTCTCAAAAGGTTTTCTGGAGGACACAAGTTTTTAATGTGTAATGGATTCTTCCTAAGTAATTAACAGTGACTGAAGGAGCTCATTAACCACCATTCTGTCAGCCATAGGGTCAACTCTGGGAGCAGAGGGAAAGAAGAGTGGACAAAGGAGAACTGATACTGTATAATCACCTCCACTTAGGCATGCTAATGGAGGAGCACTTTGGCCTGGGTGATCCAAAGCAACAGATGAGCCAAACACCATCATCTGTTTAGCTCTAGAGTTCTTTTGTAACAAATTGACTTCCCAGTGTTTTCCTCTCCACTGAATGCTAATGCTGCTGATAATGTTAGCCAATTTATTGATATCTTATTATGTGGCAGGCCTTGTACTAAGTGCTCTAAATGAATGATCTCATTGAAAAAAGCACAGTGATTCTATGAGGTAGGTACTATAATTATCCACATTCTACAGGCTGGGGAACCACAGCATGTAGAGGTGAAGTGACTCACCCAAGGTCACACAGCCCGTGTATGGCAAGGCCAGCATGAGAACCCGGGAGTCCAGGGCCTGCACCTGGATTGCGCCTGTGCTGTACTGTGGAGTCGTGTCCTCCAGAGGACCTCACCAGCCCACATAGTGCCTTGCATGAGTCAGACCCACGCCCTGAGAGTTGGGGGGCAAGCTGCATTTAGCCCTCATTGGTCCCCTTTCCCAGGTGTCCCTTCATGGCGTGCAGCCTGCATAGCCCTAGGTGGCAGCTCCAAGCATATATGCATTAATTTCAGTGAGTTAACCTGTACACTTTTGGCAAGATGAACACAGAAAATTAAGAGATTAAGGGCCCTCCACGAGTGTATGCCCCAAAATGAACCTGCCATTGCCTCAGACTCCAGGTGCCTCTTGGAGCACCTTGTTGCACCAAGTGTGAGTTTAAAGACCATTGACTCGTTCTAGTTCTGGCTTTACAGTTCTGGTGTTTAAAGATAGGTACTTCTGTATAATGCCCCTGAACACAATGTGCACAACCGAAGAAATCCGTTCTCGCGCTGGAGAAGAGAACTGGCTGTGCTCAACAGCTTTGTTTCCACTTGGTACCTTCCTGATGGATCTTCAAGGGCAATCTTGGCTTTACATGATTTACGCTATATGTGCTAACTTTAGAACGTAGCATCTCTGTACTGCCTCAGTGGGTTTGTGTTTCCTGCGTGCCCAGTGTCCCATGGTTAGGCAAGTGGGGGGAAGAAGGGGAGGGGATTCTCACCATCCCAGCAGTTTGGGTGATGGGTGGGAGGAGAATCGTTGGATTTCAGCAGCTCTTTGGATGCATCACGTGGGGTTAATGGTGTCAGGCAGAGTCACACAGCCTGGCTCTGCATCAACCCATCTCCAAGTCCAGTTGATGTTCTAGTTCCCTCTCTGAGAATACCAATAAACCTCTGTTTCCCCACAGGCCTGCCCCCACCCCACCCCATATCTGCCAGAACTTGAGTGTGGGTAGGAGGCAAGGCCCAGCCCTGATTGCTACATTACAGACACACCTAGTGGCTGGGAGCCAGCCTCGTGGGTTCAGAGAGGGAATGCGGGATTTGAAGGGTTGCACACTGGGGCCTTGGGACCTTGGTGAACACCTAGGTGAAAAGCCTAAAATCTTTGAAGAGAAAAGGAGCTGGGATGTGGGGTATTGGGAGGCAGAATTCGGGGCATCCCTATCCCTTCCTTTCCTGTGCCTCTGCCAATGTTACTATCACACCCCAGAAAGCAGCCACGTTGTCCAGCAGGTCTGGTTTCTTCCTTTGCCACCCACTTTTTGTCCCTGTGTATCCTTTGCTTTTTAAACTACCAGGAAGACTTCCTGGATCAATCCCACTGAATTCTGATCCCTCCTCCCATTCTCTCATTCACAAATACTGAGCAGCTATTTTGGCTCTTGGCACTGGGAATTCAAGATAGATAAGATACCTGTACTGTGGAGCTTATGTTCCAGTGGAGAAGACAGATCATAATCTAATTTTTTTAAATTAAGGAACAAGATAACTTCATAGAATGACAATTATGGGGAGAAAATAAAACAGGTGCAATGTGATTGTGATCGGGGAGGTATCCTTGGTTCCGCTGGCTGGGTGGGGGAACATTTGAATGTAGACCTAAAGTAATTAAAGCTCCAGTCTTCTGAAGACCTTGAGCTGTGGGGAGAGATAGCAGCGGTGTTCCTTGAGAGCTTCTCCCAGCAGGTCTGGGTTGACAAGGAAGAGGGAGGCGGGAGCTGGATCATCTCTAAGCCACCATGAGGATTTGGGATTTCATTCTATGGCTACTGAAAAACTTGTGGAGGATTCTGAGCATGGATCCTTCCTGGCTGTCATGGGAGAATGGATTTTAGGGAAAAATGAAAGTCAGAGGCTGATTCAGAGGTCCAGGAAGGAGAAAGGGACATCCTGCCCTTTTATTAGAGAGTCCTTTACACCAGAGGGCCTTTGCCTGCTTCAGGTGGCACTTTGAACTTTAAAGGGCTGCCTTGAGCCCTTTGGACCAGGAATACCCTGACAGTCTAGAACCATGTTGACCACCTCAACGTCTCCTGCTGTCCCTCAGGGAGTGGCTCCAGGAGACCTGAGTTCCAGCTCTTTCTGATTCATCACCCACACTCCAGGAAGCTAGCTGTCAGTCAGCCAAAGAATTGAGTGTCTGCCTGGGGAGAGCTGGGTTCTCCTCCCTGTGGCTTCCAGGAGGTACTACAAGGCCCTCCCTACACAGCTGAAATCCAAGACAGACACACCTTGGAGGACAGGCACACCTTGGAGATAATTGCAGGTTGGGTTCCAGACCACCACAATAAAGCAAGTAATGCAATAGAATAAGTCCAATGAATTTTTAAATTTATTTCTAAAATATTATTAAAGATTTACTTATTTGTTTTAGAGAGAGAGAGAGCATGAGTATGGGGAGGATCAGAAGGAGATGGAGAGAGAATCCTCAAGCAGACTCCCCGCTCAACAAGGAGCCCATCGCAGGGCTTGATCCCAGGACCCTGAGATCATGACCTGAGCCAAAACCAAGAGTTGGATGCTCAACTGACTCAGCCACCCAGGCACTCCATTGAGTCAAATGAAGTTTTTGGTTTCCCAATGCACATAAAAATATGTTTATACTGTAGTCTAGTAAGTATGCAATAGCATTATGCCTTAAAAAAACAAGATACATATCTTAATTTTAAAAAACACTTTATTGCTAAAGGATGCTAACTATCAAGTGAGCTTTCAGCAAAGTGTAATCTTTTTGCTGTGGAGGGTCTCGCCTCAATGTCCATGGCTGCTGACTGATCAGGGTCATGGTTGCTGAAGGCTGGGGTGACTGTGGCAGTTTCTTAAGACAAACTGAAGTTTGCTGCATCAATTGACTCTTCCTTTCATGAACAATTTCTCTGTAATATGTGATGCCTTTGGATAGCATTTTACCCACAGTAGAACTTCCTTCAGAACTGGAGTCAGGCTTCTCAAATTCTGCTGCTGCTTTATCAACTAAGTCTGTGTCATAGTCTAAATCTTTTGTTGTCATTACAACGATCTTCACAGCATCTTCACCAGGAGTTGATTCCAACTCAAGAAACCGCTTTCTTTGCTCATTCATAAGCAGCAGCTCCTCATCCCTTCAGTTTGATCATGAGATCACACAATTCAGTCCCATACTCAGGCTTTACCTCCAATTCGAGTTCTCTTGCTGTTTCCACCACATCTGCAGTGACTTCCTCCACTGATGTCCTGAACCCCTCAAAGTCATCTACAAGGGTTGGAATCAGCTTCTTCCAAACCCCTGTACATGTTCATATTTTGACCTCTTCCCATGAATCACAGATATTCTTAATGGTATCTAGAACAGTGAATCTCTCCCAAAAGGTTTTCAATTTATTTTGCCCAGATCCATCAGAGGAACCACTATGGCAGCTATTGCCTTACAAAATGTTTTTTTTTTTTATGACATCGCTTTTTAATTGAAGGACAAAAGTTGGTCACATTCAGAGATAAGTGGGCCTCATGCAGATAGTTAAAACCATCCTTCTCTTTCTTGGTTAACCATCTCTTAATTTCAAGTAACATCCATGAGTTCTTTAGGACTATCTGAAATTGTCCTCTGAGGAACTCCACCACACCACCTCGTAACACACATGACCACACGCACTGCTGGACGGCGTCTCACTGGATATCATCACCATACAGATCTTCAAAATCATTTTAAAAGTCTGCATGAACTGCCTTCTCATTGGCTGCCAAGTCCATCAGAAGCCCCGTGCTGCCTCCTGCCTTGTCCAGGTCCACGTAGGGCCCGGCGCCCTCAGGGAACATATCGTCCACTGCCCGCTTCATCTTGCCTGCTGGGCCTCCCGCCTCCCCGGCCCACTTCCGGCCCACCTCACAAAATATTTCTTAAGTAATAAGACTTGAAAGTCACAATGACTCCTTGATCCATGGGCTGCAGAATGGATGTTGTGTCAGCAGGCATGAAAACATGAATCTCATTGTCCATCTCCATCAGAGCTCCTGGGTGACCAGGTGCATTGCCTGTGAGCAGTAATATTTTGAAAGCAATCCCTTTTTTCTGAGCAGTAGGTCTCAGCAGTGGGCTTAAAATATTCAGTAGACCACATTGTAAACAGATGTGCTGTAATCCAGGTTTTGTTATTCCATGTATAAAGCCCAGGCAGAGTAGATTTAGCATAATTCTTTCGAGCCCTAGGATTTTCAGAATGGTCAATGAGCAGTGGCTTCAACTTAGTTACCAACTGCATTCGCCCCTAATAAGAGAGTCAGCCTGTGCTTTGAAGCTGTGAAGCCAGGCATGACTTCTCGCCAGTTTTCCAAGTCCTAGATGGCATCTCCTTCCAGTAGAAGGCTGTTTCATCTATATTGAAAATCTGTTGCTCAAGTCCTTCAGGAATGACCTTAGCTAGATCTTCTGGGTCACTGGCTGCAGCTTCTACATCAGCACTTGCTGCTTCACCTTGTGATTTTTTTTTTTAATGTCATGAAGACAGCTTCTTTCCTTAAACCTCATGAACCCACCTCTGCTAGCTTCCAGCTTTTCTTCTGCAGCTTCCCCACCTCTCTCAGCCTTCACAGAATTGAAGAGAGTCAGGGCCTGGCTCTGGATCAGGCTTTGGCTTAAGAGAATGTTGTGGCTGGTTTGAACTTCTATCCAGACCACTGAAATTTTCTCCGTATCAGCACCAAGGCTGTTTGCTTTCTGATCAATCATGTGCTTACTAAAGTAGCACTTTTCATTTCCTCATGTACTTTTCTTTTGCACTCACGAACGGCCAGCTGGAGCAGGAGGCCTAGCTGCCGGCCTGTCTCAGCTTTCCACATGCTTTCCTCACCAAGCTTAGGTATTTCTAGCTTCTGATTTAAAGTGAGAGACATGCGACTCTTCCTCTCACTTGAACACTTTAAGAGGCCAGTGTAGGATTATAAATTGGCCTAAGTTCTTTTCTTTTTCTTTTTTTTGTTTTTTTTTAAGATTTATTTCTTTATTCCAGAGTAGGGGAGGAGTAGAGGGAGAGAGAATCCTAAACAGACTGCTTGCTGAGCGTGGAGGCCAACATGGGGCTCGATCCCACGACCCTGAGATCAGGACCCAAGCCAAAATCAAGAGTCGGACACTTAACTGACTGCACCACCCAGGCACGCCAGTTGGCCTAATTTCAATATTGTTGTCTCAGGGAATAGAGAGGCCCAAGGAGACTAGAGAGATGGGAGAACGGCCAGTGGAGCAGTCAACACACACATGTATGGATTAAGTTTGCTGTCTTAAATAGGTGCAGTTTGTGGTGCCCCACAATAATTACAATAGTAACATCAAAGATCAGGATCACAGATCACCATAACAAATATAATAACAATGAAAAAGTTGGAAATATTGAGAGAATTACCAAAATGTAACACAAGAGATGTGAAGTGAGCAAATACTATTGGAAAACTGGTCCCAATAGACTTGCTTGATGCAGGGTTGCCACAAAGCTTCAGTTTGTAAAAGACTTTAATATCCGCAAAATGCAATAGAGCAAAGCATGATAAAATGAGGTATGTCTCCAAAGCAGTAGCCCCAATTTAAGGACAAAAGTGAGAGTAGGATGCAGAGCAAAGGAATAGTCTTCATCTTTCTCTGATCCAGATGGGTTTGATCAAGACAGTTTCCCCAAGTTCATTTTGGACCAGGTTGTTTTTGGTTTTGTTTTTTTTTTTTCATTTATTCATCAACTATTTGAGGCCCACCCTTTGTCAGGCCCTGTGGTCAGTGCTGGGGATGGAGCGATGACCAAGGCAAACAGGAGCTGTGCCCTCAGGGAACTTAGAGTCTCCGAGGGAGTCACCTACGCTAGCAGGGTGCTTCCTGTCCTCCTTTTACTTCCTGGGTCCCTGCAGGAATGTCGGGGATGAATGGTGAGGGCTCCCTAATATGGGCACATTATATGGCCTTGATGGGACTTTGACTCAGAGACTCTTAAGTGCAGACTCTCCAGGCCTGTCTGCAGAGTTCCTAGGCTTGGGATAAGCCTGGCCTCAGCCTGAGCCAAGAACCCCTGCCTGTTTCCTTGGCACATTAATGAAGTAGAAGTTTCTGCCACCCCCTCTGCATCCCGGAGACACAGAGCCACTGCATATGATAAGGCACTGGGTTGGGTATGAGCCGCTTGCCCACAACTTCCTAAGCACATGGCCTCATCCATACCTCCGTGTGTTTACAAGGCTGAGGCATGTGCTCTGCTAGCCCCTGGCCCCTGTTCTTGCCCCCTTCCTAACCCTCTGGGACTGGCCTCCTCTCTTGAAAAGCCTCTTTACTGCCACCTCCTAAGGTGAATGACTTCCCTGTTGCCTTTTCAGGCTAGCAAAACACCTTTGAGTGCCTCAGCTTCGGGAGCATGGCATTCAGATGCAGGCTGGGCCAAGATGATGTTTTACAGATGGAGAAACTGAGGCACAGTGAGATCAGCTAGCTACTGCTTGTCAGGACCACCCAGGTCTTACCTCTCTCAGTCCCCCATTTGGTATACCACTCTCAGCAGGAAGGCACATTATCTGCCCCGATCACTTCCATTCTCCCTGATCCGGGCCATCAGGATAACATGAAAGAACACGGCATGAGAAATCTTAAGGAAATAAGATTCATGTTTTATTTCCACAAAGAAATCCCAAAGCAGGAAGCTTCTCCTGAAGAACTGTCACAGTGACTTCAGGTCACAAAACAGAGTAGGTGAAGAAAGTGGCAGGTTTATCCGATGAGGTTTCTGGACAAGGAGACCCCACAGTTCAGTTGGAAGAAACGAGGGACAGACAGACCAGGTTCAACCTGGAAAAAGCAGGTGTCAGCACCCAGACCAAGCCTGACACAGGGAGAGAGTTGGGGGTGGGGCACAGTTGTGCTCCTTGATGGCTGATGTTGTTCAGGACCTCAGTTATGATTGGAAATAATTTTCTAGAAGAAAAGAAAGAACAAACAGTAGAATGTGGCTGCTCCTGAATGTGTTGAAACCGGGTATCCTTTCATCCAGCCTCTACGCTCCCAGTTTTTTGGTGTCCTGCCTGTTTCACCTGCATGTTCCCTTACTCCTGCTTCTCCCTGAAACAGATTTTGTGGTTCTGCCAAGTTTATCTTTTGCCCCTTCCCCACTGGCGACTCACTTCCTCCTGCCTTTGAGCCTTTCTCTGCAGTTACCCCAGACCCTTCTGTCCTGTCCCTCTCCTCCACCTCCCCTTATGGCTGTCCCTGCATGGCCCTGCCTCTGGCAGGCCTCCACTCAGCGCTCAGAGGGTGCTTTCCGAGTGTCCTTGGTCATTTCCTGATGAGTCTTTCTCCACGCCCCACGCTGGGGTCTCCTTCTCGATGCCTTTAGAACATCCACCCAAAGCAAAGCGAATGCCAAGATCCCAGCCCTGCCCCTGGAGTGGCTGTGCCTCATCTCCTGGATGCAGGCTTGCACTGCTCACTCTGACACTCACCTACCAGAACTTCACCCACTGCAGCAGGCCAGGGCGCACCTGGGAAGCCTGCAGGACAGGGAGAACGTCTGAGTGGCCATGGCCATGGCCCTGGCCTCAGGGAGAACGTCTGAGTGGCCATGGCCATGGCCCTGGCCCTGCATACCCTCTGGCCCCAGACCCCTTCTCTCAGGAGCCATATTTTCTCTGCCCCACTACTCACCGAGGAAGAAGGCGTGGCTCCCCCCTGGAAAGAGATCAGAGGAGGTGATGTGGGGCTACAGTGACCTCTGCCATGTCTTCGGGGCCCAGGGGCAGGCTCAGACCCAGATTATCTCGGAAGTCCTTGGGTCTGACTATGGACTGAATGGACTTTCTTTCAAAGCAGATTTATCATCCTAAGTACATTTACCCAAGATGAGCACACACTGGCCAAGCGGAGTGAACAGAAGGTAGATAGGTAGATAGGTGTCCTTCTGCCTGCTAGGTGGATGGATAGAAATTGGCCACAAATCACTGGCGAGTGGATACCCACGGGCAGTGTTAGCTGCTTCTTTACCTGCTTCCAGTCAGGAGGTGACTCCTGATCTCTCAGCAGAAGTCCTGTCCCTGAGGCCAGGGGCTTCCTTGTTCTGAGAGATGGAGGGAAATAGCACCTGTTTTTTCTTCACCAGCAAAATTAGTATTTAGCATGTTCATTTACTGAATTTATAAGATTGCTTTCTTTGCAACTGAACGAAACAAAAGTCTCAGGGTTGTTTTGTTTTGTTTTGTTTTTTTCTGTTATTTCCTTTGTAGAACGAAGCATTAATTTTCCCACCAACCACAAGTTTCTGGGCAAGCCTCCCCTAAGTGTTAGTGTGCCCCCCTCTCGCCCTCCCTCCCCCCACCCCCCACGAAAGTCAGCAGTTAAAGAGGTGGAGAGAGCAGACACTACTACATGGGAAGGCTGCTAGTTTGGCTGTGTGTCATGTGAGGTTTTTTTAGAGCTGTATATCACTCTTTGAGAGGATGTTGGTTCCCAGTTTTCTCCAGGGCATGTGACATAGCTGCTGCCCCCTTGTAACCTTTTCTGAGTGGGTGGGTGTGGAGAACATTGAACCTCCCACCCTCCACTTCCAGATGGCTCTCAGGGAGCCCGAGTCTCCCTACACAGGGGCGAGACATGACTTTCAAAATGAACAGGATTCGGCCTCAGCTAAGCCTGGCCGTGAAAGCCTCCCTCCCTCACCCCCCATGCAGAGACCCCAGTGGGGAAACAGGGCAGTTGGAGTCTTACCTTAGAGGGGATCTTGGCTGAGTACTGCCCACCAGAGGGAGTAGGGTATGCCTGCTGGTTATAGGTGTTCTGTGGAAAAAAGCCAGGTGGGGAGGGGGCGGGGGGAGGGGAGTGTTGGTAGAAGAGAAAGGATGAGGGCATTTTGCTGTGGAATAAATACCCTGGCTCCTGGCCTGGGCCAGACCTGTCTCTAAGCCCCCGCTTTCCCTCCTTGTGTCATGCATTTTTTTCTATAGAATCTTCCTTCAGCCAGCCAGAGCCCACAGTCTCACCTCACTTATAGTCCTAGTCCAAATGGCCCTCCTTTCTCCTTCCCTGGTACCTCTCCCAGCTCCTCAAGTGTTACTCGGGAGATGAAGGCAGGAGACCAAGGAAATGAGTGAGGTTTTTTGTGTTTTTTTTAAGATTTTATTTATTTGGGGCGCCTGGGTGGCTCAATTGGTTGGGCGACTGCCTTCGGCTCGGGTCATGATCCTGGAGTCC
>NC_138384.1:37645968-37667458 GCF_054177405.1 Leptonychotes weddellii
GAGTGGCAGGCAGAGGGAGAGGGAGAAGCAGGCTTCCCGCTGAGCAGGGAGCCGGATGCGGGGCTCGATCCCAGGACCCCGGGATCATGACCTGAGCCGAAGGCAGACGCTTAACCGACTGAGCCACCCAGGCGCCCCATGAGTGAGGTTTAAATCAGGTGGTCAGGTGGCAGATGTCTTACCTTAGAAGTCACACGGCCACCTCTTGCCATCCTGAGCCAGACTGAGAAAACAACAGAATGGGGGTGTGGAGGAAAGCGAATTTCAGATTGGCCAGCCCTGAGAACCAGACCGAGAGGGACCTGGGGCCATCAAAGGCAGTCTGAGGGCAGAGCGACTCACCTGACCGGCACTGCCCGACCTCTTCTGGAGCAAGGACGCATCAGCACCCTGGAAGGGAGAGAGCCGCCATGAGGGTGTCCTTGTCCAAAGTCCTTTGGGTCCTGCCAGACTCACGGGGCTCCAGCAGCCTGCTGCCTAGGCTCTGCCCTCCTGTGGGAGCACCAGCACCCACGCACCCCACCACACCCCTCTCCATGGTCCAGGATCAGCAGTGCCTCCAGAGAAGGCAGTGAGCCTAGAGGACACTGATGACCCCGATAGATACAGGACAGATTTCTACACTCAGTGTAGGGGAGCGAGGCACCCCCACCCGCACCCGTGCATCTGGAGCTTTGGCAGGCCGGCCTGGGACTGAGCAGGAATGGCAAGTGAGCGGTGCCCACACGGCTCCCTTGGGGCAGACACGGCGCCTCAGCCCCAACCCACCTTCTGCCGACACCAAACCCTGCTCCCTCCTTAGCCCTATAATTCCTGTTCACAAACACTGTTCCCATAGGGTTCCTGGAAGGATGGGCTGTTATCGTCAGCAAACAGAGGCAAAGTGAGGTGATTAGATTGGCACTGGGCTGAAGGAGAGAGAGAAAGGGGAGAAATGCAAGATGATGGGCATCAAGCCACGTGAGACACAGCGCCAGTGCATGGGCCATCCCCCGTACCCCCACCCCCAGTCAGGGCAAGTGGAAAATTCTCAGCAGCAGGAGAGTTTAGCTTCTGCAACCACCACTTCTCCACTTGGAACCCCCATTCCCACCCCCACACACACACATACACACAGGGTTAGGATGTTCCTCCTAACTGTGACTTAACTCCCATTGAATTTTAGCCCCACTCTTAGCCCTAACACTGAGGTCACAAACTGCTTGACCACAGGCTTCCGGGCATTTTTTGCTTGGCCTGCATTTTTAAATTAAATTAGTTGTGAACAGTTAAAAATCATATTTCCATCAGACGACATGGCCACACTGGTCATTCATGAGTGCATGACAACACGCACCTGGAGGGCCCTGACCTCCCCCTTTGCGTGGCCCCACCTGTCCAGCCTCATGTGCCTGGTCCACACAGATGAGTGAGTGGGCAACCTTTGCGTCAGTGCCCAAAGGCCACTGGCCATGAAGAATTAAGATGTGGCCTTCTGCAGGACCCCTCCTTCCCAGAACCCAGATATTCAGACCTTCTGCACCTGCTCACTCTTAACCATGGCCTGACCTGCTCCCCTCGTGCTTCCTGTTTCCTTTCAGCTTTCCTCCCTAACACCCCTTTCCCAGTTCTGAGAGTTGACCCCAGCTCCAGGCTCCTCTCTTCCCCACCTCGTGTCCCCTGCCTGTTCACCCTGCAGTACCCACCCAGCTGAGGCTCCCCCTGAGCCAGGCCACGCCCAGCAGGACCAGCAGCAGAGCAGAGACAGTGGCTGGCTTCATGTTCCTGTGCCTGTGGACTGCCCACCCTACTCCTTTTCTAGTGACTCACTGGCTTCTCTCTCCTACCCCACCCCCACTTAGTGTTGCAGAAAGGGAGGAGAGTGGGAAGGGAGGGAGGTGGCCTCCCTCAGCAGGGAAGGTAAGCAACAGGGACTGAATGCAAGCCATTGCCAAGAGCCCAGATCCCATGTCCCCAGATTTGGGCTTCCTGATCCCAAAACGAGAGGTTCTGCCACCCTTACCTCAATAATGGCTTTCCAGTTCAGGAAAGGGGTGTTGTGTTTGAAATCCTAGAGGGAGGAGAAGACAGGAGTGGGCCTCAGAGCAGGGAGTGTGGCAGCTTGTTGGAAAGTTTCAAGCTCCTGTGCAAGAACGGGTTTTGGTGCCTGGGTGTGGTTTGGGGTTAGATGAAGATAAGCATACCGGAGGTTGAGGGTGTTAGCACTTCTGATGGTATTCGGGTGAGATTACCCATCTCAAAAATGAAAAGAGGGCGAATTTTGTGACAGGTGGGCTGGAGCTTGAGGAGGTGGGGAGAGGGACAGATGACCAGATCCCCAGTCCTCTGAAAAGTGAGAGTTCTCCTACCTCCCAGAGTCGGCTGAAGTAGAGCAGGGCGCGTGTGCTGGGGCGTGGGACTTGGCCCTGTAGAGGAAAGGTTGGGTGCAGGTGAGCAGGAAGCATGGCCCCTTGCTCACCTACACCCCTATTCCTGATACCACCGTCGCTCAGCCTTCAGAATGTAATTGTGCCTAAGGTTTGAGGGGAAGCTGGGTGTCTTTTAGGGACACCAGAAAACTGCTTTTGGAAGCAGAGGGAGAGCGATTAGATCTCTGGAGCCGCTAACCAGCTCCCCTCACCCCCACACACACCACACTCTTCACTCTCCCTGCTTCTCCAGCCTCTGGCAGAACCTCACTGCAGCCAAACCTTGAGGACCGGGACCTGCCCCCAGAGCTTCCCGCCTTCTTACCTGCCCTTCCACCCCCAGCCCATTTGCCGAAGCTATGGGGCTGCGGTTGACCCTTCCAAACCCCCTGGAACAACAATGGAGACGTAAGAAAGGAGCAGAGACCAGGAGTGTGAGGCAGCTACGGTTTATTTCAAGGGTAAGGGTTGAGATTAGTGGTGGGGTAGTGGGGTTTTAAGAAGGGGTGGGGGGTTCCCATCCATCTGGTAGCACCTTGTCTGGAGGTCATGGGGTACGAAAGCTCCTCTGGTCCTGGGCAAAGAAATAAGTTCTAAGAGGGAGCTCAAGGAATAAGAATTCAGGGCCTAATTGGCCAATCAGGGGTGGATTAGGCCTCTGCTCCTGAAATCCGCGTGGATCTTTTTGCCCATGGCTGTCATCCAGCCAAATCCAGATATTCCAGTTTGGGATGAAACACCTCATACTTGCCAAGAACTGTTACGTATAGTCTCCCTGTTGTCGCTGCTCACTCTGGCCCCAGTGCTCAGCTCCCTCCCTGTGAAGGCGATGGGCCTTCTGTTCTCCTCTCTGCCTGTCTCTGGCCTGCCCCTCTTCCTAGATCGGCTCCTGGGGGAGCTGCCCCAAATGGATCCTGCCTAACTGTGAGCGCTCCCTTTACTGCCCACCCCCAGATGTGCAAGAATGTTCACTGCCTTCCTGGCCCCCAGGAAGTATCAGTCTGTGCCTCTGACCCTAAGTTCCTCATGCTCTGGGGCCTCATCTACCCCAGGTCCATGGTAAAGAGCCTCCCGCCTACCAGAGACCATTCTCTCTAAAACAGAAACAGTTGGGGCACCTGGGTGGCTCAGTCAGTTAAACATCTGCCTTCCGCTCGGGTCATGATCTCAGGGACCCAGGATTAAGCCCCGCATGGGCTCCCTGCTCAGCGGGAAGCCTACTCTCCCTCTGCCTGACGCTCCCCCTGCTTGTGTGCTCTCTCTGACAAATAAATAAATATAATCTTTAAAAAAAATTAATAAAGCAGAAACAGTCCATTTGGCTCCTTTAGTTCATCCAAACCTGCACCACGCTGCGCCTGGGAACCTGCCTCCCACATCTTTCACTCTCCCACCTTCTTCCCCAAGTTGCAGACTTGGCCTTGCCTGAGGGTAGGGCTTTCTCTTCACCTCCCTGTCTACCACCACCTTGTCTCCCCCACAAGTTTTAGAGGGCAGGGAGCCTTATCTTTCTTCTTTTACGGTAAGGGTCCGAAGCCCAGCTGCTGGGGTGGCTGTGCCGGGCAGCAGCCTGTGGCACCTGGAGAGAAGCAGCCTCTTGTCTGTCAGAGGAGCTCGAGCTCGAGGAAAGAGGGCCCCCCATTGCCTCATTTTTCAAGAGAAGCCAGAATTCCGAGTGTTTTATAAACCTCTCAGTTTTTAAACTTTGGCAACTAATTCATAGTGTCTTTAAAATTTAAAAAAAAAAAAACAATGGATCAAACAAAGCACATCAGTGGGCCGTCAATTGCAACTTCTGCCTTTGGTGTTTGTTCCTGCTGTTGGTCTGCCTTTGCTCTGGAGGCGCGTCTGCTATTCAGGTGTCAAATCAGCCTGGCCAGGTTCCCCTGAACATGGGAGGGGTGGGCAGGGGGGGAGGGAGAGAGGGGTTCTGGGCCCCAAGTGCCTCCTAAACTTATGCACACCCAGGGCCCAGAATGCCTGGCACGCGGCAGGCACTGGGCACATAATTGCTTCCTTTCCCTTCTCTCTCAGCGTCAGTCCTCCTGGGGCCTTTAGCTCCTCCTGACTGCTCAGTCCGCCCCCTACCCTGCCTCTGCTACCTCTCTGGTTTCCTGAGGACTAGGCCTCCTCACTCTCCCCTTAATCTTCCAGGTCTCGTTGGAGAAACTGAGGTTCACGCCTGCTCAGTCTGCACACTGAGACATGAAAGAGGCCCATTCCTTCCTCATCCTGGACTCCCAGCTGTTTCCAAACCACCCCCTCTTCTCAGCTCTGCCTCCTTCCTCTTTGTTTTTGTCCTTTTTTTAAGCACTGGACAAAACACCCTTCTAGTGCCATCATCGTTTTCCCCAGCTCCCCACTCGGGGGGTTAGCAGTTAGCTTTCTTCTGTTTCCCTCTCCCACAGAGATCGAATGGTACAGCCTTCCAGCCCTTACCTTGTTTATGGCATCCCAGTTAATGAAACCCAGCTTGGATTTAAAATTCTGCAGAGATTAAAAAAAAAAAAGATGGAAAATGGCAAATTGAGTTGTGACGTAATGTAATGTTGGCTCAGGGCCTCCAGGCAAGAGGTCAAGGGCCATCTGATGTTCGGTCCTTCTGGAAAGAGGACTTCAGCCTAAAGGGCAGAGGGACAGAGCTTTGCTTTTCCAAAGAGTGAGCAGAGAGATCTTGCATGAACTCACCTTCCAGAAAGTGTCAAAGTTGAAGAGCCCAGGAGACGTCTGAGAGTTCTAAGGAACCGAAAAGAAAGGGGATGAGAGTAGGAACCCACCCTGTGAGCAAAAGGCAAGGGCAGAAGCTCTGGGGGTCAGGAGGGGAGGCAGGGATTGCTTGACACCATGGTCCCGGCCAAAGGTGGGGCAATGCCTCCACTCACCAAGGTATTGATCCCACTGACAACATCACCTCTTACTGGACCCTTGCCTCTGGGTAGGAAGGAGGGACTACTGTTCAAGCCCTGTGCCTCCTGTCATGCATACCACCTATCAGCCTGGCTCCTGGCCCACCATCTCTGCCTTTGCTCAAGCTCTGTGTACTCTGTGTAAAGCCACCTCCTCTCCTTTTTCACATAGCAGCTAGGAAACCCCACCTTCTTGGAATGATTTGCCACTTATTCCTAGAATAACCCTGCCCAGTCCCTTGAATCATATTCCTATTCTGCCTCCCCCAGAGCCTGTCCCCAAAACACTGCTGGGAGCTAATGTGTAATCAGCCCCACCATCCGCCTAGCACAGTGCCTTATCCGGCCACATTTCCTGTGTGGAGACATCTCCCCTTGACGGATGAGGGAAGCAAACTCAGAGCTGTCCAGCAGCGTGCCTCATGATCTGTCTCCTTGTCAGACTCCAGTGTCCGGATCTTGAACCACCTTGCTCTGGTTATGATGCAGAAAGCTCTGCAGTAACTGTGGGGTTGAGCAAGGTAGGTTTTGCCGTTCCCATTTTACCCAAGAGGAGGCCCAGACTCAGAGAGGTCAACTGCCCTGCCTGAAGATGCACAGATGACAGGTGAGACAGCTGTCCTCTGAACCCCCATCTTCTAACTCAGAGGTCACTGCTTTCCACTTCTCAACACTTCTTAAGTATGGTTTCCAAAAATAGCCCCTTGACCATTCTCCTGTTACTTACGGCTATGTTTCCCCTCACAGTGATAATACACAGTGATGATCACAGTTTGAAGAAGGGAGAGAATGGATGAACCAAGGAGACAGGGATTCCAGACCCTTGTCTGGTCTCCTGGTGGTCACTCACCACAGAGAGCAACTTGCAAGAAGATACTGATGTTTCTGTTTCTTTTCCCCATCCCTTAGCATTCTGTCCCCACACTCCACCACCCCTTCTCCTAAAGCCATCCCTGCTTACCTGATAATTGTCTTGGGGGCCCCCAACCAGGCGACTGCCCTCTTTGCTTATTTCCTGCGGAGAGAGAAAATGGAGAAGAGTCACTGAGGAAGCAGGGAACATGCAGGATGAGAGAGTAGGATAGTAGGATGTGGGCCAGGGACTCCTGAATCAGGGGACTGAGGCACAAACACAGCAGATTTCCCAGAGCCCCAAGAGAGGCTCTTCTCCCTGGCAAATCTTGTTTCAACTTCCTGTGGATTGGGTTATTGCTCACTTACAATACTTATTGGCAACATAACCATCTCTTTATATTCACTTCTGCAAACTTCCCAAAATCCAACAGGAAGGGCCTTTGCCACAAAAGTATCTGAATTGTCCCCTGGTTTTGAGGCAGAAGCCAGCCAGACTGTTGGACTAAACTGATTCAGACTGCAGGACACAGTCTGGGCGGATGTGTTGCATTGGTCAGAAAGGGGACGCTGGCTGGAGAGTCAGCAGGAGCCTAGGTGGCACAGAAGTCATCTGGTTCCTCTCCTCCTAAGTTAGAGGGAGGCGCCTCTTGAGTCCCACTTTCCCGGGACTGAGATGAATTCCCCGAGGTAAGATCAAGACCAGCCTGCGGTGCGGGACTATCTGCACTGTTAGCATTGCTACTGCAAAGTTGACCTCCATCCCATCTCCCGCCACCAGTCTCTACTCTCAAGGCCGGTCATCTCCTTACCCTGATGTCACCATAGCCACCAGAGCCTCCCTGTCCTCCTCCAAAGCCCTGAGGGATGAGACAATGCAACAGAGATCATTGTTTTAGATCTTAGGTCCGTCCCTGCACCTTTATGTACTGATTTAATACAGTTCCTCTAAAAATCCTCATGGAATTCTTTTTTGGAACTGGTCAAAATAATCTTGGAATTCGTCTGGAAGAATAAATGTTTAAGAATAGGTGAGAGGGCGCCTGGGTGGCTCAGTCGTTAAGCGTCTGCCTTCGGCTCAGGTCATGATCCCAGGGTCCTGGGATCGAGTCCCACATCGGGCTCCCTGCTCGGCGGGAAGCCTGCTTCTCCCTCTCCCACTCCCCCTGCTTGTGTTCCTGCTCTCGCAATCTCTCTCTCTCTGTCAAATAAATAAATAAAATCTTTAAAAAAAAAAAAAAAGAATAGGTGAGAAAACACTGGAAAAGACAGGCAACAAAGGAGGACTTGTACTGGCAAATATTAATGTACCATAAAGAAAGCAGCATCACAGAACAGATGAGTCAGTTTAACCAAATAGAACTCCCAGAAGCTTTCCCAAAATATGAAGGTATTTACAAGTGACGTTGTACATCAGTGGTGTAAATAATTCAATGCGTGTGGCTGGGAACACCAGTTAAATATCTAGGGGGGTGCAGGGGGCACTTATACTTTGCCGGTCCCTCCCTCCTGTTTTTATCTGGTTTTCCCTTCATTAGAGAGCACATAGCTCTGATCCAAAGTGTGGCGCAAGTCTAGCTGAACTGAGGAATGGGACTAGATTGTATACAGCAAAGTAAAGCCCAGATATATTAAAGAGTTAAATAGAAAAAATGAAAGTATAGATGTATTAGTAGTTCTAGAAGAAAATATAGGCCTTTTTCTTTTCAAGAGCAGAAACCGTAGAAGAAGAGACTGGTATATTTGACTACATATTTAAGACTTTGATACACAAAACACTAAAAAAGAGTTACAAGCTGGGAGCTTTCCTAACACCTGTCTACCCATAGAGGTTAGTATCCTTAATATCCAAGGAGCCTAATATTCAGAGAGCCTTCTCCCCATCGGCTGCGTGCACACCAGCGGACATCGGCCTTGCCCAGAACCTGGTAGAAACCAAAATCTCAGCCCCACCCCAGGCCTGCTGACTCAGAACCTGCATTTTCACAAGACCTCTAGGTGATTCATGGGGACCTTAGCATAACACTTCCTCTTGTCAGTGCTGCAGGTGCTGACAGGAAGCCCAGATTTCCAGAATGACTAGGAGAGAAGTGTACCCATTCCAAACCCAGTTTCCAAATGCTATCAAAGAGGTCACGGTATTCTGTTCACTGGCCGGGTGGGTGTAGGTCGTTTGAAGTGATTGTTTCTAAAAAGGACTGGTTTCTATGTAATTTTTCACAGCCCCATCCACGGTATAAAGTGAGGCACATCACATAAGGATTTGCAATTATTACTTTGGAGATTGTTAATATTTGTAGGAGTATGTGTTTGGTTTCTTCCCCATGGAAGGGGCTGGGATGGAGGTTAGCCTTAGGAGTGGTGCCAAGCAGGAGTGGGCACAGTCCCAAGTTTGGCTCTCACCTGACCCCCAGATCCTCCGGATATGCGGACTTCATTCCCTGGGCTGTCACACTGTGAGAGAGACAGAGACAGCTTTCCCTCTGTTGCCACCGAGAGACACCAATCCCAGCCCCCACACTGCTAGCCCACAGCCGCCCCACCTCAGCCCATTCTCAGCTCTGGCCGGTGCTCTCCCAGCTCCCCCATCATCCGAGGGGCCTTAGCACCCCTTATTTCCCCTCCCCTTCAGGGAAAGGAGGCCGATCTGTGAAAGTGTATGCTCAGCAGACACTCACCCCGGGTTTATTTCCGCCGCCACTTCCGCCGCCACTGCTACCCGAGGAAGAGCCGGTATTGTGTCCCTACGAGGGGAAGCAAGAGTCCACACAGCAACTTTTTTTATTATTATTAAAGATTTTATTTATTTATTTGATAGATAGCACAAGTAGGCAGAGAGGCAGGCAGAGGGAGAGGGAGAAGCAGGCTCTCTGCTGAGCAGGGAGTCGGGCGTGGGGCTCAATCCCAGGACCCCAGGATCATGACCTGAGCCGAAGGCAGCCGCTTAACAGACTGAGCCACCCAGGCGCCCCTCCACACAGCGTCCTAAAGGGACTCAGCGGGAACCCAGATAGTTGCCAGGGTGTTAGGATTTGTTTACTCCCTTCTGTCCAACCTCCATCTCTTCCCATCTGGAGCCAGCTGGCCACGGAGGAAGTTATTCAGAGCACAAGGGACAGGTGTGGCCAAGTGTATTTGGAAATGTGGGACAGTTTGGGGATTCTGAGCTGCTGTCCTCTCCCCCCATCACATGCCTGAAGTGAAAAAGCCTCTGGAGCCTAACATCTTAGAGCCTTGACCCTGGCACCTAGGGGCTCATTCGGTCCGCCCCCTGCCTCTCCTCACCCCTCCCTCTCCTGGGACCTAGAAAGAGGAAGAAGGGACCCCGAGAGTCCTTACCTGGGAGCTTGAGTAGTTGCTTTGATCAAAATTCCTAGAATTTTCTAAGGGACGGTCCTAGATTGGGAGGGAAAGCAGGTAGTATGAGGAGCAGTAAATTAAAGCAGCTTACGTGACCTGGCTTGTTCTCGTTACTTCCCTCTTCTTGCCTCAGACCTTTCCCAGATACCCAAGGAAGCCAACTGTGCTCCCACTTTGTGGGGCCCCCTCTGTGGGAGAGCCACCCTCTGTGGCTGCCAGGCCGTGGTCCCCTCCCGGCCCCCTCAGCCCTTCTAGAGGGGCCTCATGTGCCCTGTATTTATCGACGTCACCTACACCACATCTCTGTACGTGTCCTTGTCTCTGCGTGTGCGACACGCCTGCCCCCATTCTCTTGGGAGCCTCCCAAGCCGGTGCCCGGTTTCCTGTGTCCAGCTGTCTTCCCCCCTCTGCCACCCCCCTCTCTAGTCACATCTGCCCTGCGGCCACGGGAGTCAGTCAGACAGGAGGCAGAGCGTCCCCACCGCGTGCGGTGGAGCGGAAGGGAGTCGAGCGGGCCGTCGCAGGCCAGGCACCTGTGCCGAGGCGTCCCCGGCTGTGTCGGGAGCCCTGCCTGGCGGGGCCGGGCAGGTGGGGGGCAGGAGCTGAGGAGCCCCAGGATGGCGAGCAGGGGAGCAGAACTCACCCAGCTGGACCCGTAACTGCTGCCACCTCTGCCACCACCTCCGCCGCTGCCTCCCTAAGGGGCAGGAAGAGACCAGAGGGAGAACATCAGGAGTGTGGGCTTCCCTCCCTCGCCTCCCTCTCTGGCTCCAGCGTATTTCCCGTGCGCCGTTGGAGGGAGCCCACATTCTGTCTACTCCCCGGGCAAAACGCCTCTGATTGCCTGTCCCCTTACCCCCGAGCTGCTGGAGCTTCCGCCTGAGCCGGATGGCGGGGGGTTGGTGCACTGTGGAGGAAAGTTTCCAGGGACGGGTGAGTTCCCAGGCTTGGGTCAAAGCCATCACCACAGGCCAGGCTCTCCTGCTTCCTGTGGCTTGGCCTTCTTTCCCCACGTGCCCGTCCCCCTTCCCTCCCCTCTTCCTGGCCTCATCATCTGGCCCATCTCTTCCCTGTCCAGTCTGCCTTGTCCCTCAACCCCCCATCCTTCTTTCTTTCCTCTTCATCTCTCCTACTTTCTGTCACATGCACCCGGACACCCTCTTCTTCCCGACTCTTCCCCTTACCTCTGTGTGTGAGTTGCTGCCTCTCACGGAGCCGTAACCGGGTTGGACCACAGTCCCCTGCAGAGAGGAGGAGGCTGAGTGTGGGTACGGACAAAAAGATGAGGGCGGCGTGGAGAGCGTGGGCTTGAAGGGCAGGAGGTTGCAAGCCTCAGGGCTGGGGTGGTTACTGTACCCGAGCGTTGGTGGCCGAGCTGAAAGACCCTCTATTGCTTTCTTGGCCCCAGGGGCCTCCCTGAGAGTGGGCTCCAAAGCTTCCATCTGAATCTCGGGGGCATCCCTGGCCCTCCAGGATTACCCTGGCCGTGGCCTCCAGAGCCACCCTGGGAGCCAAAGATGCCATGGCCTCCAGATGGAGGCTGGCCATTGGTTCCCTGCAAGGGCAACACACCTGCACTGAGTGTGTGTGCCTTACCCCCTCTCTGATGGGGGGTGGGGGGTGCGGCACAGCAGGACATAGGCAGAGGCAGGTAGAAGGAGACCCCAGCGTGGTAGAAGGATGCATCATCACATGGGGGGAAACCACCCCAGACAGCCACAAATAGGAGACCCAGTCATCCTTCCAACTGATTCCCAAGATTCTCAACCCAACTGCCCACAGTGTCCCATTTCCACACCCAGCTGCCAGCTACTCACCCAAGCACTGCTGCTGCCTGGCATCCCCTGCCAGGAGCTGTGGACAGCATCTCCTCCATGTCGAATGATGTTCTCAACCGGTCTGCCAGCCTCACCCGCAGTGTTTCCAAGGGCACGGGCTGCTTCCCCCATGTCGTGGCCCATGACCTCCCTGGTTGCGGAGCCAGCTGCCTGTCCAGCCCCTTGGCCAACAGCCTCTTCGACTCCATGGCTAATGGCGTCTCCCACCCCCTGTCCAATGGCGTCTCGCACCCCATGTCCCACGGTCTCCCCAGCACCTGCTCCAGCGCTCTCCCCTCCTCTCAGCAGTGGGCCAGCCTCCCCACTGCCCAGGCACAGGGCCAGCAGGAGGCAGGCCAGGGAGCCCTGTGACTTCATCTCTGCCTTGCTCCTCTTCCTCCCGTCTTCTTCCCACCCGAGTTTTCTTCTCTTTGCCCTTCCTCCCCCTCCGTGTGTCTGTGTGTGCCCTCCTCTGTGCGCTTCCTCCTGACTTACTCTCCCGTCCCTCTAAGTCCGCAGCCTTCTCTCTCCTTTCCCAGGCTCCCCTGCCTTCCCAGAGTCTCCTCCCTGCTGCTACTCCTTATACCGTGGCCTGGGAGAAGGTGACAGGGCTGGGTAGCCCAGAGTCCCTCCCTCGTGACTCAGGGCCAGCCACCGATAGGGTAATGAGCTGTAATTGTGAGTCTGAGAGTCTGTGTTGAAACAGAGAGGGAGCCCAAGGATCAGGGAGGGAGGACGAAATGGGATAAGGCAGGTGCAAAAGTGTTCCAATTTCCCAACCCCAGGAATTTGGGGTGCAGGGTGGGGATGGGGACATCTGAGGAGATGGTTGGTGTCTCGTAGAGGTGATGGGGTGGAGGGTCTCAGGAGAAAGGAACCACAGGCGGGACCCAACCAGGAGGCAAACGTAGGGAGCCCAGTGGGGCAGGACCCACCCGAGGTGTAAGCCAGCCTGGCTCAGGGGCACCGGGATGAGAGGCAGCTGCCCTTTCTTGGCCTTGCTCTCTCAGCTTTGGTGGCCTTTTTCTCTCCCATCTCTCTTCCTTCCCATACTGCCACCTAAAGGTGACTGTCCTCACACTCTTCCATACCTTGCAGCCCACAGAGAGTCTGGGAGCTGTGAGACTGCCTTCCGTGGGGACCCCAGGTACCAAGGAAGGAAGTGGCCAGCCTGAGAGGGGTCATCAGGGCGTCTCAGCACTGGGGCTGCTCTTGGCCGAGAAAGCTGGGTGTGGAGCAGGGAGCTGGGCAGGCCAGCCACCCCCAGGGGATGAGTGGGAGGGAGCAGCTGACCCAGGCACCCACCCTGTTTACCTGGCCCACAGGGGCACGTGTGTGAGCTCAGAGCCTCCTGAGAGGACTGGTACTGCTGCTCGCCCCACCCACCCCCCAGTCTCCCCAGGGCCTAGCGGCACCAGCAAGGGAGGAGGGGTCAGCGCGAGCCCCCTACCCCACCCCCTTCCAGGGCCCTATGTCAGCAGCATGGCCCTCTCCTCGTCCCAGCTCAGGACACAGGGCTCAGGCATCTTCCCCATCTCACCCCTGTCCAGCACCTGGCTGCTTCTCTGCTCCCAGGGCCCCTGGGCCTCCCACCTGTCGCTGACCTTGTATCACTGAAACTCATCACCAAGTTAGGAGGGGCCAATATCCATCTGCCTTTCCCAATGTCTCTCAGTCAGTCTCTCTCCACCCCAGCACCCGCACCCCAACTTGTAACATCCAACACCTCTCACCGCGTAAACACAATCCCGGTCTGTGCTGGGCACCTCCTACCTCCCTGTTATTCCACCTCTCTTTAATGACAGTGATAATGGTGCTAGTGGTAACCATCATCGTAATCGTCCATGCAGCTCCAGTCTATCCACAGCTCTGTGTGCCCAGCGCCGGACTAAGCGCTTTAAGGCTCACACAGCCCTGGCAGATAGTCTTAGTATGACCCCGTTTAGAGACAGAGAATCTGGGGCTCAGAGGGGAATGGTGGTGTGTGGTAGAGCCAAAGCCAAGCCCAGGCCTGCTCCACTCCGAAACCCTGCTCCCAGCACGTTCTTTCGTCATCTGCCTCAGGCCTCCCCCTGCTTGTCAAAACCTTCACTCTTCTCTGGATTGAATTGGTGGTGGTTTTGCCCTGGGGCCTTATGAAGGGCAGGGGCAGGGGACAGGAGTAAATCTGAGGCCTCTGGATTGCTGATGGACACCTCGGCCCGAGCTGGCTGCTTCCACGTCCAAGGGCAGGACCATGGGGCTGGAGGTAGAGTGCTTCCTGCCTCAGAGACTCCTTCCCACACTTCCCTCATGGGATACCACCTTCACCGTGGTATGTATCTGCCCCCTGACCCAGCTCTGTTACTAGTATTTTTCTTTAAGCCAGCTTACTTTCTTAAGCATGTTTTATGTTGCTACTGTAAGTGGAGAGCCAGGATCACTTGCCCATAAAGAGAAAGTACCAGAAAACATAGAAGCCCACAACGCTATTACATGATAGCTGGCTGCGGGTCCTGTGTTAAAAAAGGAGATTGGCAAGTATGAGGGAGGTAGTCAAGGCACAGGAGCACAGAAGTTGAGTCTTCCTCTCTAACATAATCAGAAAGTTTCAGAGAAAATTGAGAAAAGGACCCGGCTCTCACTGTGTGATTCAGACTTATTCAAAGCCATGTTCCTGAACCAGCTGGATTCTCCCATGCACTCCCATGCTCTGCCTTCTGGAGAAAACTACCCTCAGGCATCTCTGGACCTGAGAGGTCACCTCACGTGGTCTGCAGGCATATTTATGAAATACCTGTTGTGAAGCAAATAGAAGGCTAAGTGCTTCCACATGCGTGATCTCATTTAATCCTTATGACAACCTCGGGGCGGGGGTGGGGGGGAGGGTAGACATTCCCATTTTACAGGTGAGGTAACTGAGGCCCAGGGCTGGTAAACACATACATAATAGCGTGTTTAAAAGAGATGGTGGTAAAATGGTGCTGTCCGAATATGACCCAGGTCTGTCTGACTCCAAACAGCTTTTTCTCCTACATCCATGCCTCCTTTGTTCTTGTACCTAATGGTGTCCACAAGTCCGACCTGCCTGACCTCATGTCCTCTGATTTCAGCTTTTCCAAGTCACTATTTCATTCATTCCGTAAGTATTTATTGAGTACCTATTGTGTGTCACACCTGTTCCAGGCACGGGGGATACAGTGTGGAAGAAGACCATCTAAATCTCTCTCCTTAGGGAGCTCATATTCATTGTGAGGATGTTGGACAATAAATGTATCAGGTGGTGAGCACTAATGAAGAAAAATACAGGGAGGTGAGGGACTAGAGAAGACAGAGTATTTTAAATCGGGTAACCAGGAAAGCCTCTTCGAGATGTGACCTATGAACTGACACCCAAAGGAAGTGAGAGAGTGAGCCATGAGGATGTCTGGGGATAGAGTATCCCAAGTGGAGGGACAGCAGTGCAAAGGCCCTGGGGTAGGAACCTACTTACTCTATTTGAGGACCACTTGTGACTGGAGCAGGGGGGGAAATGGGAAGAGTTGAAGTCAAAGAGAAACCGGCCCAGGCAGGGGGACTTGGGGCCATTGTGAGGATTCTGATTCTTATTCTGAATGAAGTAGAACCAGGGGAAGGTTTTGACTGAGGAGGGCTATGGTCTGACTCAGTGTTAACAGGGTCCCTCTGAGGAATAGGCTGGGGGGCAGGGGGCAGGAGGTGGGTACAGAGACCAGGGAGGAGGCTTCGGAGTAGGGGGGACAGAGGCTGGACTCAAGTGGAGAGAGGAGATGGGGCTTTGGATCTGGGTGGTGTCTCTGCTCCCCTCGGTGGTATCCTGAGCCTCCAGCTGGCATCTGCTGATCCACCTGTGCGCAGTACCTATCCTGCCGCCGAGCTTCAAATCCTGACTCCTCCCCTTACTAGCTGTGATCTTAACCCACCTGTGCAGTGGTTTCCTTGTCTGTCAGAGGCAGGAATGCGAGGGTGAAGTGAGGGAATCCTGGCAGGGTGCTCAGAACAATGCCTGGCATGCTCCTGTGCACCGGCTATGTGTTCTTGCTAGTGGTGGGCACGTTGATGTTGGAGTATTTTCTTGGCAGTTTAATTGTGAGACACACACAGGCACGCACGCACCTCCTGAAGGCAGAAACTTAATTTTAAAGAGGACTTATTTTGAAGTTGCTCCCTCCCCCTCCCCGAAGGTCCCAGGGAGGCCGCCACCTCAGCCACCAGCAGAGACCAGCAGCAGGGAAGTGCTCGTGACTAGGAGGAGCCGGGCCACTCCCTAGCTGGGCGGCCTCAGTCTGGGAGGGCGACTGTCATGGTGCCTGCCTCACGGGGAGCTCGAGAGGATGGAATGAATCATGTCCGTAAGTGCTCAGCACAGACGTAGTCAGCACCCAATAAAAGAGAGCCTCCCCTCTGTTAGCTGCCAGCCATGTGTGCCTGGCCTCGGCCTCTCCTCTGGAACATGTTAGTCTAGGGGGAAAATGGACATTAAATGAGTAAATATATAATTACACATTGTCATAAGCACTGTGAAGAAAAAGATCAGTGTGCCAGGCCAGAGAATAGGAAAGGCGGCCCTTTGTGTGGGTGGTGTGGTCAAGACAGCCCACACCTGCAGGGTAAGGAGCCACCAGCACAGGGGGAAAGAGGGACACGGAGAATATTCCTAGCAGAGGGAGGGGCACATCAGACCCCGAGGCAGAAGTGAGCTGTGCCTCGTTTACCCTTGAAAACCGGCTAAGTTCTTTTCCAGGAGCCTCCCAAGATTGCACACACACACATAGGATTATCCCATATCACTTTGACACTTTCAGGACCCCCATCCAAGTAAACCCAGCAAGAAAATGTGCGTACAAATAAAACTGGTGAAAGCTTTTACTTCGGGAAAGAGAGATTGCCTAGAATGTGCCCTTTCCAGAAGGGACGACTCCAGTTTGTATGAAATGAGCTCCAGCACAGAGTAGACCCTCAATAAATGTGTGATGTGAATGAATGCTTCTTGTTTATTAAAATGCGGGAAAGGGACAATTGCCATTTAACGTATTGATGCGTGGCTAGATGGGTAGATATGTGACAGATGGACGTGTGATAAAGCAAGGAGAGTAAAATGTTAATGGTAGACTGTAAGGGGTGGCTACGCAGGTATTCACTATAAAACTCATCTTTATGGTGCATTTGAAATATTTTCAAATTAAAATATCGTAGGGGAAGGGAAGGACCATAGGTCATAAAAATAATGGTATTCTACAAATCAGGAAAAATGCAGTGAACAGGAAGTCTCGGGAGCGTCACCTTTATTGTGCACATGCAGCCCCCACCCCCACCCCTCCTAGTGGCATCTAGTTCTTATCGATGCATTGCTTCATATTTGTTTTCATATTCTGTTTATGCACCTTGTATACCCAGGGAAGCCTGTAAATTCCCCAAGGGCAATTTTTGGCCTCTTATTTTTGGTCCCACAATTGATGGAATTTTGGTGTTGGAAGCCGTGTTTGTAGTCCTCCCCTGCAGACAACCCCCACCCCACAAACACACACAAAAACACACACGTATATAGAAGGAAATTGTGGCCCCCAGAAGGGAAGGAAGCTGCCCACAGGTACATGGTCCTACTAGGAATGCACATCTCCTGGCACACAGGCCAGTGCTTGGCAAGCCTTCTAGAGACTTTCTAGGCAACTGTGAAAGGTCAGGTTCTGGCAGTGGACAGCCAGGGCCCTGGCCCCTCTGAGCCTCCGTTTTCCTCATCCATACAATGGGGATCACAAGAGGGCTTCTGCCTTTGGGTTATGAGAGGCTTAAATGGTTTCAGCTCTTCACACAGTACTGGAAGCTAGCTAGTGCTTAGTGAACAGTCGCTGCTATCATGCATCTGAAAACCAGGCCCTCTGTCCCCATTCCTGTCCGTCATAAAGGGGCCCACCCTCCTGTCACCAGGGTGCTTTCCCCCTGGGCCTTTGGTGCTCCTCCCCGTGCAAGCACCTCCCACACGTATCTCTTCCTTTCCCCTCTGCACCATTCCCCACTGCTTGATGCCAAAAGGAAGACTGTATTTTCAGAATATGCTTTGTAGCTCAAAGTCCTTTCCCCTCCACTTCCTGACTATGTGACCTTGGTCATGTTTCTTAACCTGCAGGAGCCTCCATGAGCTTCTCTATAACAGAACCTCCTACCCAAGCGGGGGGGGGGGGGAGGAGGGGAGGATTCGGTGATGTCATGCGTGGAAAGCACCCAGCAGGGAGCCCAGCATTGCACAACAATTACAAGTTACCATTGTTATTCCTTTGGTGCCACACCCCCCAAATGAGGATGCTACCCCCTTGGGCTCCACCTAGGTTCCCGCCATTCTCTTCGCCCTTGCTTCTGCCCCTACTGCTGGCCTGAAGTGGCCTTCTCTGCACAGATGCTCCCCTTAGTGCCAAGCACGCACGGATTTTGCCCACTAGCGAAGCCTGGCTTGTCCCCGTGAGAGCCCTCTTACATCTGACCTGCCCGAAATCTCCAGCCCAGCCCTCCTGTGCATCAGCCCCCAGCTCCTTCCACAAAATAGCAAGGAAAGAGAAGCCTCCCCCCACCCACCCCTCCTCGGGGAGCACAGTGGACCATGATGAGAGTATAATGTGTCATATTTATTCACAAACCCCAGTAGAGCCTCCTCCCGGGACTCAGGAAATCTGCCCCCCGCCCCCAGCTCTTCCGGGTCATTTCAGCTAGTATGACAACAGGAATGTCAGTCTGCTGAGGGAGGCCAGTGCATCAGTTTAGGGAATGATGTTGGCGACGCTCTGGAAGAGAGGAGAGAGGAAATGAATGCAGGGAACACAGCCCTGAGGGGACCAAGACCTCTGCCTTCACGTCCCCTAGGGAAATGAGGGGGATATGGGCATTAGCTTCTCAGGCCCAGGGGTTGCTTATGTTCTGCGGAATGTCTTCAGCAAAGTGGCTCCTAGATTCAGGAAGAACAGGGAGCCAGCCCTCCCAGGGAGAGGTGCCAGGACCCTGTGGAGGAGCCAAGAAGCCTTGTCTGTTTTGCCTCAGAGGGTCCCCTGGCACCCCCATAGCCCAGGAATAAACAAGGCTGTGCCTTTGGGTTCCGGGCACGGTCCACAAGGGCTGTTCCACACCCTCCTCCTTTTGCCCCAGGCTCATGCAGTGATGCACTACATGCAAAGAGAAAACTGCAAAGCTAGGACTTTGCTCTGGGCCCAGGGTAAGGACCAGGGTCCCCCAGGAGGCTTTCTACTGGGGGGTCCCGTCCGCCAGGGAAAGCCCAGAGCTGCGGGTTCCCACCCCCCAGCATACTGCTGTAAGGCAGCAGAGGGCGTCACAGTGGGTTGAGGTAGGGAGGGAATCGGAGGGAAGCCGATGAGAAGCGGTGAGCACATGGAGGGGATGGTTTCAGCAGCGTGCCTCCCTCGCTGGCCTCTGGGGGTCTGTTTTGCCAGCTTGCGTTTGCCTCAGTGGGAATGGAAAGCAGCCAGAAGAGGAAAGCAGGGTATGAGGGGAGCAGGTGAAGAAAGGAAAGGCCAGAGCTGGGAAACAGGTTGGATGGTGTCTGCAAGGCTGAGAGTCTGTCCACAGTGAAGTTGTCCGTGGACAGGCAGTGGGAAGGGAGTGTGAGACTGTCTCCAGAGACAGAGAGCAGAAAGTTGAAACCTCCTGGGCACTCACCTTCCACAGAGCTGGAATGTTGATGAAGGGCTTGTTGACCGAGGCCTGGAATTCAAGGACAAGAGGGTTGGTCACCAGCATCCATCCCACCGCCATCGTAGGAGGGCCTTCCCTCCCCCCACTGAGTCCTTGCTGTGCCCTGGGAAACTTACTCCAGATGTTACTGTTGTGGTTGCGCCCCCTCCGTGCTGGCCGGTGGAAACGCCTGGATGAGTGCCCTGCGGACAAAGGCCAGACTGTCATTACAACCCCTCAGCCCTTGAGGATCTCCCAGGTTCCTCTTCCCCGGTGACCTACCGCCCTCTAGGGTGACTGGGGCCAGGGTGGGAGGCAGAAGCTAACCCCCTACCCCCTCATTATCCAGAAAGAAAACCCAAAGCCCATGTCGCTGTGGGAATTCTGTGAGATTGGAAGAAAAGCCTGGAAGGATGTCTGCCCCTACTGACTAGTCTTCCCCCAATTCCCTTTTATTTCAGTGAATGAAATGCCCTCAGTCAATGAGAAGGGCCTGAATGGAAACTGGAAAGGGAACCCAGAGGACCCACGCAAATCCTAGAACCATAGTTTAACCTCAGCCCGACCTCAGCTCTACCCCTTCTATACCCCCTCTGGCCTGGTCCCTAACTTCGGTTGATCCCTGTCCTCATTTTCCCCTCAGATACTCAGCCGTGCCTTTGCTGCTGCTGGGCCAGCTTTGAATCCCATAACAAACCTCCCCTTCCTGACTCCTTCCCAGTGAAGCCTGCTGTCTGACTCAGAGCCCATTCCTCTACCATGCACACTTTCTGTGGAGTCCCTTCCTCCTCACCCACCCATCCCTAGGTCCCCTGCCTGCGGCCTGTGTGGCTATCGGCTTCCAGGTCTGGGCCAGTCCTCCAGATGGTGTCCCAAAGACTCCTCATGGAGATTGGAGAGTGGGGAACTGAGGCAGGCAGGGGTCAGCCTTCTCCTATTGCCCAAGCCCCTCGTTGGTGCCTGGCCCACTGTGAATGGCACCCCTTGCCTCCCCCTGGCCTCCAGTATTTGTTGCCTCTACAGAAATGTTCCCTCTACAGAAATCCTCCTGGAGACCTCCTCCGATGGGGCAGTGTGGAGGGAAGAGAAAGAACCCTGACCTGTGATTGGCCAGACTTGCTCACTAGCCACCTGACCTTGGCAAATCCCCTTAAAACCTCACTTCTATCTCCTTATCTGAGAATCAGGGAGTCAGCATCCTCACCCTGACTACCTCAGAGGCTTGTTATAAAAATTAAACAGAATAGGGCTTATCTCCCAAAGCCATTCCTCATGCTTACTCTGATGCTCTGAGTTTTCTCAACACTCACTCTGTTTGCACTGCACAAGATCTTGACTCAGTAATCATTTCCTGTTCCCCAGGAGAGGCTTCATGTTCCTCTCTTTACACCTCCTCAACTAGGAGGGCAGCTCCCTGAAGTGCAAAGGTTCTCACTGTCTGATCTAGGGCTTTGCGGACAAGATGGTTTGATCCATCTGACCAGCTGAGCACCAGCTCCTTTGTAAGGAGATGGAGAGGAAGAAAGGGAATGTGATCATAGAGCTCCCCAAGCCTCTTTCACTGAATGAAGGCTACATGGACTACCCAAATGTCCCAAGGGCTTAACCTCTCCCTCCCCCAGCCCCTTCTCCCCATTTACCCACCCCTGTTCACCTACATTCAGCAGCTGGTTGGCCTCCTTGCCGGCTTGGTTGACCCCATTATGAACATTCTGCTGCAACCTGTCCACCTCCTTCCCAGCCTGGCCAGCAGCATGGTGGACACCTTGGCCAAGTTTCTCCGCTTCCCTTCCAGGCTGGCCAGCAGCGTGGTTGACCCCTTGGCCAAATTTCTCTGCCTCCTTCCCGGCCTGGTTGACCCCATCGTGGACCCCTTGGACCACTTTGTCTGCCTCCTTTCCAGCCTGTTCAACGGCATGGTGAACTCCCTGGCCCAAGTGCTCCACCTCCTTCCCAGCCTGGTTGACCCCAGGATGGATCCCTTGGACTATTTTGTCTCCCTCTTCCCCAGCCTTCCCTGCAGCATAATGAACATCATGGCCAAACTTCTCCACCTCCTTCCCAGCCTGGTTAACCCCGTGATGGATCCCCTGGCCAAACTTCTCCGCCTCCTTCCCAGCCTGGTTAACCCCATGATGGACCCCATGGCCGAACTTCTCTGCCTCATTCCCAGCCTGCCCAGTAGCATGGTGGATCCCCTGACCAAACTTCTCCACCTCCTTCCCAGCCTGGTTAACCCCGTGATGGACCCCCTGACCAAACTTCTCTGCTTCGTTCCCAACCTGCCCCGCAGCATGGTGGACCCCCTGGCCAAACCTCCCCGCCTCGTTTCCAGCCTGGTTAACCCCATGATGGATCCCCTGACCAAACTTCTCCACCTCCTTCCCAGCCTGGTTAGCCCCATGATGGACCCCCTGACCAAACTTCTCTGCTTCATTCCCAACCTGCCCCGCAGCATGGTGGACCCCCTGGC
>NC_138384.1:37667958-37685460 GCF_054177405.1 Leptonychotes weddellii
GTTAACCCCATGATGGATCCCCTGACCAAACTTCTCCACCTCCTTCCCAGCCTGGTTAGCCCCATGATGGACCCCCTGACCAAACTTCTCTGCTTCATTCCCAACCTGCCCCGCAGCATGGTGGACCCCCTGGCCAAACCTCCCCGCCTCGTTTCCAGCCTGGTTAACCCCATGATGGATCCCCTGACCAAACTTCTCCGCCTCCTTCCCAGCCTGGTTAGCCCCATGATGGACCCCCTGACCAAACTTCTCTGCTTCGTTCCCAACCTGCCCCGCAGCATCGTGGACCCCCTGGCCAAACCTCCCCGCCTCGTTCCCAGCCTGCCCGGCAGCATGGTGGACCCCATGGCCAAACCACCCTGCCTCACTTCCCACCTGGTCGACTCCATGATGAACCCCCTGAATCACTTTGTCTGCCTCCTTCCCAACCTGTCCAGCAGCGCTGTTGACCCCATGAGAAAATTTCTCTGCCTCCTTTCCTGCTTGTCCGATGCCACTGTTGATCCCATGGGCTACCTTGTCCAAGCCGTTGTTGAGCCCCTGGACGTCTTTGTCCAGTTCCTTGCCGGCCTGGCTCCCCATGTGGCTAAGTCCATTAAAAACTTTTTCCACTTCCCTTCCAGCGTGAGTGATTCCATTATTGATGCCTTCCAGGGCCTTGCCCACCTCTCTCTCTGCATTGCTCAGCCCTCGGTTGATTCCTTCAATGACCTTCTCAATGGGGTCATCATTGGCCGCCCATCCAGGAAGGGCCCCCAATAGCAATAGGAGGGAGCAGGAGCTAACCAAACTGGCAAGGTGCATGTTGTTGGAAGGGTGGGGAGGATGCAGAGAGGAGCCAGGGAAGCAAAGCTGCTATTTATACTCTACCTCCCTCTCTCTTCTCCACCCCTCATGACTCAGTTACCCCTGTGAGGCACTGACTTGGTCCCCAGTCAGGGACGTATTTCCCAGGGAACTTGAGTTGAGCAATGAAGAGGAGGAGGAAGAGGTGAGTCATGAATGGAGAACACTCACGTGGCATCTTTGCTCCTTGCCCAGCTCAGGCCCTCCACCCCAAAGCCCAGATGTCTGCCCTTCCAACCACCTCCTCTTTTCATTCCTCACCCACTATCCAGGCCTCCTCTCTCCCAACCTCACCTTCAATCACCCCCATCCCCAGGACCCAGGCCTAGTTCTTCACTCCTCTCAGGGGATCGAAGGATCCAGTTTCCCCAGCAGCAAGAGTCTAGGAAAATGGGAGGCTCCGTCAGGGGGGAGGAGAGCACCCTTGGGGAGTTGAGGGAGTCATCAGAGACTCACTGTTCAAGTTGACATCAACAGAACTCACTGTTCTCGTTGACACCCCCCTACGCTTACTACGTCCCAGCCCCACAGGTCTTCTCCCTGGTCCTCAGATATACCGGGCTCATTCCCGCCTCATGGCCTTTGCACATGCTGTCCTCTCTGCCTGGAAAGCAGAACTCACATCTTCACATGGTGGGTTCTTTCTTAGTCTGTTCTTGGTTCAAATGTCACCACAAAAAAAAAAAAAAAAACACCATCCCTGGCCATCTCTCAGTTATCCTGGGTGATATCATCCTTTTGTTTTTATAAGCACTTACCACGATCCGAAATTATCTTTTATACTGTCTGCCTCATCTATCAGATTGTAAACTTCCAGAGGACAGGGCTTTTGTGTTGGTCACTGCTATATCCCCAATTTTTAGAACATTGCCTGGGGTTCAGTAAATATTTATAGATTGAACAAATGGATGGATTTAAAGAAGCACTCCAAAAAGGTATGTGATGTAAGCACACATAGTATGCTTGCTAAGGGAAGCCCAGGGAAGACAGGCCAAGCCTGGGTCTCAGAGGGTGCTGCAGAGAAGGGTGCCTGGGTCCCCAGAGCAGCCTGGGGCCCCTTGGGAAGGCTTATAGATTTTGGAGCCGGGACCTTGGCCTCCTGCTTCCCAGCCCTTGGGCAAGGGCAGAGGACCGATTGCCATGAGCTGGGACAGGACGCAGCGTCTCCTGAAAAGCCGGTTGGGGCAGCCACGGGGAGGGGCTGAAGACCTGGGGCAGTGGGAGACTGTCAGCCAGAACCTGGGCTGGAGGCCAGGGGCTCATCCTTCCTTCCTTCCTCCCCCTGGGGCCTCCTTGGTCCCAACCTAAAGCCCCAAGCATTGACATGGTGGCATGGGTTGGAGGGGAACGGCTAGGAGTCTACCCTGGGCATGAAGAGGGTCATCAGAAGGAAGGACAGGTGGTGGCTGGGAGGTCTTGTGGCAGCGTAGCTATCTGGGGCTAGAAGCAGGCCGAGACCAGAAGAACAAGAGCCAGTGGGTGGGTAAGTTAGGTGCAGGGATGAAAGATATTTGGGTTTGGGTGCCAAAGGGAGAGACAGAGAGGGGGTGGAGGTGGGATTGCAGGTGGGAAGGAATGTGTAGGGTGTGAGCCAGCGGGGGTGACAGAGGTATGTGTGTGGGTGCTCGGGTGTGGTGAGAATCTGCATGTGTTTTCAGGCTTTGCTCAAACAAGGGTGACCAGGCCCACTCCCGTCAGAAGACCCACACTTCCACTCCAGGTCCTGGACACCCAGGCCCAGAGACCCAGGAGCTTCTGCCATTTCTAGGCACTGCCTATAGAGGGTGACTAATCACGCCACCTCTCCAAGCTTGAGTTCATTAAATCTGTTTCCCAGTTTCACGCTCCAGGGACAAAGCCAAATCCCTGGGCAACCTCAGGTGTGGCTCTCCTGCCCTTGTCCAGTGCCTAAATGAGGGAGTTTCCCATGCCAGGGGATTGCAGGGTGGGGAGGGGTGGGTGGTGACCTGCAGAATCCTAATCCATCCTGAGATGGAGAGGTGGGGTTTCTCCTTTTGAAATGTACTCCCATCTTCTCTTTCCACCCCTCTCTCGGCCCATCCCGCCGTCTTCTGTCATCCGGGCCCGGGTCCCTCTAGATCCAATTCCCATTTGCCACTAACTGATTCAGGACTTTGGCGTCTGTCCCCATAAGAGATTGGCCTGGAGTTGTCCTTTCTTTGCCGCCCTCCGCTGGTTTGGGTAATGTGAGCCTGCTGCCTTTCCAGAGCGAGTGGAGGAGGTTTCCATGGCCCAGCGTCAGGGCCCTCCCACAGAGCACTCCCAGGAAGTGTGCTGGCCAGCTCGTGGGGCCTCGGAGCACGTGCCCTGCCCAGAACCCCTCCGCGTGAGAACTGCCACCCGACTTCCCCACTCTGGATAGGACCCGCACCAGTTCCCGATGCTTTTTGGCAGATCCTGCCCATAAAGTCATCTGGATCTGAATCAGCCTTGGGGAGGATAGATCTTAACTCCGGTTCTTCTCTTGTTATTGGCCTACTCAGATTTGCCATTTCTGTTTGCACCGGGGGTGCTCCTTTATATTTTCTAAGAAAATTTTTAATTGCATCTAGCTTTTCACATCTATTATTGTAAAGTTGTACAAAATTGATCCCTTTTTAGTCCTAGTTTTATTTGTGTGCTTTTCCACGCCCCGCCTCCCCCCAACCCCCATCATATGTGTTAAGTTTCTCCCCCTTTGTTTAATTAATACCTGCATTTTGGTCTTGGGCCATTGAAATTCCCCATCTGTACACCGATTTATTTTCAGTTCCACCTCTCTGGACCATCCAAGCAGGAGAGCCTCATCTTCACCCTGTCCCATTGTGGGTGCTTGGTGAACTGAGTTCCCGTGAAGACTCAGGGAAGGAAGAGGTTATGTCATTCTGCCCCTTCTTGCTTCCACACCTCTGTCCGGGATGATGACTCCTTCCTGGCCCAAACCCCCACACCCCCTAAATCTTGGTCACAGCTGTGTGTCAGCCAGCCCTGCAGATGAAGGCGCCTATCTGTGTATCACAGATGTGCAAATGAGCCCCCACCCCCAGTGCGTTAGAGGAAAGAGCCATCTGTCCTGTTCTTCCCCAGAAGCTGCTTTGTGCCAGGCACAGTTCCAGGTGGCAGCAGAGGCCCCGTGCTGAACAACGGGACACAATGAGCATGTAAATCAGTAAGTAGATCATGACAAACTACATGAAAAGCCACAAGGAGAAGAACAGGGTGCAGTGAGAGGATCTGGCTTGGAGGTCAGTTAAATTTAAGATTGGGAGTCAGAAGACACGGGAGGCGGCAATATTTATATACGCATTCTGGCGTCTGAGTGAGCACCTGCAGGCGCCAAACCTTCTAGTCACCGGGATACAAAAGTGAAGGTAGACAAGCACTCTGCCCTCCGAGAGCTTACAGTCTGGTGGGCAGAGACAACTGGCAAGAAAACGAATAAACAGGATGATTTTGAGAGAGAGACATATGCTGTGAGGAAAACAAAAACTGTAGAGAGGGTAGCCATAGAGTAGCTTTGCACATAGGAGCATCTAACCCAGGAAGGGAAGTCAGAGGAGGCTTCTGGAAGATGAGCAGATTTGAGGGAGTGAAGGCCATGGCGACAGTGATGGAGGAAGGAGAGAACTTTACATGGGGAGTTAGGAGGGCCCCTCTTGAAAGGGTGGAACCGGAGGGAAACTAGGAGGCCCCCGAGCAAGGACAGGGCAGGGCTTTTCAGGCAAGAGAAAACAGCCAGGGTGGCTAACTAGCCAAGGAGCAGCCCAGAGCCAGGGAGAAGGAAGGGGAGGGGGAGAGAAAAGGGCCTTGAGGACCAGAGTAAAAAACTGGATTCTATGCTAGACGCCACGGGTGGCCTGGGGACGGTGGGGCTTGGCACGCGGACGTCACGCTCTTGGCCGCCGCCCCTGTGACATCACTGGGCACTGTGACGTCACAGCGAGAAGCTCCGGCCACACTAGCCCGGGCGCCCTGCTCCGCAGTAACATCGCAGCGGCCCCCGGGAGGCTAGGCCATGAGACCTTAGGCCATGTCGAAACGCGACATCGTCCTCACCAATGTCACCGTTGTCCAGCTGCTGCGACAGCCGTGCCCCGGTGAGGGAGGCGACGGGCCGACCCCGGGGAAGGGGAGACAGGGCGGTCGGGAGCCCCTGCAGCGCGCGTGCCCGCCTCGCCGTGTGCACGAGGGAGGGGGCAGGAGGCGGACTGAGGCGCCCCTTCCCTCCTCCCTCGCGCCCCACCCTCCCTACCCCTGCCCTGCCCGCCCAGTGGTTTCTGTGGCGATGGTGGCGGGCCAGGGAGCGGGTTTCCACCTGCCTTGGCGCCGCTAGCAAGCGTTGGAAGGACGGAAGCAGGGGCCGGCGCCGCGTCTACGAGGGCGCATTTCTAGGGATGGACGCTCCCGTCGCCCAGCGCCAAAGGGCCGCTCAGGAGTTGGTGGGCTTTGTCCTCTTGGGCGCTAGCAACCTGCCAGGGCCGCGCCAAGCACATGCCAGGCGTGCGCGCACCCCCCGGGGGGGCCAGTGTGTTTACTGTCCCCACTCACGGAGCGGCCACCAGAGGTAAGAGAGCGCAAGCCGCCGCCTCCCTCGGGCTCTCAGCACCGGAACAGCAGAGTTGGGACTCAGTCCCCTGCTGGCTCCCACTGGGCAGCCCTGCCCCATGCAGCCAGAGGTGCGCACACACACCAGCCGGGTGAACCCAGGTCGGCCTGGAGGGCAGCCCGCATTCCCTCGCGGCTCCCGCACTGGCCGCCGGCCGGGGTGGGCGGGACGCCAGGGTCGGGGGCGGTGGGAGGGACCCCCAAGAAGCAGCGCCCCGCCCGGCTGCGAACCTCCTCCCTGCTCAGCACTTGCTCTGTGACCTCGGGCCTCGGTTTCCCCTCTGTATGGTGGGTTTCTAGCGCATGCCTTACAGCACTCCGTGAGCTGGTGCACCCAAGAGCTCCGCCCAGCACCTAGCCCATGGCCGCGCCCAGGAAACGGGAGCGGCATCCGAATGAGGAGAGCGCGCCTGCGCTCTTGTTTCACCTCCCAGGTGATGCTGCATCACTGAAGCCCTTCAGGCTCTTCCTTCCCAGTGCAGCAGCTTTCCTCCAGCCCAGGCACCCCACCCCTGACTGGCGGGGAGGAGAGAGGAAGCCTGGGGGAAGGTGGGAGAGGAGAACCACCTGAGTTTTCTTTTGAAAGGTCGAGGAGTGGGCTCAGATTCCCACTCAACCCCCGTGGACAAATCTCCCCCTTTCGTGATCGTGGAAGCAGAACCGCCCCCCCCCAGGAACGCAAACATCCTAGGGTCCCCAAAACCACAGGGTCATTGCCTCAAATAAACACTCATAATACCTTTAGGAACTGGTATTGCCGCAGGAAACCCACAGCCCAGGCTCAGGCCACGTGGTCTGCGGCAGCCCCTGGAGGCCAGGCGGACCCACAGACCAGCTGGCCCATGGTTCTAGCCCCACCACCTCCCAGTGCCTTTGACCCTGGCGCCAAGAGCAACCACCTTCCTCCTCCAGCCCAACTCCAACCTCTCCTCTCTTCCTTTCCTCACAAATACTCTTGGTAGCAACTTCCTCCCTCTGTTGACATCAGCACCTAATGGGTGGTGTGATCTGAGTCCTCACAGTAGCCCCCAGGCAGAAGGTCAGACATGGCACCAGCAAACAGGCCAGAGAGGTCATTAACTTGCTCAGGACTACACAGCTGGCAGGCGGCGGAGCAGGGGGTGAGAGTCAGGCCTGATTCCCAGCTGGAAACCCTCTGCTGGCCAGCGCCCCCCCCCGCCCCCGCAACCCACATCCAACTGCAGACTCCACGTCTCCCCCCCTCTTTCAGGCCCTTATGGGCAGCCCGGCTCGCACACCTCCAAGCGCGTGGGGGTTTCAAATGCAGTCCGGGAGTGGGAGTGTGTAGGTTTGGAGAGGTAGAAGCTGGCGTGGGTTTCCTCTATTTCCTAACTACTCTGAGGATAAAAATCACCTGGAGTACTTTTAGAACCAGGATTCCTGAGCCTCAGTGTAGACCCACTGAGTCAGATTTCCCTGGGAAGAGGCCTACCCCGGGGTTCTTATCATAACAGCTTGGGGTCCGCTGGGTTAGAACAATTATCAGACGAGTTTGCGAAACCATCTTTGAAATACTCATGTAAGTGGACTGTTTCCTAGACTCTCTCATAAGCATTACCTCTATCACCTCACTTAATCATCACAGTGACTCTCAGAGAGAAGTACTATCATCTTCCTTTTACAGAGGAGGAAACTGAGGCACAGACAATATGACCCCAAGTGATTGTTAAAAAGACATGTGCACTGAGTTAGACTCTCCGGGGAAGGGGCCCTGGCATTGGTATTTTAAAGCAAGCCCACCCCTACTCATTGTGTGGATCAGGTAGGTTGGGGAAACAGCTAGATGGTTAGCCGCCAGGGGCCAGGAGCCAGGAGCCAGCAACAGGTTCTGAGTGGCCAAAATGGTTCATTCTCTCCCACCGTGATGGCACAACTCATTGCCCCCACCCAACCCCCAACAGTGACCAGAAGACCACCCCCACCGGAGCCCAAGGTTGAGACAGAGCAGGAGCCCCAGGCTGAGCCAGAGCCCAAACCTGAGCCAGTCAAGGAGGAATCCCCACTTCCTCAACCTAAGAAGGCTGCTGTGGTTCAGAAGCTGACAGTGGGCATCAATGGGTGAGTTGGCCCTAGCGCAAGCCATTCCTGAAGTCTTAGGGCCCGGCCTTTCCTCTGGTGGCTGCCTGGGGCATCTCCCCATTTCTCACCATCAGTGCCTTCATTCTGCCCACCCTTAAGAAACACAGGGAAAAGGCAGACAGGGCTCCATCCTCAGAGAGCTCACATTCCGGTGGGAAGACAGCAATCAAAGAAGGAACACAACAGTTCAGTGATGCGTGTTGTGAACAGTGTGGAAGTCCAGTGAGACTGGGGAGCACAGCGGTAGCCAGCTCTGAGCTCAGCACACAAAGAGCGGGCAAGAAGTCAGTATGCGGAGCAAGCAAGGGAGGAAGGGGGAGGGAGGTGGGAAGCTGGCAGGGGCGGTAAGCAGTCTGGATCTGGTTTTACTGATTAAGAGCCATGGAGGTGTTCAGGCCAAGTGACATACTCTGACCTGAAGTTCTAAGAGGATCGATCCAGCTACAAGGTCAGGAATAGGAGGGAGCGATGGATGGGAAGAGGAAGCAGGAAAAGCGGTTAAGAGGCTGAAGAGGACATCTGGGCAAGAGAGGACAGTGCCCGCACTTTGCCTTCTTTCCCCAGACTGAGGAGTCCCCCCCAGCCACCTAGGGTGCACCTCCTCCCTTATCCCTTTCTCTCCCATCCCCTCCTCTGCCTGCCGGCGGCGAGGATTCTGAGCACAACCCCCACCACCCTTGTCCCTGGACAGATTTGGACGCATCGGTCGCCTGGTGCTCCGCGCCTGCATGGAGAAGGGTGTTAAGGTGGTGGCAGTGAACGATCCATTCATCGACCCGGAATATATGGTGAGCAGCCAGCAGAGGGGAGAACTGGGAAAGGCGGGACCAGAGTGGGGAGGAGAGCTCCGTGGAAGGCTCCCGATGCCATGTGAAACCTTCACCAAGATGGGGACTCCCTAGGGATGCTGGCTCCTCCACCCTTGGCCACCCAAGACTGGGAGCCCTCCTGTCGCCCACAGGTGTACATGTTTAAATATGACTCCACCCATGGCCGGTACAAGGGGAGTGTGGAGTACAGGAACGGAAAACTGGTGGTGGACAACCAGGAGATCAGCGTCTTCCAGTGGTAAGCATGCCTGCAGCAGATTAACACTGGGGCTGTGCGGAGGACTAGAATGGGATTCCAACCTCTCACACTGGGGGGCGGAGGCCTGAGTCCAGAATCCCCCAAATTGTGTGTGCGCTTGCCTCTGGGTACTGGGGCAGAGAGGGGTCCCAGAGAAGTCCCTGACCCCTAAAATGCTTAAAAAAGCATTAATCTAAAAAGGTGTCCCACTCTACTCAAAATACTTTTAACACACATTTACATGTTTTCTCACAGGCATGTCAACTCAATATGTTTAACACTCATCTTCTGATTCTCCTTCAACCCCCAAACCTAGTCACCTCCCTCCCCAGGAAATGGCACCGCCATCTAGCCAACCCTTTCCACCCTGTTCCTAAACAGCAGCCAGAGGCCTTTTAAAAACATCAACTGGCCTTGGTGACTCCCGTATTTAAACCCTCCAATGGCTTCCCATCCCCCCATGAATAAAATCCCAGCTCCTGCTGCGGCCCCCAACACCATGCGCTGCCCCCTGCCTTTCCATGTCATCCCACCCACTCTGGCCATCCCACCCACTCTGGTCATTCCACCCACTCCAGCCATCCCTGGCCATCCCACCCACTCCGGCCATCCCACCCACTCTGGCCATCTCACCCACTCTGGCCATCCCACCCACTCCAGCCATTCCACCCACTCCAGTCATCCCACCCACTCCAGCCATTCCACCCACTCCAGCCATCCCACCCGCTCCGGCCATCCCCGGCCATCCCACCCACTCTGGCCATCCCACCCACTCCAGCCATCCCCGGCCATTCCACCCACTCGGCCATCCCACCCACTCTGGCCAGCCCCGGCCAGCCCCGGGCCGTACTTTACCTTCCTAACGTGAATTAGCAGCCACTGCTGGACGCTGGGCGGCACGCGACTTTCCCACGCACTCCCCCCGGGGAACTTGCCCTGGGGCGCAGCCTCTCCCAGCCCCGCGGCTTATACTTGCGGGCAGGAGGGCTTGTGATGAGGTGCTCAGCGCTGTGTGTGGGAGTGGGAGGGCGGGTGGAGGCAGGGACTGGAGACTCCATGCGGATGAGAAGCTGCTGGACCCAAGTTTGGAATCTTAACGCCAAACACAATCCCAGCAGAGCTGCTCAGCCATCCCGTCCTTTCGGTACTCGGCCGGGCGCTCCTGCCACCCAGGGCATTCTCCCTGCCTTCTTGGTCCCCACACGGCTGCCCCCTCAACGGGCACCCCGCACCCAGGTGCTGCTTCTCTGGTGACTCCAGCAGCGCTCCACCGTCCCTACACGGTGTTCTCCGGGCACTCAGTACAAGCCATGTTGCTTCATGCTTTACCCCTACTCCACCCTTTCCTATCTGGGTGACCTTGGGCAAGAGATTGAACTTGTCCTGGCCTCAGTTGCGTAGGGCATCTGATGGGGATGATGCTCACAGCCCCCACAGCGGTAGCAGAGAGCAAGCCGGAGGTACCAGGTGTGTGTGGGGACACTGGGAAGGGCATTCCCCGCAAAGCCACAGCCTCCTCGCCAGGAGGGCCCTTTCGCTTCGCGTCGCTATCACTGCTTTGGCACCGCAGACTCTGGGGAGACTCAATACTTCCTGGAAGAATGAATGAACGGAATCCTCAAAACAGCCCTCTGGGCAGAAGGGCAGCGCCCAGGACAGCCGAGAGAAGGGGCTGGGGTCTTCTAGGATGCCGGCTTTTCCCCTCCCCTCTGCCCTGGGGCTGGCTCCTCTGAGAAATGCCGGTAACAGTACTTACCCCACAGCTCACCAGGATTCAAGGGGTCAATTCAGGTACAGCACTTAGAACATGGGCATGTGGCAGGTGTTCGGTAAACTTGGGTAGAATGGTTAACAAACAAAACCCACCAACACTGATTGAAACCCTATGCGGGAGCAGGCTCAGTGGCATACAGTGGTCTAGAAGACACGACAGATGCTAACAAATCATCAGAGAACAACCACTGTTGTGATAAACCGTGTGAGAGAAAAAAGTCATTTATTGCTTGTTGGCTAAAGCCAAGCAGTAAACAACATCTAGATGTTTGATGTTTCAAATACAAACATTTGCTATCGAGTAGAAATGCGAACTTCTCAAACAGGAAACAAAATCTCCTTTCCCTCTTTTTCTCTTTTAAGATTTATTTATTTATTTGAGAGAGAGAAAGAGAACAGGGGGGAGGGAGAGAGAAATCCAAGCAGACTCCAGGCTGAGAGGGAGCCCAACACGGGGCTCGATCCTATGACCCCGAGATCATGACCTGAGTGGAAACCAAGAGTTGGCCACCCAGGCGGCCCTCCTTTCCCTTTCCAATGTAAACCACTATCCATTGCTGGCCCGGGGGCTGCCTCAGGCTTCAGTCCTCCCCCCGGGAGCTGCTCCCGGGGCTGCAGCGAGTCTTCGGGGAGCTGCCCAGGCTCCAGCAGCAGGCCCTTGGTGCAGGAGCCGCGTGGTAAGGAGGGGCAAGGACAGTGGGGAGGTTGCCAGGGCAGGGACGAGAAGCAGCGGGACAGGCCTCACCTTCCTGGGGTGCATTCTGAGCAGCATAGGTAGAATGGGCCCGACCTGGGCTGGGAGCAGTCAGGGATGGTCCCACTGCGGGGGCAGAGGCCTGAGTCAGGAAGGCACAACAGGGGCGGTCGAGTCAAGAAGAGAAAAGTGGCCTGCAAGGTGGAGTCAGTGATGAAAGGGGAGACCAGCAGGGTGGACTCCCAACAGCTAGGATGTTGGGCTGGCGGGGGTGGAGGGGGAGACGGTTGCAGGCCAGGCAGGAAGGCGTCCAGTCAGCCTTTGGAACGCTGAAGGCCATGACGGCGAAGGCCAGGCCGTGCAGGAAGAGACTGACTCGGGCGCTGCCACCCCTCCACAGCAAGCAGCCCCGAGATATCCCCTGGAAGTCTGTCGGGAACCCCTTTGTGGTGGAGTCCACAGGCGTGTACCTGTCCTTACAGGAGGCTTCAGTAAGTGGGGGGACAGATGCCCAGGGCTGCGCAGGGAGAGGGGGTGTGGAGGTGGCCCTCAAAGGGCCCCCCGACACCTGTGCTCCTCCTCTAGGACCACATCGAGGCTGGTGCCACGCGTGTGGTCATCTCTGCACCCTCACCCGATGCGCCCATATTTGTCATGGGAGTAAACGAGAAGAACTATAATCCTGGCTCCATGAAAGTTGTCAGGTAACGGGCAGCAACATTCTGAAGTGTGTGGGTGGCACCCAGAGGAAATGCCAGCCTCCCTCTCTCCACCCCCACTCCCAGGAGACCCCTGGTGCTGCTTCACACCTCCCTTCCCAAAGCCCTAACGCCCTCATGTTAACAGAACAGTAGGACTCCTGGAGAACACGCTTGGGGAGCTTCCCCAGCCATACCTCTGGGGCACCCCCAGTGATCCCACTCATCCCCAACCTGACTTCCACAAAACCAGGCCTGTGTGCATCACCCGAGAGGGAGGGGAGGGTGCAGGGCTGGCTCTGCGACTCACCTCACGGGGCCCTTGCACACCCGCGCCGTTTCAGCAATGCCTCCTGCACCACCAACTGCCTGGCGCCCCTTGCCAAGGTCATCCATGAGCAGTTTGGGATCGTGGAAGGGCTGATGGTGAGTTGGAGAGAGCGGCTGAGGCAGGAGGGGTGGCAGGGAAACTCTACCTCTCCTTCCTAGACTTGCTTAGTGTGTGGGGTGAACAAGGAGAGACGGTTTCGGGAGGAAGAGCCAAGTGGTGAAGTCTCTTAAAACACCGGGCAACTTGCAGACAGGGCTGGACCCTGGCCTGCACATGGCCCTCCTGTGGTCTGTGGTGGTCCCACCAGCCTCCACACCTGGGTCACCACCTCAGGCCTGGGAAAACAAGGCAGGGGAGCTTCGGAGGAGGAAGGGCTCACCTCAGCCTTCTTCTTCCCCAAGACCACAGTTCATTCCTACACTGCCACCCAGAAGACAGTGGACGGGCCATCGAAGAAGGCCTGGCGAGACGGGCGGGGTGCCCACCAGAACATCATCCCAGCCTCCACGGGGGCTGCCAAAGCCGTTGGCAAAGTCATTCCAGACCTCAAAGGGTATGAGGGCAGAAAGCTGCCACCAGGGTCAGGGGTACACCCCAGGAGGACTGGACTGGCCCCCAATCCCTGAAGTGTCTATTGAGGGGAAAGTAGAGACAACGTGGGATGGATGGAAAGGTCCTGGGTTCTGACTCCCACCCCTAATTGGGATTCTCCAGGAAGCTGACAGGAATGGCATTCCGGGTGCCAACCCCAGACGTATCTGTCGTGGACCTGACCTGCCGCCTGGCCCAGCCTACCGCGTACGAGGCCATCAAAGACGCCATAAAAGCAGCAGCCCAAGGGCCCATGGCTGGCATCCTTGCCTACACAGAGGATGAGGTAGGGACTGAGGAGGGGGACCATGGGAGGAGCCCTCTGGGGAGGAAACATGATTTTCCACTTACCAAAGAGCCGCTCACCATGTATCAAGACAGGGACTGCAGGGCTGGGAAGGTCTGCTCTTCCTGCCTCAGGGTCTTTGCACTTGCTGTTGCTCTGGTCTGGGTAGCTTTTCTTCCAGGTGGCCACATAATCTGCCCTCACCTCCTCCAAGTCTCTACTTCAGTTTCTGTCCTCAGTAAGATACTCTCTTTCTGGCCCTTTCCCTTACCTGAAATTTCATTCCATAGTCCCTGTTGGCCCTGCTAGCATGTACACCACAAGAAAGCAGGGGCTTTGGGACTCAGTGGCTCCAGCCATTGATTGTCCCGGGGCCTGGCACCCCAGCAGGTGCTCAATACAAGCTTAGTGAACAAGACAATGGCTCCCCCACCAAGCCTTTGCTCCCAGTCGTGCCATCCTCTGGTGCTGTCTCTGCTTTAGCTCCTGCAGCTCCGCTCTCACACAGCCACCAGGACCTCTTGTTTTACGGAAAGCAGATCACATTGTCCCACTCCTGAAAACCCTCCCCTGTGGCCTCATACACCACTAAGGCCAATCCCTCAGGGCCTCTATGCTGTAGCTCCTTCCACGTCAGGCACTGCGGAGGGCCCGAGGTGACCAGATCCTCCTAGACATCCAGACCCAGCCTCACCGTGTGCCCTCCGAGAGGGCCTCTCTGCGGCCCACCATCATGATGAAGGCCGGCGTCATTGCCAGCATGTACTGGTGCAGCGTCAGGGTGTCTGCGGTCTCCGTCCTTTGGCCGCAGGCGAAGCCCCCGCGTGCCTTCCTCACACGGTCCCCAGAACCTGGACACAAGCAGGGCTCCACCAGATATCGTAGATGAAGGGATGTGCCCATGTACCTAAGAGTCGGGGCCTGGGCTCCTGGAGGACCTTGCTCCGCGACCCATGCTTATCTTTGAAATTCCGATGCCCAGGTCGTGTCCACGGACTTTGTGGGCGATACCCACTCGTCCATCTTCGATGCTAAAGCCGGCATCGCGCTCAACGACAACTTCGTGAAGCTCATTTCCTGGTGAGGGAGGAGGGGCCCGGGGGCGTGGGGGGCGGGCCAGGAGCGGTCGGGAGGGACTCCCCTGACCCGCCGCCTCCCTCCCCAGGTACGACAACGAATACGGCTACAGTCACCGGGTGGTGGACCTCCTCCGTTACATGTTCAGCCGCGACAAGTGAAGCAGGACGGCCCCTCCGCTTCCCCGGGCTCCCGGCTGGAACCCGTATCTCCCGTTCCCGCTGTCGCCTCCCCCGGGGAAGGAGGGCGCCCTGCTGGGAAATAAAAACGCAGAATGCTCACAGCCGCGCCCGTGTGTCTGCGCCGGTCACTACGGGGTCACGGCGCGCCCCGCACGGAGACGCGCTCCACCTGCGCCCACCGGCCACCGCGCCTCGCCTCCGAGCGTGGCTCCGCGCCGGCGCACTGGGGCCGCGCAGGCTCCGAGGGCCGGCCGCGGGCCGTGACGTCAGTGCGCCGGCGCCGGCCGGCCGGCCTCCCGCTCCCAGAAGGCCGCGCGGGTCGCGGCGGAGGCAGGTGGGCGCCAGGCCCCGGGCTCCGGCGCCAGGCAGGCGGAGGGTGAGACCCGCGCTCCGGCGGGTCCCGGGCGGCCGGCGCCATGACCCTGTTCCACTTCGGAAACTGCTTCGCCCTGGCCTACTTCCCCTACTTCATCACCTACAAGTGCAGCGGCCTGTGAGTGCGGGGCGCCCGCGGGCGGGAGGGCGCGGGCCCGGGCTAAGCCTCACCGCCCGCTCCTGCAGGTCTGAGTACAACGCCTTCTGGAAGTGCGTGCAGGCCGGGGTCACCTACCTCTTCGTGCAGCTGTGCAAGGTGAGGGCGCCCGGGCCCCCCCGGGAATACCCTGGAAGACGTGCTCCGGAAGGGGCGGAACTTGGGGAGAGGTCTCCAAGCAACTTTTGTATAGCACTTTAGTAAAATTGGGAAAACTCAGTTGTGTGGTGGAGCGTTTTGTACTTTGAGGAGGCGCGAAGTAAGCCAGGGTCCACACTGTGCTGCTAACCCTGCTGGGGTAGCTCGCTCTGGCACTTCCATGCCTGACCCGATCGCCTGGGATCACCACAGAACCCAGACTTCAGACCCCAACCGTCTCTCTCCCCTGATCCTGTAATCTCGTCCCCCTTCTGGTGGCCCCTCTCCGCAAGGGTTCCCCTGAACCCCAGAGCCTTACCTTCCACATACACACTGACTTCCTACATAATCCACTTGGTTTATTCTCCTCTCCTTGCAGTGATCTCTGTTTTCTGTTCTCAGATGCTGTTCCTGGCCACTTTTTTTCCCACCTGGGAAGGCGGCATCTATGACTTCATTGGGGTGAGTGGGGCAAGGAAGGGGGAGGGAGTGCAGGAATGGGGCCCCCTGGCATCTGTGCTCACTCAAGCCTCAACCTGACCCACAGGAGTTCATGAAGGCCAGCGTGGATGTGGCAGACCTGATAGGCCTAAACCTTGTCATGTCCCGGAATGCAGGCAAGGGGGAGTACAAGATCATGGTTGCTGCCCTGGGCTGGGCCACCGCCGAGCTCATTATGTCCCGGTGTGTGCAGCAGCCTGGAGCCCAGATTCCTGAGAAAGGACACCTGGGTTCTAGGGAGGTGCTGGAGGGCGGGGGCTCAGATTCTGAGTGCTGAGGGTGTTTGGGTGCTGGAGAATCCCTCCCTTTGCCTTCCTTAGCTGCATCCCCCTGTGGGTTGGAGCCCGGGGCATTGAGTTTGACTGGAAGTACATCCAGATGAGCATTGACTCCAACATCAGTCTGGTACGCAGTCCTGCTCTCCCACACACCTTTGTCCAGTGGCTGTGCTCTCCCCCCGAGGCCTGGCCCTGACTTCCTGCCTCCCTGCAGGTCCATTACATCGTCGCATCTGCCCAGGTCTGGATGATAACACGCTACGACCTGTACCACACTTTTCGGCCAGCAGTACTCCTGCTGATGTTCCTCAGCGTCTACAAGGCCTTTGTCATGGAGTGAGCTGCGCGGGGTTTGAGGGTGGGTCCAAATGGGGGTGGGTTATCTGTTCTCCTTCTCTCATGGTGATGTTTCCCCACAGGACCTTCGTCCACCTCTGTTCCCTGGGCAGCTGGACAGCACTGCTGGCCCGGGCAGTGGTGACAGGGCTGCTGGCCCTCAGCACCCTGGCCCTCTATGTCGCCGTTGTCAACGTGCACTCCTAGGCTTGGTGCCCCAGACATTCACATACCCTTTCCCCGCCTCCAGGTTTCAGTGAAGTAAACAGTATTTGGAACATTGCTTCTGCCTCCATCTCTCTCTCTCTCTGGAACTGTCTACCAATACCACGTTCACCGGGTTCTAGAGGCCCTTGTTCTGGCTTTGAAGCCAGGTAGACAGTCTGGGAAACTGGCCAACACAGAACTGGTTTGTTCTGTGTTCTGCAGCAGTTCCTGGGCTCCTCATTTTCCCAGGATAGAAGGGCTTGGAGTAGATAGATCATCCTTTCTTTCTTTCTTTCTTTCTTTCTTTTTTTTAAGATTTTATTTATTTATTTGACAGAGAGAGACACAGCAAGAGAGGGAACATAAGCAGGGGGAGTGGGAGAGGGAGAAGCAGGGAGCCCGATGTGGGGCTCAATCCCAGGACCCTGGGATCATGACCTGAGCCAAAGGCAGACGCTTAACGACTGAGCCACCTAGATAGATCATCATTGAGCAGTTGCAGAGACCAGGGCCCTCGGGTAACAGGTGATAGAAGGAAGCTAGAATCCAGAAATATAGTTCTTGGGAGGCTTTTCCTCGCAGCCTTAACATGGCCCTTCTCTGGCTGCTTACCTCCTAGGCTCTCAGCCCAATCTCCCCTTCTGATCCACCCTTCGTATGGCAGCCAGGGGGATCTGTCTGAAATCCCAGTTTTATTAGTGCACCCTCCTTGTCTACAACCATCTCAGACTCCCCATTGCATATTGAACGGTCCAACCACCTGAACTCTGGGTTTTGCTCTTGAGGGTAGCCTTATGATTCTGAGCTCTTCAGTGCTTTGGTTTGGTTCTGTAGTCCTCACATCAGATCCTGGCTAGAGTCTTCTCAGGGTGGGGTCCAGACACTGCTGCAGCTGACTGGCACAGTAGCTGAGCCCACCAATTTGGATATTGTCCTGGATGCTGCCCTCCCTACCTCTTGTTTCACAAACTCCTTGGGAGCTTCTCAGGTGCAATCAGAAACCAGCCCCCTTATGCAGAGAGCAGAAAGGGGAAAGGTGGCCACTCCAGGTTGGTAGGTGGCAGGTTTAAGAAGCAAGGGAACTTTTCAAGGCTTTTCATTGGGTTGTAAGACACCTAGATCTCTGCACCCACCTGCCAAATCTTAAAAGTTTAGATCAGGGCCATAACTGGGTTTAGTCACATATACCATCTAGTAGACCCACATCACTCTCTCAAGGCTATGTCCAGCAAGCCGGGGGGGGGGGGGGGGGGGGGGGG
>NC_138384.1:37685560-37716774 GCF_054177405.1 Leptonychotes weddellii
TGCTCCCCAGCCCCAGTGGATCCCCCAAGGCGAGGGATAGGGCAAGTGCCCCCTCCCTCCTTCCCTCCAGGCTGTCAGGTCCTGCCATACTGTTGCTTAACCCTGGACTGGGAAAGCAGGAGCACAAACAGCTGTGAGTCTTGGCGTGTGTGCCGAGGGAGTGTTTGCCCTCAGGTGGGGCAGCCACCACCTAGCCCTGCCCCCTTTTCATTGTCCCTTGAGGAGACTGGGTCCACAGGTGTCTTGGGGGAGAGGTGGAGAGGCAAGCAATTGGTTGGGCACGGAGTATGGAGTATATGGGCACTCCCCCAGCCCAGCGGGGTGGCCTGTGACAGGATCGTGCTCCCACACCTCCGTCCCATGCCCGCCTAGCCTCGGACCAGTATGGGGACAAGTGAGGGTTGCAGAAGTGATTTCAACAACTATTTGCTGAGCAGGGACTCTGAGCTGGAGCCTCTGCTGGTGACCAACTATGTGGAATAATCCCAGCTTATGTGGGGCTCAGGGAGACCAGAGCAGTTAGGGTTGAAGTGGAGGGAGCACAGACCAGGTCAGGGACGGGCTGGGGGCCCAACCTGGAGGGCCTGGAAGACAGGAGATGTGAGCTGTTGGGGCAGGAGGAAAAGCCGGTGGCAGAGCCTATGCGGTGAGAGAGCAGGCCTGACTTTTCCAGTGAAACAAGAATTGGCTGGAATAAGATCGAGGTGGCTTGTGAAACTGGCAGTCAGCAGGGGCAGGACAAACCATGGAGGATCCTGGGCCAGGGAAAGACAGGGAGTTTAGGGCTCACCACGTTTCCCAGGGAGAAGGAACCACACTGATGGGACAGTGGAAGGAGCAGGTTTGGAGGATGATGCAGAGGCTACTGGGGGTCCCTGGGTCATACAGGGTGGAGAGCCACTGCAGAGACAGAACTGAGGCCATGGGGGCAGCAGAGGGGGGCTGTGGTGGGAGGGGTCCCGCCAGAGAGGCTCATACTAAGGAAGAGAGGTGAGGAAGGGGCTGGGGAGGGGTGGGAGGTGGGGGGAGTGTCAGGCAGTTTCCAGCAGTTGGGGAGTTAACTTTTCAGGGGAGAGGGGTGTGAGGAGGGGACCGGGACTTCAGCCTCTAGACTCAGTCCCACTGCAACAGAGGAGCAAACTGGTGGGACCAGAGTGGAGACACCTGCGAAGGGGGAGGCAGGGTGGGGGGGCAGCTTGAGGTAGGAAAGATTCTGACACCGTGTGTCAAGGAGCCTGCCAAGGGGAGATCAAGAACGTGCTGGGGAGGGAGCCCAGAGGTGGTGTCTAGGCGAGTGGGGCGGTGAAGGCCCCGCTCCTGGGGGTGACTGGGAATGCCGTCACCCCAGGCTCATTCCCCCGAGGAAGGTTTCGTTGCGTACCTACGATGCACGAGGCTGTGTTCGAGGAACTGAGATACAGCCCTGAACAAGCTGTAGGACTGTGGGAGATCAAAGGGGATCAGGAAAGACACTTAGGACAGGACCTGGCACCAAATAAAAGCATCGTCGGTGTGAGCTAGTTTATTTCTGTCACTCAGCACAAGCGTGTTTGAAGGTCCCACAGGCAGCCCTCCTGCCCACCTAGAGTGCGAAGGACAGACCTGGCTCACAGGAGCCCAGCTCCCGCCCCCTGCCCAGGCCCCCCTGCCCAGCTCAGAGCACCAGGCCCAGGGACGGCTCTGCCGGGGCGGGGGGGGGGGTGCTCCCTGTGGATGGGGAAGGGGAGTGGGGAGGTCTCTCCAAGGTTGGGGTGCCGTGGGCTGTGGGAGCAGACACAGATGGTGCTGGGGCTTGATTGCTTAGATGTTCAGGTGGCTGCCCAGAGGGTCCCATGCCCCCCACCTCTGCTGTGGGGTTTGCAAGGATGGCTTGAAGGCGGCAGGCCCTCTAATAGTAGAGCTCCTGATCCCACCAGCCTGGGAGGGAGAGAAAGGAGACTCAGGGCTGCGGGATGTGGGTCACGGGCACCAGGGGCTCAGAGGTACGAATCAACAGAGGCTTGAGATGGAGGGTCAAGGGCTTGGAGGTCAAAGGTCAGGGCAGCTGTTCTGAGGATGGTCCAGCCCCCACCCCCAGGCCCTCGGTCTCCACACTCACTCCCTGGGCAACAGCGAACTCCCAGTTTCCGAAGCTCATCATAGACGAAGATGAGGAGGCCAAAGGGCATGGGGACCAACCACCACTGGTACCTGAAGGCCCAGGCGAGACGACAAGGTGAAGGCTACCCTCAAGTCTGTGTCCCTGTGCCCGTCCCTCTACTCACAGCTCCCGGCCCCTCACCGGATGGGCATGAAGTTGAAGATGTTGGGCATTCCGGGGCAGTAGCACAGGAAGCAGCCGATGCAGACCTGGAACACGATGGCGATCACCAGGATCCTGTTCCTGCGGGCAGGCGGGGTGGGACAGGCTCAGGCCGGCGGGCGCAGAACAAGGCCAGGCCGTGAGGAGCGGGGACGCTTTGACAGTGGACGGGGGTCCTGTCACATCTCCCCTTTGGTGGATGAAAACGGAGGGGCCGGGGCGGGGAGGCAGGTGGCGGGAGCTGCCGGCCCGCGGTGGACGAGGCCCGGCAGCACCTGGCGCCGGCGCGTTTGCTGGCTGCAGTGAGCCCTCGTGGGGATCCGGTGGGAGCTGCAGCGGGGCTGGGGCCGGGCGGGGCGGGGCGGGGCGGGGCCGTGGGGACACCTGAAGAAGCCCTGCTGGAAGGCGGAGAGGCGGCGCGTCTTGCGGATGAGGACGTCGGCGATCTGGCACATCTCGATGCTGATGAAGAACACGGTGTAGCAGGTATACTGCTGGTAGAGGCGCTGCCCGAACGTCTGCGGGCCGGAGGGGAGCAGAAGCGGCCTGAGCCCGGATGGGGAGGGCCTGCGGCCGTAGCCCCTCCCAGCAGAGGATGGAGTCGGGGAGAAGAGAGAGACGCCGACTGCCAGGTTTGCAGGACCCCGGGGGGTGGGGGGCGGCTGGAGATCTTGGCCTTGCAGAGATTAGATGTCAGCGCCTGGGCAAATGGTAGCTCAGGCCAGTCGCTTTCACGAGGAAGGAGGGAGGCAGGCTTTCCCGCACACCCACAGGAAGGCACCTGGGAGAAGGGAGTCGGACTGCTAGGGCAGAATTTGCAAGGTCCAGCGACTCCGGTGCCCGGGCAGATGGCCAAGATAAGTGACGTGGGCCAGAAGGGCCTTTGCGGAACAGGGTGAGCAGCAGGAGTGTGGAGCTCAAGATGGTGGTGGGAGAGGCCCCAGAACCGGCAGAGAGTCCGGGGACCTGGAATGCTCCAGTTGAGCTCCGTCACATGCGGACGACTGAGTGTGGGCCACCCACAGGGAAGGTGGCACTGGGAATGAGGGAGCCACGGGCCGGGGGCGGGAGGCCGGGGCTCACCCACTCCTGGCCGTAGCTGTCCTGCAGATCTTGTAGGTGGTGGTTCTCCCAGTATGGTCGCAGCCCCACACACAGCAGTGGGAACCAGCCCTCCTGGGCCATGGCCGTAAAGTAGTCAGTGAAGCCAGCAAATGACTGGATGGCACCTGGGGGACAGGCAAGGTAACACGGGGAGACAAAAATGGAGACCTAGACAGGGACATGGAAAGAGACAAGGACATGGAAAGATAGGGACACAGAGAGCTACCCGCAGAGAGAGGGTCAAGGGCACAAGTACACAGTGAGTGACGGACATGGAGAGACAGAGACAAGGATCCCAAGAGAGATCAATAGGGACGCAAGAGACAAGGCACAGAGAGAGACAGAGACATGCCGAGAGACAGAGAAGGGACACGGGGATCACAGCAGACTCGGACTCAGAGAACAGCAGAGACCCAGGATCAAATGCCAACTCGGGGATCCAGCACGAGCCAGAGCCCCTGTGAGAGATGCCAAGGCAGGCGAGCAGCCCTGCAGGGAACCTGGGGCTCCCCGGCCCCACAGGCACTCACCTATCTGGAAGTAGGAGTAGGCAGCCAGGGGCTCATTGACCAAGCGGTCGCGCTTTGGGTTCCGTGGACGCAGATGCATGATGTCACTCTCGGCCTTCTCATATGCCAGGGACACGGACGGGAACTGGCCAGGAGCGGAAGGAGCCAGGGTTAAGGGTTTGCCCGTCCCCTACGTGCCAGGAGGCTCCCCTCCCTCCCCCCACCGCCCCAGTGGACAGAGACAGGACTGAGGTTGGGAGGCAGGTGACCGTGCAGGCACAACTGCCCGGATAGCATGGATCAGCTGGCCCTCCGAGGCCGTGGTGCCATGTCCGTCCACAGCTGTGTCCACATCTGACCTGCCGTCCATCTCCATTGGAACATCTGCATGTACCTCCCCTCCCCACCCCCCTCCCCCCCTTACTGTTTTTGTGTCCCTGTCTCTGGTCTCTTTCTCTGTGGCTGTCTCTGCTTTTGTGTCCCTGTGTCACCCATCTCTCCCTGTCACTCTCTCTGCAGCTCTTCTGTCTCTGTGCCCCCAGGTCCTCCCTATCCCCCACCCCATCCGCCGTCACGGCGGAACGGCCTCAGAGTAGACCGGTCAAGAGCAGAGGCCCCAGGGCCCCGGACTGCCTGGGCTCCAAACCCAGCATGCCACTTACTGGCTGTGTGACCTGGGACAAGCCGCTCAACCTGTCTGGGCCTCAGTTCGCTCATTGGTAAAATGGGGACGATAAATGAATAAAGCCCCACCCATAGAGTGTTCATGAGGACAGAGTTAAGGGAGGTAGTGTCTGCCTGATCCAGAGAAGACACGATGCAAGCGTCGCCAGATGTGTGTGTGTGTGTGTGTGTGTGTGTGTGTGTCTGAGGGTCCTTCTCTGAGTCCGCAGGTCTAAGCCGACCTGAGGGTCCACCTGTGCGGCCACGTCTGTACTTCTGCCTGGGACCACCCGCCTGCCCGCCTGCGCGTCCCCATCTGTCTGCCTTTGCACCCTGTGTCCAAGAGCGTCTGCGGGCCCCATCCATCACGGCTGTCGGCGGGGCTGGAGACTCACGATGTCGGTGCAGAGCTCTATGAAGAGGATGGTGATGCAGCCGAGGGGCAGGGGCACGCTGACAGTGATGTAGATGAGGTACGGCGTCAGCTCGGGGATGTTCTTGGTCAGGGTGTAGGCGATGGACTTTTTCAGGTTATCAAAGATCAGCCGGCCTGCAGGGGGGTGGGGCGGGGAGAGCCTCAGCCTCCTCGCTGCCCGCTTCCTCCTGTGCCCACGCCGCCACCCCTCTCCCCTCCCCGGTCTCTGCCCCTGCTCGGACCCTGCTCCACGCCTGTCACAATGGAGGCAAAGTTGTCATCCAGCAGGATCATGTCCGCCGCGTTTTTGGCAGCGTCCGAGCCGGCAATGCCCATGGCCACGCCGATGTCGGCCTTCTTCAAGGCTGGGGAGTCGTTGACACCATCCCCCGTCACAGCCACGATGGCCCCCTGCGGGGGGGGGGGGGCAGGGTGGTCAGGGGTAGGCCCACCCCCAGGCCAGCCCAGCCCACTGGCCCGCCTCCCTCATCAGAGTCGTACCAGTCGCTGGCAGCTCTCCACAATCACCAGCTTCTGCTGGGGACTGGTACGAGCAAACACCATCTCAGGGTGGGTACGCAGGGTCTCAACCAGCTCTGACGGGTCCATGTCCTTCAGCTGCATGCCATTGATGACGCAGGCACGGGCATCCCTGGGGGGGGATCACCAGGGCCTCAGTCTGCGCAGGCTGTGGGAAGAACCACGGCGAGGGCGGCAGGGGCTTACTTCCTATTGACTTGGTCCACAGGTACACGGAGGCGGGCGGCGATGTCCTCCACCGTCTCGCTGCCTTCCGAAATGATACCCACACTGGCCGCAATGGCCTTGGCCGTGATGGGGTGGTCACCCGTCACCATGATCACCTGTTGGGGAGGGGACCATCAGACCCTTGATGCCTTCAGTGCAGCCCACTCTCCTCGTCCTCCCTGCTGGCCATCTACTGATAGACCCGTTCGCTTATTCAACCACTGAATGTCAGGGACAAAACAGACGAAAATCTCTGTTCTCATGGAGCCAACCCTCTAGCGCGGGAGACAGAAGAGACGCAAACTAAGGGGACAAATGATACAGCCCGTTAGGAGAGAGGAAAATTAAGCTGAGTAAAGGGGATGGCAAATGTTGGGTGGAAAAAGAGGTGTCGATTTTTTTTTTTTTAAGATTTTATTTATTTATTTGAGAGAGAGAATGAGAGACAGAGAGCATGAGAGGGAGGAGGGTCAGAGGGAGAAGCAGACTCCCTGCCGAGCAGGGAGCCCGATGCGGAACTCGATCCTGGAACTCCAGGATCATGACCTGAGCTGAAGGCAGTCGCTTAACCAACTGAGCCACCCAGGCGCCCCAGAGGTGTCGATTTTAAGTGTGTCCTGGGAAAGCTTCGTTGAGAAGGTGACATCTGAGCAGAGGCCTGAAAGAGGCGAGAGAGTTGGCCACATAAAAAATGGAGGGAAGAGGGACGCCTGGGTGGCTCAGTCGGTTAAGCGTCTGCCTTTGGCTCAGGTCATGATCCCAGGGTCCTGGGATCGAGTCCTGCATCGGGCTCCCTCTGCCTCTGCTTCTCCCTCTGCCTCTGTCTCTCTCTCTCTCTCTGTCTCTCATGAATAAATAAATAAAATCTTTAAAAAAAAAAAAAGAGAAAAAATGGAGGGAAGAGTGTTCCTGGCAGTGGGAACAGCCAATGTGAAGACCCTGAGGTGCGAACGCACCTGAACTGTTGGCAGAGCAGCGGGGAGGCCAGCATGACTGCAGAGCAGTAAACGAGAGGTGGGGGGCTAAGGAATAAGCTTAGAGCCCAGCTCTCATAGGCCTTAGAGACCAAGGGGAGGACGTGGGTGTTGTTTGCCCAGCCTTGGCTCCCCAGCTCTCGATCTGTCTTCAGGAACCAGGGTTGAAGTGAGGTCTCTGGCCAAGAATGGGCAAGCCCAGACCTGGTCAACCAAGGTACCCCCCCCCCAGCCATGTGACTGGTTCAGAGAGGAACATGTGACCCAATCTGGGACAACAGCAGAAGAGGCACTCTTTTTTCTGTGGGGTGGCTAAACAGGTGGGATGTAGGTTGAGCTTCTGGGGGTGGTCATTTTTCTCGACCAAAATAAAGGGACTAGTCGAGTCCCTTGAGAATAAAGCCATCAGAGAGAAAAGTAGAACCGAGCCATGGAGAAAGGCAAATTCCTAATGACACTCAACTCCTAGATCCAGCTATACCTGACACTTCAGTCCCCAGAACTTTTCCGTTTCATGAATCGATAGATTCCTTTTTTGGTTCAGACCACTTTCAGGGAGTTCTCTGTCACAGGGTTCCTCACCCCCAAATACTGCTGTCCTCTGTTCTCACCCCTGCCTGCTCCTCTCCCTGGTTGCATACCCGGATGCCTGCTGTGCGGCACTTGAGCACAGCATCAGGGACGGTGGCCCGGGGTGGGTCTATCATGGATACAAGTCCCGCAAAGCACAGGCCACTACTTGGAAAGTTCATGGCCTCCACGTCGAAGGCATAGCCAGGCGGGTAGTCCTTCTCATTCAGGTACAGTTGGCAGAAGCCTGACCAGAAAACAGGGAAGTCAGAGAGGAGTCCTGGGCAGACCCTTGCCCAGCAAGGCCAGGTGACAAGTGAAATAACCAGGCCCCTCACACCAAGCACCTGTGCATGCCTGACCCTGTGCTGAATCCTTCACATGATGTGAGTCTGTCCTCACAACCAACCTGTGAGGCTATTAGCATGCTCATGTTGCAGACAGAGAAACTGAGGTCTAGAGAGGGGATATTTCTTGCCAGACGAAAGATCCAGAATTGAACCACAGGTTTGTGCCTCCCAGGGTTGAGGCAGGGGTTAGGGAAGTTTAGGAGTCAGGACAAAATGTTCAGGGAGATCAGAGGTCAGGACAGGGATTGGGAAGTCTTGAGTTGAGGCAGGGACTGGGGAAGCTCAAAGGGTCAAGAGGAGGACACTGAAAGGTGGAAGTAAAAGCGATGGCAGGTCAAAGTTGGGGCAAGAGCTGGGAAAAACCAACAGATGTCAGGTCAGGCTAGGGAAGGTCTCAGGGAGGACAGGTGGGGAGGGGCTGGGTCAAGGTAGAAATTGAGGATGGACAGGGGTCAGGACTGGGACAGGGAAAGTCAAAGGTGAGTGTGTGCACTTGGGCAGGTTAGCTGTCAGCCGGGGATGGGAAAGGTCATGGTGAAGGCTGGGCCGGGAAGGTTGGGCGGGGTCTGTGCTAGCTCCTCCTCGCCCACAGGTTCGCCATCTACTGTGGGGGCTCACCGAGCCCTGGGGGGCTCACCAAGCACGCGTTCACCCAGGCCTCCCAGGCTAAGGTAGGCAGTCTGGAAGGCCTCACGCCATTGCTCGTCCAGCGGCAGCTCCTGGCCCTTGATGAGGATGGAGCTACAGCGTTCCAGCACGCGCTCGGGGGCGCCCTTCATCACCAGCACGTGCCGGGGGTCCCGCGGGTCCTCCAGTGTGTGGATGGACAGCTGCGGGCGAGGAAGCGGACGGCATCTAGGAGGCGGGCAAGGGGGCGGGGCTTGGGAGAAGGGCGGGGCTGACGGCTCGAAGGCGCCGCGGGTAGAGCTTTGGGAGGGTACTGCGTGGCTGGGGGTGAGGGGCTTGCGGGCTGAGCAAGTCCTTGGTGGGGGATGAGGGTTAGGGGCGCAGTAAGGAGCCTGGGCGCTGGGAAGGGACAGAATTAGGGTCGGAGATGGGCTGGGGTGGAATTTGGATTGCGAGCTACCCCACGGAAGGCCTAAGAGCTGGCGGTGAGCCCCCCGCTAAGGGACTGTGGGTGTGGCCTGCCCATAGGTGGGCAGCGGCTGTGGGCGGGGCGGGAGGTGTGGGTGGGGTTTGGCTATGGAGAGGGCGGAAACTGAGAGAGAAGCCCCGCGATAGGCCAGCGCTGCGTGTGGGGGTGGCCCGAAGTGGGCGGGGGGAGGCCGTGGGCGGGGCCGGGCGCGGCGGGCGCACACCTGGAACTTGTTGGTGGAGTTGAAGGGGATCTCGCAGACTTTGGGGAAGCGTTCGCGGTAGCCCATGGCGTTGCCCAGCGTCAGTTCCGAGAACTTGAGCAGCGCCGTCTCGGACGCGTCCCCGATCACTATGCGCTGGAAGCGGGGGCCGGTGTCAGGGGCGAACCTGTCTGCACCAGGCTCCCGGGATCCCCCGGAGTCCCCCGGGGTCTCACCTTGGGCACCGGCACCGCGTCCTGGCCGGACTTGAAGGCAGCGCGGTTGCACAGGGTGAGCACGCGGCATAGCGCCCGCCAGGTCTCCGAAGACTGGTCAAACGTCTGCCCTGGAGGCCAGGCGTCCGGGCTGGGGCCGGGAGGGGGCTCCGCGCGGGCCCCAGGCCCGGAGCAGCTCTCTCCCATACCAGAACCGAGCCCCTCCCTCTAGATTCAGGACAGGGTCCCCTCCCAGACCTGGGTGGGACCCAAACCTCTCCTCATACCCCTGGACGGAGCCTTCTCTTCAGACGCAGTATTGAGTTTCCTAGGACCCCCGATACCAAGCCGCTTCGCAGACCTGCAGCTTCATAGACCCTCTCCCCTATCGGGAAGGACCCCTTCTCCATTCATGCAAAGCCCTCCCCAGGCTGCCTTCAGGAACCTCAGAGCTCCCTTCCAAGTCTACCATCTAGCAGATCCTGCCCCAGCCCCGTCTCCTCCCACCCCCACACCTGACTGGTCCTCCGTAGTGTCAGCCGTGTGGATGTGGTTGTCGAACCAGAGATGGGACACAGTCATGCGGTTCTGAGTGAGGGTCCCTGTCTTGTCAGAGCAGATCACTGATGTGGAGCCCAGTGTCTCCACTGCTTCCAGGTTCTTGACGACACAGTTCTTGCTGGCCAGCCGCTTGGCTGTCAGGGACAAGCAGACCTGCCAGAAGGGGTGAGAAGCGCAGGGAGCCTTGACCCCAGCCACCGTACTATGTACACAGCATCCCTCCGCAAAACCCATGCTTTTCTTGCCTCAGTGTTTTCTTCAGCCTGTGCTTGCCACCTGGGATGCCTCCCCAATCGGCCCAGAGGAACATAGCCAGGCCCCTCACTAAGCTGCCCGAGCGGAGGTTCTGTAAGTTCTCATCAACACAACCACACCGAGAAAACAAACATCCTCTGAGCCTCCCCTGGGGCTGGCCTTGCTCTGGATGCTGACTGCTGAGGGCTGCCCACGCTGGACCTCAGCCTCCTCCAGTCAAAGATGCGGCCTGTTCACCTGTGAGTCCTCAGCGTTCAGTATACGGTATGGCCCAGAGTGGCCTCGGTGAGTGGTTGCTGAACGGATGGGTAGGTGGAGGGATGGGGGGTAGGGAGGATAGCTGAGGGAAGGTGCGTGGTGGGGGAGGTGAGTGGGTAGAGACGGCCAGAGATGATGGAGGCAATCCTGGGTGAACAAACAGACAGATGGACGAGCCTCCCAGCTCTCTGCACCTCTCTTCCGTCTCCCCCACTCACCGTGACAGTGGCCAGCAGCCCCTCGGGCACATAGGCTACCACGATGGCCATGAAGAAGACCATGGCCCGAAGGAAGGTGTAGCCAATGCACATGGCCACCACAAAAAATGTAGCGCCGAAGAGGATGGCCAGGCCTGCGATGATGTCCACAAAATGTTCGATTTCAATAGCGATGGGTGTCTTCTCGTTTTCTACTCCCGATGCCAGGGACGCGATGCGCCCGATGATGGTGCGGTCACCTGTGTTCACCACCAGGCCTTGGGCTGTGCCTGCCAGCGGGGCCAACAGGGCACCTCAGGGCCGGCCGGGCAGAGGGGGGTGCCCGCCGCGGGAACCGAAGGGGGTGCGGCGGTGGGGCTCAGTACGGGCCAAAGAGGGGCAGGGCAGGCAGCGGGGTTGGCTTGGAGAGGGTGGGCGGGCAGGGGCCTCACAGACCCTCAAGGCACATGGTGGAGAAGAAGGCGATGTTGCGGGTCTCCAGGGGGCTCTCGTGGGTACACTCGGGCGAGCGGGTCTGCGGCTCAGACTCTCCAGTCAGCGACGAGTTGTCCACCTTGCAGCCCTGCGCCTGGAGGATCCTGATGTCGGCTGGCACTCGGTCCCCGCCTTTCATCTCCACCAGGTCGCCCACCACAAGCTGGTCCGCGTTGATCTGGAACTTGTCCCCATCCCGGATCACAGTTGCTTGCTGTGGGGCGGGGGAGGGGGGGTGGAGGTCGCTGAGTACAGGGGAACGTGGGGAGGGGCAAAGGGGGAGGGTTGAGAACCTAAGGGGCGAGCCGGAGGCCACAGGTGCAGAGCAGCTTGGGCCTGGTGGGAGAGCCCACACAGACCCAGGAGCCTCCCTGTGTGCCCCTCCCCCCCAGGGGTGCAGACCCGGAACTGAAGTGACCAGGCTGCAGGACCCACCTGGGGCACCAGGTTCTTGAAGCTGGCGATGATGTTGGTGCTCTTAAACTCCTGGTAGTAGCCAAAACAGCCGGTGACCACGACCACAGCGATGAGGGCCAGGGCCAGGTACAGCTGGGTGGAGGTGGGAAGGGGGTGGATAAGAAGAGGCAGGAAGGTCTCTGCACAAGCCCCGCCCCCCGCCTGCTCCCTGTCCCCTGGTGTTCTTGGGCTCACCCCTGGGGTTTTCCCTGCTCTGCTAGAAAGCCACATGCGCTATTCCCTGGGGCCTGGGGCCCCCGTTCCTGTGTTCTTCATGTCCCATACTCAGCTTCCCTGTATTCTCAGTGTTCTGTGTCCCATATTCTCGAGGTCCCGGAACCTACCTCCCCCATGTCCCCATGGCCTGCGGCTTGTGCCCCATGGCACGATGCGCCTTTTCCTGTGTCCTCCAAGTCTTGTGCTCTGCGTGTCACTGGCCTTTGTCTCTTCATGTTCTCACGCCCTGTACCCCCTTGCTCCAGCTTTCATATTCTGTGTTGCCATCGTCTGTTTGCCGTCCTCTGGGCACCCTAGGCCGTGTCCCCATTTCCATGTTTGTGTGCTGTCGAGCTTCCACTTCATACTCTGTGGGCTCCACGATCATATGCCAATTTCCAAGTCCCTATGTCCAGTGTCTCCCCATGTCTGTGTACCTCTAAGTCCCCATCCTGTGTCACATGTCCTGTGGCTTTCAAACCCCTGTCCAATGCCACATGTCCCTAAGTCCCCATGTCCCTTGTTCTGGCCTCTTGTCCTGCATTTCAATATTCTCTGTCTCTGTCTCTGCTTCCTTGTCTGTGTTCTGTCTCTTGGCGCTGTGTCCTGAGTCTTGTGTCCCCTACGTCCCTATGCCCTTGCGTCCCATGTCTGAGTCCCATGTCCCCTGTGCCCTTGGTCTGTCCCATGCCCTCTGTTTCCTGGTCTCCCATCTTAAGGATCGCGTTTCTATGTCCTTGTATCCCCACCTGTGTCCTCCATATCTGAGACCCATTCTCCGGGTCCCCTGGGACCTGTGTCACTGGGGCTGCCCCACATCCCAGTGGCCTTCATCCCTGCATGACCCCATGTCTTGACTGCATTTCCACGTCTCCGTATCCCCATCCTGTGTCCCCCGCATCCTGAGCCCATGCTCCATGTCCTCTACCCGCCCCCCAACCCCCGGTCCCCGTGTCCCATACCCGCCAGCAGCATCTGCCACTCACATTGTCGTCGGTGGTGAGGTCACCCTCACTGGCCTGGATGCCAAAGGCAATGAGGCAGATGGCAGCAGCCACCCACATGAGGCACTGCAGCCCGCCCGCCAGCTGCCGGGCGAACTTGACATACTCGGGGGTGCCGCGCGGCGGCCGCAGAGCGTTAGGTCCGTCCCGTAGCAGCAGCTCAGCGGCCAGGCCGGCAGACAGGCCCTGGGGATGGGGGGACGGGGCGGGCGCTCACGGGGGTAGCTCTTCTGTCTCCTCCCCCCACCCTGCCCTGTTCCTCCTCACTTCTGTGTGCGTCCTCGCCTCTGTCCGGCCCCTTCCTCCCCGCACCCCCTCCCCACCCCCCCAGGCCTCCCCTGTGTCTGTCTCATCTTTCTGCCTGGCTCTCTCTCCCTGTGGTCTCTGCTCTGTTTCTCTCTTATCGCTTTGTCTCTCTCTGTCTCTCTCTGCCTCTTTTTATCTGCTTCTCCTACTCGGTCACTCTCCCCACCCCTTCTCTGCACACACCCCTCCCTCTGCGCCCAGCTCACCTTGGTCGCACTGGTCTGGTACTTCTGTTCCAGCTCCGCCACTGACAGCTGGTGGTCATTCTGGGGGGGGGGGGGGCAGGACACTCACTGTCCAGCTCTCACCGGCCACGCTCCTGCCCCCACCCAGCCCCCCAGCCCCATGCTCACGATCTCCATCTCCTTCTTCATGTTCTCCAGCTTCTCCTTCTTCTTGCCTCCTCCCTTGTCCGCCTTCTTCTTGCTCATCTTGGCAGCCATGTCCCCACCAGGGCCAGGACCCAGCTCTACTGAGTACATCTCGTAATTCTCCTGGGGATGGGAGGAGGCGGGAGGCATCAGATCCCACACCCCTCCAGCCTCCATCCCCCCAATCCCTGACTCGGGGCCCCACTCACTGCCTTCCCCATGGTGCCCGGTGCAGCCACCCTCCTTTGCCGAGACAGAGCCTAGGGTCTGGACCAGCCCTGATATACCCAGGGAGGGAGGGGTGGAGCAAGACTGGCCCGATTAGAGCTGATTGCGGGGCTCCTTGGGGTGACCTCCAGGCCTAAGCAGCTCAGGCATTACCTACTGGGCTGCCCCAACCTGCCCAGACCCATCTCCACCTGCCACTGAGATCAGGGGACCACTGTGTAGGTCCATAGTAACAACAACAACAAGAATAGCAAACATGGTGGTCATTATGTGCCAAGCCCTGGGCTGGGGGCTTTCCTGTATTAACTAATGGAACCTCCCAACAACCCTTTGAGGCAAGGACCATTCTTACCTCCTCCTACCATAGTGATGGGGAAACTGAGGTGCGGGGAGGGTAAGTCACTTGCCTGTTGTCCCCAAGCTACAATGGGAAAGAGTCGGGACTCAGAACCAGGTAGCTGGGCTGCAGTGTCCTCTTCCAGGCCACATTGCCCATGTCCGACTCCTGGAGCGGGAGGGTGCTCACAGTAGTGGCTCCCTTTTGTTTAGGGAGGACTTCCTGTGTCCCCGGTCTGCCCAGGGAGCTTTGTGTGAATGTTTCCTTAGCTCCTCACAACAGCCCTTTAGAAAGTTATGTTCTCTCATTAGCCCCCGTTGTACAGATGAGGAAACCGAGGCACAGAGAGATCAAGGACTTGCTCTAAAGCTGCGATGATTGGGATGCCTGGGTGGCCCAGTCTGTTGAGCATCTGCCTTCAGCTCAGGTCATGATCCCAGGATCCTGGGGTCGAGTCCCACGTCAGGCTCCCTGCTCAGCGGGGAGTCTGCTTCTCTCCCTCTCTCTCTGCTCCTCCTCACCCCCGCTCGTGCTCGCTCCCTCTCTCTCTCGCAAATGAATAAATAAAATCTTTATAAAAAAATAAAGTTGTGATGACTAAGTGTCGGGAGGAGGATTCCAGCCCAGGTCCGACCCCAGAGCCCGGCTCTCCCGTGGGGCCACTGACCAAAGAACTCAGACCTCTCAGCAGCCGCGGCAAGCATGCGCCAGGCACTGCACACATGTGACCTCCGGGGTCCCCACAACAAAACCCCGTGTGGGCAGCACTATCATGCCCGTTGTGCACAGGGGGAAACCGAGGCTTGGGGGAGTTCAGGGAGGGTCCTAGAGGTGCCCCACGCCTCCAGCTGTAGCCATCACAGCTCTGTGGTTCCTGTCTCCACCCCAACCTGCCCGGATGGGGAAAGGAAGGTGCAAAGTAGGGGAAAAGATGGGTCCAAGGCTCCTGGCCCGATCTTGGTATTGGTGCCAGGTTTGAGGTCCCCCAGGCAGGGACCTCTGTGGGTAGCAGTGAGGGGCTGGACTGCTGGAATGGCGGGTTCTTGATATCTCCTGAGTGGGCCGCACAGGGTGGACGTGTCTGATAAGATAATTGCCGGGGCGACGTCCTTCTCTCCTGGGGAAGGTCACCTGGGAAAGGCTAAGCTGCTGAGCAGCCCAAGCTCCTCCCCACAGCCACCCAGCTGGCCATCCCAGCCCAGAGAGGAGGCAGGTGGGGTGAAGTCACACCGACAATGAGTCTGCCCTTACAACGAGTCCGCTCATCTCTCTGAGCCGCACTTGTGAAACACCATGTGTCCCGTCACTCCCCTGCTTACAACCATCCAGGGGCATCTCTTCTCCCTCAGAATAAATTCCAAAATCATCCCTGCAAGACCTAGCCCTGGCTCACCTCTCCTGGCTCAGTCTCTACTACAGTTCCACTGACACTGGCCTTCTTGCTGTACTTCCTACAGGTCAAGGTCATTCCTGCCCCAGGGCCTTTGCACTTGCAGTTCCTTCTGCCTGGTGCTCTCTTCTTTAGATATCCGCATGGCTCTTTCTCGCTGTGAGGTCTCAGTTCAAATGTTATCTCTTCAGAGAGTCCTCACTTCTACTATCGTACCCCCATCAGGCCCCATCCCCTACAACCCTTGTCCCAACCTGATACTGTATTTTATTTTCATTTGTTTGGTGTCAACCTTGTCACACTAGAAGGAAGACTGAGACTTGGTTGTGTTGGCTGCTGTGTGCACAGCACCCGGACCAGTGCCCTAGACACACTGTAGATGGTCAGTAGACACTGTCCGATGCGGAATATTCACTAACAAACCTGGAACATGGGGCAGGGCCTCGGGAAGTCTGTCATTGGGAGCTCCTCGGGTGCCTCTGGCTCTCTGTAGCTCTTCCACCCTGCCCACTAGCCCTCTACCCCTGCAAGCATCCAGAGCCTGGGGCAAATATGGGGTTGTGTCTGCACAGATTCGGGAACTCCACAACCTAAGTCACAGGGGGGAGACCGAGACACCGTCACTGGCAGCAGGTGGCCGACCTTCCATATGTGCAGAACTCTGTCAAAACCAGGGACTGTCCCTCTCTATTCTCTGCCCCATCTGTGGTCCCTCACCTCTTTTTTTCATTTCTTAGTTTTATTATGTTAATTTTCAATGGTTTATTTTAAATATTTCAGACCCACAAGTTATAGGGGTAGTAAAACAAAGACCTGCCTGACCTTCAGCTAAATTGAATGATTTTCCCAATTTGTGGTTTCTAGAGAGATGAGAGAGAGAATAGATTCTTTTTTTTAAAGCTCAGGCTGACCCACTTGAGTTGGAGACGGGAGGCTTGTTTCTCCATGAATATGTCGGCATGGGTCTCCCGTGAATAAGGACACTCTCTTACATAACCGCGGTCCAGTGGTAAATCCAGGACATTCACATTGATAGGACATTAGGAACTAATCTGGAGAACGTATTTGAACTTCCCACTTTCCGTCTCATGTCCTTTTCTTGGTCTGGGATCACACTTTGCACTTAGCCGTCATGTCTCCTTGGTCTCCTCCAATCTGTGACGTTTCTTTACTCTTTCCTCTTTCATGACCTTGAAGTTTTGGAAAAGTATCAGTCAGTTGTGTTGCAGAATTCCCCTCAGTTTGGCTCGGCTGACAGCTCATGATCAGATTCAGGTCGTGCGCCCTCCTCAGAGCTTCCCAGACAGGACAGGCCCCATTTTTGAGTCTTCAGGTGGTCTGGAACGGGTGGACGTTTGGAGGATACCCAGAGGCTTAAGGAGTGACCAGAGGGCTATTCCGTGATCTCTTCATTTTCTATTCAAAACACTGTCACAGGGGCGCCTGGCTGGCTCAGTCGGTTAAGCGTCTGCCTTCTGCTCAGGTCACGATCTCAAGGTCCGGGATCAAACCCGAGGGGAGCCTGCTTCTCCCTCTCCCTCTGCCCCTCCCCCCCGCCCCGCCCTGCTCGTGCTCTCTCTTTCTCTCTCTCAAATGAATAAATAAAACCTTAAAAAGAAGAAAAAAAACCTAATGGTCAGAATTGAATTTTTCTTTTTCCTGAGAAAGAGAGGGCAGAGGACAGACTTTTAAATGGCTGGCGAATACTGAGCGGGTTTTAAGGGGAATCTGAACAAGAGTCTCCTAGAATCATGACCACACAGTTTTAGGGACTCAGCGCCCTACAAGGCCTGATAGGATCAGATCCCTGGCTGTGCCTCCTTCCCCCGTGCCTTCCCCCACCATGCTTTGGGATGAAGCCCACGCAGCCCTTCTGTTTATCAAAACTATCATTTCAAGATCTTGGCCCGTGAAGCTTCCTCTGCCTGAAATAAATACTCACCCTGTGCCCTCCCCACACTCAGCTACTCCTCATCTTTCGTGCTCTCGCACAGATGTCCCTTTCTCCAGGGAACCTCCTTGGACCATGTACCAGCTGGGTCAGGTACCTCCCCTGGGCTCCCAGAGGCCCCTAGGCTTCCCTATCCCTGCCCTGACCCCTCTGACCCATAGTTCCTCCATCACGAGCCTGGCCACTCTGGGTGGTCACCATGTGATGACGTCTCATCGCCCCCCTGGACGCCTGAGGACGGGATCCAGGATGTCTCAGTCGCCACCGTGTGCCCTGTATCACCCAGCCCAGGGAGTGTTTGCTGAGTGCAAGAACTCATTGTGACCGTGACTTTTGGTTTGTGTTTGGATTCTCCGATAAGATAGTGGATTCAGCAATGCCCTTCGCCTCCTGGGCAGGTCACCTGTGTCCGCCATCTCCAGGCCCCAGGAAGATTGAAGAGAGGGGCAGGGCAGGCAGGAACCTTGCTTCTCCCTCCTTTTCAAGCTGGTACAGGAGCAGGCAGTGGGTCAAGGAGTCAGGGACAAGGTCTGGCCCCAGCCCGGTCTCCTGTGTTCTCCTCCTCTTCCAGGTTTGTCCAGATATGGAAAGGTCAACCACCCTCAAGAAATTTGCCTGACTGTCCTCATCTGGGATCTTAAAATCACATCCAGAACCCAAGCATCTCTCCCTTCTTGGCTCCCACCTCCATCCCTTCCTGCCTGGACATCACAGTAGCCTCCTCCCCAGTCCCTCCCCAGTCTCCCTGCTCCTGCCCTGCCCCCCTGCAGTGTGCCCCCCACCCAGAGCCAGAGGGAGCCTATGAACCCCTGGGGTCTGGGCTTTCCTGGCTGAACCCTCCCTTAGCTCCACCTGACTCTTGAAAGCAAAGTCTGCACGCTGGTGCCCAAACCCAACCCGGGTGTGGGGCCTCCCAGACCTCCCCTCCTCCTGCTGCAGCCACACTGGCTCCCTGCGGTGCCTCAGACTCAGCAAACAGCCTCCCGTCCCTCCTGTGCCTGTGCCCTTTCCCTCCTCTTGGAATGCTCTCCTCCCAACACCTGCATGGCTCCCTCTCTCCCTCCAAGGTCTTTACACAAATGTTGCCTTCCCAGCGTGAGCTCCTTGACTGGCCGAATTAAAACTGTGACCTGGGGTCCCCCTGCACCTCTGTCCCCATTGTTTTCTCCTGTACTGGGTCATTGCTCTTATCTGTTGGGTTGTGTGTTTTCCGAATCCCTCTGACAGAAGATGAGCTCCATGAGGGCAGGGATTTTTGCCTGTTTTTTTTTTTTTTTTGACTGATGTCAAACAGCAAATAATAGACACTCAATAAGCTTTTGTTGAAAGAAATAAAATAAATCTCAGGGTCCCTGAGACACTCCACAGGATGCAGCAGCAATCCTAGCCACAAATACTGACATGGACACGTGGTCCTGCCTTGGGATGATGCTCTTGGTCCCCCAAAGACACACTAGCCCAACCTAAAGTAGAGGGACAGGCTCAAAAAGACACAATGACAGGAAGCCCATGATAACAGTGATGCTCATTGAGACCTCACTGCCCTTAGCCCTGGCCTAAGTGCGTCACTTGTGTGAGCTCATGTCATGCTCACAACAACCTTACGAGGAAGGTACTGTATTTATCCCAATTTTACGGTGAAGAAACTGAGGCCCAGAGAGATTCTACGACTTGCCTAAACTCACACAGCTAGTAAGGGGCAGACCCAGGATTTGAACCCAAGCAGCCTGGCTAGAAACTCCTCCTGTGTGAATACACAGAATCACACCAGACACCATTTCACAAAGAGGCCTCCCATCAAGACTATACTCCGTTCCATAATTTACGGAATGTTGATTGAGCATCTGCTATGTGCCAAGCTTTCTGTTAAGCCCTGAGATTTGCAGGGAACAAAACAGTCATGGTCCTGTTTACACTCCACCGTCCCGAAGTAATCAATAACAAATGAATCTTTACTGGCAAATGAGAAGAACATGAAGGAAAATAACAGGGTACTTGAGGAGAGAGGCAGATGGGAGGAAGCTGATAGACTACGGTATTGGAGAAGGGGCTCTGAGGAAGTAACACTTGAGCTGAGGCTTCAAGGATGAGGAGACAGCCAGGAATAATCTGGGAGAAGGAACAGGGAGAACAAAGGCCCTGAGCAGGGAGCAGGGTGATAGTGAGGGTCAGCAAGGAGCGGTGGTGGAGAATCTGGATAAGGTTAGTGAGGGGAGGGTTAGGGTACAACGTGAAGGCGGGGGTCAGTTCATGTGGGACCTTGTGGACAAGGGGGAGGAGTTAGGATTTTAGTCTAAGAGCAGCTGAAGGCATTTGAGGTTTGATCAGAAGACAGGCATGGTCAGGACTGAGTCTGGAAGATGCCCCCACTGTCATGTGGAGGACACTCAAGGGGGAAGCTGAGATTAGAAGCCCAGGGAGGAGGCTGGGGAAGGGAGGCTCAGGAGATCTCCTATGGGGACATGGGCTGGGGCAGGAGGTGTCTGGCCTGGGGTAGAGGGCTCCCCGGGGTTGGGACCCAGGAGAAGAGGTAGGTTTGCGGAAGGGCTATAGCCTGTGTAGGAATTGGGGGACCAGGAAGCTATGGGACAACTGGGACTTGGAACTTCTGGAAGAAGTTGGAATTGGGAACTGTGATGAGGGCCTTGCCAATGCAGAAAGAGTAGAGTGAGCTAGGGAAGGTGAGACAGCCTCTGGCAAGGGTGGGGAGAAGAGCAAGGAGGGGAGCCACTGCTGTTAAAGAAGACAAAAGCACAGTCTGAAAGGTATAGGAAGAACCGGGAAGGGGTGGGGGGAGGGGGGGCAGGAGGTAAAGGAAAAGGGAGCTTCGAGAAGGAGGATGCGTTCAGCAGTGTTTTGCATTCCTGAGTGCCCCCAGTGCCCAGCTCAGAGCCCAGCACACAGCAGCTGGTTCACTTGCTGCTGAATGAGGGCACCTATGGGCGAGTTGAAGGCAAAACTCTCACAGATACAAACCCTGAGACCTCCAGGGCCGCATATTATGGCTAGGGCAGGCCAACTCCCCCACTCCCCACCTCTGGCAGAGAAGCTTGAGAAAAATGGAGTTAGAAAAGGTATCCTTGGATGGAGACGCATGCAAAAGCTCAAAACGGGGCTCAAAAGCCAAGGACGAGGGTGTGAAAGGTAGGCCAGAAGGGTGAGCTCTCCCGCTGAACCCCTCCAGGTTAATGACAGGAAGACGCGTCAATTACAGACCCCAACGAAAGACACCTCAACAGGAAAGAATCATCAACTACCGGCGCCAAGGGGAAAAGAATGTCCGTTGCATCTCCCACAAGAAATCACACACACACACACACACACACACACACACACACACACACACCCGCAACTCAGCCAATGAGAAACCACGATCACCCTGGACTCATGCTTTTTTTCCAATGGACTCCGGTTCAAAACAACCCCTCCAGGGGCGCCTGGATGGCTCAGTCCCTGAAGGGTGGGACTCTTGGTTTCTGCTCAGATGATGATCTCAAGATTGTGAGATCAAGTCCCGCATTGAGCTCCGCCTTGGGCGAGGATCCTGCTTAAGATGTTCTCTCTCCCTCTCCTTCTGCCCCTCACCCCCACCACAGAGGCACAGGTTCTCTCTCAAAATAAACACACAACCCCTCCCAACTTCCTCCTCCTTCTCCATAAAATAACGGTCCTCTCCTTTGTTTGCCAGACTTGCCTATGGTTTTGTCATAGTTTGCATGTCCCAAATCATAATTCTCTGTTATTCCTGAATAACCCATTTGCACTGGTAAAATAATGTTTTATTTTTAAGGTTAACAAGGGGGTATAGGCCTCTTGATCCAGTCGGCCAATCCAGGAGCCAAAATTCATAGATGGGGGGTTGGGGGGGTGGAATGGGACTTCTTTGGTCAAAGTTTCTTCCAACTGCCAGCCAATAACAAAGGCAGAATCAAGAAGTGAGGCTGGGCCAACCCAATCAAGAAAGTAAGAAGGTCTTTATCCACTGTCAGCTAGTAGGTAAAGAAGACCGGGGGGCGGGGGGGGGGCAGCATAATCTGGATGGTGGAAGTAACCAGGACCCCCTGTTCACTGTCAGCCAATCACAAAAAGAGAACAAAATGAAGGTGCTGAACCAGTGGCTTCCACCCAGGGCAAGATCCTAGGCTAAGCCCCTTGGTTTTCTTTTCTTTTCTTTATTTATTTATCTGACACGGAGAGAGAGTATAAGCAGGGGGAGTGGCAGAGGGAGAGGGAGAAGCAGGCTCCCCACTGAGCAGGGAGCCCGATGCAGGACTGGATCCCAGGACCCTGGGATCATGACCCTATCGGAAGGCAGACACTTAACCAACTGAGCCACCCAGGTGACCAGGATTCCTACATTCCTGCCCACATTTGATAAGATCAGTCTTTTTACTTTTAGCCATTCTTTGGGTATATAATTGTATCCCACTGTAGTTTTAATTTGCATTTCCCTAATGACTAAGGATGTTAAGCACCTTGCACATGCTATGGCCGTGTGGAAATTATATTTTCTGAAATTCACATTCACATCTTTCCCATTGGAGAAAAAAATGGATGGCCTGTTTTTATCTTATATCATTTTGTTTTTCAATTTGTGACTTGCCTTTTCACTTTCCTCGTGGTCTTTTCATAAGAAGAAGTTTTAAAATTTGTAAAATCCAATGATCATTTTTAAATATTATGCTTAGGTTTTTTGTGTCCTGTTTAAGAAAATTTTGTCTACCTATCCAAAGGTTATGAATATACTCTTTTATGTTTTCTCATAGACACTTGATAGCTTTAGCTTTCTTATTTAGGTCTAGGATCCATCCTGAATTAATCTTGTGGCCACCATCCTGGACAATACAGTTCTAGGTTGAGATTATGAAAAAAAAATAATAAGATATGAAATAAGGAAGAGTTCAAGGTTAATTTCTTCCTATATTGATAATACAGTTTCCTTAGCATTAATGGACAAGACTATCCTGTCTCCACTGTATTGAATTGGTACCTTTGTCTTATTAAGAAAGAAACCATAAACCCTAAATGGAGTCACTTGTTCTAAGCCCCGCATCAGCAAATCAGGACTTAATACCTAACCTGATTGCAGTTTCAGCCTCTCCCAGGAATGTGACTTTTAACCAGTCATTCTTGCCAACCCGTCAGTTATTTTACCAGCAAAAATGGGTTAATTCAGGAATAACAGAGAACTGTAATTCAGGACAAGCAAGCTATGACAAAACCATATGCAAGTCTGGAGAACAGAGGAGAGGAAAGCTCTTTTACAGAGAAAAGAGGAAAATTGGGGTGGGGGGCTGTTAAAAACAAACGGTCCTTCGGAGTTCTAAGTACAGTGCCTTTTCATTGGCTAAGTTGTGAGTCTCTCATTGGCAGGGCTGTTGCCAGGGGAGGAGGAAACTTTTCTTCTTCCTGCCCTGATAGTCAAGTAGTAGCTAAGGTAGTATTGATTTCCAAGGTACCACTTTTCCTGTGGGGTCTGCAATTGACAAGGACAATTGATAACAAGAAGTAGGGCATGAGAGCTACCCCTTCTGGCCTCCTAACTCCATTTTACTTATTTATTAAATTATTTAAAATCAGTTGTGTTTATTTTTTTATTTAAGATTTTATTTATTTGTCAGAGAGAGCACAAGCATGGGGAGAGGCAGGTAGAGGGAGAAGCAGGCTCCCCACTGAGCCGGGAGCCGGATGCCGGACTTGATCCCAGGACCCTAGGATCATGACCTGAGCCGAAGGCACGGATGTTTCACCGACTGAGCCACCCAGGCGCCCCTGACTCCATTTTAAATGAAGTTTCCTGGGGCGCCTGGGTGGCTCAGTCATAAGCACCTGCCTTTGGCTCAGGTCATGATCCCAGTGTCCTGGGATCGAGCCCTGCATCAGGCTCCCTGCTCCGCGGGAAGCCTGCTTTTCCCTCTGCCCACTCCCCCTGCTCGTGTTCCCTCTCTGGCTGTCTTTCTCTCTGTCAAATAAATAAAAATCTTAAAAAATAAATAAATAAATAAATAAAATGAAGTTTCCTTTATTAATTTTCACACAACTTAAGCAAGAAGAGTTCCTTAGTTCTGGAATGCAGTTCCTTTAGACTTCTTTGCATCCACAGCTGTTTGCTGTCTTTAAAAGATAGGAATTTTTTGTTTCTCCTTTCCCCCCCTAGCTATTATGGAAGGAGACTGTGATATTATATTGTAATTTATAATAAGAAAAATCTTGGTCTTCCATCCATTCCTGGCACTGAGCTCCTAAAACCCCTGGAGTTTCCTATGATAAAAGCAATCAAGGTGGCTTTTGTTATGTTCACAAGGTGACTTTTGGAAAGCCCTTAGGTGACCTAAGGATGGGGGCTGGTTGGAGGGAAACAACTCTGTGTGTAAAGAGTTCGAACTTCAGTACCTCCCCCCAAACTCCAGGGAGGGGAGAGGGGCTGGCGGTTGAACCAATCACCAAAACCCAATGTCAAATCATGACTGTCATATAGCCTCCATAAAAACCCAGAAGGGCAAGATCAGAGAGCTTCCGGGTTGATGAACACATAGAGATTCAGGAAATGTGGCACGCTCAGAGAGGGTATGGAAGATCCACAGTCTTTCACTATACCTTGTCCTATACAGCTCTTCCACCCGGGTGTCCCTGAGTTTTATCCCTTTATAATAAACCAGCAATCTGGCTTTTTTATTAGTAGGTAAATTGTTTCTCTGAGTTCTGTGAGCCACCAAGCAATCAAACCCAAAGACGTTGTAGGAGGCTCTGATTTTCAGCCAGTGGGTCAGAAGTACAAGTAAAAACCTAGGCTTGCATCTGACCTCTGGGAGAGGGGGCACCCTTGCAGGACTGAGCCCTTAACCTATGGAGTCTGATTCTATCTCTGGGCAGATAGTGTCAGAAGTGAGTTGAATTGTAGGACACCCAGCTGATGTCCAAGAATTGCTTCCATACATAATTGGAATTAGTACCAGAACCCACTTAGAGACCTTTTACATTCAATTTAGACATCAAACTCAGTCTTTTAAAAGCAAATTTGTGTTCTCCCTGTTTAATACCTCTAAGGACTTCACTTTATATTTAAAAATCCAACCTTCTTCCTGTGACCTTCCATGCTGTGAATTGCCTCCTACCCATCCTCTGACCTTACTTTGTAGTAGTCTCATTGCTCACTCCAGTCCCACTAATCTTTCTCTTCCTGGGACAAGCCAGGCTCCTTCCTGCCTGAGTTTTTGCACTTACTGCTCTGCTTAGAACTCTCTTCCAGATGTTTCTGTGGCTCTCTTCACTTCAGGTCACAGCTCAGATATTGGGTCCCCCATAGGGCTTTCCTGAGCCACTCTGTCATAATAAGTCCCTCTTCCTGCTCCCCCAATTTCATCCTGGTTTTTTTTTTCCATAATGTTGACCACCACTAGAATTGTGCTGTCCAGGACAGTAGCCACTCACCTCTTGTGGCATATTTAATCTAAATTAATTATAATTAAATAAAAAATTGAGTTCTTCAGTTGCACTAGCCACTTTCCAAGTGCTCACTCAGTAGTCACATGCGGCTAGTAAATACCATATTGGATAGAATGGCTTACAGAACATTTCTATCATTGCTGAAAGTTCTATTAGACAGTGCTGACCTACAACTACCTTGTTGCTTTACATTTACTTTTTTCTGTGTCCTCTTAATATACTGTAAGTTTTATAGAGGCAAATACCTCATTTATCTGAATCAGCACTGAATCACTAAGGTCTGAAACAGTGCCTGGCACATAATAGTGATTGCCCAATAAATGTTCACTGAATATATGGATAAGCCCCGTGGTACTCAGCGAATTAGATGCACAAAAGCACGCGAACACATGTGCATATGAGCAGAAAGCAGAAGCCTCCTCATAAACTTTATTGCTCTTAACAAATGCTAATGGAGGGGAGACTTCCTCCAGTACAGGTAGATTATTGATGTCCGAATTCAAAGGCTCCAGAAGGTGCAGTTCATGACTCTTTGAGGGAAGTGAGCTTTCAATATGATCTCATACTTTACGTTTCAGGACTCCAACCACAATGGAGCAAATGATCATAATGGAGCCTACCAGGATGCTTGAGATGATGAAGCCCAGGGCCAGTCTGGAATTGATCTGTGCTTTCCTCTGATTCCCATGAAAGTTGGCTTGCCGGGTCTGCAGGGATGAAAGCAAGCTGGTGGGAGTGTTTCCAAGGGAGGAGGGAAATGGAGAGGGACATCCCAGGGGGAAGTGGGGAGTGCAAGACCAGGAATGGTGATGTGAGGGAGGTAAGGGCAGGGTTCAGTCCCCCAGTGGAAAATGGAAGGGGAGCAGTGAAGGGGATCCTGGGAAGGAACAAGGGCATCTAGATGTTGAAGGAGGGAGCAAATTCCCAGGAGGAACAAAAAGAGGTCCCTGGGGAGCAATAGGGGGCTAGGGAGTGAAGGAGGAGGCATATCTGGGAGCAATGGGAGTTGGTGGTAGCCAGATCGTACCCACCTTGAGGGAGAAGAAGAGGGCCGGGATTGCCAGCAAAATGAAGAAGAAGAAGGAAATGATGGAGAGAAACAAATAATCCTTTTCTGGGGGATTCAAGGACATCAGGATGACTGGCTGCATTGGTGTGGCCTTGAACTCTAGGTTCCTGGACTCAGTCATAGTAGCCATTGACCTTGGTGTGAGGAGGAGACGCTGGGTGGGCAGAATCTGCAGACAGGAAATGGGTCCCGGACAGGGAACATCTAAATTCCCAGGAAATGAAGATCAGCTGAACCAACCCCTCTGCCTAGAAAGGCACTGAAAACGGACACTGCCCCAAGCCAGAAGCCACTATACCTCCATGTTCCTGATAATAGCCTTACTGGCCCTATGACAAAATTCAACCTTTTTCTATCCTCTCATAATTCCTCTCTGTACCCCCATTACACCCTTCCATGTCTCCCTCCAACTGCTTCACTTTCCTCTTCTAAACTCTCCTCATCCCACTCCACCCACATACACTTAAACTCACCGCTCTTTTCTGATTATCCCATCTCAAACCTAGTTAATGGCCCTAGGACTTCCCTTGGCTTCTCAGTTCCTGAGGCTGTCCAAGTGATTTGTGTCATGGGGGGGTGGGCCACCACTTCATTAAGATTAGGGGCTCAGGTTAGAGTGTCTCAAGTGCTCAGACCCAGCTTCTGATTGGTTCAGTGTGTGTAAGGGGGGTTACTTAGTCACTCCCTTTTCTTCCTGCCCTCTTAATAAATTCAATGAACAAGGGGACTGGGTTAGCCCCTTACACTTTTTGTTGTTGCCACCAGTTTGAACTCCTGATTGGTTCAACATATAGCGTGTGGGTCTCATTTCTAGACTGGATCTAAGTGCAATGGGCAAATTTACTGATAGTCCTACAAGGAGCCTACTGTACACGAGGCCCACACTGGGCTCTGAGGACCATGTGGTGACTAAGGCAGACAAGATCACAGCTCTCCTGGAATCCACAGCCCATGAGAGAGAAAGAGGGAAAACATCCAAATAAAGAAATGAAACGATTTGGAGAACCAAGGGCTCCAAGGAATAACTAAAATGAGAAGGAAGAGGGGATGTGCACTATGTACAAAAGAAGACATAACTGTCAAAAATATTTATGTAGTAAACTACATATCAGCTACATTGTGAAAATGAAAGCAACAAACAAGAAATTTTAATAAAGCCACTAGAAATACAAGGAGAAATGTATAAAACCACAACCTTAGTGTGAGATCTAAATATGCCTCTTAGAAAATCTGAAAATGAAGTAGAAAAAGAATGCAAAATATATATATATATAGGATTTGAATAATTTAACTAGTAAGTATAATTATAGAAAATTACACCCTAAAGTAGTTACTGCACCTTCTCTAATTATATCAAAGAAATATTTACAAAATTCATCCAAGAACCTGGCTACAAATAGAAATTCCAAAATGTAGAGTTCCTTAAATCATACAAAAAAAAATCAGAAGTAAACAAATAGGAGACTTAGAAAAATTTCTATTTGCAAACTAAGGAACATTCTCATAAATTAGTCATAACCCTTGGAGATATTGTAGGTTGGGTTCCAGACCACTACAATAAAGTCAATATCACAATAAAGCAAGTCAAATGAATTTTTTGGTTTCCCAGAGCATATGAAAGTTATGTTTACACTATAATGTAGTCTATTTAGTGTGCAGAAGCATTATGTCTGAAATAATGAGGCACACACCTTAACTTTAAGATACTTTATGGCTTAAATTTTTTTTTTTAAAGATTTTATTTATTTGCCAGAGAGAGACACAGCGAGAGAGGGAGCACAAGCAGGGGGAGTGGGAGAGGGAGAAGCAGGCTTCCCGCGGAGCGGGGAGCCCGATGCGGGGCTCGATCCCAGGAGCCCGGGATCATGACCTGAGCCGAAGGCAGACGCTTAACGACTGAGCCACCCAGGCGCCCCTATGGCTTAAATTTTAAAAATACTTTTTGGCTAAAGAATGCTACCATCATGTGAGCTTTCAGCAACTCATAATCCTTTTGCTGGTGGAGAACCTTGTCTCCATGTCCATGGCTGCTGACTAATCAGGGTGGTGGCTGCTGAAGGTTGGCATAACTGGCAATTTCTTTTTTTTTTTTAAGACTTTAGTTATTTGACAGAGAGAGACACAGCGAGAGAGGGAACACAAGCAGGGGGAGCGGGAGAGGGAGAAGCAGGCTGATGCGGGGCTTGATCCCAGGACCCTGGGATCATGACCTGAGCCCAAGGCAGATGCTTAACAACTGAGCCACCCAGGCGCCCCTGGCAATTTCTTAAAATAAGACAAACTGAAGTTTATTACATCAATTGACTCTTCCTTTCATGAATGATTTCTCTGTAGTATGTGATTCTGATTGATAGCATTTTACCCACAGAAGAACTTCCTTGAGAATTGGAGTCAGTCCTCAGGGTGCCTGGGTGGCTCAGTTGGTTAAGCATCTGCCTTCAGCTCATGCCCTGATCCCAGAGTCCTGGGATCGAGTATCACATGGGGCTCCTTGCTTAGCGGAGAGTCTGCTTCTCCCTCTGCCTGCCACCCTCCCTGCTTGTGTGCTTCCTCTTTCCCTCTCTGACAAATAAATAAATAAAATCTTTCAAAAAAATTTTTAAAAAAAGAATTGGGAGTCAGTCTTCTCAAATTCTGCTGCTACTTTATCAACTAAATCTATGTCATAGTCTAAATCCTTTGTTGTCATTTCAACAGTCTTCACAGCATCTTCACCAGGAGTAGATTCCATCTCAAGAAGCCGCTTTCTTTGCTCATTCATAAGAAGCAGCTCCTCATCCCTTCAGTCTGATCATGAGATCGCAGCAATTCAGTCCCATGCTCACGCTCCACTTCTAATTCGAGTTCTCTTGCTGTTTCCACCACATCTGCAGTGACTTCCTCCACTGAAGTCCTGAACCCCTCAAAGTCATCCATGAGTGTTGGAATCAGATTCTTCCTAGATCCTATTTATGTTGATATTTTTACTTCTTGTCATGAGTCAGAATGATATATAGAACAGTGGATCCTTTCCAAAAGGTTTTCAATTTATTTTGCCCAGATCCATCAGAGGAACCACTATCTATGGCAGCCATAGCCTTATAAAATATAGTTCTTAAATGAAACCTGAAAGTCACAATGACTCCTTAATCCATGGGCTGCAGAATGGATGTTGTTATCATCAGGTGTGAAAACAACATGAATCTCATTGTCTAGCTCCATCAGAGCTCTTGGTTGACCAGGTGCCTTGTCCGTGGGAAGTAATACTTTGAAAGGAATCTTTTTTTTCTGAGCAGTAGGTTTCAACAGTGGGCCTAAAATATTCTATAGACCATGTTGTAAATAGATATGCTGTCATCTCAGCTTTTTGTTTCATTTGAGAGTCCAGGCAGAGTAGATTTAGCATCATCCTTAAGGGCCCCAGGATTTGAGGGGATGGTAAATCACCACTGATTTCCACTTAAAGTCACCAGCTGCATTAGCCCCTAGCAAGAGAGTCAGGCTGTGCTTTGAAGCCAGGCATTGAATTTTCCTTTCTAGCTAGAAAGTCCTAGATGGCATCTTCTTCCAGTAGAAGGCTGTTTCACCTACAATGAAAATCTGTTGCTTAAGTATAGCCACCTTCACAAATTATCTTAGCTAGATCTTCTGGGGAACTTGCTGCAGCTTTGACATCAGCACTTGCTTCACCTTGCAGGGGTTTTTTTTGTTTGTTTGTTTGTTTATGTCATGGAGATGGCTTCTCTCCTTAAACCTCATGAGCCAACCTCTTCTAGCTTCAGACTTTTCTTTTGTAGCTTCTCCACCTCTCTCAGCCTTCATAGAGTTGGAGAAAGTAAGTGCCTTGCCCTGGATTAGGTTTTGGCTTAAGGGAATGTTGTGGTTGGTTTTATCTCCTATCCAGATCACTAAAATTTTTTCCATATCAGCAATAAGGCTGTTTCACTTTCTGATCATTTGTGTGTTCACTGGAGTAGCATTTTTAATTCCCTTCCAGAATATTTCCTTTGCATTCACAGCTTGACTGTTTGGCACAAGAGGTCTAGCTTTTGGCCTATCTCATCTTTCAACATGCCTTTCTCACTGAGCTTAATCATTTCTAGCTTTTGATTTAAAAGCCATTTCACTTGAACACTTAGAAGCCATTGTAGGGTTATTAACTGAACCAATTTCAATACTGTGGTGTCCCAGGACATAGGGAAGATGGAGGAGAGGGAGATAGGTGGGAGAACAGCTGCTGGTTGATAGAGCAGTCAACACACACAATACGTATCCATTAAGTTTGCCCTCTTATATGGGCACAGTTTGTGGCCCCCCAAAAGCAATTACAATAGAAGCATCAAAGATCACTGATCACAAATGACTGTGACAAATATAATAGTAATGAAAAAGTTTGAAATATTTTGAGGATTACCAAAATGTAACACAGAGACATGATGTGAGCATGTGCTGTTGGAAAAATGGAGTCGATAGACTTGCTTGATACAAGGTTGCCGCAAACCTTCAGTTTGTAAAAAACATGATACCTACAAAGTGCAATAAAATGAGGTGTGCCTGTATACAATTCAGTGGCTGCTATTATAGTCACAGAGTTGTGCATCCATCACCACATATCTGGTATTAATGTACCAAAGGCCTTGAGAATGGAACTATGGGGTAAGCCATTGCCAGGTCTCAGTGCTATTTAAATCTCAACCCTAGGTGGTGAACACATGAGGCAAGATTACATAGCACTGTAAAAGCTCTAAAAGCTGAGCTTGCATTGGAACCAAAACCCACAAAAAACAGATCTGAACTTGGAAGAATGTATCTAATTGGATCTACTATCTGTTAAAACAAACAAAAAAATCCATGTAATATAAACAAAATGTCCAGAATACAATCCAAGATTACTCTACACAGAAAAAACTAGGAGAGTCTAACAAATTATCAAGGAAAAAGATATTCAACACACATTAATCCCAAGAGACCCAGATGTTAGAATTATCAGACAGATTTTATAATAGCCATATAACCATGCTCCAAAAAATAAGGGTGAACAATCTTGAAATAAAAGGAAAGGCAGAAAGTCTATAAAAATAACCAAACAGAAATTTTAGAACTGAAAAATACAATAACTGATATTTTTTAAAAAGATTTTATTTATTTATTTGAGAGAGAGTGAGAAAGATAGATCATGAGCAGGGGAGAAAGGCAGAGGGAGAAGCAGACTCCCCACTGAGCATGGAGCCCATTTCAGGATTTGGTACCCAGGATCATGGGATCATGACCTGAGCCAAAGGTAGACACTTAACTGACTGAGCCGCCCAGGCACCACAATAGCTGAAATTTTTTTAAAAATCACTAGATAGGGCGCCTGGGTGGCTCAGTTGGTTGAGCGACTGCCTTCGGCTCAGGTCATGATCCTGGAGTCCCGGGATCGAGTCCCACATCGGGCTCCCTGCTCAGCAGGGAGTCTGCTTCTCCCTCTGACCCTCCCCCCTCTCATGTGCTCTCTCTCTCTCTCTCATTCTCTCTCTCAAATAAATAAATAAAATCTTTAAAAAAA
>NC_138384.1:37717274-37737874 GCF_054177405.1 Leptonychotes weddellii
AAAAAAAAAAATCACTAGATGAACTCAATAGTCAATAGAGATGACAGAGGAAAGAGTCAGTTAACGTGAAGGCAGTTAAACAGAAATTATCCAGTTTGGGGGCACCTAGGTGGCTCAGTCAGTTAAGCGTCTGCCTTTAGCTCATATCATGATCCCAGGGTCCTGGGATTGAGTCCCACATCGGGCTCCCTGCTCAGGGGGAAGCCTGCTTCTCACTCTTCCTCTCCCTCTGCCCCCTCTCCCCCCAGCTCATGTTCTCTCTCCATCTCAAATAAATAAAATAAAATCTTAAAAAAAAAAAAAAGAAATTATCCAGTTTGGACAATAGAGAAAAATAGATTAAGAAAAATTAACAGAGCCCCAGAGACCTCTAGGACAATTTCAAAAAGTCTGACATTCATGTCATCACAGTTTCAGGAGGGGAGAAAGAATGCTATAGGAAAAAAAAAAAGAAGAAGAAGAAGGAAGAAAGAAACAATAATGGCTGTAAACTTCCCAAGTTTGGTGAAAGACATAAACTTATAGATTTAAAAACCTCAGTGAATCCCAAATAGGATAAACCTAAAGAAATCCACACACACAACATGATAATAAGACTTTTGAAAACACAGAAGGAAATCCTCATGACCAAGATTAGATACAGAGTTCTTAGATGTGACACCAAAAACACAGTCATAAGAGGACAAATTTGAAACTGGCTGTTGTTGAAATTGAACATATTTGCTCTGCAAAAGAAAAAAAAAACTGAAAAGACAAGTAACAGCCTGGAGAAAAATGTTTACAAATCACATATCTGAAAAAGGACTTGTATCAGAATTACAGGAAGAAAACCAATAATGCAATTTAAAAATGAACAAAAGATTTGAACAGATCCTTCACTAAAGAGACTATAAGAACATCAAATAAGCACAGAAGAAAAAATATTCAAAATCATTAGCTATTAGGGAAATGCATATTAAAATTTTGATGACATACCACACATACCTATTAGAATGGTTCAAGTAAAAAAGGCTAACTATATCAAGTGCTCGTGAAGACGTGAAGACCTGGAACCTTCATTCATTGCTGGTGGGAATGAAAAAACGGTATAGGGTTCTGTAAAAACAGATTGGAAGCTTCTTATAAAGTTAAACCACACATTTATCCTATTGACCCAGCAACCCCACTTCTGGGTATTTACTCTAGATAAATGGAAACATGTTCACACAAAGTTTTATGAGAATATTTACAAATACTCTATTCACAATCTCCAAAAATGGAAACAATTCGAATGTCCCTCAATGAGGGGGTAGATAAACAAATTGCATAGACCAATACATTGGAATATTACTCAGAAATTAAGTGTAACAGACTGGTGATACACTCAACAACTTGGATACATCTCAAAGTCATTAGGCTGAGGGAGAGAAGCCATTCTCAAAAGGTTATATACTAAGAGTAATGTCCATGAAAATGACAGAGTAAGGAACTTCACAATCCCATCCCTCCATGAAAGCAGTGGATAAACTAACAAAAACTGTCAAAATCAACTTTATCAGAATCAAGGATTTACAGCAACCAGGCAAATGCTTAATCAAGAGGAAAAAAAACCCACCAGTGTCAGTAAGAGAGCTTTGTGGTGTTTTAACTTATCCTGGAACCATCTCCCACTCCCCACATCAGTTGTAGCCTTGAAGACAACAGCCCACATTCCCAGTACAAGTTCTTAGTACCTATACTTAGGTACTAGATACAGAATTCATTCTCAAAGAATCATGGCTTTTGCTTTAACCTGTCCTGGTGGCCCCCTGAAAGACCAGCTCAAAAGGTTTGCCTTTATCTCTTCTAAATGAGAACAATCCTAGGGATGAAGCAGCCGCTAGAGATGTTGCCTTTTTTACTTGAACCATTCTAATGGGTATGTGTGGTATGTCATCAAAATTTCAATATGCATTTCCCTAATAGCTTTGGACAAACCAAAGAGCTTTGGAGGAAAAGTTGGGGAATGAGATGCTTGGGAAATAAGGGTGTAGAAAAGCTCCCGTAGATTCCTGGGAATCTAGAAGTCCACGTGTTTGTCCAGGGTTAGATGCATGCTCAGAAAAGACCCGAGAAGACCCTCAGTTCTCAACTCTGGCTGACCTTTAGGGCTGCATAAGCAGTAGTGATGGTGAAGGCAGAGTTGTAAACTACCTGCCTGAGTGTTGAGGGCATGCACCCCACACACCTAGAGCTCATCTGCAAAGACTGGGAGATTTCTGATTTTGCCTTCAGGTATTTAAGAAATCTCTGTCAAATAATTAGCTGACTACTATGCTAATAGAATAAAGACTTCAGAGGCCACACACAACAAAGAATACACTTTTCAAAAATTAGTGCAGAAAAGTCACTAAACAAACAACATTACAATAAGCCGCAACAACAAACCATGGGAAAGGGGAGAATTTGATTTCAAGATTTGTCACATCATGATATCCAAAACATCTGGTTTTCAAGAAAAAATGATCAAACACACAAGAAAGTAAGGCTCAAGTACAAACAAAAAATAAATTAATAGGAGCGCCTGGGTGGCTCAGTCAGTTAAGTAGCCGACTCTTGGTTCCAGCTCAGGTCGTGATCTCAGGGTCTTGAGATCATGCCCTGCATGGGTTTTTCTCTGCTTGGGTTTTTCCCAAATCTACTTGGGTTTTTCTCTCCCTCTCCTTCCGCCCCTCCTCCTCCCTGAGCACATACATGTGTGTGCTCTCTCTCTAAAATAAATAAATCTTTTTTTAAAATTAATTAATATGGGGAGCCTAGGTAACTCAGCTGGTTAAGCATCTGACTCTTGATTTCCACTCAGGTCATGATCTCAGGGTCGTAAGATCAAGCCCTGTGCTGGGCTCCACACTGGCGGGAAGCCTGCTTAAGATTCTCCCTCTCTCGGGCGCCTGGGTGGCTCAGTTGGTTAAGCAACTGCCTTCGGCTCAGGTCATGATCCTGGAGTCCTGGGATCGAGTCCCACATCGGGCTCCCTGCTCAGCAGGGAGTCTGCTTCTCCCTCTGACCCTCCTCCCTCTCATGCTCTCTGGCTCTCATTCTCTCTCTCTCGCAAATAAATAAAATCTTAAAAAAAAAAATTAAAAAGATTCTCTCTCTCTCCCTCTCCCTCTGCCCTCTTCCCCACATTGTACAAGCATGCACACATGCTCTCACTCTCTTGAAAGAAAGAAAGAAAGAAAAGAAAAGAAAGAACTAGACACATCCCTGAGGAGCTCAGACATTAGATTTATCAGCGAGAGATTTTTAAATCAACTATTTAAAATATACTCAAAGAGGGCGCCTGGGTGGCTCAGTTGGTTAAGCGACTGCCTTCGGCTCAGGTCATGATCCTGGAGTCCCTGGATCGAGTCCCACATCGGGCTCCCTGCTTGGCAGGGAGTCTGCTTCTCCCTCTGACCCTCCCCCCTCTCATGTGCTCTCTCTCATTCTCTCTCTCTCAAATAAATAAATAAAATCTTTAAAAATATATATATATACTCAAAGAACTATAGGAAACCATGAGAATGTGAAATACACAGTATCAATACAGAGAAATCATAAAAAGGAACCAAATAGAAGTTTGAGAGTTAAAGAATACATTATCTGAAATGAAAAATTCAGTAGAAAGATGCAGAAGCAGAATTGAACAAACAGAAGAAATAATCAGTGAACTTGAACTTGAACTAGATCCCTTGAGATTACCTAGCTGAAGAGCAGAAAGAGAAAATTATGAAGAAAAATGAACATAGCCTAAGACACCTGTGGGACCCCAAATGTATCAATATATGCACAACAGGAGTCTCAGAAGGAGAGGAGAGAAAGAAAAGTGAGTGAAGAATATTTGAAGAAATGATGGCCAAAAAACTTCCCTAATTTATTAATCCTTTTTTTTTTTTTTAGAGAAGGGGGGGAGAGAAAGTGATGGTGGGAGGGAGTCTGCTTGAGATTCTCTCTCCCTCTGCCCCTCCCCCTGTTCATGCTCTCTAAATAAATAAATAAATGAATGAATAAATAAATAATTTTTTTTAAAAAAAGAACATGCTCCAACTATATACTGTCTACACTTTAGAGCCAAAGACATAAATAGGTTGAAAGTGAAAGGATGGGAAAATATATTCCATACAAATGTAACCAAAAGAGAGCTGGAGTCACTATCCTAATATCAGAAAAATAGACCCTAAAACAAAAATTATTAAGAGATAAAAAAGGACATTATATATAATGATAAAAGAGACAATCCATCAAAGATACACCAGTCATAAACATATATTCCCCTAACCACAGAGTCCCAAAATATATAAGGCAAAAACAAAAGTGAAGGGAAAACAGACAGCCCAACAATAATAGTGGGATATTTCAACACCTCAATTGCAAAAATGGAAACAGTGCACATGGAACAGTCTCTAGGACAGATCAAATGTTAGATCAAAACAAGTCCAAATATATATAAAAACAGTAAAATAATATAAAGTATGTTCTCCAACCACAATGGAATGAAACTAGAAATCAGTAAGAGAAGAAAATCTGAAAAATTTGAATATGTGGAAATTAAACAACACACTCCTAAACAACCAATGAGTCAAAGAAGAAATCAAAGGGAAATTAGAAAATGCTTTTATGTGAATGAAAACAAAAACACAACATGCCAAAATTTAGGGCATATGGTAAAAGCAGTGCTCATAGGGAAATTTATAGCTGTAAATTCCTACATTAAAAATGAAGAAAGATCTCAAATCAACAACCTAACCCTCCATCTTAAGAAATTATAAAAAGAAGACAAAACTTAGCCCAAAGCAAGCAGAGGGAAAGAAATACTAAAAATTGGAGTGGCAATAAATAATACAGAATAAACAGAAAATCAATGAACAAAAGTAGTTCTTTGAAAAGAACAACAAAATTGGCAAACTTTAAGCTAGTCTGACCAAGAAAAAAAGAGAGAAAACTCAAATTACTAAAATCAGAAATACTTTCAAAAGTGAGGACATCACCACCAACCTTACAGAAATAAAAAGGATTATAAGAGAATACTATGGACAATTATATGCCAACAAATTAGATAACCTAAATGAAATGCACAAATTCCTGGAAAGCCATAAACTACCAAAACTGACTCATGAAGAAACGGACATTCTGAATTAACCAATAACAAGTAGAGATTAAATCAGTTTCAAACCAAACCAAACCAAAGGACAACAACAAAAACTTCCAACAGAGAAAATCCCAGGCCCAGAGAGCTTCACTGGTGAATTCTATCAATGTTTAAAGAATTAAAATGAATCCTTTCCAAACTCTTCCAAAAAAGAGAAGAGGACAGAATACTTCCTAACTTAGTCTATGAGGTCAATGTTACCCTGATATCAAACCATACAGAGACATCAGGAGAAATGAAAAAGAGACCAGTATCCCCTATGAATATAAATGCAAAAATCCTCAACAAAATACTAGCCAACCAAATCCAGCAGCATGTTAAAGGGATTATACCCCATGGGCAAGTGGGATTCATCCCGGGAATGCAAGGTGGTTTAACATACAAAACTCAATCAAGGTAATAGAGAAAACAGGATTATCTCAACTGATACAGAAAAAGTGTTTGACAAAATTGAACACCCCTCCATGATTAAAAAAACAAAACAAAACACTCAGGATGTTAGAAATAGAAGGAAACTAGCTCAACCTATGATAAAGGGCATGTAGGGAAACCCCACAGCTAACACCATCCTTAATGATAAAAGACTTGATGCCTCCCCACTAAGATCAGGAACAAGACAAGGACATCTGCTCCCACCACTTCTGTTCAACACTGTACTGAAAGTTCTAGCTACGGCAATTTGGCAAGTAAAAGAAACAAAATCATCCAAATAGGAAAGGAGGAATCTAAACAATTTCTGTTCACAGATGACATGATCCTATGCGTAGAAAAAAAAATTTTTTTTTAAGATTTTATTTATTTATTTGACAGAGAGAGAGAGAGATTGAGAGCACAGGCAGGGGGAGAAGCAAGCTCCCTGCTGAACAAGGAGCCCGATGCGGGACTCAATCCCAGGACCCTGGGATCATGACCTGAGCCGAAGGCAGACACTTAACCGACAGAGCCACCCAGGCGTCCCTGCCTAGAAAATTCTAAAGAATACACACACACACACACACACACACACAAAAACTGCAATAGCTAATAAATGATTTTAGCGAAGTTGCAGGATACTAAGATCAACATATAAATATCAATTGTATTTTAGTACCCTAACAGTGAACAATCTGAAAATGAGATTAAGAAAACAATCCCATTTACAAAAGCATCAAAAAGAATAAAATACTTAGAAATAAATTTAATCAAAGGCGGTACAAGACTTGTACCCTAAAAACTACAAAACATCTTTTAAAGAAATTGAAGAAGACTTAAAATAATTGAGATATCTTGTGTTCATTGATTGGAAGGCTTAATTTTTCAGATGCTAATACTCTCCAAATTGTTCTACAGATTCAATGCAATCTCCACCAAAATTTCAACTGCCTTCTTTTTTTTTTTTTAACTTTTTTAAAGATTTTATTTATTTGAGAGAGAGAGTGTGCACAAGTGGGGGGAGGGGCAGACAGAGAAGCAGAATCCCCACCGAGTGGGGAGCCCGATGTGGGACTTGATCCAAGGACCCTGGGATAATGACCTGAGCCAAAGGCAGACACTTAACAGACTGAGCCACCCAGGAGCCCCTCAACTGCCTTCTTTGTAGAAATGGACAAACTGATTCTAAAAATCATATGGAACTGCAGGGGACCACGAATAACCAAAACAATCCTGAAAATGAACAACAAAGTTGGAGGACTCTTATTTCCTGATTTCAAAGCTTTGATCAAAGCTACAGTAATCACAAAGAGTATGGCACTGGCATAAGGATAGACATATAGGGGCGCCTGAGTGGCTCAGACGTTAAGTGTCTGCCTTCAGCTCAGGTCATGATCCCAGGGTCCTGGGATTGAGCCCTGCATCAAGTTCCCTGCTCGGTGGGAAGCCTGCTTCTCCCTCTCCCACTCCCCATGCTTGTGTTCCCTCTCTCGCAATGTATCTCTCTGTCAAATAAATAAATAAAATCTTAAAAAAAAAATAAGGATAGACATATAGATCACTGCAGGAGAATTGAGATAGAAATAAACCCATGCATCTATGGTCAATTTGGGTATACCAAGGGTACCAAACCCAGGGATCCAGGGACATCTCACCACCAGGGTTCTGTGGCATGACCTAGAGGGCCTAGAGAGCAGCAGATTGAAGATGACCACAGCCAGGGAAAGGGTCTCAGCACAGTGGCCAGAAGAATGGACAACAGAGACCTCAGTGAATGGAGACCAGGCTGAACCAACTCTGCAGGTCAGAGGAGCCCTGAAAGGTGACACCACCCCAAGGTAGGGCAGCCTGGCCCCCACACCACCTCACTGTCCCAGTATGTCTCCTCACTGTCCTCTATCTAGAATGCAATTTGAGTTGCCTGATTTCCCTCCCTTCTTGATTTATTTTTCCTGTCCCCCATAACCCTCCCTGATACCTAAAGGCCCTCTGTTCTCCATAACACTGTTTCTGTCCCCAATTAATTTTCTCTGTCCTCGTTTAAATCCTGTCTTCCCTTAATTTTTTCTTGTCTCCTTATGACCTTGCCTTTTGCCACTATGATGACACTGAATCCTTGTAACACCCCATCCCCACTACTCTTTACCCCTCTACATAAGCTCCCCCATTTAACCTGCAGTGTGTCCCCTATAAACTCTCCCAGTCCTCCTATAACCCTCTCCCATTCCCCCATTAACCCCCTCTCTGTCCTCCATTAATTTGACCCTGGTGCCCTACCAGTCCCCTTCCTTTATCCTCTAACCTGCTCTCTTCCCTCCTCACCCCCTCTCTGTCCACACATGATCCTACCCCGATCTTAACTTTCCCACTCTTTCTCAACAGCGCTCCACTTAACCTAACGAACTAGGGCCTGGAAGTTGCCATGGGGAGAATGACGTCATGGGGCGTGGTCTCTGTGCTCAACAATATTCCCTTTGCCCTTTGTTTCCTCGATGTGATTGGCTGTTAAAATAGAAAGGGTGGAGTCCCAAGTGTTTAGTTCAGATTTCTTCTTCGTTCCCTTGAAGATGAGGCTGGCACCTAGGAAAACCTCTTCTGCTGAAAGAATTGGGTGGAGCTTTATTTGCATTTATCCTCCAGCTTGAACTCCTGATTGATTCAACGTGTAAAATATGTGGGTCTCACTCAATGGCAGGTATATTCGTGATTGAACCTCTGATTGGTTCCATGCATCCAGAAGACAGGATTTATGAATTTATTAAACATATTTTAATTAGGAGCCTACTGTGTGTCAGGCCCTGTGCTCAGTCACCAGGGAACAGTGGTGACCAAAGCAAACAAGGCCATGGTTCTTTTGGAGTTAATTCATGGGGGAGATGGAAGATAAACAGCCAAATAGCCCTGAGGACTTCAGAATGGGCCAGTGACTATGATGGTAATAGTTAGAAGGAAGGAGGGAGGCCTGACAGAAGAGGGAGGCGCCATTTGAGCTCAGATGTGCAGGATGAGCTAGCCAAGAGCACATCTGGGGGAAATGAAAGAGTTCCAGGCAAGGGGACAGTGAGCGCAAAGGTCCTGAGGTGGGAGTGAGGTTTGTGTGTTCCGGGAGCAGGAACAAGAGCTCTGTGGTTGGAGTGGGGGAGTCAAGAGGGGAGGATGTGAGGAGGGTAGAAAGCAGACTATGCAGGGTTTGGACATCTGAGTGAGGGTTTGCATTTGATCCTAATAGCCACGGGAACCTCCTAGAGGCTGTAAATCTGGGAGAGATGAGATGTGATTTAGATTGTGGAGAAGCTCTGGCTGCCCTGAACAGAATGTAAAGTGGGAGGCAGTAGGTTCCTCATTTGCCAGGAACCTCAAACCCTCACAAAGCAGAAGCTGGGTCTAGGCATGAGCAGGGCAGGTGTCAGGGAGGTGCCCCCACTTCCAAACTCCATAGGAGCATTCTCTGAGATAAGGCATGGCTGACTATGGTCTGTCCGCTTTCTGGCTAATCTGGGTCCCTCTCCTGCCCCTGCTCAACCAACTTTGGTGTAGATCCAGTGCCCACCCCAGGAAAAGCAAAGTCCTCTCAACTCTTATCCTGGGGTCTTAAGAGTCACTAGGACACACTTCTTCCCCTACCCTATACAACCCTGTGTCACCAGGCCCCTGCAGACCTCACAAACCTCAGCTCTACCCTTTCTCCTCTGACTCACTTCACCCCAAACTAAAGCCCCCAGAAACAGTCTTGCCTGGCCATTGGAGCCAGAGACAAAAGGAAAAATGTGCACCCTATTATATACATGTTTTTAACTGGTTAGTTTTTTTTGAAAATATGAAAGTTAAAAATATATTTTAAAAAAGAAAAGTAGTTATATTAAAACTCATACAATTATTTTTAAGTTTACATATTTTACTTATACTCATAACTAATTTGTTACAGTTTTAATTTCTTAGCTTTAATGAAAGCAAACTCATCGATAATATTTTCAAAATTTCTTTATCTTGCTTTCAACTGAGAGAATTGCCATACTGACAGTTTCTCTTGAATAAATAAATAATCTAAATAATTTTAAAATCATTTCAGCTTACTGAAACATCTTTTTTTAATTTTTCTTTTTTTTTTTTTTTAAGATTTTATTTATTTATTTGACAGAGAGAGACACAGCGCGAGAGAGAACACAAGCAGGGGGAGTGGGAGTGGGAGAAGCAGGCTCCCCACTGAGCAGGAAGCCCGATGATGCGATCCAAGGACTCTGGGATCATGATCTGAGCCGAAGGCAGATGCTTAACGACTGAGCCACCCAGGTGCCCCTTTTTAAAATTTTTCTTAAAGATTTTACTTATTTACTTGAGAGACAGAGCAAGTGAGAGACCACAAGCAGGGGGAGGGGCAAAGGGAGAGGGAGAAGCAGACTCCTAGCTGAGCAGGGAGCCTGATGCGGGGCTCAATCCCAGGACCCCGAGATCATGACCTGAGCCGAAGGCAGACGCTTAACTGACTGAGCCATCCAGGCTCCCCCTGAAACTGCTTTTATAAGACATCACTGTATTGTAAAAAAAAACCAAACAAACAACTATCAAGTTCACTTTCAAATTTGGATAAGATTGTACTAAGCAAAATTTGTGCATCAGGTTTAGAAGATCCAAACCTGACACTGATAAGACAAGTTACTGATATGCCATACTGCTTACAACTATTTCAGATTAAATTTCCACAGTGCTTGAAGCACCAGAAGATCCAACTCAGCAGCAGATTAACTTTTCTGTGGGTAAAAATTTAAAATCTTAAGGCACTAGGGCAACTGGGTGGCTTAGTTGGTTATGCGTCTGCCTTTGGTTCAGGTCGTGAGCCCAGGATTCTGGGATCAAGCCCCGGGCTGGGCTCTGTGATCAGAGGGGAGTCTGCTTGTCCCTCTGCCCCTCCTCCCGCTCCTGCACACACACTCTCAAATAAATAAAATCTTTTTAAAAAATTAAGACGCTTTGTTTAATTTTTCGTATCCCCAGTTCAGTGTAAAACTAGGATGTCTATAATCTACTTAATTTGTATTAATTGATTATATAATTACATTATAAAAGTGATGAACACTTTTCTTATAATAATTGATACTCTCTAGTGATTAATACATTTCCATTTTTTTTATTTTTCTTTTTTGTTTATATTCAAATTTGGCACATCTGTTCATATCTCTTGCTGTTCATCCAACATATTTTCAAAGTAACTTTCATTTATTATAAGCAAAGGACTTGACCTTCTATTAAGTGTAGAGCCTTTATATACAGACATGTTTTTTTAAATTATGGAACTTTACTAAACCTTTCTACCTGTTCAGCAGATTTTCCCATACCGATAGATAGCATAAATAGTTGTAATCTATTTGCACCAAGATGTTCCTGATTTCAGCATAATGTATTTTGTCATCTGATCTCATAATCTTTTAACAAACGCTTTTAATTTTTGTTCAGTGCCTTGATTCTTTCAATCTTTTTTTTTTTTTTTAAAGATTTTATTTATTTATTTGAGAAAGAGAATGAGACAGAGCATGAGGGGGGGAGGATCAGAGGGAGAAGCAGACTCCCTGCTGAGCAGGGAGTCCGATGCGGGACTCGATCCTGGGACTCCAGGATCATGACCTGAGCCGAAGGCAGTCGCTTAACCAACTGAGCCACCCAGGCGCCCCGATTCTTTCAATCTTGACGGTCACTGGGTATCCGTGTTTTTACAGTGGTTTTTAGCATAGACATAAGTATATATTCTTTTGTACAATTCTTTTTTTTTTTTTTAAGATTTTATTTATTTATTTGACAGAGAGAGACACAGCGAGAGAGGGAACACAAGCAGGGGGAGTGGGGGAGGGAGAAGCAGGCTTCCCGCTGAGCAGGGAGCGGGGCTCGATCCCACGACCCCGGGACCATGACCCGAGCCGAAGGCAGACGCCTAACAGCTGAGCCACCCAGGTGCCCCCTCCTTTTGTACAATTCTAAAAAAAGGTTATTGTTTTTAATTCACTGACGCAGCATTTTTGCATATTAAATTAAGAGTATGAGCTGAGAAAGATACATGTTTAGCAGAATCATGTTTTGGGGTGATACTGATTTGTACACCTTGTACATATTTGCTCTGTTATCATACTCAACTTTGCACTTAACTGTCATGACTCCTAGGCCTCCTCTGGTCTGTGAGAGTTTCTCACTTGTTTTTAATGACCTCGGTGTTGAGGTCAGGTATTTAAGGATAACCTCCCCCTGAGCAGGAGCCCGATGCGGGACTTGATCACAGGACTCCGAGATCATAACATGAGCCAAAGGCTGACACCTTCATTATGTCACATAATTACTATGTTTTTTTCTGATGAGAACAGTTAAGATCCACTCTTTCAGCAACTTTCAAGCACATAATAGAGAGATAGAGAGATAATATAATATATAATATAAATATAATATATGATCACTATGTTGTACATTAGATCCCCAGAACTTATTTACCTTCTAACTGGAAATTTGTACCCGTGAAGTCTCAGCTCTTCACTAGCCCTGCTGACAGAGGAGTGAGGAGGAAGTTAAATCTTAGTGGTGCAAGCCTACTTCTCATTGCCTCCTGGGTGGGGGAATGTGATAGCATCTCCCTGCGGGCCCACAGATACTGCCCCTGCTGGACAATCAGGGTGTTGTCATCTGCTTGGGCCAGGTGAGGGATGGAAGGTTCCCCACTCAGCTCCAATAAAACCATGGGGAATTGAGTGTGTGTGTTGAGGGGGAGGGGTATCTTCTGTTGGTGTTTGGGTGGAGTAGTGCAGGTATTGCCAAAAACATTTCCTGTTGGTAGGCCCCCCTTTTCTCTGTCCTTTGGCTACGGGAAACAGCTTTTCTTTGGTGCTCTTTATGTCTGTTCTTGTTGGCAGTTCTGGGTCGGAGGCATCCTGTGCAAGATATATGGGGAGGAATAAACCCAGGAGACTCAACACTGTATGGTTCTTCCATTTCTGACATCACTAGGCTGTCCTTCTCCTCTAGTACCCCTTTCAGAGTCTTCCTATCCTTATTTGTTGGGTAATGTCCAGGGATTTTAGACGTCAGAGGGAAGATCTGGGAGGAATGGGGCTTCGCCCTCTTAGTGGAACTGAAGCTTCTATATTCTTGCTTTTTTAAAAGATTTTTTTTTTAAATTTTAAGCAATCTCTATACCCAACATGGGGCTCGAACTTACAACCCTGAGATCAATTGGCTCTACCAACTGAGCCAGCCAAGCGCTCCTATATTTTCTTTTGTATATCAGCTGTTCTACTCTTTTGCCCATTTTGTAATTATGTTGTCTACCTTTTTGGGTTATATATGTATGTATTGATATAATTCACATACCATAAAATTCACCATTTTGAAGTGGATAATTCAGTGGATTTTAGTATATTCACAAGATTGTGCAGCCATCACCACTGTCTAATTCCAGAACATTTTCATCACCCCAGAAAGGAATCTCATAACTATTAGTAGTTATTCCCATTTCTGCCCCCACCCCCTGGCAAGTGCTAATCCACTTCCTGTCTCTATGGATTTGTCTGTTCTGGACATTTCATGTCAATGCAGTCATGTACTATGTGGTCTTGTGTGTCTGACTTCTTTCACTTAGCATGTTTTCAAGGTTCATTCATATTATAACACAGAACAATACTTCATTCCTTTTTATGGCTGAGTAATATTCCATCATATGGATAATACCACATTTTGTTTACCCATTAATGTGTTCATAGACATTTGGGTTGTTTTCACTTTTTGGCTCTTATGAATAATACTGATATGAATGTTTTGTTTTCATTTCTCCTGGGTATATACCTAGGATGCAATTGCTGGTTCATCTGATAACTCTATGTTTAGTTGTTTAAGGAACTGCCAAACTGCTTCTCTGCAGCAGTGTGTTAAGCATGTCTTTTTATTTTGATGCTTTGACGTCTTGGGGCCTTGCTGACCCTAGAAAACTTCTTCTCCCAGAGCTAGCTAATTCCTGGAGACGGCAAATGACTCCCCTGGGAGCATGCCTTTCATATGTAAACCAACCAATCCAGAGCATATCCCAAACCACCCCCTTTAGTGGGCTCTCACAGGGCTTTTACACTCCAGACCATTATCCCTCACACTAGTTACCCGGGGCCAGGTACCAGATGGCTAGAGACAGCCTCTACATCCAGAGCCCACCGAAATTATTCAAACAAGTCAATCTTTAGCCTGCTTGCCCTGCCAAAAAGACAAGAAAGGCTTTTGCCCATGTTTTCCCCTCACCTCCTCTGTCTCCTGGCTGACCTTGGCACTTCTTCTGTTGCCCTGCATGGTGTGGTGTGCCCCCTCCTCTTCGGAACTATGAATAACCATCTATCTTTTCAATGGCAGTCATGCCCTGACCTGCTGGCTTTGCCATACCTGAATAATAATAAAGCCTACATTTTATTTATTTTTAAAAGATTTTATTTATTTATTTGACAGAGAGAGAGCACAAGCAGTGGGAGTGGCAGAGGGAGAAGGAGAAGCAGGTTCCCTGCTCAGCAGGGAACCCGACGTGGGGCTCTATCCCAGGACCCCGGCATCATGACTTGAGCTGAAGGCAGACGCTTAACGGACTGAGCCACCCAGGCACCCCTAAAACCTACATTTTAAAAGAAGCAGCTACACCATTTCACATTCCCACCAGCAATGAATAAGGGTCCTAATTTTTCCACATCCTTACCTACACTTGTTATTTTTCTTAAAAAAAAAAAAAAGGCATTATTATAGCCATCCTAGTGGCTGTGAAGTGATATCTCATTGTGGTTCTGATTTGCATTTCTCCAATGACTGATAATGTTGAACATCTTTTCATGTGCTTATTGGCCATTTGTGTATCTTCTTTGGAGAAATGTCTATTGAAATCCTTTGCTCATTCAAAAACTTGAGTTTTTTGTCTAATTGTTGAATATCTTTTTAAAGTAAGGTCTACGCCCAGTGTGGGGCTTGAACTCAGGACCCTGAGATTAAGAGTCGCACGCTCCACTGACTGAGCCAAACAAGCACCCCAAATACCTTTCTGTTTTTAAGGTATAGATATTCTACGTGTTTTTTAAGGTATAAGTCATTGGCCGTTTATAAATAGCACAAGTATTATTTTCCTATGCTGTGACTTTCCTTTTTTATTCTCTTAATGGTATTTTGAGAAGAATAGAAGTTATTCATTTTAATGTAGTCAAATTTATCAACCTTTTCCTCATGTTTAGTTTTGTGTCCTATTTAGGATATCTGTGCTTTGTTTGAAACCATGAAATTGTCTTCTACGCTATCTTCTAGAAGTTCAACTGTTTTATATTCCACATTCGGATCTGTGATCATTCCGGAATTTATTTCTGTAGATAATGTGAGGTTGGGTCTAGATTAAATTATTTCCAGGGGTGTCTGGGGGCTCAGTCAGTTAAGCATCTGCCTTCAGCTCAGGTCATGATCTTAGGGTCCTGGGATCGAGCCCCACATCGAGCCCCGAGTAGGTAGCCTGCTTCTCCCTCTGTCTCTGCCCCTCCCCCTGCTTGTGCTCTTTCTCAAATAAATATTTTTTTAATTAAAAAAATAAATGATTTCCATATGGATATGCAATTCACCCTGAACCATTTATTGAAAATTACATCCCCTACCTACTAAGCTACAGTGCCACCTTTACATATATGTGGGTCTGTTTCTAGACTCTGTTGCATTAGCCAACATGTCTATCCTTACACCAATACCACAATGTTTTAGTTACATAAAATTCTAATAAGACTGGCTATTTGTTACTGTAGGTCTTCCAACTTTGTTTTTCTTCCTCAAGATTGGCCTGGCTCTTCTTAGGGCTTTGGAATTCCATATACATTTTAGAATTAGCTTAACAGTGTCCACCAAAAAAAAAAAAAAATGGTTCTATAGATCAATTGGGAGAGTTGACATCTTTACCATATGGTCTCCAATCCATGAACATGATCTAATCCTTCCTTGTATTTAGGTCTTCTCTAATATATTTCACTCATGTTGTATAGTTTTATGTGCAGAGATCCTAAGGGGGAAGAGGTCATAAGAACCTCCAATTTGTAGCCAAGTCAGGCAGAAGTTGTGGGTAACCTGGGTACCTACTACTTGCAGTCGGCATGTGAAAAGAAGTAGCAGTCTTCAGGGATTGAGCCCTTAACCTGTGAGATCTGAGACTATGTTCAGGTAGACAGTGTCAGAATTAAATTATTGGACATCCAGCTAGTGCCACAGAATTGCTTGCTGTCAGAAAAATCCCTACACATTTGGTGATCAGAAGTGTCAGAAGGGGAGTATTCTGTGTGAGTGGTAAAGAAGGCAAACAGAAGGAATTACTGGGGTTTTCCTTACACAGATGTTAATTTGCTTTTTTCACTCTCATTTTCTTATGAGTATACAGAGTTTTCCAAGAGCGACATGATGTGTGATACACAGCAACAGACTGAGTGCAGAATCAGGTATGAGAATCCAGTTATCTTCTATTCAGCCAGACATTAAAGAAATTTGCAAAAATGTAAAACAATGCCACTCCACTCACAAATGTTTTGGAAAATATAGTGATTTTCATGACAACACTGTTATTTGTATTAGTATGCGAAGGTTGTTTACTGTTATTTCAAAATTAATAAATATTTAATTTTTCTAACTTTAATCCCGATATAGAAAATACCAATAGATACAACTCACCTAAGTGAAAGTTTTTGGGGAGTTCTCAAAAAATGTAAGAGTGAAAGGGGTCCTGAAACCAAAGAGTTTAAGCACTGATGTTTTAGAGTCATCGTCAGCGCTTAGTTGGGTCACGCTCCCCTGCCGGTCAGTAAGGGCTATCCTGTGCGCCCTCACCTGCCAGCAGTGCTCCACACTGGAGACTGGAGGAACTGTAGGGCTTCACCCGCTTGTGGTCCTAATACCTACTCATTAGGATGTACCTTATCTTCAGAGGTCTGAGCATCAGCCACGCAGCTCCCCCTTCTCTAAGTCCTGTAATACCACCTCTTTGTTTTGTCCTCCCAGCTCTAGGAGTAGGAGTGGAGTTACCTTAGTCTTTACCTTTCGCTCTTAACAGGATTCCTATCCCTGTGTGGCCAACCCTCTGTTTCAAATCCCCTCTGTTGCAAATACCTATGGTGTCTGTCATCCTGACTGAACTCTGACTGATATGCCTGCTATACTGAATATCCTCTCCTTAGATGCCTCTGAGAGGTCCCAGTAACCCTACAAGAAGTTTCCCTTCTTAAGCTAGTTTTGGGGGTGTCTTTTCCTTGCAATGAAACCATCTATGATTAAGGCCTAGGGTTCATAAATATCTTGCCTGCATCCACACACATTCCATCCCTACTTCCCGACATGAAGAGGGTGAGGGATGGTTCCCACATGCTCTGAATCCTACCCATTCTTCTTCTTCTCCTCCCCTTCCCCTCCTTCACCACCACCACCACCATCATCACCGTCTTATATAATACTCACTATGTGCCAGGCATTTTACATACATTAATTTACTTATCCTCATAATTAAATGAGGGAGAAACCATTATTATCCCTATTTTAAAGATGAGAAAACATGCCCAGAGAGATTAAGTGACTTGCACATGGCAACATAGCTAGTTAGTAGCATGGCAGAGATTCAAACCTACGTAGTCTGGTTCCAAGGCCCAGGCATGTTGATTCAGTCCACATTTATTGGGCAATTACTTTGTGTCAGGTCCTGTTTTGATATTGAGGCTACAGGGCCAACAAATGAATGTCCTCAGCCCCACTAAACCATCTCTCCCACATCTCCATCCTCTCTCTCACTGGCAACGTTGTCTATCTCATCTTTCCCACCAAAAATGAAACCCAAAAAAAAACCCCACTTCCCGTAACCCCTCCACCTCCTCAAACTATGAATCTTTGTTTGTGGGTTCATCCATAATTCCAGAGACAAAAGGAGAGCCAGAACATGGGACCATGCTACTATCTTTTCAGCATCTCCATCCAGTAGAATATGCCCAAGTCTCGCCCATCTTAAATATATATATATATATATATATATATATCTCACTCTCACTCCCCTGCTCCTATTCCAGTCCTGCCTCTCTTGGCCCTTCATCAACAAACTTCTTGAAGCAAATGTCTGTATCATTTCTACTTCCACACCTCATACTCAATCCATGGCTCTCTGAAATCAGGCATTGACCCCCTACTGCCCCAGAAATTAGAACCCACATTCTTCTCAGCCCCTCCTTTCTTTTTCACCTCCAAAGTTTTGGAAAGTGTTATCTACACTCTGCCTACACTCCCCTCTTCTTGTAAACCATTTGGGTCCCACATTATGGCACCTGCCCCACTGATCCTTTGAAATTGCCCTCACCAAAGGTATTAACACCTCCCTGCCCTTAAATCCAGAGGATACATCTCAAGTGTTGAGAAGTTTGTCCATGCTCTCTTTGCAGAGACTTTTCCTGGCTCTCTCCCAACACTGGCCCAGGTATCTCCCTTCCTCTCTCACTCCCCAGAGCCATGGGGCACTCTGGGAAGCTGGTACCAAGGGTGCTGGAGGAAGCTTCCTGGGGACCTACACCTTTCCAGACTTGCCCCCTGAAGACAAAACCAACCAGAAAACAGGTCATCTAGGCATACTTAGGTGAGTAGTCAGCATGTCTGTTTGATGGACCAGTCTGGAGTTTAAAGATAGGGGCAGAACTTGACTATCTCAATCATGGAAAAGCAAGTGATGTCTTCAGACTTGTAGCTGACTAGGACTCAGAAGGAGGTAGCTTGTCCCTTCCTACCTAAGGACTCGGCCAAATACTTTACTTTCTGGAAATTGAAACCCAACTGCTCAAGCCAAGAAAGCTTCTATGCATGGAAAGGAGGACCAAATAAATTTTAAAAAAGTAAAAGAGAGAATGAAAGAAGAAAAGAACAGGAAACAAGAGATACACAGTAGAGAGGGAATATTCATCAAATCTGTCCACTGTCTTTAGTCATCATAACCTTCCCCTTGGGAATCCCAGCTGTTGTCAACACTATGAAGACTGGGCACTGTCACCACTGCCCAAGACCTAACCTCCAGAATATACAACCCATTCCCCACTCCTATATTTATTTCTGCCCAGAAATGAGCACTGAAGGTGGAAGATGTCCCGGCTTTGTTACCCTCATGGAGATCCTGAATAGTACTCTCAATTCATTCTATAAAGCCACACATTCTTTCCATCATCATCTCCCAATAGATCAAGAACCACACAGCAAGGACTCATTCAGGTCAAATGCTTTTCCTGAGTTTATCTGCTATTACATGCAAATAAATACACCTTCTATGTTCATTCAGTCTCTTGTTTGTTAGGTGACCCTCCAGCCAAGGGACCCACCAGCTAAAGAGCACTGCAGTCAAAGGATTCACCTGATGAGGGATACCTGAGCTCAGAAATACAGAACCCAGACAAGGTACCATATCAAAGCCACCTCAGACAAAAGATTCACTAGTCAAGAGGACCTTACCCCCAATCCAAGGTTCCCACCATCCATGGGACCTGCCAGAAACCAATCTGCATTCTTCATCCCACCCAACCATGAGTTCTGTCTCCCCTCACCTCATATTTTTTGCTCTGGAATATCCACCTTGCCCCTTAAAATGCTCTGAGCTAATTATTCATTCTTTCAGGCAGAACACCACGCACTAGCTACCAATACAAGGAGGGGCTCCAAATACGTGGAGGGTAGCAAAGATCATCACAATGCCAACCACTAGAAATAGAAGTCCAAACACTTCTGCACACTGCATCTTGGTCTCAGAGTTGCCAAGGAAGATACAACACAGTCCAGCACTGGATGAGACACTTTTACTCACATAAAGAAGAGACAGAGCAGGATCAGCTCCAACAGTGGGTGTCTGGGTAGTAGGTGCAATTGGCCTTTATGAACTCCTCTTGCACCACAGCAGAAAGACCCTGATCCCTCCTTCATGGAGTCTGAAATACTAAAAGCTGGGGTTGGGCCTCAGGGCACAGGCACTTAAGCGGAACAAAGGAATACACAATGAGCCTGAAATAGAGAAAGATATTCCCACAGGAGGTGATGAACCCTGAAGGCTGTGTGGGCTTTTTAGCTCTTGGTCAGAAAGTATTCCAGGCCCAAGGGCCCTTCTTCTGTGGCAAGCGGAGGTTGAAAGACTATGCACACGAAGACAGTCCCTGAAGACTTTCCTGACCCCTGGAGTATGTCCCTTTCTGCTGTTCTTGGTGCTTCTAGGTCCACGCCTGTGCTTCAATACAGTTGTGTCCTTGACAAATCACCTTGGAATCTATATTTGGGGACTACACTGTGTCATCTCCTACCCACTTACAAGTCTCTACAGATTGGCTCCTCACATCCTCCACTCCCCTAAAACAACCAGCAAAGGGAACTATCAGCTAAAACCCAGTGGCATTAGCATCCATTGATAGTTCTTCCCTGAGTCAGTAATTACTATGGTGCTTGAAATAACTGCTAGTAAAAAAAAAAAAAAAAAGAAATAGCTGCTAGTTTTCTAATGATGCATAACAAATGCCCTCAGACTTAGTTATTAACTCACAGTTCTGTAGATCAGAATGCCTAGGTTCTCTAGAACACTCAGAATCTCACAAGGCTAAAATCCAGGTAGGTGTTGGCCAGTCTGTATTCTCATTTGGAGCTAGGATCCTCTTCCAAACAAATACAGTTATGACAGAATTCAGATCCTTGCTCTTAAAGATATAAAATAGGTCCTGTTTCCTTGCTGGCTGTCAGTTGGGAGCCACTTCAGCTAGGGGCTGCCTGCATTCCTTGACATGTGGCCTCCTCCATCTTCAAGATAGCAATGGAGAATCTCCCTTGACTGCACTCCATCACATGCCTTGAATCATTTTTGCCAGTAAAACCCAGTCCCTTTTAAGAACTCACTGGATTACAGTTGTCCCATGGAGGATATTTTCCCTGTCTTAAATTTAACTGATTGGGGAACTTAACTACAAGTACCAAATCCCTCCACAGCAGCACATAGATTAATACTTGAATGAATAACAGGGAAAAAGTGTGTGTA
>NC_138384.1:37737974-37758099 GCF_054177405.1 Leptonychotes weddellii
AGGGAAGAGGGTCAGAGGGAGAAGCAGACCCCCCGCCGAGCAGGGAGCCCGATGCAGGACTCGATCCCGGGACTCCAAGATCATGACCTGAGCCGAAGGCAGTCGCTTAACCAACTGAGCCACCCAGGCGCCCCTAAAGAATTCTTTTCTAATTCAATATTTTACAATCTATTATTGACATTATTCCTTTTCCTTCCTTCCTGATTGTAAATCTCCTCGTTTTCTTACTGAGCTTGTCTACTTCCTCTCTCCCACCATTCTCTGAGAGGCGACTCTGGTACAGCCCTCCTGTGAGGCATGCAGATAGGGGTCTGCAGCAAGGAGGAGCCAGGATCAGATCTTACAATGGCTCCCAACCAATCCCTATCAGGGCGGGTGGAGTCAATGTCCTGATAGAGGATGGAACCTGGCTCCAAGCTCAGAGTCCTGGAGAACGAGGGAACCGTGTGACCACGCCCCCTTATGCAGACAGCCAATCAGGACTTGAGGTGCTGGTTTCTCCATTGTGAAGAAGGGCCTTTAACCGTTGGAGTCTTGGGTTAGAACAAGGGGAGGTATAGTGGGTTTGGCTCTCTGTTTTCAAGACACTCGGGATCTGTCTTTGTTTGGGTGGAAAGATCATGCCCCCAAAACCCGCCCCAGCCGATGCAGGCGCCCCACCGGCTGCAGAGGCCCCACCGGCTGCAGGGGACCCACCGGCTGCAGGGGCTCCACCGGCTGCAGGGGCCCCACCGGCTGCAGGGGCCCCACCCGCTGCAGGGGCCCCACCCGCTGCAGGGGCCCCACCCGCTGCAGGGGCCCCTGAGAAGCCGCCAGAGGAAACACAGACACCTGAAGAACTGGCATTTTATGCCCCGAATTACCTATGTTTGACCATCCTGGCTGTAATTCTTTTCCCTCCCCTGGGATTAATAGCTGTATTCTTCAGTTACAAGGTAAAACAATACCTGTGCCATGGCCCATCCTGCCCTCTACCAGCCCCTTGCACCTGCTTCCGTCCTGGGACCCGGGTAGGGGTTTCCCCTCAGTGACCATTGGTCTCCAGCCCTTCCCCAAGGGTGTCACAAGGCTGGACTCAGGAGCCCACATCTAAAGCTCCCGTCCCTACAGACCTCGCAGGCCAACAAGAACAGCCAATGGGAAGAGGCTTACATCAACTCAGGTCGAACTGGTTGGCTGGATGTATTCGCCATACTCATCGGTTTAGGCATCATTTATGTCTATGTCCTATTTATGTGAAGGTCAGGCCAAGTAGTCCATGGGTCCACCCCAAATAGGACCCACCCACCAAGACACTAACCAGCCAAATCAGCCACCATGCAAGAAACCAACAGCTGAGACATCTTCTAGCCAAGAAACCTATCAGCCAAGGAACTCAACATCCAAGCAACCCACTAGCCTAAGGACATCATACTACTTCATCCTCTTGGCCTCCAGAGCCATCTTCATCCACCTTGGGGGTCCTCACTTTCATGCCCTGGATGTGCTTAGCTCCTTGATACTGGGCTGCTCTTTCAGAAAAATATTTATTTAAACCAATAAAAATGAAGGGAATGTTCCGGCTTCTCATGTGTATGCATGTGTGTGTGTGTTTCTGAGCTAGCATCTGTGTTTTGCTGGGGCTGTGTTTCCTATCCCTGCTTTTTCTAGGAAAACAGAAATTTCCAGCTTTTGAGATCCCAAAATCAAACTGTTAGGGGGGAAATGGAAAGACTTCAAGAAATAAACAATAGATTTAGTGGAAGAGCTGATGAAGACCACCTCTCTCCCAGTCAAAGGTAAATGGTCCCTATTCATGGAATAGGGGAAGTGGAGAAAGAGAGATTAGATGCAAGTATATCCCTAAGGAGGTCCCTGAGGCCTGTGTCTCAGGAAGGGGTGAGGTGTCAAAGATCCCAGATACCACTTGCATTACCTCCTCACAAATAAGTCCTACAGAGGCTCCAAGATCACAGAGAAAATATGCTGCATGGTGTGGAGGTCTAGGAAGAAACGGCCTTAGACAGCCGAGTAGGAGAGCCCATATCTCAGCTTGGTGAAAAGGAGGTGGAGGCTACAGGAATGCCAAGTGCCAGGGTGGGAGTGACTATCAGAGGGGAGCCAGGGATAACATGGGAGCCATCGAGAATGAAGGAAAACAGAAATCTAGGCTGACACCATGGACAACAAACACCCAGGGATTCTTACTGGTACCTTAACTTCATGAACAAACCCAAATTAGGACCCAGAAACCCTAGATTTAGCAGAATTAAGTTTCCATAGCCAGGAGAATGGGGATTAAAATAAAAAGAAGTTGAGTAGCTGTGGAAAAGACTGCTAACTCTAACAAAGCTAAATTTTTCTTCCTGGGAGCACTACTCAGCCACATGTCCTAGGTTCCCCTGTGTGGCCATGAGACTGTCTTTGGCTCTATGGAATATGATCAGAAGTGATGTGTGCCACAAACCACCCTGGTCTTTAAATACCCCATGGGCACTCTCTTCCATACTCTTCCTCCCCTAGCTGACTGGCCAAGTGACACACATGGTGATTTGAAGGCCACATGTCATAGAGAGGAAGAACTCCCAACAGCCTTGGTCTCTGAACTACTCTAGGAACAGTCACTCTTTCCCCAACTGCCTCCCGTGGTTGAGCAGAAAATATGTGTTGCGCCATCATGTGTCTGGTCTATCTATTCCATAACTCAAACCACCCTAACCAGTGAAGATGCAGGAAAGCAGAGTTACATTTCTCAGACATCTGGGGTTGTTACTTGAAATTCATGCCCAACAGACAGACCCATCTTGTTGGGCAGTTTATAGGAAATAATGAGTGAAGGAAACAACAAAGAAAGGTCTTAGTCCAGAGTTAACCTTAATCTTAGCTGACATGATGCTGTGTCTCCTCCATGATCCTGGGTATCTATGTGGATTACACGTGCCTATGGGACAATGCTCCATGTTATGAGTGTATCTGGAGAGGGGATTATGCTGGGTTGTCTGTGTGTTAGTGGGTCTAGAGGGTCAGTCAACCCTGTCCCTCCCCAGACCAGCCCAGAAAGCTGGGCCTGTCACATTCAGCTGCAAAGCCATGTGGAGTCAGATGTCAGCATGAACAGCCAGGTCCAAAAAAGTCACATTGTGCTAGGAAACTTTGAAAGCCAGGCAATCTTCTCCATTTTAGCTCTCTGACTCCTCCTAACCTGTATTCCACTCTCAGGCATTCATATGGTTTTTACCACCACGTAAATATAAAACCAAACAAAATTTATAGTCTTGTATCTTGAAACATCATCAGTTGAATTACTATAATGAAACATGCAGATTTAACAATTTTACCCACTCTTCTCTCTCCCCACTACTAAAGATCACAATTTTTAACTCAAATTATAGGCTTTCCATTTCATTATGCCTGTATAAGTCTGCTCCATTATTGGGCCATGATGTTGATTACATACTCTTGCTGGACTAATATTTTAACTCAGCAGCCAAGGAACCCATTTATCTGCAATCCTTCAGATTTTTCTTCCTTTTCTTTTTCCTCTCCCTCTCCTCCATCGCCTTCTCCTCCACAGTCTGCCCCTCCTGTCCCTCGTCCTCCTGCTCATCCTCATCTTCCTCTACTGTTTGTTTTATTTGCTCAGTTATCTTGTGGCTCTTCACTAATTGTTTCCATTTCTCCAGAAGAATTCCCCACGGTCAAGTAGGTAAGGTAACTTTTTTTTTTTTTAAGATTTTATTTATTTATTTGAGAGAGAGAGGTAGTGAGAGAAAGCATGAGCAGGGAGGAGAGAGAGAAGCAGGTTCCCTGCCAGCAGGGAGCCCAACTTGGGGCTCGATCCCAGGACCCTGAGATCATGACCTGAGTCGAAGGCAGACGTTTAACCAACTGACCCACCCAGGCACCCCAGGTCAGGTAACTTTTCAATTCTCTTTTTCCCTTGGGTCTTGAAACCTGTTTATTTCTTTATTTGGGATTTTTAATTTACACAACATTCACATAAATACATCCTCATAAAGAATCAAGTAATACAAAGAGTATGGAGGAGCTCACCTCATGGCTGGTCAAGATATCATTTTCCCCCTCTTGAAGGTATTTGCTGTCAATATTTTGTCGTAACTCTTTCTAGTTACCTTTCTGTGCATTGCATCTACACACATTGACATCACACGGTTTTTCTGCTTACCACTAGGTGGTAAGCACCTAGTGATTATCCTTCCCTGTTAGTACTGAAGATCTTCAACACTGAATGCCCTGTATTCCACTTCTACATAATCTCCCTCTGTCCTCTTCTGGTCCAAAGGGTACATTCCCATGTTCTCAGACCTGCCTTTCCTCCTTCAATGATAGCTCATGGGATTCCAGCCCCTGGAATGAACCTGCAGGCCCTTCTGTGTCCTGTGAGGATAAGGATATCCTGAGCAGGACAAGGAGAGTATCACTAGAATAAGCAGCTGCAGGAGAGCAAATTTTTCTACACCATGAACTAGCTTGGCAAATTTTATTTCTGACCCTTGAAAACTTAACAAACTTTAGGACACTAAGACTGTGACATTATTACCATGTCCTATTATTGTGATTCTTACAGTCTTCAATTCTGATGACTCATTTATTGTATCATCCTTGTGACAATACTTAAACTGATGTCCTTATTTTCTGGAAGAAAGACATACTTTTGAATTTTCTTTGTTAAATCGGAAGGAGATTACTAGCATGAAACCCATGGATGTGTAGATTCAAAAGAGAAAAACAATACTTCCCCACTCAAAAAACACTCTCCAATAACCCATGATAGAACTGGATTTCTTATTTAAATGAAGAGTTTGAGAATCTGAGTCTCATTTAAATCAAGAGTACACTGGGTCTCTAATTTTAAAAATGTTTTTATTGAAGGGCATAAGTGTACAACTCTTATGTGTATACCAATGAACTTCCACAAACTTTCACAAAACACACATCTGTGTAACCTGCTCCTGAAACAAGACACAGACTAGAAGACCTCTGTGCCCTCTTCCGTCACTTACCCACAAAAGATAACCCCTACCCTAACCTTCTCTCCTTTTTTTTTTTTTAAGATTCTATTTATTTATTTGTGTGAGAGAGAGCATGAGCAGAGACAGAGGGAGAAACAGGCTCCCCGCTGAGCAAGGAGCCTGATGCAGGGCTTGATCCCAGGACCCTGGAATCATGACCTGAGCCAAAGGCAGACACTTAACCAACTGAGCCACCCAGGCATCCACTTCTCTCCCTTTTTAAAATAACTGCCTGGTGGGCTACATCAGGGATTGCCAATTTTACTATCAGGACCTTCCTGTTGATCTAAAGATTATTCCTATCTTTTGGCTGCCACAAACAATTCTGCAAAGAAATCCATGAGCTTGCTTCTCTGTTCACATGAGCAAGTACTTCTCTAGGATAGAGTACAAGAAGTGGGATTGCAGGGTTGAAGCATAAAGGGCTTTGGACGCTTCAATGGCTAACACCACGATGACTTTTGCAAAGGCTTCATCAAATCACACTCCCAGCCCCAGTGTATGAAAGAATCACTCTTTGCCTTCTTGGCAGCACACAATATCATCAATCCTATGAATTCTTGTCAATCTGATGAGTGGGAAGTGATAGCTCCTTATTGCTTTAATTTGTGTTTCTCTGATGAGTAGTGAACTTGAGCATTGCTATGGACTGAATTGTGTCCCTCCAAAACTGATACCTTTCTTTATTAATTTTTTTTAATTGCAGCATAGTTAACATACAGTGTTATATTAGTTACAGGTGTACAATACAGTGATTCAACAATTCTATACATGACTCAGTGATCATCATGGTAAGGGTACTCTTAATCCCCATCACCTATTTCACTCATCCCCCCATCCACCTCCCCTCTGCTAACCACCAGTTTGTTCTCTATAGTTCAGAATCTGTTTCTTGGTTTGTCTCTCTCTCTCTTTCTTTTTTCTTTGCTCATTTGTTTTGTTTCTTAAATTCCACATATGAGTGAAATCATATGGTATTTGTCTTTCTCTGACTTATTTCACTTAGCACAATACTCTCTAGCTCCATCCACGTTGTTGCAAATGGCAAGATTTCATTTTTTTATGGCTGAATAATATTCCAGTATATGTGTGTGTGCTATATATATACCACATCTTCTTTATTTCTTTATCCATTCATCTATCAATAAGCACTTGGGTTGCTTCCATAATTTGGTTATTGTAAATAATGCTGCAAAAAACACAGATGTGCATGGAGCCCTTTAAATTAGAGTTTTTGTCTTTGGGGGTAAATACCCAGTGGTGTGAGTCCTGGATCGTAAGGTAGTTCTACAAAATTGATATATTGAAACCCTAACACCCAATATAACTATGTTTGGAGATATCTGACAATATTGTATTAAAAATATAAAAAGTGCACCAAAACCAAATATTTTATTTTTTTTTAAGATTTTATTTATTTATTTGAGAGCGAGAGAGTGAGAGAGAGCATGAAAGGGGAGAGGGTCAGAGGGAGAAGCAGACTCCCCACTGAGTGGGGAGCCCTATGTGGGACTGGGTCCAGGGACTCCAGGATCATGACCTGAGCTGCAGGCAGTCACTTAACCAACTGAGCCACCCAGGTACCCCAAACCAAATATTTTTAAAATCCAATTAGAAAATGGACAAAAACATGCCCATCCTTCTACCAAAGAAGATATACAGATGGCAAGTAAACACATAAAAAGATGTTAAGCATCATTAGCCATCAAGGTAAAGCAAATTAAAACCACAATGTGATATCACTACAAATCTGCCAGAGTAGCTCAGATTTACAAAAAGTAGTGGTAACATCACATACCAGCAAGGGTACAGAGAAACCTGATCCCTCATACATTGCTGGTGGCAGTGTAAGATGGCACGTCTAGTCTGGAAAAAAAATTTAGCAGTTACTTATAAAACTAAATATGCAGGGTGCCTGGGTGGTGCAGTCAGTTAGGTGTCCAACTCTTGGTTTTGGCTCAGGTCGTGATCTCAGGGTCATGAGATCGAGCCCTGTGACTGGCTCTGCACTCAGCACGGAGTCTGTTTGGGACTCTCTCTGCGCCCCCCCAAATAAAGAATCTTAAAAAAAAAAAACTAAATATGCAACCCAACAAGTGGTCTGTTGGATATTTCTATCTGAGAAATGAAACTTACATTCACACAAAAACTTGTACGTGAATGTTTATAGAAGGTTTCTTTGTAGCACGCAAAAACTAGAAATAATCCAATGTTCATCAATAGGTGAATTTATAAACAAATTGGTATTTTCATACAAATAAACATTAAGCAGCAATAAACAGGAATGAATTACTGATACACACAACAACATGGATGAATCTCACAGTAATTGTTGAGTGAAAAAAAACAAAAGAGAGTATATGATTCCATTTATGTAAAATTCTAGAAAATGTAAACTAATCTATAATTACAGAAAGCAGATCAGTGGTTTCCTAGCGATGGTAGGGGTTAGGGGGACAGGGAGTGTTGGGGACAGGGAAAAGGGGATTTCTTTTTTTTTCTTTTTATTAACATATAATGTATTATTTGTTTCAGGGGTACAGGTCTGTGATTCATCAGTCTTACACAATTCACAGCACTCACCATAGCACATACCCTCCCCAATGTCCATCATCCAGCCACCCCATCCCTCCCACCTCCCACCACTCCAGCAACCCTCTGTTTGTTCCCTGAGATTAAGAGTCTCTTATGGTTTGTCTCCCTCTCCGGTTTCATCTTGTTTCATTTTTCCCTCCTTTCCCCTATGATCATCTGCCTTATTTCTCAAATTCCACATATCAGTACGATCATATGATAATTGTCTTTCTCTGATTGACTTATTTCGCTTAACATAATACCCTCTAGTTCCATCCACATCGTTGTAAATGGCAAATTTTCATTTTTTAAAGGCTGCATAATATTCCATTGTATATATACACCACATCTTCTTTATCCATTCATCTGTTGATGGACATCTAGATTCTTTCCATAGTTTCGCTATTGTGGACATTGCTGCTAAAAACACTGGGGTGCACATGTCCCTTTGGATCACTTCATTTGTATCTTTGGGGTAAATACCCAGTAGTGCAATTGCTGGATCGTATGGTAGCTCTATTTTCAACTTTTTGAGGAACCTCCATACTGTTTTCCAGAGTGGCTGCACCAGCTTGCATTCCTACCAACAGTGTAGGAGGGTTCCCCAGGAAAAGGGGATTTCAAAGAGGCTTGAGGAAACTTTTTGGGGTTATGGATGTGTTCATTATCTGGACTGTGGTCATGGTTTCACAAGTGTCTACATAGGTCAAAACTCATCAAATTGTACACTCAAATATGTGCAGTCTGACTGGAACACAGCCACATTCATTCATTTATGTACTGACTTATTATCTATGGCTGTTTTCATGCTACAACAGCAGAGCTGAGTAGTTGCGACAGGGGTAATACATGGTGCTCTCTTCACTCTGCACTGGTGTTGGCACAGTACAAACTATCATGTTTAAAATTAAACATAAACTTTTAAAAGTTAAAATTCAACAGTGTTTCAAGTGCCATACGTATCAACATACCATGACTTGTTTTTCTTTTTTTTTTTTTTTAAAGATTTATTTATTTATTTATTTGACAGAGAGAGAGAGAGAGCACAAGCAGGGAGAGCGGGAGAGAGAGAAGCAGGCTTCCCCCGGAGCAGGGAGCCCGATGCGGGGCTCGATCCCAGGATCCCGGGATCATGACCCGAGCCGAAGGCAGACGCTTAAGCAACTGAACCACCCGGGCGCCCCTGTTTTTCTTTTTCTTAACAGTACATACCTATCAGGCACCTGGGTGGCTCAGTCAGTTAAGCACCTGCCTTCGGCTCAGGTCATGTTCCCAGGGTCCTGAGATCCAGACCTGCATCTGGCTCCCTGCTCCAGGGGGGAGTCTGTTTCTCCCTCTCCTTCTGCCCCTCCCCCCACTTGTGCGCTCTCTTTCTTTCTCTCCCTCAAATACATAAATAAAATCTTTTAAATAAAAAGAATGTGGAAAAAAGACATGTAAACACTACCAAATAAAAACATCACCAAAACAAAGATGAGTGGTTATATTACTATCAGACAAAGTAGACGTCAGGGCAAGGATAATTAACAAGGACAAAGAAAGACATTAAATAATGATTAAAAAAGACAATTTTAGGAAGATATAAGAATCCTAAAAGTATGAGCACTGACAACAGAATGCCAAAATACATTCTAAACATGATAAGACAAAAGGAGAAATAGACAAAGTCAAATTATAGTTGAAGACTTTGCATTCCTCTCTCAATAACTAATAGGACAAATAAACAGAAAATTAGTGAGGATATAGAAAATCTGAACACCATCAACCAACTATATCTAACTGTTATTTATAGAATACTCTAACTAAAGAAGGCAGATACATACTTTTTTTTTTTTTTTTAATAGAGAGAGAGAGCGCCCACGCATGCAAGTAGGGATGGGGAGGGGCAGAGGAAGAGAGAGAATCTTAAGTAGGCTCCACGCCCAGTGTGGGGCCCAATGCAGTGCTGATCTCACAACCCTGAGATCATGAACTGAGCTGAAATCAAGAGTAGGACGCTTAACCGACTGAGCCACCAGGCGCCCCAGCAGATACATATTCTTTTCAAGTGCACATGGAACTTCATCAAGATAGAACATATCCTTGCTCATTAAAAAACTTTAACAAATTTCCAAGAATTAAAATTATAAAAAGCATATGAAATCACACAAAGCAAACCATACAAAGTTATATTATCTGACTGTGGTATGAGATTTCTAATACGCCCCCCACCAATATTCCTGCTCCTGGGGTATAATCCTATATAATCCCTGACTGTCAATATGATGATATATCTCTCCTGTGATGAAGTTAGATTATATGGCACAGCTGACTCTAAGAGACATTATCTGAGTGGACCTAACCGAAACACATAAGGCCTTTATCTGGGTCTAGAGGTCAGAGACAGAGGAAGTCAGAGACTCAAAGTGTGAGAGAGACTTTGATGGAGGGAGATTCTCCCTTGATAGCTTTGAGATGAACAGGACCACACAGCAAGGTATGCATGTGACTTTAGGAACTGAGAATAGACCTTAGCTGATAGCCAACAAGGAAAAGACAATGGCCTCAGTCCCAAAACCGCAAAGAACTGATTTCTGCCACAACCACATGAGCTTGGAAGAGCATCCAGAGCTCCACATGAGAACACATTTCAGCAGACACATTCATTTCAGTCTTGTGAAAACCTGAGCAGAGAACTCGGCCATACAGTTTCTGGATTTCTCACCTATAGAAGAGTGTGATAATGAATGGCTATTTTTAAAGTCACTGAGTGTATGGTGATTTGTTACACAGAAATAGAAAACTAACATGTTGACCATAATAAAAGTAAAGTAGGGACCAACAGCAGAAAGATAATAGGAAAACTTCCCAACACCTGGGGGAAAAACATGCAAGCAAGTAATTCATCCGTCAAGGGCAATTAGAAAATGCTTTTAACTGATCAAAATTGAAGCATATAACATATCAAAATATGTGGGGTGCAGCTAAAGCAGTGCTTAAAAGGAAATGTACAACCTCAAATGCTCATATTAGAAAATAAGAAATGTCTCAAATTAACGATCTCACCTTCCAACTTAAGACACTAGAAAAATAAGAGCAAAATAATGCCCTCCCCACGAAAACAAACTGAAGAAAGAAGAGAGAAAAGTGAAAAAAAAAAAATCAATGAAATTGACAAGGGAAAAACAATGAAACCATGGAGAAAATCAATGAAACCAAAAGCTGGTTCTTGAAAATGACAGATAAAATTGATAAACCTCTCGTAAGACTGACAAAATAAGAGAAGACACGATGACCAATATCAGAAAAGAAGGAGAGACTACCTCTACAGGCCCCTGAGACACTAAAGGGAAAATAAGGGACTATTACAAAGTATATAAATAGAATATACACCATCACCAACTGGGGTTTCTTCCAGGAATGCAAAGCTGGCTCAATATTAGAAAATCTATCAATACAGGGCGCCTGGGTGGCTCAGTTGGTTAAGCAACTGCCTTCGGCTCAGGTCATGATCCTGGAGTCCCGGGATCGAGTCCCGCATCGGGCTCCCTGCTCAGCAGGGAGTCTGCTTCTCCCTCTGACCCTCCCCCCTCTCATGTGCTCTCTCTCTCAAATAAATAAATAAAATCTTAAAAAAAAAAGAAAATCTATCAATACAATCCACTATATTAACCATCTCAAGAAGGAAAACCACATCATCAACTGATGCAGAAAAGGCACTTGGGAGTATTCAATATCTATTCACAATAAAAATTCAACACACCAGGACTAATAGGGAACATCTTCATCCTGATAAAGGACATCTACAGAAAACCTATAGCTAACATCATATGTAATTGTGAAGGGGAAGGCTTTCTCTCTAAAATTAGCAACAAGGCAAGCATGTCCTATTCCACATCACTCCTATTCCAGAAAGGTCATAGGGATTTGAAGGAAGAAATAAAACTACCCTTATTTGTAGATGACATGATTGTCTTTGTAGAAAATCCCAAGGAATCTATTAAAAAAAAACCAGAAAACAAAAACAAAAACAAAACCCCTCCTAGGATTGATAAAATGAGCTTAGGAAGATCACAGGTTGCAATATCAGCACATAAAAATCCAATGTGTTTTCTTATGCTAGCAATGAACAATCAGAAATCAAATTCATTTAAATAAATAAAGGGGATTAAGAGTACACTGATCTTGATGAGAACTGAGTAATATATAGAATTGCTGAATCATTACATTGTGCACCTGAAACTAATATAACACTGTATGTTAATTATACTTCTATACAAAATAATAAATAAAAATAAATAAAATAACAGCTATGAAAAAATGATAATCATAATGCCATTTGCAATAGCTCTCACAAAGCAAGTAATTGGGTGTAAATCTAAATAATTATGTGTATCAGCTGTGTGTTTAAACTACAGCTGCTGATGAAGGAAGTAAAAGGCCTAAATAAATGGGGAGGCTTTCCATGCTGGTGAAAAGGAGGTTCCACGTCTCTCCCGAATTGATCTGAAACACTAATGCAATTTGTATTAAAAGACCAACAAGATTTTTAGATCTACACAAATATAGTCAAACAATTCCGAAAAAGACTAACAAAGTTGGAGTATTCATGTTACCCGATTTTCAGAATCACTGTAAAGCTACATTAATAAAACAGTGTGGTATTTGCAAATGGATAGACACTAGATCAACAAAACAGAATAAGGAGTGTAGAAAGAGATCCACATGAATATGGTCAATTTATTATAAAAAGAAATCCAAATGCAGTTTATAGAAGAAAGAATAGGGTTTTTTTCCAATGGTGTTAGATTAATGAGACCACCATATGCAAAACATAATCTCTGCTAAAACCTCTCATATTATATAAATATTAACTCAATATGGATCATAGATCTAAATGTAAAATGTAAATCTATCAAACATTAAGAGAATATCTTCCTGACCCTGGATTAAGCAGACTTCTTAGACATGACACCAAAAGTACATTCATAAAAGTAAAAAAATACTCAATTCAAATTAAAAACCTTTGCTCTCCAAATGACACTGTTCAAAAATGAAAAGATAAGCTACAGAGCCAGAGAAAATATTTGTATATCACACATCTGACTAAGACTTGTATCCAAAATATGTAAGTGACCCCCTATTTTACTGTAATGACAACAAACCAATTTTTTTAAATGAAAAGATAGATTTGAACTGACACTTCACCAAAGAGGATATACCAGTTGCAAATATGCACATGAAAAGATGTTAATTCTCGCAATTTCCCCCTATGGCTAAAGAACCTGACTCCAAGCTGTTAAATGACCACTCTCAAGGTGCTAGAAGCAACCCAAGACTCCTAAGCCTACATTATTCTTGCTCCAAGTGGTGCTTCCCCCGAGCCCCACAAGGCATGCCCCGGTTTGACTTGACCAATCACCTGAGAGAGTAGGAAGAGCTTGAACTCCTTCAGACCAATCAGCAGCCATGTCAGTATTGGATTCCCCACCCTATTACATGCAACCTCAATCAGCCAATAGTAATAGATAGAATAGGAGGCGGAACCCGCGTGGTCTCTATGGTAATTCCTGCCTGTTGGAGTGAAGCAGAGGCTCCAGGTAGCCTTGGTAGTGACTGATCCAGATGCCCTAATGAGATGTCTGAAGGGGCAGGGAAGGAATTTATGGGGGGATAGGGTGGGCGGAAGAGAGCGTGAGTAGCGGCAGAATGAGGGGGCAAGAAGGGTCTGAGGCGGAGGCAGAGAAGTGTTACAAGAACTATTTAGAGGGAACACAGGTTTAGGAGAATAGGGAGGCTGCTGTGAGTAGAAGAAAGAGGGGTTCAGAGGGTCAGGACGCTGGTTTCAGAGGTAGGGAGAAGGTGGTAGAGGGCGAAAGAGCAGGCCTTTATAAGGGGACAAAGAAGAGGCTACAAGGGGACATGGAGAGGACTTAGAATTTAGAGTTGGTCAAAGAAGGTTTTAGAGGAGCCATGGGTTGGGGGAAGGGGAAAGGAGTTTATGGGTGAACAGTAAGGCTCATAACAGACCATGACAGGTTCATGGGGAGAAAGTGAGGGATATTACAAATGAGATCAGGAGAGAGGTATTGTAGACATGCATAGTTTCACAAGGTGAGAGCTTTATGAGGGAACAAGGTTTTATAGATGGAAAGCAAGAGTGTTCAAGTGTTGAGTAGGGTCTTCTTAGTAGGTGTTTTATAGGGGCAAAAAGGCTGCTTTCGGGGACCATGAGGGTGTTATAGGAACAAAGTGTGATAGTGGCTCAGTTGCGGTTCCAGGGAGGCCAGTGAGAGTCATCGGAGTCAGCAAGGGCTTTTGTAGGGGCAGTGTTAGGGGCCAAGTGAGACATGCTGTAGGGACCTGCAAGGCAGTTCTAGAAGACGAGGAGGAGGTTATAGGAGACAGGGAAAGGGTTACTAGGAACAGGCAGGGATTATAGAGCATAGGGGTGAAGGGGGCTGGGAGATCCAGGGTAGAAGCAGGTATTAAAGGGAATAATGAGAGGTTAGAGGGGACATGGTAGGAATTAGAGGGAGTCAGTATGAGTTTTAAAGGGGGTCAATGAAGAGTTATAAAAGCCAAGGAGAGATGTGTTAGCATGAAACGGGAGGTGGTCAGAGAGGATAGTAGAGTCCAGAAGTCATTCTGAGTCATAACCTATCCCCTGCCCCCAGGCATTTGAAATTATGTCTGATGAGCCCCCGAATGACTACCTTGTGCTGTCGATCCTGGCCTACTTGCTGTGTTGTCCCTTAGGCAGTGCAGCCATGTACTACTCTTCCCAGGTGGGAATCTGTGTCAAATCAATCCTGCCCTCTCCTCCCTCTCCACCCTGGTCCTGAACCTGAACCAATTACATCCATGATATAACCTCCTGTTTGTTCAGGCTCCCACCCTGGTTCCTTACAGTCCCGTCTCCCATTCAATAACCCTTTAAGCCCATCTATTCCCATTTCCCTTCTCCCCTCAAACCCAGACAAGGCGCCACAACTATAGGAATGAACCAGACTTGGCAGCTGAGACCTCCGAGACAACCTTCGTACTCTCAATCATAGCAATTTCTTTGGGATGCCTCGGTATACTCAACACCTGGATTGTGATCATAATGACCATATTTGCTCGGTAACCTCCTCTTCAGCTCATGAACAAACCACCAAATATATACAATAGTGTCAGTCACCTTGGCTCTAAGTATCCATTTGGGCCAAACCCAGGACAACTGCTCCTCAATGTCTGGACTGCCAAGTAGTGACAGCCTGAGCCAGCAACTTGAGGTTGTTGATGGGGGAAGGAAGTGGTCGCTCAAGAGAACCTATTGGACCCGAGCCCAAGACCAACACTGGGATCCTGCCAAGGCATGTGGGCCATGGGATACAGGATAGGGCACTGGTTCCCCAGGGTAGCCTCCCTCTGCCCACATTCATGCATTCATGCCCTAAATCTATGCTGTCAAAGGCCTTGGCTGTGCTGCCTCATTCTGGGGACCTAACAGTGACAACTTCAGGTCCTTCCACACCCTCTCAGAATTTATAAACCAGGGTGGAAGACACACATATCACTAGACAGTGACAGTCCAGAGTAGTCCAATCTCTAATAGGGGAAAACAAAGTAGTGGAAATTTAAGAGGGCAGAACTGCCCTGGAGTACTTGTGGTCTACCAGAAAACCAGGGAGTTGAGCCACTGTTGGTGAACAGGTTAGAACTCAGGTCAGGTTATGAGTGTACACAGTTTTTATACCAGGTATGGTGCCTCCTCCCCACCTCAAACCACCACCTGTAATGCTTGTGATTTATTCATAAGTCAACAAATACACTCTGATCACCTAAGATGTAACAGGCACTGTATTAGGAGCCAGGAACTAGGATCTCAACACAGCAAGATAAGACCCCTTTCTGATTGACCTTACTATTATAACCAACTCTTAATGATCTGCAAAATTAGTGTAGAGATTGCTAGTAGGTACTGTGAAACTTACAGCAATTTGGCATTGCCAAGACATCCAAGTATATGATCAATAAACTTGTCTTGTTCAACAGGGTATGGACCAAAAATCTATCCATGACAGATTGGAGATATCAAAAAATAGGCACTCCTATTCCACAACCACAAATAGTTTGAGATGCACTAGGCTAGTGGACAGTGAATTCTAGAAGGTATATTGTTGAGGGTCATGCTAGCAGCTATAACAAACCCCACCAATTCCATAGCTCACACAACAGAACTCTATTTCATGCTCACAGATCCTCCCAATGTGGGCATCTCCGGTGGCCCACATACTAAGTCAAGGATCCAGGCTCCTCCCACTTGGTGATTCCACCATCTTCTAAGGACTCAGAGTATTTTGAATTGAGGCAGAACCTCCACTACCTTCTTAAAATTCTCTACCCAAAAGTGAACCCTTTGCACTCCTGGTGGGAATGTAAATTTTGACAGCCACTATAGAAAACAGTATGAAGATTCCTCAAAAAATTAAAACTAGAACTACCATATGATCCAGCAATCCCATTTCTGGGTACATATCCAAAGGAAATAAAATCAATGAGATATCTGCAACCTGTGATCACTGCAGCATTATTCACAATAGCCAAGATTGGAAACAACCCAAGTGTCCAACAATAGATGAATGAATAAAGAAGATATGAAGACAGTCTGGGAAAAGAGTACAAGCTTTCAGTTATAAGATGAATAATATCTGAGGGTCTAATATATAACATGGTGACTATAGTTAACAATACTGTGTTGTAGTAAGTGCCTGTCCTTAAAACGCAATTGACGCAACTGACGTGACAGACACAGCTGCCCCCTCCAGGGCAAAGGTGGTAAAGCCTCTGGCTTCCATTTCTTCCCTCTCCATTACAAAGGCCGAAACCTCCTCGGCACAGCCAGCTTTGCCCCTGCCCAAATATGCCTGGGCTGGACATGGAGCGCCTCTCAGGGCAGCAAGGGAAGGGGGTGCGGCGCTTTCCCTACAAGTCAGAGCAAATACCCGAGACTTCAGAGCTGCAAGGGCTTTTGGCTGGTTTTGACTGTTAACCCTACACTTTGTGAGGCTGATGTGAATGGACGCTGCGTGGCTCGGTTGGTTAAGCGTCTGCCTTTGGCTCAGGTCAGGATCCCAGGGTCCTGCTATCCATCCAGGCCTGTATCAGCCTCCTTGCTCAGCGGGAGCCTGCTTCTCCCTCTGCCTGCCGCTCCCCTGCTGTGCTCTCTCGCTCTCTCTGACAAATAAATGTTAAAAAAAAAAAAAAGATGCTGATGTGAAAATAAATAAAAGAAACCTTATTTTAAATGGAGTCAGGAAGCCCTAAAGAGAAGGCTGTCACCCACTACCACTTGCCATAAGAAGCAAATATTCATTCCCCAACAGGAAGAAGCTTGCTTTACATATCCCAGCGGGAGGGAGACTCGCTCCTAGCACCCCCAGCAGCCCAGCCAATGAGAACTCAGGGAAACAGCCCTTCCCAGCTTCCCCCTTTCTCTTATAAAAGTAAGCCCTTGTCCCCTGTTCTCAGGACTGGCCTAAGATTCGTCACAGTTTGCTTGTCCGGAATTACAATTCCCCTGCTATTCCTGAATAAACTCATTTTCTGGTAAAATAGGTGGCTTTTTTCTTTTAAGGTCAACACTGATGACCCAGACTCATGCACCAGAAGAACAGTGAGGTGAACTATTAATTAGGTTGAGGTTCAGCAGCAAGTAATAGAGCAGGGGCAATGTGGGAAACCACATATACACTTTCAACAAGGTAGAGGGCATTTCCCTCTCACACAGAAGTGTGGAGTTTGGTGATTAGGACTGGCCTGAAGGCCTCTCAAAATGTCAAGGTAGGGCTCCTTCTATCCATCTGTTCCTGTTCCCTAATCTGGGACACTCATCCACAAAGCCCAAAATGGCTGCTAAAGCCATCACATGTGCATCCAAGGCAGTGAGATAGAGGAAGGGAAAGTGGACCTGTCTTTTAGGACACTTCCAGGAAGTTACACACACACACACACACACACACAAGGCTGCTGGTGAACATTCATATACAAGTTTTTGTATGGATATATATGCTTTCATTCCTTTTAGATAAATACCTAGGAGTGGGATGGCTGAATCATATGGTAGATGTATGTTTAACTTTTATGAAACTGCCAAAGTGTTTTTCCAAAGTGGTTGTACCATTTTACATTCCTATCAGCCAAGTATGAGAGTTCCAAATCTTTGCCAACACTTGGTATGATTACTCTTTTTAATTTTAGCCATAATTAGAATGTAGGTATGTAGTGGTGTCTCATTGTGATTTTAATATGCATTTCCCTAATGGCTAATGATAGTGAGCACCTTTACCTATTTGATAAAGTTTTTGTTCAAATCTTTTGCCCATTTCTATTGGTTTGTTTTATTATTGAGTTTTGAGAGTTTGTGATCTATTTTGGAATCAAGTCCTTTACCATATTTTCTTTTAATTCTCTTAGCAGTGTCTTTTTAAAAATATTCATTTATTTGCTTATTTGAGAGAGAGGGCACAAATGGGAGGGGCAAAAGGAGAGAGATAGAGAATCTCAAGCAGACTCCGTGCTGAGTGCGGAGCCCAACACGGGGCTCAATCTCATGACTCTGAGATCACAACCTGAGCCAAAAACCAAGAGTTGGACGCTTAATGACTGCACCACCCAGACGCCCCTTAACAATGTCTCTTGAAGAGCAGTTTTAACTTTATGAGGCCAATTTTGCCTTTTTTTTTTTTTAACACATCATACTTTTGTTGTTGAATCTCAGAAATCTTTGCTTAACTCGTTTTCTCTTATGTTCTCTTCTAGAAGTTTTATGGTTGTGGTTTTATATTTAATCTAGGATCCATGTTGAGGTCGTTTTTAGTTGGCACAACGTATGCATCTAAGTGTATTCTTCTGTATATGGATACCCAACTATTCCCAGGACATTTGTTGAAAACACTGGCCTTCTCCACTCTATTGCTTTTGTGCATTTTAAAAACCCCAAATGCCAACATATGTTAAGATCTATCTCTGAACTTCGTTAAGCGTCTGCCTTCGGCTCAGGTCATGATCACAGGGTCCTGGGATCGAGCCCCGCATCGGGTTCTCTGCTCTGCGGGAAGCCTGCTTCTCCCTCTTCCACTCCCCCTGCTTGTGTTCCCTCTCTCGCTGTGTCTCTCTCTGTCAAATAAATAAAATCTTTAAAAAAAAAAAAAGATCTATCTCTGAACTAAGAATAGGCTGCCCTTTTCCATTGATCTATTTGTCTTTCTTGAAGCTAATCCCACACTGTCTTAATTTCTGCCTTATAACAGGCCTTGAAGTGAAAGGGTATGAGTTCTCCCATCTCTTCCTTTTCAAAGTTGTTTTGACTGTTCCAGTTCTTTTTTATTTCCATCTGAATTTATGGATAAGCCTGGAAATTTCTTTTACAAGAAAAAGCCTGCATTGGGACTGCATGGACTCTATAAGTCAATTCAAGGATTGACATCTTAACAATATTTTGTGTCTTCCAATCTGTGAATGTGGTACCTCTCCCCATTTACTCAAGTCTTCTTTAAAATCTCTTTGCATTTAAAAAAAAAAGGGGGGGGGCACCTGGGTGGCTCAGATGGTTAAGCGTCGGCCTTCAGCTCAGGTCATGATCCCAGGGTCCTGGGATCGAGCCCCACATCAGGCTCCTTGCTCAGCTGAGAGCCTGCTTCTCCCTCTCCCTGCTTCTCTGCCTACTTGTGCTCTTTCTCTATCTCTCTGTCAAATAAATAAATAAAATCTTTAAAAAAAATAAAAATAAAAATAAAATCTCTTTGCAATGTTTTGTAGTTTCCAATGTACAAATCTTGCATGCCTTTGGTCAGATTTATCCTAAAGTATTTAATATTTTTGACACTATTGTAAATGGCATTTTAAAAACTGTAGTGAAATACACATAATACAAAATTTACCATTCTAAAATCTTTAAAGTTCAGTATTGTAAAGTACATTTCATATTTCAACCAATCTCCAGAAGTCTTTTCATCTTGTAAAACTAAAACTCTATACCCATTAAACATAACTTTCAAGGTACCTGGGTGGCTCAGTCAGTTAAGCGTCTGCCTTTGGTCAGGTCCTGATCCCAGGGTCCTGGGATCGAGCCCCGCATTGGGCTCCCTGCTCAGCGGAGAGCCTACTTCTCCCTCTCTCACTCCCCCTGTTTGTGTTCCCTCTCTTGCTGTGTCTCTCTCTGTCAAATAAATAAATCTTTAAAAAAAAATAAAATGAAATAAACACAACTCCCCATCCCCTTCCTCCTCCCAGCCCTTGACAACCACCATTCTACTTTCTGTCTCTATGAATTTGACTACTCTAGGATTCCTTATATAAGTGGGATCATATAGTGTCTGTCTTTTTGTGACACTTATTTTTCTTTTTTTAAAGATTTTATTTATGGGCGCCTGGGTGGCTCAGTTGGTTGAGCGACTGCCTTCGGCTCAGGTCATGATCCTGGAGTCCCGGGATCGAGTCCCGCATCGGGCTCCCTGCTCAGCGAGGAGCCTGCTTCTCCCTCTGACCCTCCCCCCTCTCATGTACTCTCTCTC
>NC_138384.1:37758599-37773750 GCF_054177405.1 Leptonychotes weddellii
AGAGGGAGTGGCAGAGGGAGAGGGAGAAGCAGGCTCTGCACTGAGCAGGGAACCCGATGCGGGACTCGATCCCAGGACCCTGAGATCATGACCTGAGCCGAAGGCAGACGCTTAACCATCTGAGCCACCCAGGCGCCCGACACTTATTTTTCTTAGCATAATGTACACAAGGTCCATCCATGTTATAGTATATATCAGAATTTCCTTCTTTTTTAAGATATCACATTTTTTTTCTTTTTCGAATTTTTACTTAAATTCTAGTTAGTTAACATATAGTGTAATATTGGTTTCAGGAGTAGAATTTAGTGATCTGTCTTACACTGTTGGTAGGAATGCAAACTGGTGCAGCCACTCTGGGAAAGAGTATGGAGATTCCTCAAAAAGTTAAAAACAGAATACCCTAAGACCCAGCAGTTGCACTACTAGGTATTTACCCAAAGGATACAAAAATGCAGATTCAAAGGGGTACATGCACCCCAATGTTTATAACAGCATTATCAACAACAGCCAAACTATGGAAAGAGCCCAAGTGTCCATCAACTTATGAATGGATAAAGAAGATGCGGTATATATATATACAATGGAATACCACTCAGCCATCAAAAATAATAAAATCTTGCCATTTGCAATGACATGGATGGAGCTAGAGTGTATTATGCTAAGTGAAATAAGTCAGTTGGAGAAAGACAAATACCATATGATTTCACTCACATGTGGAAATTAAGAAACAAAATGGATGAACATATGGGAAGGGGAAAAAAAGAAAGAGGGAAGCAAACCTTAAGAAACTCTATCACATTTTATTTATCCATTCATCCATCAATGGACACTTGGGTTAGTATCACTTTTTGACTATTGTGAATAATGCTGTTGTGAATATGGATGTACAAATACCTCTTACAGACCCTGTTTTCAATTCTTTTGGATATATACCCAAAAGTGGAATTGCTGCTTCGTATGGTAATTCTATTTTTTATTTTTAAGGAACCACCACCTATTTTTCCATAGCAGCTATACCAGTTTGTATTCCCACCAACAGTGCACAGATGTTCCAATTTCTCTGCACTACCTTGTTTACACTTGTCATTTTTTGCTTTTTTTTTAATAGTAGCTATCTTGATGGGTATGAGATGATATCTTGTTGTGATTTTGATTGTCATTTCCCTAATGATTAGTGATGTCGAGCATCTTTTCATATGCTTACCGGTCATTTGCATACCTTATTTGAAGAAATGTCTATTCAAGTCCTTTGCCCATTTTTAAATCGGGTTATTTTTGTTTTTGTTAAGTACTAGGAGTTCTTTATATATTCTAGATATTAACCCCTTATCAGATATATGATTAGCAAATATCTTCTCCCATTCCATAGGTTGCCTATTCATTCTTTCATGTCCTTTGATGCATAGAACTTTTTCATTTTGATAGAGTCCATTTATTTATTTTTGGTTTTGGTGTCATATCCAAGAAACCACTGACAAATCTGATGTCATGAAGTTTTCTCTACGTTTTCTTCTAAGAATTTTATAGTTTTAGGTCTTATTTTTAGGTCTTTGATCCACTTTGAGTTAATTTTGATAGATGGTATAAGGTAAGGGTTGAATATCATTCTTTTACAATGTGGATATCCAGTTTTTCCAGCACCATTTGTTGAAAAGACTCTTGTGCTTACTTTTAGGGTAATTTTCTCTTCTTTTTTTCCAGATATTTAAAGAGGAAGCAGACATCATTAATTTTAGATGGCTTGCTATAGACTGGATGTTTGTATCTCAACAAAATTCACTTAAGCCTCAACCCTAACTTAGAAGTAGAGCCTTTGGGAGGTGATTAGCTAATGAGGGCAGAACCCTCATGTATGGGATTAGTGCCAATATAAAAGAGGCCTGAGAGAAATCCCTTGCCACATCCACCATAAAATTACGCTAAGAAGACTACTGTCTATGAGGAAGGTGGCACTCTCACCAGATACTGAATCTGCTAGTACCTTGATCTTGGACTTCCCCGTCTCCAGAACTGTGAGAAATACATTTCTGTTGTTTATAAGCTACCCAGTCTATGGCATTTTGTTATAGCAACCTGAGTGGACTAAGACACTGTTCTTTTCTAAAACAGCCATTTATTGTTATAAATTTCCCCTTAACTTCTGCTTTGACAACCTCCCACATATTTTTACATTTTGTGTCTTCACTTATATTCGGTTCAAAATGCTTTTTCATTTTTCTTTTGATTTCTTTTTTGAACTGTAGGAAATTTTAAAATACAAATAGTTTCCAAATATCTGGAGATCTTTCAGCTATATTTCTGTTATGGATTTCTAATTTAATTCCATTTATATCACAGAGAACACTGTATAACTTGAGCTCTTTTAAATTTATTGAGACTTGTTTCATGGTCAAGAAGCCGATCCATTTCAATAATTGTTCTGGGTGCACTTGGAAATAATGTGTAGCCTGCTGTTTGGGGGTAGAATGTTCTATAAATGTCAGTTCAGTCAAGTTGGTTGATGGTGTTATTCAAGTCTTCTGTATCCCTACAGATTTTCTACTTTAGTGTCAAGCGACAAAAATAATACAATCTAGTAATGACTTTTATGTCCTTTATTCAAGGGAAGACAATCCATGGGTTGGGGGAATACAGTGCTTCTCAAGAAGGAGAAAACCCTTCTCAAGTGATTTTAGGCAACAGTGACCTTTATAGAGAAGAAGAAATGTGGAAACAGAGTATGATTGGCTAGGAGGTCTGGGATTTTCATAAAGGCTATCAGGCCCTATTTTCTAAGGGAAGGGATTTGGAAGGCTGTGATTAGTGTATGTTAGTTTTCCTTGACAGTGAGGCATTTCCCATAAGTGCAGGCTGACTTAGGCTTAGATTTTTCTAAAGTTTTTTCCTTTATATATTTTGAAGCTCTGTTATTAGGTGTATAAACACGTAGAACTATTGTGTCCTCTTGATTAGTTGACCCCTTTATTATTAAGAAATAAATTTCTTTTTCCCTGGTATTACTCTTTGGGGTTTTTTTATAAGATTTTTTTATTTTTTATTTTTAAGTAGTCTCTACATCCAACATGGGGCTTGAACTTACCACCCTGAGATCAAGAGTCACATGCTCCACTGACTGAGCCAGCCAGGCACCCCCCCAGTATTACTCTTTGAAATATACTTCATCTGATATTAATATCACTCCAGAATGATATATCTTTTTCCATCCTTTTACTTTCAGCCTCTTTGATAAAATGAGTTTAGCAAGATCACAGTTTGTAATATCAACACACAAAAATCCAATGTGTTTTCTTATGCTAGCAATGAACAATCAGAAATCAAATTCATTTAAATAAATAGATAAAGGGGATTAAGAGTACACCGATCTTGATGAGCACTGAGTAATATATAGAATTGCTGAATCATTACATTGTGCACCTGAAACTAATATAACGCTGTATGTTAATTATACTTCTATACAAAATAATAAATAAATAAAAATAAATAACAGCTATCAAAAATAATAATCATAATACCATTTGCAATAGCTCTCACAAAGCAAGTAATTGGGTGTAAATCTAAATAATTATGTGTATCAGCTGTGTGTTTAAACTACAGCTGCTGATGAAGGAAATAAAAGGCCTAAATAAATGGGGAGGCTTCCCATGCTGGTGAAAAGGAGGTTCCACGTCTCTCCCGGAATTGATCTGAAACGTTAATGCAATTCCTATTAAAAGACTTGTAGATCTACACATAGTCAAACAATTCCGAAAAAGACCGACAAAGTTGGAGTACTCATATTACCTGACTTTCAGAATCACTGTAAATCTACATTAAAATACAGTGGGGGGGGCGCCTGGGTGGCTCAGTTGGTTAAGCGACTGCCTTCGGCTCGGGTCATGATCCTGGAGTCCCGGGATCGAGTCCCGCATCGGGCTCCCTGCTCGGCAGGGAGTCTGCTTCTCCCTCTGACCCTCCTCCCTCTCATGCTCTTTGTCTCTCATTCTCTCTCTCAAATAAATAAATAAAATCTTTAAAAAAAAAAAAGACAGTGTGGTATTTGCTAAGGGACAGACACATTGATCAACAGAACAGAATAAACGGCTCAGAAAGAGACCTATACAGATACGGCCAATTTATTTTCAAAAGAAGGTCAATGCAATTTATCATAGAAAGAATAGGGTGTTGTTTTGTTTGTTTAAGATTTTTTTTTAATGTATTTATTTGAGAGAGAAAGAGTAAGAGAAAAAAACAACGTGGGGCCGGGGGGGGGGGGGCGGGGGAGGGGCACTGAGGGAGAGGGAGAGCTGAGCCCCAGCTCCTGAGGCAGGGCTTTATCCCAGGACCCTGAGATCATGACCTGAGCCAACCAGGCGCCCCAGAGTTGTTTTTTGTTTGTTTGTTTGTTTGTTTAAGATTTATTTATTTATTTGAGAGAGAGCGTGCAGAGCAGGGACGGGGAGAGGGAGAGAGAAACTCAAGCTGACTCTGAGCTAGAGTCCCACTGGGGGGCTCCATCTCACCACGCTGAAATCACCACCTGAGCTGAAACGAAGAGTCCCACACCAACCCACTGAGCCACCCAGGCGCCCCTAGGGTTTTTTAATGGTGTTAATTAATTGAAAAAAAACAAATGAAAATCATCATCATCATCTCATCTAAAACCTCACCTCCAGTCACCTGGGTGGCTCAGTCGGTTAAGCATCAGACTCTTGGTTTCGGCTCAGGTCATGACAGTTATGTGATCTAGCCCCAGGTCAGGCTCTGTGCTCAGTGCAGAGTCAGCTTCAGATTTTCTCTGCCCCTCCCTCTCGCTTGCTCTCTCTCTCTCTCAAGTAAATAAAATCTTAAAAAGAAAAAAAAAGAAAACCTCACCTCTTATGCAATAATGAACTCAATATGGACTACAGATTTAAGTGTAAAATGTAAATCTATCACACGTTTGGAAGAAAACATAGGACAAAATCTTCCTGACACTGGATTAAGCAGAGAGAAATTCTTAGACATGACAACAAAAGCACGTCCATAAAAGAAAAAAAATTAATTTGGGTTTAATGCAAATTTAAAACTTTGCTCTGCATATGACACTGTTAAAAAATTAAAAAGATAAGCTACAGACCCAGAGAAAACACTTGCGAATCACATATCTGAGAAAAGACTTGTATCCAAAACATATAAACAACCTTCGAAACTAATAAAAAACAACTCCTGGAATTGACCAATCACCTGACAGAGTAGGAAGAGCTTGAACTCCTTCAGACCAATCAGCAGCCATGTGAGTACTGGATTCCCCCACCCTATTACATGCAACTTCAACCAGCCAATAGTAATAGAAAGACAGGATAGGAGGCGGGGCCTGCATGGTCTCTACGGTAACCCCTGGCCGGTTGGAATGAGGGAGAGGCTCCTTGTACCCAGACCCAGATGCCGTAATGGGAGTGTTTGAAGGGGCAGGGAGGGAATTTATGGGGGGATAGGGTGGGCGGAAGAGAGCGTGAGTAGCGGCAGAATGAGGGGGCAAGAAGGGTCTCAGGAGGAGGCAGAGAGGGTGTTACAAGAAGAACTATTTAGAGGGAACACGGGTTTAGGAGAACGGGGAGGCTGCTGTTGGTGGAGGAAAGAGGGGTTCAGAGGGTCAGGACTCTGGTTTCAGAGGTAGCGAGAAGGTGGTAGAGGGAGAAAGAGCAGGCCTTTATAAGGGGACAGAGAAGAGGCTACAAGGGGACATGGAGAGGACTTAGAATTTAGAGTTGGTCAAAGAAGGTCTTAGAGGAGCCATGGGTTGGGGGAAGGGGAAGGGAGAAGTTTATGGGGGAACAGTAAGGCTCATAACAGGACCATGACAGGTTCATGGGGAGAAAGTGAGGGATATTACAAATGAGATCAGGAGAGAGGTATTGTAGACATGCACAGTTTCATAGGGTGAGAGCTTTACGAGGGAACAAGGTTTTATAGATGGAAAGCAAGAGTGTTCAAGTGTTGAGTAGGGTCTTCTTAGTAGGTGTTTTATAGGGGCAAAAAGGCTGCTTTCAGGGACCATGAGGGTGTTATAGGAACCAAGTGTGATAGTGGCTCAGTTGTGGTTCCAGGGAGGCCAGTGAGAGTCATCAGAGTCAGCAAGGGCTTTTGTAGGGGCGGTGTTAGGGGCCAAGTGAGACATGCTGTAGGGACCTGCAAGGCAGTTCTAGAAGACGAGGAGGAGGTTATAGGAGACAGGGAAAGGGTTACTAGGAACAGGCAGGGATTATAGAGCATAGGGGTGGAGGGGGCTGGGAGATCCAGGGTAAAAGGGGTATTAAAGGGAATAATGAGAGGTTAGAGGGGACATGGTAGGAATTAGGGGAAGTCAGTAGGGGTTTTAAAGGAGGTCAACAAAGAATTTATAGGGGCCAAGTTATCATGAAAATGAGTCAGAGGGGACAGCACAGTCCAAAAGCCATACTGAGCCATGACCCACTCCCTGCCCACAGGCATTTGAAATTTTGCAGGACAAGCCCCCCAAAGACCACATGTGCCTGTCGATTTGCGCCTTCCTCCTGTGTTTTCCCATAGGCATTGTAGCCTTGATCTTCTCTGTTCAGGTGGGAATCTGCGTCATGCCAATCCTCTCCTCCTCTACTCCCTTTTCATCCTGGCCTTGACCTTGGCTCAAATTCTTTCTTTTGTCCCTCCCATGGGTTCAAGTCCCCGCCCTGTGTCCTTACAGTTCTATAGCTCACCCATTACAATAACCCACTGAAGCCCAACTATTCCTGTCCTGCCTCTCCCCTCTAATCAGACAAGGCACAGCAACAGATGGAATAACCGAGCCTTGGCAGCCGAGACCTCCCACCAAGTCTACTACATTGCAGTCTTGGGGATTGTTTTGGGAAGCCTCGTCACACTCACCGTCTTGATTTTCCTCATGATGGACTTACTTGCTCGTTAACCTTTTCAGCAAACTACCAAATATATACAACAGTGTTACTTACTTTGACTCTAAGTATCCATTTGGGCCAAATGGGACACCTTTTCTACATGTCTGGACTGCTAAGTGTTGACAGCCTGAGCCAGCATCTTGAGGTAGTTGATGGGGCAAAAAAGGGGTCAGTTGGGCAGTCCACTGGCCCAGAGTTCAAGATCAACCCTGGGACCCTGCCAGGAGATAGGGCTGTGGAGGCAGGGTAGGGCACTGTTTCCTCAGGACAGTCTCCCCTCCTGTTCACATCATGCATTCATGCCATAAATCTATTCATACCAAGGGCCTTGGCTGTGCTATGATGCTGGGGATATAGCAGTTACCACTTCAGATTCAACCACACCCCCCTCAGGACTTATAAACTAGGTGAATACAGACATATCACCAGGCAGTGACAGTCCAGTGTGGTCTAATTTCTAGTAGGGGAAACTTAGAGAGGAGGGTTGTAAGAGGCCAGACCTTAGCTTGGTTACTTACAGTCTACCAGAAAGCCAGGGAGTCAAGCAGCTGTCAGTGAACTGATAGGAATTCAGGTCAAGTTACAATTGTAGAGAACTTCTATAACAGGTATCGTTGCTTCTTCTCCCCCTCACCACCAAAGTTTGTCATTTATTCATTATTCAACACAGAATTTCTGAGCACATACAATGTACCAGGCACTGTACTAGGAGCTAGAAACTCAACAGAGCAAGATAAGCACAACTCCTTTCTGAAGGAGCTTACATTCTCCTGGGAAGAATACCATAAACAAATAGACCTCTAAATAAACAAGATAATTACAGGGAGTGGTAAATGATAAGGAGAGAAATAAAACAGGGTAATGTTTTATTTATAAATAAGCTAAAGTAGTACCACTACTGGTCCACTATTGTTAATGGTCTGCAACAAGAGAAGTGCAGAATTACCAATAAGCACTTCAAAACTTACAGAAATTTGACATGGCCATGACATCCAAGAATATAATCAATAGACTTGTTGTGTTGGACAGGATATAGACCAAAAGAATCAGTACATGACAGATTGGAGATATCAAAAAATGAGTCCTACTCCACAACCACAAATAGTTTGAGGTACACTGAGCTAGTGGACAATGAGGTCTAGAAGTATATTGTTTAGAGTCATGCTAGTGGCTGTAACAAATAAACCCCACCATTTCAGTAGCACACAAAATTGTTTATTTCACATTCACAGAACCTCCCAAAGTGGGCATTTCTGGTTGCCCATGTATTAAGTTAGGGATCCAGGCTCCTTCCACTTGGTGATTCCATCTCCTAAAATGCTCAGAGTCCTTTGAAGGACTCCAGAAGATAAGAGACTGGAGAACCCCCACTTGCTTCCTAAAATCCTCAGCCCAAAAGTGAATCCTTATACACCCTTGGATGGGAATGTAAATTGGTACAGCCACTATGAAATATAATATGGGCGTTCCTCAAAAAATTAAAAGTAGAACTACCACATGGTCTAGCAATCCTGCTTCTGGGAATATATCCAAAGGGGAAAAAAATTACTGTCTCGGAGACATCAGCATTCTCATAATTACAGCAGCATTATTCACAGTACCCAAATACAGAAACAACCCAAGTGTGCACCAATGGATGAAGGGATAGAGAGGATTTGGTGTATATATGTATATAAAGAGATATTATTAAACAATGAGAAACATGAAATCCTGCCGTTTGCAACAACACAAATAGACCTTGAGGCCATTATGCTAACGAGATAAGTCAGATAAAGAAAAATATTGTGTGGTATCACTTATACATGCAATCTAAAAAAGCCAAACTCACAGAAACAGAAAGTAGAATGATGGTTGCCAGGGGCTGGGGGAAACGGGGACAGGCTGTTAAAAGGATACACTCAGTTATAAGATGAGTAAGATCTTAGGATCTAATGTATAACATGGTGACTATGGTGAATAATACTGTATCATATACTTAAAATAAGCTAAGAGAGTATATCTTCCATGTTCTCACCAAAAAAAGGAAAAAAAGGTAACTATGTGAGGTAATGGATGTATTAATTAACTTGATTGTGGTAATAATTTCACAATGTATATGTTTATCAAATAACCATGTCGTACATTTTAAATAGCTTACATTTTTTTGTCAATTATACCTCAGTAAGCCAGGGGGAATTTTTTTTTAAATAAAGCTTTGGCCCTAAGTGACACACATCTCTTACTCTCAGTCCACTGGACAGAACTAGTTTCATGGCCTCAACTGGCTGCAGGGGCCTCTGGAAAATGTAGTCTCAGACTGGGTAGTCTATAGACACCTAGCTGGCTTTGCCACAGAAAGCCTTTCTAAGGGGCGCCTGGGTGGCTCCATCTGAGTCTCTGCCTTCAGCTTGGGTCATGATCCCAGGGCCCTGGGATCGAGCCCCACATCGGGCTCCCTGCTCAGTGGGGAGTCTGCTTCTCCCTCTGCCTGCCGCTCTCTCTCAAATAAATAAATCTTAAAAAAAAAAAAAAAGAAAGAGAAAGAAAGAAAGAAAGAAAAGAAAAAGAAAGCCTTTCTAAGATGTTCTTTGAGCTGAGACATGGAAGCCCAAGTATGAGAGCTGCTCCAAGAACTGTGAGAACAGGGTTCCCAGAATGGGAATCACAAAGACTTAAAGCTGGAATGAGGTTGGAGATTCAAAGAACAAAAAGGAGGCCAATGTGGCAGTGAGTAATGTCACACATCTCCCACTCTCCAAAGCAGGTGGGGTTCTCTCCTCCTCCCTATAAGAACTCTTATAGGTGCTTTCCAGCTCTCCTGAAGAGGAAATGCAACACGTGTTCTTTACCTTCCATCTGACAAAGATCTATCTGCTCACAGGAATCTTTTGTAGACATCTTTTGCAGGCTGTCTATCTTTAGGACTTCCAACCCCCTCTATGCCTGGCTCTGCACTGGGTGATGCTGGGGACACAACAGTGACCAACATAGATCCCATCACTGTCCTCAGGACATCTGCAGTCCAGTGGAGAAGACAGGCTCACACCAGATGGGACTGTGAGTTGTTCTTTCACTTATTCTTTCCTTCAGCAAAGTTTAATTGTGCATCTCCTGCATTGCCATTCTGGTGGTGTGTGAAAGATGATAAGCTTAAGTAAGAAAAATATTAAGAGTACTGTGGGGAAAAAAGTAAAGCACGGCAAGGGTGATCAGAAGTATTGGAGATGGGTGAGGGGCTATAGTTTTAAATAGATAGGCAGGTAATGCCCCAATTAGGATCTGACTTTTTAGCAAAGGCTTGCAGGACTTAAGAGAGGAAACCAGACATGTATCTGGGGTGAAAGTCTCAGGCAGATGGAACCGCTAGTGCAAAGGCCTCAAGCGAGGAGCCCATCCGATATTTCTGAACTATTTTAAGGAGGTCAGAATAGCTGAAGTGAAGTAAGGTAGGGAACAGTTAGAGATGAAATCAGGGAGGTAACATAGGCAAGATCAAAGCGAGCGTACTTTACTCTGAGTGACATAACAGACATTGAACAGATAAGTGACATGTGCTGACTCAGGTGTTAATAGGCTCCCTAGGACCCTGGAGGGGAGCAGACTATGGTGAACAGGTGACAGCAGGGAGACTCCTGTGATTTTCCAGATGGGAGGTGATGAGTGGGGAAGAAGGGAAAAGCCTTGATGAATTTTAAAGGTAAACAGGAATTGCTGATGCATGATATAGGTGTAAGAAAAAGAGGGAATTTTGGCCTCAGGAGCTGGAATCACAGAGCTGCCCTTGTGTGATCTGGGGAAGTGGGAGAGAAACAAGTCTGGGGAGGTACAGTGTAGTGGTCATTCTGTTTGGGAGCCACGTTCTGGCTACAGGCTGGTTCAGAGTGGGCATGTGACCCTGTCTGAGCAAATGAGACTTGGATAAATGGTTTCTGGAGCTTTGTAAAAAGAAGCAACCCCCCCTCTTCCATGTCACCCTCTAAAACCACATCTTTCTCCCCTTCAAATGGTGCAGGGTAAGTCATTCTACAACCAGGCAGAAGAGCCTGGAACTGCTAGGATGAAAGAGGAGCCAAAAAAGAAGCAAGTGCTGGGAAGGGGGGCCAGAAACTGGGTCCCCAGTGACATCACCACCATCAACATCATCCCCATCACAATAGTCACTGAGCATTCAACTGTGTGCAGGCACTGCTCAAGGAGCTTATGCATATTGTCTCATTTAGACCCCACAACAACACTAAAAACAGGTATTATTTTTGTCAATTCATAAATGAGGAAACTGAGGCTGCAGAGATTGAGAGACTTGCCCTAGATCGTTTAGCCTGAATGATGGAATGAGGATTCAAACCCAATGAGCCAGGCTGCAGAGCCTTTGCTCATAATAAAATCGTCTTCCAGTGTTTGAGCTGCTGGATCAGACCTCACCTGAATCAGAAGAAACCAGGACACTTTCCAAATCACATGAGCCAAGATTATTTCTTGTTTGGGAGGAAAAACACTACCTTGGGTTTTTGGGATTTGTCATCATCAACTGGGCTCAGCCGTGAGAATCCAGAGAAGTTAATCCAACCAACCTGGGTGGGTGGGGGGCAGTCAGAGAAGGCTTGCATAGAAGGGCACATCTGAGATAAGACCTAAAAAATGAGGAGGAGGTAGCCATTGAAGATAATGAAGAAGGGTGATGGAGGTAGAGGGCACAGCAGGAAGACAATCCCAGAGGTGGGAGGGAGGGAGCCTTGACAGGTAATGTCCCAATGAGAACACTGCTTTCCTCTCTGGAAAGGGCTTGGCGAATGGATAAGTGTCCTCCACTCAGCCTGATCATCTCTCCCACCAGCCCCTGCTAAGCCTCAACTCTGTCATCACCTGCCCCAGTTCCCTGCCCTGGCCTGTCTCCTCCTCTGATTCACCACCCACAGGACACCTAGAATGTTCCCCCCACTTTTTTTTAACTTTTAATTTCTTAATTTCGATAATGGTTTCAAATCTACAGACTGTGCGAAACAAGTCTAACAGAACCCCACGTGCCACCCACATTTCACAGATGTAGACATTTTCCTATACTTGCACCTGTCAGCGGGTAGTCCGGTTCTCCCTCTCCCTCTGCCCCTGCTTGTGTCCCCTCTCTTGCTGTGTCTCTCTCTGAAAAAGAAATAAAATGTTGTAGGTGCAAATTAAACCCTTCCCCCCTTCTCTGTTCCCTCTTCCCTCCATCCCGGAAAGAAACCACCAAACTCATGTTGCTGTATATCAATCCTGTGTGTATTTCATACTTTTACTCAGTATGTGTGGACATACTTGGTACAGAGTTCTTGCTTTGGGTGTTTCAGGAACCTTAGTGACTTCTGCCGAATCTTTCCAGCTCTTCACTTTCTAAGACTCAACTTCTGGGTCTCTCAGCTGGCCCAGTTGATGTTTCAGTTGACACCGTCATAAAAAAGCCAACTGTTATGAGGAAATTAGAGACAGGATGGTCTAAAATGTGCCAGATATTCATCACAAATTTTAAAACTGTATATCCAAGAAGCCAATGATAAGAATCCATCTCTGGGTATTAATGGTAATAAAGGTTTTATCCCCCCAAAGTAATGTCCTGTAGATGGCACTTAAGCTTTAATATGCATACAAATCCCTGACAGATTTGGTCAAAATGCATGTTTTGATTCAGTAAGTCCAGGAGTGGAGGGGCAAGGGATTCTGCATTTCTAACAAGCCCCTGGAGGATTCTGGTCCTTGAACACCTTATAAGCAGCAAATTACAGGCATTAATGTGGGAGCTTGAAGCTTGTCAAATAGGGATCAGGAGCAGAACACGGGTTAACTGTCTCAGTTTGGGGATGATAATCATTTTGTCATTTGTATATTGAACAGACTGAACAGGGTGGGGGGTACAAATATGACTTCCATTTCTCTCTGTGAGTAAGATGCCAATCTCACATTTTTGCATCAACCTTTTGGGGAATGGAGAAGAAAACATCCTCTTCTTATGTAGGAGAGGAAGAGGAGAGTCACTCCAACTTCCTCCATGAACAGCAGCTTGAGGGTAACAATAACTCCACAGACACCAAGAGTCCCTGCTTACAGAGTGGATCAGGGTTCCATCTGAGAGGCTGAACCACTAGGGGAGATGATATATAGATAGATAGATAGATAGATAGATAGATAGATAGATAGATAGATAGATGATAGATGATAGATAGAGAGATAAACAGATGAACTGGGATTTAACCTTATGCAGTTGCAGTTATGAAGCAGTTCCCAACATTGTGGTCTCGGTGTCTGATGCTGGCACTCGAAGTGCACAGGGCAGGCAGTTAGGAAGACAGATGTAAAGTGGGGCGAAGCTAGGACAAGCTGGTACAAGCTGGCCTCTACCCTTGGTGGTAAGAGCATCCACGGGAGAAGCTGGCATCCTTCATCATGGAGCCAAAGACACACCCAGCCCAGGAGTTGGAGCAGTTGAGAAGAAGCCGCAGGAAAAGGTGAAACAATTGCTGGCCCGCTGCTGCCCCTGCCCTATGCAAACCTGATGAGCTAGCAGCCAGCCGGCAACAACCTGTGTGATCTACAAAATGGCAGCTGTTTTGCCTCTGCCTCCAAATCCTGCCCAAGAATCTCTATTGGTGCATCCTAACTGAAAGCATATGGAGAAGGTAATTCTAAGATACAGTTCATTCAGCCTGCTCAAGCTGATACATTACAAAGCCACAGCACAGAGACTGGAGGAGAGTGGTGAGAAGATCTGTCAGTGGCTGCTGGGGAGAGCAGAGGCACCTTGAATGCATGTGTCTAATAACCTCTGCGTGGCTTTTATTTATTTATTTATTTTTAGAGTTGGAGGGGCAACTGATAGTAGCCATCTCTTATTTGGCTTTAGCCTTTCTTCCAAAACATACAGAATCCTTTTATTTTTTTTTTTTTTTAAGATTTTATTTATTTATTTGACAGAGAAAGACACAGCGAGAGAGGGAACACAAGCAGGGGGAGTGGGAGAGGGAGAAGCAGGCTTCACGCAGGGAGCCCGATGTGGAGCTCGATCCCGGGACCCTGGGACCATGACCTGAGCCGAAGGAAGACGCTTAATGACTGAGCAACCCAGGCGCCCCGAGAATCCTTTTATGTTATAGCTTCAGTCAAGGTGCATCTGATTAGTTGTCATTAGGTTATGGTTATAGATGTTTCATTAAATAATATTCCAACTTTCAACCATTATTTTTTTTAATAGACTTTATTTTTCATGAACAGCTTAATGCTTACAGCAAGTTAAACAAAAAGTAAAGAAAATTCCCATATACTTCCTTTCCCTCCACACACATTTTCCCCTATTATTACCACCTTGCAGGAGTATGGTACCTTTGTTACAACTGATGACCAACAGTGAAACATTACTATCTAGAATCCATACTTTACATTAAGGCTCACTCTGTGTTGTACAGTTCTCTGGCTTTTTACAAATGCATAATGTGATGTAGCCACCATTACAGTATCATACAAAATAGTTTCACCTTTCCTTCCCTACCCCCCACCTCATGATCCTCTGGCAACCACTGATCTTTTTACTGGTCTCTATAGTTTGGCCTTTTCTAAAATGCTATATATTTGTGATCATAGAGTCTACTGCCTTTTCAGATTGTCTTCCAAAGCGGCTGTATCATTTTGCATTCCCACCAGCAATGAAGGAGAGTTCTTGTTGTTCCACAGCCTCAACAGCATTTGGTGTCATTTTTTGGATTTTGGACATTCTAATAGGCGTGTTGAGGCATACCATTGTTGTTTGAATTTGCAATTCCCTAATGACATGATGGTTAGCAACTTTTCATGCTTATTTGCCATCTGTACATCTTCTTCAGTAAGATATCTGTTCATAAGTTTTGTCCATTTTTAAGTAGATTCTTTGTTTTCTTATGGTTGGGTTTTAAGAGTTCTTTGTATATTTTACATACAAGTCCATCATCAGGTATGTGTTTTGCAAATATTTCTGCCAGTCTGTGATTTGTCTTTTCATTCTCTTAACAGCCAGTACTTTTTAAAGCCCCTTGAAAGGCTCAAAGACCAATGGCAGACATGCTGTCTAATTGATTTTGTTTTTTAATAGCAAAACACCCCACAAAAGGCAGAAGGATAGCAATGTTTGAGCAAAATGGCACCTTTTGAGAATTAGGCACTGTGGAGTAGCAGCTGCTCTTTCTTCCAGGAAACCCACCTGGATTACATCAGCCCTTGGCACCCTCTTCTGCTTCTCAGCCCTTATGAAACACTTGAAGCTGGACTCAGCTTCTCCC
>NC_138384.1:37774250-37805130 GCF_054177405.1 Leptonychotes weddellii
CTTTGAGATAGTTGAGAAGAGAATAAGGTAAAAGGGACAGGGATGGAAGCTAAACATCTGAATATACACTGTTTCATACTTTGCACTGTGGAACCATCTAATTTTTCATAATTTAAAAAAGTGAGAAAAATCCCTAAAAATTGAAAACAAACAAACGAACCTAACTATATCAAGTTGGTGGCACAACTGATTCAGATAAGAAGTATTCCAGGTTAGGTTAAAATAGTACTTTCAAGGCGCCTGGGTGGCTCAGTCGGTTAAGCATCTGCCTTCAGCTCAGGTCATGATCCTGGGGTCCTGGGATTGAGTCCCACATTGGGCTCCCTGCTCAGCGGGAAGTCTGCTTTTCCCTCTCCCTCTGCTGCTCTCTCTCTCTCCCTGCCAAATAAATAAACAAAATCCTTAAAAATAAAGTAAATAAAATAGTACTTTCACTTGATGCCTCCAGTGGTACATGCATCCTAAGGGAAAAAGAACTGCAATACAATCTTAAACTGCATGTATTAGTCTTGTTTGTAGTAACACTGGTTTTTATTTTGATAAAAATATAGAGTTTACATTTTTGAGACCTACATTATATATTGTAGGAGGGGGGAGAGGGCAGTGAGGAACAAATGAAACAATATAATCAGTTAAACCCAAAATGTAAGATATCCTATAGGACAACTGGTCCGGTTTCTTCAACAAATAGAAGGCAAAAAAGGTGGGGATGAGGGGGAAAAGAAGGAAAGGGAGGGAGGAAGGAAGGAAGAAAAAGTCGGGGGAGGGAAATTTATAGATTAAAAAAGACTGAAGATTTTAAATGCTGGAACAATTTCGGCAACAAAATAACTAAAGTAGTATTGAATTATAACCCAAAGTATAAAATATCCGTGAGTCCATCCTGACAAAAATGATATAATAAAGAGCCCAAGGCAGATGCTTAACCAACTTAGCCACCCAGGCACCCCAAAAGCCAGTATTTTAACAAAGCATTCATTACTGCTGATTTAGACCTGGGACTTCAAGAAACCAAGACAGCCAGTAAAAGTAAGTTTTGACGGGAAAAAAAAAAGACCCACCAACCAAATGCAACGTGCATACCTTATTTGTAGCCTGATTTTATACAAAGACATTTTGAGGCAGAGAAATTTTAACAGTCTGGATGTTAGACGATACTAAGAAATAAATATTCTTTTTTTCTTTTCGCTTTTTATTTGTTTTTGTTTTTGTGGTGCCGAACCCGGAAACGAAGCAGAAATTAATTTTCTTGGGTATGAAAATGCTCTTTTCTCTTAAATAGTCCTTATCTGTTAGAGATCTATCATGAAGCATTTATGGGTGAATTTATTAATGTCTGGAATTTGCTTTAATATACTCCAGGAAATAATAATAGTAATAATAATAATGAGAGGTATAGGTGAAACAAAAAGGGTAGAATATTAGTAATTGCTGAGAGGTACCTGGAGGTTTGTTACATTCTTTTCTAATGTTGTGTATTTTATTTATTTTTCTTTTTTAAGATTTTATTTGACAGAGAGAGTGCAGGCGAGCACAAGCAGGGGGAGCAGCAGGCAGAGGGAGCAGCAGGCAGAGGGAGAGGGAGAAGTCGGCTCTCCGCTGAGCAGGGAGCAGATGGGGAGCTCGATCCCAGGACCCTGGGATCACGACCTGAGCCGAAGGCAAAGGCTTAACCCACTGAGCCACCCAGGCGCCCCTAGTGTTGTGTATTTTAAATATTCGTAATAAAACACACTGAAGACTACAAAAAGGATCAGCTGTGTCCCAAGAAAGGACACAGCGACCAAACCTACACACACGTGACTATGAGGTGACGCATTTTACCACTCTCTCGGCCTTTACACGAACTATTCTTCCCACCCAGAACATCTCCATTTTCATCTAGCAAATCTTCAGACCTCACCTTCCCCAGAAAGCCTGGGTCAGGTGCCCCCTCTGCGCTTCCCACATCCTGACCCTTGTCTTCCCGGAAGTCGCTGTCCGGTAGTGTGTCTCTACCGACTCCAAGGCCACGGCATTCACCACTCTCTAGCCTCGCCCAGCCCCGGGCTGATGTGGACCTCAGTGGGCTTTAACACTTCCGGAAGGAGCCTCAGTGGCACAGGCGGAGCCTCCGAACTTTTCTGAGCTCTCAAAAGTCCAGTTTTCTCTTTAGGGACCGGGCCAACGACTTTACAGCGCTCTCATCAGCCCTTATTCCTCCAATGAAGGCGTGGCCGCCTCACTTAGCTGCACGTACTTAGAACCAGGCTCCTCATTGGTTCCTTTTTCCGACACTCTGATTGGTCTATATTCTTCCTCGGGGTGGGCCCTCCAGGTGTGGCCAGATTCTCATTGGCCTCGCTCCGTATGATGTCATGGACCAGCGCCCGTCGCTTTCACTGATACGTCATTCACGGGCGCCAACCCCGACAAGATTAGAGAGTAGACCGCGGAACTGGCCGAGGCCGCTGAGCCGAGGCGGTGGAAGTGGCGACAGCGACGGCAGCAGCGATGGCCGGGGCGGGGCCAGCCCCGGGACTCCCGGGTGCAGGAGGACCTGTGGTTCCGGGCCCTGGCGCCGGCATGCCGGGCAAGAGCGGGGAGGAACGCTTAAAGGAGATGGAGGCGGAGATGGCATTGTAAGGCCCGCAATAAAAAGCCGTCCCAGAGTCAGAGCCACCGAGCCCTGGAGTCTCCAGGCCGAAATTAGCCCGACGCGGCTCTGTCATGGGGAAATGGGACTTTTGGGATTGTGGGGGTGGGAGTAAGAAGGGGTGAAGGCGCTATCGCAGTATACCCAGCGTTTCAGAATTAATGCGAGGTCCTGAGCTGTGGTGTCGGTTTTGCCTCCTTAGGTTTGAGCAGGAAGTTCTGGGGGCTCCGGTAACCGGCATCCCAACTGCTGTGCCTGCGGTGCCCACGGTCCCCACGGTAGAAGCGATGCAGGTTCCAGCAGCTCCTGTGATCCGCCCAATTATCGCAACCAACACTTACCAGCAGGTACGGCTGAGCTAAGGCATATAAATAAGAGAGCACAGTGCCTTGAAAGCAGTGTTTGTATACAGAGAGTTATTGACATGTTGACTTATCGATTAGCATGACAAATGTTTTATGTGTCAGGCACTGAGAACACAGTAACGACTAAGCAAACAATATTTCTGCCCTTTGGGAGCTTATATTCTAGAGCATGTTGTCTGGTAGAACTTTCTGTAATGGTAAAGATATTCTGTATCTATTTAAAATTTACATTTAAGTTAAATAGTTCCTCAATCTCATTAGTCACATTGACCTGCTTAATAGTAAGCTATGTATGACTAGTGGAGAGAGACTACTAAAAGGAAAAGAAGTAAATGAAACTTGTTTATTCTGTCAGTAATCATTGGGTGCCTTCTATGCATTAGGCACTATTCTAGGCATTAAGCACATAACAATATAGAGAAATATAATATAGAGAAAAACAATCGCTACCTTTCTGGGGTTTACATTTTACTGGGGAAAGACAGGTCAAACTAAAGTAAGAAAGGCAGAGGTTTATCAGCGTGGTCAGGGAAAGCCTTTCTGAGGAGGTGGCAGTTAAGCAAAGATATAAAGGACATGATGGAGGGAACCATGGAGATATCTAGGGGAAGAGCATTCCCATCAGAGAGAACTGCCAGTGCAAGAGCCACGACACAGGTGCATACCTGACATGTTCAAGGAACAGCAGAGAGAACAGTGTGGCTAGAGTAGAGCGTGCAAGAGGGAGAGTGGGAGATGAGGACAGAGAGGTGATAGAGACCAGACCTGATAGTGCCTTGTGGGCCACCATAAACACCTTGGTTTTTACTCTGAGATGGGATGTTGCTGAAGGATTTTTTTTTTTTTTTTTAAAGATTTTATCTATTTATCTGAGAGAGAGAGAGAATGAGAGAGAGCACATGAGAGGGGGGAGGGCCAGAGGGAGAAGCAGGCTCCCCGCTGAGCAGGGAGCCCGATGCGGGACTCGATCCAGAGACTCCAGGATCATGACCCGAGCCGAAGGCAGTCGCCTAACCAACTGAGCCACCCAGGCGCCCTTGAGCAGAGCGGTAATATGGTCCAACTTAGATATTAACTAACTATGGCTGTGTTTGGAGAACAGACTGAAGGGGGCTAAGGCAGAGTCAAGGAGACTGAAGAAGAGGCTACCATAATCATCTAGGCAAGAGTTAATGATGGCTTGGACCAGGGTGGAGGCATGGGAGATGAGAAGGACAGGCAGGACATAACTTCAGATAGTGTTAAATGCATTGAGGAAGATGAAATAGGATAACAAGAAAAGTTGCTACTGGGAGGGGCTAAGGACAGCTTTCACTAGTATGATCCCAAAAGCCTCCCTGAAAAGTGACATTTTAACTTAGACTTAAGGTTGACAGATAGCCAGCCCCACACAGAATGCAAAGAATGAAACCCTTGGCCTCCCAGGGTAAGCCAGCCAGGGCACCTTGGGGGCACTCACCCCAATTTCCTCCCCAACAGGTCCAACAGACTCTGGAGGCCCGGGCAGCTGCTGCAGCCACAGTGGTTCCTCCCATGGTGGGTGGCCCTCCTTTTGTGGGTCCAGGTAAGCAAGGAGTGGTGGAGGAGAGGGAGCCAGGGGATCAGGCAGGGTGATAAAAAGGGATGCCTGGGACGCTCCTCCCACCATCCTTGTCTCTTCCCATTCCAACAGTTGGCTTTGGCCCTGGTGATCGGAGTCACCTGGACAGTCCAGAGGCTCGAGAAGCTATGTTCCTGCGTCGAGCAGGTAGGTCTGGGCCGGGAACCCCACATTTGACCAAGCACTCTTGTTTTGACTACTGCAGCATCTTGCCGACATCATTGCGCTAACTCAGCCACTTCATTTCATCCCCGCTCTGACATTACCATCTTTCTAAAGCACAAACCTCATCATATACTTGTCAGTTTGGCCTTAGTAAGGCTTCACTTATCATTGCAAACCAACCCCCTTATCATTACTCCTAATCCCTACTCTTTGCTGTGTTTCTCCATAGCACTTAATGCCTTGTAACAAGCTATACAGTTTACTCATTATGGTTATCACCTTTTATTTCCTCTAAAATACAAGCTCCATGAGGGACAAAAGTCTTGGTGCCTGCCACATTGTAAGCATTATGTACTATCTGTTGATGGGATAAATAAACCATCAAATAAGCACCAAGCTCCTCATCTGGCAGTCAAGACCCTACATCACCTGGCCCCTTACAGAGAGATCCCCCATATACTCCTCAGGAGCCCTAAGCATTACTAGAATATGCCCACAGTGTTCTTGTTGACCTCCCTTTTCTCCCCTGCTCACTGTCACCCAACTGTAATCTTCCAAAGCCTATTAACTAAATCAGAATCAAGTTAACTAAGATCTGTCCTCTCCACAGGTCATTCTTACTTTTTGTTGTCAAGGTGACCTTTATACACACGGTCAATTTTTGTGACACTACTTCCTTATATGTATGAAAAGAATACATGTTCTGTAAAGTTCTGGTACAATCTCTATTAGATCAAACTTGCTGATTGTGTTACTTAATTCCTGTTATACGTTTTTTATCTGATGTCTGAGAAATCTCAACATCTTTTATTCTTTAGTATGGTCTTGATCAAAATGCACATCTGACCTGGTCACACTGCCCAGCTTCCAGCCCTGCTGTGGCTCCCTGCTGTCCTCAGGAGGACATCCATGGTCCAGCCAACAATGCTATGCTTGGATGCCTACTGACCTTTTGACCATTCTCTTATGATGCTCTCCAAATTTCAACTTCTGCTATTAAAATTATACTAAACTGAACTGGGAAAAAATTTTATTTGTAAATGTGCCCCTTGCCAGTTGTCTTTCTAGTCACCCTTTGCCTGACCAAAGGCAGTTGGGTCTTTATTATCCTTTAGGTTTCAGCTCACAGGTCTGTTTCTCCAGGAAGCCTCTAGCCACCCTGGCTAGGTCAGAGGGCTCCTTTGGGCTCCCCCCACTCCCCAGGCTTCCCCCTCCTAGTTCCAATCACCCTACCTGGGCTTTACCCCATCCTGGCCCTGATCACTCTGGGCTGTCACTCTCTGATGATGGGTCTGTTCCCTCCTGTCCGGGACCAGGAGCTCCCTGAGAGCCTTGGGTCTTTCAGTGTGTCCCTAGTATTGTCCAGGAAAGGGACAGACCCAGAGGAGATGCTCAGTGGTAAATTTTTGCTGAATGAACAAATGGAAAGACTCTGTATCTCCCAGAAGGTTCCCCAGACTCTTCTCCAGGATCTCTTGGATGCTGAGAGTACCCACACACACACACACCTCACCTCAAGTGCCCCGGTCCCCCATGACACACACCCCCATCTCTCTCTCCCACAGCTGTGGCCCCCCAGAGGGCCCCTATCCTGCGTCCGGCCTTCGTCCCCCACGTGCTACAGAGAGCAGGTGAGGGGGCCAGGGTCATCATCTCTGCCACATAACTTCCCCCCTAAGCCCTCCAACTCCCCCACTAACACCCTGACAGATTCTGCTCTTTCTTCTGCAGCAGGTGGTCCCCGCCCTATGGCCCTGCGGCCCCCTCACCAGGCCCTTGTGGGCCCCCCTCTGCCTGGCCCCCCCGGACCACCTATGATGCTGCCACCGATGGCTCGGGCCCCAGGGCCCCCCCTGGGCTCCATGGCTGCCCTGAGACCTCCCCTGGTAAGTGTGGACAGGGAGCTCATGGACAGAGGTGTGAAGGGTGGGGAGATGCTCAATCCTGGCTTGATGGGCCATGTCTAAGTCTGCCTTCTCACTCTCGGACTCTGTCTCAGTCTCTATTTCTTTTTGTGCCTAATCTGTTTTTGTTTCTTTTTGTGAGGAAAGTAGAGAGAGAAACACAGGCCGTGGGTTGTTTCTGTCCCTGTATCTCTATTTTTCTTTTGATTGTCCCTCTCTATTTTTCTGTCCTGGTATCTTTGTCCCTGTGTCTGTCTCTGACCAGAGACTCCTTTCTCTGTCTAGGTGTCTCGTCTGTTCTCTGGCCTCAGGCCCTTGCTTTGTTGTACAGGATGAGAGTAAGGTCTGAGCCTCTGAAAGGGCGCTCTTCTTTGTCTCCCCTTGCCCACAGGAGGAGCCAGCAACACCTCGAGAGCTGGGGCTGGGCCTGGGGTTGGGCCTGAAAGAGAAGGAAGAGGCAGTGGTGGCGGCAGCAGCCGGGCTGGAGGAGGCTAGCGCAGCGGTGGCTGTTGGGGCAGGAGGTGCCCCCACTGGCCCTGCGGTCATTGGGCCCAGCCTGCCATTGGCCCTGGCCATGCCTTTGCCTGAGCCTGAACCCCTGCCCCTCCCACTGGAAGTTGTACGAGGCCTACTGCCCCCACTGCGCATTCCTGAGCTCCTGTCCCTGCGTCCACGACCCCGGCCCCCACGGCCTGAGCCACCCCCTGGCCTCATGGCTCTTGAGGTAAGCAGGGAGCATAGCAGTCGGGGAGAAGGCAGGTAGAAAGGGCGGGGAGGGCAGACAAGAACGCATGGCCTTCCACATCCAGAAACACATGTAGCCCTCTACTGATGGAGGGAGGAGGGACCCAGGAAATTGGAGGGGCTGGGAGGACATGGGAGAGAAGGAGGCAGACACAGGTACCTCACATTCAGAAGTACATCCAGTTCTTTAATTATGGAAGCAGGAGAGTGAGGGGCATAGGCAGGTGGGGGAGCCTGAAAGGGACACATGGGTCCAAGCCCTTTGCCCCCCATCCCCCTTCCTCTACAGGTCCCAGAGCCCTTGGGTGAGGACAAAAAGAAAGGAAAGCCAGAGAAATTGAAACGGTGCATTCGCACAGCAGCTGGGAGCAGCTGGGAGGACCCCAGCCTGCTGGAGTGGGATGCAGGTAAGGGGGCCCAAGTGCAGGGCCAGGCATTGCTCAGTCAAGGACGCACCAAGGTCTCCTCCTTGGGGCAGACACAGGGAAGGTAAACCAGGTCACTCCACAACTGCCGCCTCTCTATAGGGCAGGCCCTGTTATTTGCCTACATGGTGGAGGGCTAGACTATGGCTCTGAGGGGCAGGCCCTCACCTAACCACTGAACAGAATGTGGTAGAGGCAATTGGCACCTAGGACTTTCTGAACTCTGTTTTATTCATGAGAGGCCTGGCTTGCTAAAGGTAAAAGAGCATTTTTTTTCTCTCAGCTTCTTATGAAAAATTTTAAATACTGGGGGCGCCTGGGTGGCTCTGTCAGTTAAGCATCTGCCTTTGGCTCAGGTCATGATCCCAGGGTCCTGGGATCCAGCCCCATATCGGGCTCTCTGCTCAGTGGGGTGTCGACTTCTCCCTCTCCCTCTGCCTGCCACTCCCCCTGCTTGTGTGTGGTGTGCTCTTTCTCTGTCAAATAAATAAATATAATCTTAAAAAAAATTTTTTTAACACTGAATTGCACAGAGAACAGCCATGTATATCCAGCACCTAGATTCAGCAATTGACATTTTGCTGTATTCACTTTATCCTTCTATGTGTATGTATGGTTTTTCTGGATTTTGCTCAGTCATTTGGAGCAAGTTATAAATGAAGTTATCACTTCCCTCCTAAATACCTCCGCATTCATCTCCTAAGAAAAGTGACGGTCTAGGGGCACCTGGGTGGCTCAGTCGTTAAGCGTCTGCCTTCAGCTCAGGTCATGATCCCAGGGTCCTGGGATCGAGCCCCGCATCGGGCTCCCTGCTCGGCGGGAAGCCTGCTTCTCCCTCTCCCACTCCGCCTGCTTGTGTTCCCTCTCTCGCTGTGTCTCTCTCTGTCAAATAAATAAATAAAATCTTAAAAAAAAAAAAAAAAGAAAAAGAAAAGTGACAGTCTCTTTTATATCATAATATCATTAACATTCCTAAGAAAATGAATGGTCATTCTATGGTATCTCATATTCCCTTTATGTTTAAGTTTTCCCAGTTGTCCCTAAACCATCTGTTACAGCCATCTTTTCCTGTGAATCAGGATGCATGCAGTTTTCAGTCTTTAGATTATCTTTTTTTTTTTTTAAGATTTTATTTATTTATGTGAGAGAGAGCATGAGATGGGGGAGGGTCAGAGGGAGAAGCAGACTCCCCACCGAGCAGGGAGCCCAATGCGGGACTCGATCCCGGGACTCCAGGATCATGACCTGAGCCAAAGGCAGTCGCTTAACCAACTGAGCCACCCAGGTGCCCTCTAGATTATCTTTTAATAAGAATGGTCTCCCTCCTACCGCTTTGTCTTGTGTATAACAGTTTTTTGAAGTGTCCAGCCCAGTTGTTTTGTAGAAGACCCCTCCCTCTGAGTTTACCAGACCATTTCCTCTGAGGGCGGTCTAACTTGTTCCGGGAGAGTGTCGTTAATCACCACAGAAGCTGTGGGGCAGCCACAGTGCTGGCTGAGGAAGCAGACCTGACGTCTACCTGCCCCAAGCCAGGGCATGGCAGTGTCAGCCTAGATGTGGTCAGTGCAGGCTGTAGACCCTAGTTCTGTGACCTTGGGCAAGTCGCTTAGCCTTTCTATCCTCCTTTCCTCACTCCAGCAAGGGGATAATAATAGCATGTGCCTTGTCAGGGAAGGGATGCTTTGGGCTTGAGTGTGTTTGGTCTGGCTCAGGCCCAGCCCGGGGGATATGCTCGGGAATGGCAGCTGAGGTCAGCCTTGGAGAGGGATCAGACAGCGTGTTCATGTTTCGGGGAATTAGGGTGGGCTTTGCAGAGAAAGCAAACGGGTGTTAGGAGCTTTGGGGATATCCATGGGGAGCTGTCCAGGAGACCAAGGGATGCGAGGGGCTCAGAGGAGAGGCCAGGGCTAGGACAGAGGAGCCTTCATTATGGCAATGGGCGAGATGGCCCTGGGGTGCGGAAAGGCAGTGCAGGTAGTTAAAAGTGAAGACTCTGGAGCCAGGTGCCTAAGTTCTTGTCCTAGCTCGGCCACTACCTGGTTGAGTAACTTCGGGCAGGTAACATGACTTCTCTGTGCCTTGGGGTAAAAGGGCCATTGGGAGTTCCAGATGTGTTAAAACCTCGCGAGTACTTAGCCAAGAGCCTAGCACAGGGTAAATACCATACAGATGTTGGCTGTTATTATGGAGAGGGCCCCAGCCTGAGACTGCTGGGGATACAGAGGGAGGAGGGTTTGGGGGATGCCTCCAGAGCAGGGGGGCTATTTAAATAAGGCAGACACAGGGCCAGACTTCTATATCTTCTGACCTCCTCTTTCCCAACCCCAGATGACTTCCGGATCTTCTGTGGGGATTTGGGCAATGAAGTAAATGATGACATCTTGGCACGCGCCTTCAGCCGCTTCCCATCCTTCCTTAAGGCTAAGGTGATCCGAGACAAGCGCACAGGCAAGACCAAGGGCTATGGCTTTGTCAGCTTTAAGGACCCCAGTGACTACGTGCGCGCCATGCGTGAGATGAACGGTGGGTAAGGCCTCTCTCAGGGACCGTGGGTGTGACCAGCATCAGGCCTAAGTCTGACCTCTAGTCTGACCTTGAACCCTCCATTCCCACAGGGAAGTATGTGGGCTCACGCCCCATCAAGCTGCGCAAGAGTATGTGGAAGGACCGGAACCTGGATGTGGTACGCAAGAAGCAGAAGGAGAAGAAGAAACTGGGCCTGAGATAGGGTCTGTGGCCAGGCACCCGCTCCCTCCTGGCCGGGCGCTGGCTCTTCTCCCAGATCTTTGGAAGATCCCCAACTATCCACCCACCCACCTTCCCCAAATCCAGTTTCAATAAATTTACGTTATTTCCGTCCCTGGCTGGGCTTGGAAGCACTCTTTGGGGAGCAGGGCTTGACATCCCCCAATCTGGGAATAGTAAATAGTGTGGGGCTTTAAAAGTTTACCTAGACAAACATGCAGATGGGCATTTTTCCATCCCTACTGTGCGCCCATCACATCTTCCTGAAGCCTCTTTTACGTGCATGCTGAGTGCAGCCCATTCCACAGAGGAGAAAGCAGAGGCTATAGCTAGGCCAAAACCTAGCCGAGACTCAGTCCAGTTATCTTCTGACTCCAGCCTGTATTCTCAGTACCAAGGTAGGGAGTCTTCTGGGCCCTGCCCTTCTGGAGGTCACAGCTTTCCAGGCTTTCATCCATGCAGCAAAGTCACCAAAGGCCTCACCAGTGCTGGGGGCATGGTGACTGAAATAGTCCTGGATTCTGTTCCCTCAGAGCTCATGGTCCAGTGGCGGCAGATAGGCCCGTTGCCACACGGAGTGGTCAGAGTTGGGATGCGGAGCCCAGGGTGCTGACCTGGGAATCGGGGAGGGCTTCCTGAAGGAACTGGCCACTTCTGAGTCTGTCTCATGCTCTTCCTGTTATTCTCTCCCAGTCTCTGCAGTTCTCACCCTCTGCATCTCTGAGACTGTTTCCCAGTTTCTTCACTCTGCCAAACCCCAGCCGCATTCTCTTGCCTTATGTCTGTGTGGACTCCCTCGAGTGCTTCTCTGTGTCTGTTTCCTTGTGAGTGTCTCTGTGAGTGCCCCTCTGTTTCTTGTCTCTGAGTCTCTATTCTCTCTCTGCATCTATGGATCTCTCCCGCCTCTCTTTTCCCAGCCCTAAGCTTGACACTGCCTGTCTGAAGAAGTGTCCAAGCAGGATCTTGAACACTACACTAAGAGCTTAGACTTTACCCTGAAGGCAGCAGTAAGCCCTGAGAAGCTGGAACCAAGTTCAAACAGGGGATTGGCATCAGATTTGCACTTTAGAAAGAGCCCTGACACGGCCATGCTGTGGACTAGAGGCCTGAAGGAGGCAGGGGCAGGTACCAAGCAGAGGAGAGAGACTGCGTGGTTCAAGCGTGGGGAGGGGATGAGGGTCTCCCAGGGCAGAGCCAGCAGAACCCTGGGTTGAGAGGGGGCATGGGAGGAAGAAGGAAACAATGCCAAGACCTCTCTGGGAAGCTGGTCGCCCGGGAGAGGTGTCAAATTTCCTCTGTTCCCGCCTTCCTCCCTTACTGCTCCCTCTCTGACGTCACATTTTCCAGTCTGGTTAGAAGGGTGAGGGCCTCCCTCCCTCACAGGAAGTGCCCTTCAGCCCCCTGCCACCCGGGCTAGACTACCCAGCCCCAAGACCCTCAATCCCTACCCCCACATCACTAGCCCTTCCTGCTCTGAACCCCCCCTGCTCACTTCAGTCACAGGACAAGGGAGGAGATGGGAAGAGGGAATGATTGCAGGAAGGAACCTTTTGTTTGTTTTAATTTAAATTCAATTAATTAACATATAATATATTATTGGTTTCAGAGGTAGAGGTCAGTGATTCATCAGTCTTATATAACACCCAGGGCTCATTACATCATGTGCCCTTCTTAATGTCTATCACTCAGTTACCCCATCCCTCCAACCCCCCTCCACTCCAGCAACCCTTCAGTTTGTTTCCTATGATTAAGAGTCTCTTACAGTTTATCTCCGAAAGGAAGCTTTTAAATGTGTGCACTTAAGTCCTCCTGAGGAAAGGGAGAGAAAGCTCAACGGCGGGGTTGAGAGACGGATGGACAGAGATGAAGAGATGTAGCAAGCAGGAGATGGAGAGATGGGGAGGGAGACAAAGATGGAGAGGTGAGAACTGCAGGTGAAGGCAGTACAATGGGAAGGGACATGGGGAGAAAACCCAAAGAGAGAAATGGGGACGGAGAGATAAGGAAGTAGGGAGAGAGATGGGGAGGGTGACATGGCCTCACAAGGCCTCACTGGAGTCAGGCCTGGTGCAACAGAGACCCAGAGCCAGGGACACTAACTTGGGCAGAGAGCCATGGACAGACACACACACACAGGAGAAAGGCCAGCTTCAGGGAGAGGAGGCCTGGGGCCTGATGGGGATCAGCAGGACACCCTGCAGGCCCCTGGGTTGGATGGATGGTGGAGCAGTGATGCCTGGGGGCTCTTTGCTCCCCCAATGCTGAGGTCAATCCCAGCACTCCCCACTTGCCCACTCTGTGACCCATTAAGTGCCTCTCCCTCCTAAGGCCCAGTTTCCCTAATGTAACATGAACAGAAGAGCAGTGCCCACACCCCGTCCTCCCACCCCCAGAATGGCAGGTGGTTAATGGTCAGGCAGGGTGAATACTGGAAAATGCCCATATCAAAGAGGTTCTTTTTAATGGTAAATACTTACTAATACATACAGCAGGATGGGTACAACCACAGGCTCTAAGCCAAGCTACCTAGGTTTAGGGTTACCAGATTTAGGAAATAAAATTACAGGACAGGGGCACCTGGGTGGCTCAGTCAGTTAAGCATCAACTCTTGATTTTGGCTCAGGTCATGGTCTCAGGGTTGTGAGATCGAGCCCCCACTTGGGCTCTGTGCTCAGCGCTCAGCGGGGATTCTGCTTCTCTCTCCCCCTCTTCCTCTGCCCCTCCCCCTGCTCGCATTCTCTCTCTTTCTCTCTCCAATAAATAAACAAAACTTAAAAAAAAAAATACAGGAGACCTAGGTTATATTTGAAGTTTTGGATAAATAATTTTTTAGTATAATTATGTCCCAACTATTGCATGTATGTATATGTTACACGTATACAGGTGGGTTGGGTTTTTTGTTTTTTTTTTAAGATTTTATTTATTTATTTGAGAGAGAGAATGAGAGAGAGCACATGAGAGGGGGGAGGGTCAGAGGGAGAAGCAGACTCCCTGCTGAGCAGGGAGCCCGATGCAGGACTCGATCCCGGGACTCCAGGATCATGACCTGAGCGGAAGGCAGTCGCCCAACCAACTGAGCCACCCAGGCGCCCCTGGGTGGGTTGGGTTTTTTTTTGCTGAATCATTTGAAACAAGTAATACTTCACCCCTGAATATGTGTTCATTTCCTTATAGAGACATCTTTCAGACCATAATCATATCTCAGAAAATGAATAATTCTATACCTCATATTCAGTTCATGCTCAAATTTCCCCCATTTGTCTCAAACTATTACAGCATAGGATTCTGGAGATGAAGAGAAGTGAAAGGAAGTCCGCTTCAATTTCCCTTTTCATAAAACGAAGACTAGTACTTACCTCAGAAAAGGATTAAATGAAGGCCCCTGGTACAGTTGGTGGCATGCAGTGAGCCCTCAATAACTTAGCTATTAGAATTACTCTGGTTATTGTTTACATTGTTGATGTGTTATCATGATTGACACTCCTCAAAAGCAGCCCCAGAACGTCCTCAAAGCCCTCGAAGGGGATCCTGGGTCGGCCTCCCCCAACCATATTCCTCCACCCCGCCTCGCAGTCCCCCCACAGATTGTGACGTTGGCGGACCTGGGGTCTGGCCGGAAATCCCCCTTCCTGTTGCAGATAAGCCTGGCGCAGCCTAGCTGACCCCAGGCCCTCCCCCCTACCCCCCATGTCGTAGGATCAAGTCCCCAAGACGGAAAACCTGGCCACCCAACCCCCCCCCGCTCCACCCCCATCACCCCGTAAACACGCCTCCGCACCCCGGGTCTCTCACAGCCCGCCGTTCCCCAAGCTCCTGTCCCAAGTCCAAGCCACCCCTGCAGCAGGACAGTTGTAGCTATCAGGAGGCAGGCGGCCATCCCTGAGGGGTGGGGGTGGGCGGGGGGCGCTTGGCCCCGCCCCGGGCCCTGCAACTCGACCCGGCTGCGACCCCCGGCTCTGACGTCTCGGAAAATTCCCCCCTGCCCAGGCCCCCAGGGGAGGGGGTACATGGTATGAAATGGGGCTGAGACCCCTGGCCGGGGACAGAGAAACCCGCCAGAGGTGAGCCATGAACTGGGGACTGAATGTCTGGGGCCCTGGACTCCTGGGTCTGAGGGAGGAGAGGGCTGAGGTCCCTTACTCCTAGTCTGAGAAAAGGGACACGGGAGGCCAAGATTCCAGGGTCCTGGGGAAGGAGGGAGCAAAAGGCCCGGACTCCTGGGTCTGAGGGAAGCAAGAGCTGGGGCCCAGACTCCAGGGTCCCTAAGTGTCACCAGCTCACCCCTTACCCCCTTTTTTTCCCCTGTCCAGAACATTCACAAGGAGCATCCATGGACATCTGGAACTGGGATGAAGCGTCTCCACAGGAAGTGCCCCCAGGGAACAGGCTGTCAGGGCTGGGTAGGCTGCTGGGGCTGAGTCCTTGTGAGGGGAGGGTGCACAGATGGGGGCCTCCGCTGACCCCGACCCGGCCCTACCCGCCTCATTGCCTGCAGAAGGAGCTGAACTCGGCTTCTATTTCCCCGAACTGGCGCTCCCCGGGGACACGCTGATAGCGGAGACACGCTGGAAAGGTGACTGTGGGCTGGGACTCCTGGGAGCTGAGGAAGGTGAGAGGCTGGGCTCCTGGGTCTGAGGGAGGAAGGGGGCGTGCCTGGACTCCTGAGGCTGAAGGGGGAGAGGGCTGCTGGCTTGAAGTCCTGAGGTTGAAAGAGGACGAGGCCAGGGTCCTGAGTTCTAGGTGTGAGTGAGTAGGGGCTGGGGGCAATAACTCAGTCCCTGACAAATAAAGACTGCTGGGTGAGTGAGTGGTCGAGGGGGCGTCTCTAGTCATTGCTCACACCCTTCCCTAAACTCTGCTCGTTCTTATCCCTCACAGGGCTCCCACAGCCGGACTGGGGCTCCGCGTTACCGCACCCAGAAGCTCCATGGGGGGCGGGTGAGTGTGTGCGCAGAGGCGGGGTAAGGAGGGGACTAGGGTCCTCCACCGTAGCTAGAGGTTTAAACTCTTTGATCTTTGAGGGGAACGGGGCTAGGACGGGAACCCCTGTGTCCTCGAGATGGCATGGCCTAGATCCGGGAGCCCAGGGCGCCAGGGCTGAGAGCTTAGACTCCCAAGAACCCCTGAGGGGGCCGGGGACCGGGACACCTGTGCTCCCCTCACTTGGGGTCTGTTACTCCTCACAGAGCCCGCCCCTCAGGCTCTTCGGTGGTCGGGAGACTGGACAGACTTGGAGTGCACCGGCTCCGACCCTTGGAGCGGCGTCTTCCAGGCCCTGGGCCCCGCCCCTCCCGGCCTGGGCCCCGCCCCCTTAGCTGGTGCTGCGGGGGCCGCGGGCCAGAACTGTACCACCTCCGGGGGAGGGACCAACTCGTGGTCCTGCGCCCAGGCCGCCGCCAGCTCCACCAACTGGGACTGTTCTATTGGCCTCGACGGCCCCACCTACTGGGGCAAGGGCCTCCGCGGGGAGCCGAGCGCGGACTCTACCATTTCGTTGGGTGGGCCTGCGGGCTCAGACTATACCACCTCCTGGGTCTCGGGGCTGCAAACGGACTGCACCACCTCTTCAAAGGGGTACCAGACTTCAGATCTCACCACGTCCTCCGAACGAAGCCAGCATTCGGGCGGCGTAACCTTGGCTTGTTACCCCAAAAATAACCACCGAGGTGAGAAGTCCGCCCCACCAGACTCCAGTGAGGCGGGGTCTAGGCGCGTTAGGGCGGGACCCGGGAAATTGGCAGGGAAGGTGCGGGGCTTAGTTACCTAAGAGCCGGGGAAAGGCGGTGAGGGTGGGTCCTGAGGGAGAAGAGGACTGAGACACTGGTAGTCTAATAGGGAGCAGGAGACCAGAACCTAGGCTCCTGGATTAGGTGAGAGGAAAGAGGTGAGGGTCTGGATGCCTGGGTCACCAAGGTGTGGCAGCCAAACTCCTCTAAGTTTCCGAGATGGGGGCCTCGGCTGCGTGGCTTCCTGAGGCCGATTCTTGGGTTCCTTATATGGAGGGATCCGGACTCTTTGGGCCCCGAGGAGGAGGGGATCTGGACTTCTGGGCCCCGAGTTGGGAGGACCTGGACCCCTGGACCTTCGAAGCGAGGGAGCCCCGACAGCTGGGTCGTCGAAGGGACATGGTCTGGGGCTAGGAAGCCTGAGTGTTCACCTGTCTGCACTCTGCAGGTCCCATTCAGCTGTGGCAGTTCCTCCTGGAGCTGCTCCGAGACGGGGAGCGTAGCAACTGCATCCGCTGGACTGGCAACAGCCGCGAGTTCCAGCTGTGTGACCCCAGAGAGGTGGGGGAGCCTCCCAGGCGCGCCAAATCCCGCCCCGGTCTCCTCCCGTTCAATTTAGCCGGGCCATTCTGTTTGCCTAGTAGTTGGCTCCGCCCCCAGCTCGTACTCCTCTCAACCCCGCGGGGAGTCACCTGGACTAACTCGCGTCCAGATCGTACCCGAAACCGCACCCCCCGCCCCGCCCGTCAGTGGCCAAGCCCCGCTCCCTCCTGCCCTCTCAGACTAAGCCGGGCCTCTGTCCTAGGTGGCGCGGCTGTGGGGTGAGCGCAAGAGGAAACCCGGCATGAACTACGAGAAACTGAGCCGAGGCCTGCGCTACTACTACCGTCGCGACATCGTGCGCAAGAGCGGTGGGCGCAAGTACACGTACCGTTTCGGGGGCCGCGTGCCCGGCCTGGCCTATCCGGACTGCGCTGGGGGTGGACCGGGAGGAGCGACCCAATAAAAATATCCCATCAAACTAGTCGTGAGTGCTGCCTGCATCCTTCCCACGGATACTGAGTAAACCGAATAGGGACTCTAAGTGTGCACCACCACACTCACATCCCACCGCCACCCCCACCCCCCGCCTGTGTGACCCTAAGACACACCCAGACCCTTAGGGGACCTACTTGTGTGCTCACTGTGTGATGGGACTTTCAAAGGAATCGTCTCAGTCCCTACAGGGCCTAGTATGTGCCTGCCTTTGCTGGGACTTGTAAAGGAATCAGACCCAATCACTAACTTTCAGTTTACCTACCGTGTCCCTCCTGAAGAGAGGACTCAAGACTCCAAAAAACAGTTTATGTGTGTCCTTCCGGTGCTTTTCCTAAGGAAAATTAGGCCTAGGGTTTGATCCCCCAAACCACCTCCTGTCTTCCCACTCCAAGCTGAGGGTGATAGAACTACGATCTAGACCCCAAGGAGACCCTACCCCATTCTGGGAACCACTGAGCCCCTAAAAAAGAATGGTCCTCCCATGGACTGACAAGATGCCCATTTTAAATATCTGGTCTGGGAAGGACTAACCAAGGTGACCTGAAGGAGGTGAGGGAGGGAGCCAGCTTCAGGAAGGGCATTGCAGGTCAAGGGGACAGCAAGTGCAAAGGCCCTTAGAGGAAAGTCAGCCTGCATGTTTAAGTAGGAGGAGGCCAGTGTGGCTGGGACAGTGGGAGGAAGGATAGGAAGGATAGGAAATGAGGGTATAAGAGAGACAAAACTGTGTAGGTCATTTGTAAGGACTTTGGCTTTTGACTGAGAGAGTCAGACAAGACCCAAGGGGAGGGTTCTAGGCCAAAGGGAAGTGATCTGACTGAGGTGTTAACAGGGTCTCCTCTGGCTGAGTGGATGATTGTGGAGGGCAGTGGGGAAGCCAGGAGGCCAGGGAGTGGACTACTGCAATAGCCCAGGCTAGAGGTGCCTGTGACTTGAACCGGATGTCGGAGAAAATTCTGGATATATTGCTAAGGCAGAGCCAACAGGATTTCTTGACAGATCAGCTGTGGGGTATGAGAGTCAGAGCTACCTCTGTGACTAGAAGCATAGATGTGTCACTTTCCGAGATGGATTAATTTCTGCCAGACCCAAGCTTTTATTCTTAACCCCTCCTATGATGCAGGACTTTGGTTTGAGTCCTCAGGAACCCAAATCTGTGTTAATTTGTGCCTTCTGAGGCCTGGGGAAAGAAGATAATGAACAGGGACGTGGAGTCTGGGTATTCCTCATAATGTGGCAAATGACCCTGGGAGAAAAACTGGTTCGATTTCAAACCCCTAACAATTGATACCGTAATAAGCATAAAGAGGGTAAGGATTCTTGTGTTTTGTTCAGTGATGCTTCCCCAAGCCTTACAGAAGTACCTGGCACAGGGTAAACGTTCAATAAGTAATTCTTGCATGAATAAGGATACTTCTGCTGGGATATTTTCCCCAGGCCCACTCCACAACTAGCCCCAAGAAACAAAACTCTTTTCCCTAGGTGAAAACAGGAGGGTGATGAGAACCGGTAACCAGCGCCTCAAGCCCCCACTGGCCCTTCGAAGTGCCACGCAAGCTCACGATTGGGCCGAGAGTGATGATGAACAGGCATTCAGCCCAATAGGAGTTCGGGGTTCGCCCGGATGGGCGTGGCCTTAATGGCTTCGCGGACGGCCTCCACGAGGGCGCTCTAGCCATGCGGAAGACTCTCATTTACTCGGCCTCTCCTCACTTCCGGCCGGTCTTAATTCCGCTTCCGGTCCGACTCTGGCGTTTTTGCTGAGGGTGACATTGAGCTGCGAGGTGCTGCTGTGGTGTGTTTAGGTGAGTGTCGAGGGCTTGGATAGCTGGGACCCTATCCTGGGGAATTGAGGAACCGGACTCTAGTTTCCCCGAGAACGAAGTGAGTTTCTAGCCCGCGGCGTCCGGCCTCCCTGGTCCCTGGGGTTCTGTTCTGTTAGTAGTCCTCTAGCTAACGATTATGTAGCTCTTCTTTAATGCCAGGTATTTCAAGTGACTTTATTAATTCATTTTGTTTTCCCTCCAGCCCTATGAGGTAGGGCCTGTAATGATCCCTTTTTGACAGTGGCGCAGCTGAAGCTCAGCGATATTAGCTGCTTAGCCAGTGTCCAGGGTTTGGATTCTGTAGTTTGGACTGTAGTGCCCTCAATCACCAGACCGCAGGCGTGGCCTCCCGTGGCTTGCCCGGGTCGCAGCCTGGCTCCCTAGTTTCTGGTCCTCCCTCCCGCTTGGACTTTGGAGAGGCCTCAGAGTCATCTATGAACCAACCCCCCCCCGCAAAACAACTGCTCCGAACAAATCTGGGTCCCAGCGCTAGTATTCTACGTCCCCCTCCCCACGCCCCTCTATGCTTTTCCCCCAGAGACAACGCTGTGGTTCCCCAGATCCCCATCACTATCTTGGATTTCTTGAATTTAACACTGGCCTGATCACTTCTTTGTAACCCATTATTCTTCGAATTCTTTAGGATAGAGGCAGTTTCACATTCCCTGGTGAAAACTGCGTGTCACCTCCTAAAAGACTTTATAACAGGTTTTTAACTCTGGGTCTGCAAAATCAATAGAATGCAAGGTGTGCTAGGACTTGAATGGGGAAAAAATTACATCTGTATTTTTCTTAATCTGTAATTGAAATGTAGCATATCCTTCAGTTAGGACTGGAGGCAACAACCTTAGTTATATTAGCAGTCAAAATCACAGGTCATCTTATATCACATTATGGTTGCAGATGTCACAGAATACATTTCCACTTTCGATTACTTCAAAATTGTGGTAGTCAGTAAGCCCTCAGCTACATACAACCGGTGTTCTTTGTGATCCTCTGCGGTTTTTTTTAATGCATTTAAAAATATTCTGAGAGAGGGTCATTAGACCCCTGAGGAGTTCATGGCACCAAAGAGATGAAGAACCTCTGCAGTGTAGGTTCTGTCGATGATGGGGTGCAGTTCCTCCACTTGTATGACCTTGGGAAGTCACTTAGACGCCCGGTCCCTTGTCTGAAACAGTGATAGCAATAGTTCCTACCTTTTAGAGTGGCTGCAGGAGTAAAGTGTAGAACAGTGCTTGGCCTCGACTAAGCACCAGTGAATGTTAGCTGGTGTTATTTTGGAATGAATAAGACCTGATTTTGCTAAGTAGTAACCCCCCTCCACCAAGCCCTGCTGTAACTGCCACACTTAGATGTGTGGGTTTGCCCCACCCTTCACCTCTGTGTGTATATATTGAGAGGGAGAAAGTGGTGGCTTGTTCACACCTACCTACTCCATTCTCCTGTGTCTGGGTGGGCGGACATCCCCGTGCCCAGGCCCCCTAGAACTTTTGCCAACATCCACTCTCTTTGCCTCCAAGAATCAGCACCATGGCAGAAGACATCAAGACCAAAATCAAGAACTACCAGACTGCCCCTTTTGACAGCCGCTTCCCCAACCAGAACCAGACCAGGAACTGCTGGCAGAACTACCTGGGTAAGCAGGGCACGGGGGTGCGAAGGGATGCGGAACCTTTTCCTGGTCCTACACTTCAAGGTGTTTACCTGTTGCCTGCTCCTAGGGGATCTGTACATCCTAGGCCTCTTTTTTCCGTCTGAACATCCTACTTTGCCGGGCTCATGCCCCTCATCACAGCTGTGTTCAAGATCCAAGATCTGGGCCAGGGTCACAAACTTTGATTCCTACAATGATATATATATATATATTTTTTTAAGATTTATTTGTGTGTGTATGAGACAGATGTTAACATACATACAGGAAATACATAAAATATAACGTACAGCTAAATGAATAATACTTAAGTGAATCCCCTGTGTAACTATAACCTGGATAGAAAATTAGATCCTGTCCGCATTCTGAGCTTCTTTGCCTACTGCATGCCCTGTCGTAAACACAACATCCTACTCTCTGCACCAGAGATGCTACCCTGCCGGCTTAAGGCAATCACATTTTGGTTTTATCACTGCTTTTAGGTTCGCCTCTTGATGACCTTGACAAATATCGTATATATTCTCTTTTGTTTGGGTTTCTTCATTCAGCAGTTTTGAAGATTCATCCTTGCTGTGGCGTGTAGTTTGCTCATTTTCATTGTGTACAGTTTCCCATCATGTATTCCCAGACACTTGTGTGCTTTCCAGTTTGGGGCTTTTATGAATGACTATGCTATAAACGTTCTCTTATATGTAATTTGATGTCCATGCGAATGCTTTTCTGTGTAGAGAATGTGCCCAGGAGTGGAATACCTGGAGTAATTTTCTTTTTTTTAATTAATTGCCTACTTAAAAAAACCAGATTATCCCCCTCCTGTCCTCCTCTGTAGGATGCCAGCATCTTAGCCCCAAGATCATCTTCCCCTTCCCTTGCCCTGGTTTTGGACTTCATAATCCCCACACGTGCCCCTCATGTTGCCCCCTCATTCCAGACCCCAAAATTTTCAAGTCAAACAGTAGTTGTCTAGGGGTTGCAAAATCAACTTAGCAAGGCCTGTCTAGCCCTTTTCAGTATATCTGTAGGAATAGACATTCCTTGTGACACTTGTTTTGTGGGTGTATGTGTGTATGTAACTGGTTGTGAAGTAAAGACAATTTCTGTGAGTTTTGATAAAAAATGTGTTCTAGCCCTTGGCCCGGGCTGACCCTGAACTGCTCTCTCCACAGACTTCCACCGCTGTGAGAAGGCAATGACTGCTAAAGGGGGTGATGTCTCCGTGTGCGAATGGTACCGTCGTGTGTACAAGTCCCTGTGCCCCATATCCTGGGTACGTGCCACCTCCTGGGGCCCTTGGGACGCTGGGGTGGGGTCTTAGCAGAGAGAAGTATGGTAGCTTGGAGGGGGCTCATCTGGGAGAGGCAGAGGGAGGACAGGGCATCGCGCCATCCATGGGACTCGGCCTTGTCTTCTTTCTGGAATTGCCTCCCTTCTCTCTTTTCACCGGTACTCTCAACCTGTCAGGGCTCTCAGCCAGGGCGACCAGGGCCCTCTCCTCGGCACATCCCTCTTGCCCGTGAACTCCACAAATAGATACACAGTGCCGGCTCCCCGTCCCTGTGGGGCTCACCATCTTGTGCAATTCTCTGCCTTTTTATTATGCACATTTTCAAATTATACATAAAAATAGAATAATTCAGTGACCCCCAATTATACCCACTACCCAAATTGAATAGCTTCAAGATTGTTCCACATTCCCTTCATCTGTCGCCTTTTCTTCTTTGCTGAAGTGTTCTGAAGCAAATCCCAAGCATGTCTTTTCATCTCTACCTACTTCAGTGTGCGTCTCTAGAAGACTCAGACCCAATAAGGCAGTTAGTCTGTTTAGCCCTGATCTGACCAGACCTTTTGTCACCATTTAATACTCTGTCATACACTTTTTCAAATAAAGAATTTATGTTTAATATTGTACTGTTTCTTCAAAGTAAAAATCCCATTGACTGCAAGAAACATGGAGAGATGGTCAAATCTTTTTTTAAAATGCCAGAAGTGAATGTAACCAGCATGCTAATTTCAGAGATGTTAAAATAAAAAGCCCTTGTGTCTTAGAATCAAAATATGATACTGTTTTTTTTTTAAGATTTTACTTATTTATGTATTAGAGAGAGAGAGAAACAGCATGAGAGGGGAGAAGGTCAGAGGGAGAAGCAGGCTCGCCGCTGAGCTGGGAGGCCGATGTGGGACTCGATCCCAGGACTCCAGGATCATGTCCTGAGCCGAAGGCAATCGCTTAACCAACTGAGCCACCCAGGCGCCCAAAATAATGATACTATTACAGGTCATAGTACTCATTTAAAAAACAAAAAACAGGGGTGCCTGGGTGGCTCAGTCAGTTAAGCATCCAACACTTGATTTCGGGTCAGGTCATGATCTCAGGGTCATGAGATGGAGCCCAGAATTGCGCTCAGCGGGGTATCTGCTAGAGATTCTTTCTCTCCCTCTCCCCCTCCTCCCATTCAGGTGGGCTCTCTTGCTCTGTCTAGCTCTCTTTCAAATAAATAAGTCTTAAAAAAAAAAAAAAAAGTAAGCAGTACAGTAAAATAAAAGTAGGAGCCCTCTTGTGCTCCCCAGCCCCCCTTCCCTGAGGTAACTACTGTTAGCTGATTACCTTCTTCTCTGTATAAATTAATCATACAGAGACCTGGGGAGCTTTCTGTGTATGGGTGGGTCATACTATATGGTCTTTGACTACTTTGACCTAATCAATGTGTCTTGAAGCCTTTCTTATAATAATGCATATAGGTCTGCCTTACTTGTTTTAGTAAGTTTCATATGCTTTTATTTAACTGATTCCCTTTTAATGGAGATGATGTTCTAGTTTTTTCAGTATATTTGAAACACCCTTGATGTATGCCTTCGGGGCTTATTTCTTGAGAACAGATTGCGTTAATGCAATCTCCCTCAGCTTGCCTGGTTTTCCTCCCCCCTCTCCAGCCACACTGTCTCAAGTGTCTTTGAGTGCCCTGTGCCCTTCAAGGATTTCCCCTTATCCCTGGATGATCTTGAGTAAGCTGATGTTGTAAGTACATAGCATCCCTCCTCCACCCTCAGAGCCTGCATCAGGTTTGTGCTAGACAGGGGGCCAAGAAGCATGCTTCCAGTCCCCGTGCTGGCCCTACACCCCATTCTCTGTGACCTGGGTCTGCCCTCGCCTTGGGAGCATCAGATTGTGTGGTTCCTACCCTCAGGTGCCGGCAATGTCCCCTTTGTTAGGGCTTATAAATGTATTCTGCAAAGCCCCCTTTATACTGGCTGCCCTGGCTTCTTTATTTAAAAAACTTGGTGAAGTAAGAATAAAAATTTTAAGATTTTATTTATTTATTTGAGAGAGCGAGAACATGAGCAGGGGGAGGGGCAGAGGGAGAAACCCAACTCCCTGCTTAGCTTCTAGCAGGGAGCCTGATGTGAGGCTTGATCCCAGGACCCTGGGATCATGACCTGAGCTAAAACCAAGAGTCAGACGCTTAACTGACTGAACCACGCAGGCGCCCCTTTTTTTCGCTTTTTTAAATGACACTTCAGTGTACAATTCCATTGCAAGAAATATTTTCCCCGGGGCACCTGGGTGGCTCAGTTGTTAAGCGTCTGCCTTCGGTTCAGGTCATGGTCCCGGGGTCCTGGGATCGAGCCCCGCATCGGGCTCCCTGCTCGGCGGGAAGCCTGCTTCTCCCTCCCCCACTCCCCCTGCTTGTGTTCCCTCTCTCGCTGTGTCTCTCTCTGTCAAATAAATAAATAAAATCTTCTTAAAAAAAAAAGAAATATTTTCCCCTTTATTTGAATGGTTTCTAGAGTTTCCATTCCGTGAAGTGGGATTATTGGGCAAAGGGAAATTTGGATCAGACCAGCCTGACTCTTTAAAAAGAGAGAGAGAGGGGGGCGCCTGGGTGGCTCAGTTGGTGAAGCGACTGCCTTCGGCTCAGGTCATGATCCCAGGGTCCTGGAATCGAGTCCCACATCGGGCTCCCTGCTCTGCGGGAAGCCTGCTTCTCCCTCTCCCACTCCCCCTGCTTGTGTTCCCTCTCTCGTTGTGTCTCTCTCTGTCAAATAAATAAATAAAATCTTAAAAAAAAGAGAGAGAGAGAAAGGTAAACCCAGTGAATGAGAAATTCACACATAGAAAACTGTGGACTATGGACAGTACAAGTCCAGTGCGAGGGAATCCAGGGGAACCCAGGCATTTTTGAAAAGATGTCCATCCCCCATTCAAATCATCAGGACAACACAGCTTAAACAGCAGAGAGATGCTCATTTCTACCTTGCAGTCTGGTGCAAGAATTATAAAGGTTGACTGTGCTAAACGTTAGTGGTATTATAAATTGAGGTCATTTTGGCAGGATCTTTCAAAATGGAAAAAAAGCTCTGCAGATGTGGCAGTTTTACATGTGGTCATCCTACAAAGATGCTTGTATACAAGGATGTGTCCATAGCAGAATTGTTTGTAATGAGGAGCATTCAGAAACAACCCAAGTTAGATAAATGATGGTACATTTTTTTTTTAAGATTTTATTTATTTATTTGACAGAGAGAGGGAACACAAGTAGGAGGAGTGGGAGAGGGAGAAGCAGGATTCCCATGGAGCAGGGAGCCTGATGTGGGGCTCGATCCCAGGACCCTGGGATCATGACCTGAGCCGAAGGCAGACGCTTAACGACTGAGCCACCCAGGCGCCCCAAATGATGGCACATTTATCTTGACCTATGTGACAGAATACAGAAAGCACTCTAAGACTTGGGGAAAAGGCAAGTTGCAGGACAATCTATATAGTGTGGCCCAATTTATATATATGTTTTTCAGAGTAGAACTCGTGATATGGTATGTGTGTGTGCATGTCTGTATATATGTGTGTAAATGGGCACTTAACCGTGGGCCAGCTGCTTTGTAAGCACTTTATATCCTATGAGGGCAAACATGCTAAAATACGGGATGAGATGGATACTATTATCACTATCCTCATTTTACATGATTAAAAACTCAGGCCCTGAAAGGTTGAGAAATTTGCCCAAGGTCACACAGCTAGGAAGTGATGGGGTGGGGGTTCAGAGTCAGTCTTCCTTATCCATGCTTTTGTCCACTGCCTCTAATATATGGCATATAAATGTGAGTGGGTGTGTCTAAATGGATATGCCTCTGGCTGCCTGTAGGAAGGTCCACAAGTTGCAGAGTGTTACTTCTGGGGAGTGTTAACAGTTGGATATGGGCCTTTCCGTCATTGTTTATATGTATGCATACATCTGTGATCAACAGTAGGATCACACTCTATTCAGTTTTGCATCTTTTTGCACTTGACTGTATATCTTGGAGATCTATTCATGCCAGAGCATAGATCAGCCTCTTTTTTTTTTTTTTCCCCTCACAGCTGCCTAGTATTTCTTCTTTCCTCTCTTCTGCCATACATCATTGAATGTTGACTCTGGGGTTCCTGAAACAGGGCACAGCCACACACTCTTGAATCTCTGTCCTACATCTCCCCAGGGACAGCCCTGCAGTGAAGTGGGATTTTTCTGCCTGTTACTCCCCCCCCCCCCAGCCCCCTATCCCCTCAGTGGCTCAGTTCATTCTGGACAGTAATTCTTGTCTTTCTGGGTCACTACTGATTCCCCCACTCCTGGAACAGTGGCAGTACTGGGCTTCCTTGTTGACCGACTGAACAGGTGGGCAAAGTGAGGAAGACAGAGTTCACCCATCTGGTTTCCCCACAGAGGAACGGGGTAACACTGGCTGTCTTTCCACAGGTGTCAGCCTGGGACGACCGGCGGGCAGAAGGCACATTTCCTGGGAAGATCTGACCTGGCTTTACCCACCTCTCCTCTGTCCTCCCTCCTTCTCCCAGGGAGGTGAAGGGGGACCTGGGTGCATGGTGATCCCTGCCCTGGGATTCTGAATCATGGCTTAACTAATAATAAATACTTGTTGGAAAAGTGTAAGACTGCGTATGTGTAAAAGAGCTAGGTGATCGGGCAAGAAGCTGTGGTGGGAATTAATACCTTGACCAGTAAGAGGGGCTTCAAGGTGACTGGTTTTTTCTCTTCTGTTTAAGTTTTGTTATTAAACTGACCACCTTCTCTATACCAGACAATAGAGTGAGTGATACAGAATAGCCTCAAGCCCTTGGATGTGCTAAAATTTATCTGTATGTTCCCCTTTATTATCTAAACAATTTCAAAAAACTTTTCTTATGTAATTTTTGAACCACATGAAAATAGTATAATAAAAATTCCTATATACCCATTACCTAGCTTGAACAGTTACCAACAAATGACCAATCAGTTTCACCTCTAATTATTCCCCTCCCCCTCTAGGTGATTTTAAAGTAAATCCTGGGGATCATATGTTATCCAGAAATAAGTAAGTATATGTGTCTCTTAGAGTCACAGGTTTATTTTACACATAATTACACTACCATTATTACATCTAAGAAATTAATGATAAATTTTTAATATCTAATAAACAGGGTTTGTTTTTTTTTTAAGATTTATTAATTTGACAGCACAAGTAGGCGAGGGGCAGGCAGAGGAAGAAGGAGAAGCAGGTTCCCCACTGAGCAGAGAACCGGATGCGGGGCTCGATCCCAGGACCCTGGGATCATGACCTGAGCTGAAGGCAGATGCTTAACCGAGTGAGCCACCCGGGAGTCCCTAATAAGCAGTTTTCTGCACAATGTGTAATATTTCCCTCTGTTCTGGGCCGCCTCTTAAATGTTATGGTGATGATTGGAAAGTCATTTAAGTAGGCCAAATTTTCTTGCTGCTCCCAGAGAAATTGCCACACAATGATAGTCCAGAATATCATCCACCAGACTAGTCAGCATAACTAGCTAGAGCATCAGGTTGTGGCTGGATTGGTGTTTCCTCAAGACCACTCAAATGGTTGAGAGACAGACTTATCCAGAGCACATTCAGATGAGCAGAGAGATGATTCTTGTATTGAAGGACAGTGGCCCTGGGGAGGGATCTTCTGAAATACCTGCCTATGAGGAGGAAGGGCTCTAAGCAGAGGACCCTCATGCATGCCCAGGGACTTTGAGGAACTGTGGAAGCTTATGTCATGTGTTGGCTATAAGAAAGAACTTCAACATGGTGAAAATTTCAAATAAAACAGGAAGTCGAGTGAAAAGATGTAGGGGACTTACTCAGATCCCAGATGCCCAGTTCTGCCCAGAGGCTGCCACCGTTAGCAATTTTCCGGGCATTCCCCCGCAGAGACTGCCCATATATCTACAAGTATTTACAAATATGTACATTATATGTATTCGATTTGGTAAAGATTTGATAGGGCTCTCCTGTTTCCTCTCTGATCTACCACTTCTTGTTTGCTCCCACAGTTCCTGCCATGCTGGCCTTTCAAGGTGACAGGAACTGGGTGAGCAAATGAAGCGTCGACATACATCAGGCTGTCTGCAACCTGGAGGCCTTTGCATTTGCTCTTCGCCCTGCCTGGAATGCCTTTCCACCAGAGACCCACTTGGCTCTCTCTTTAGGTCTTCCTCAAATATAACTCAGGCCTTCCCTGACCCCTCGACCTACCATCTCAGCTCCCATACACACGTTTGCCGCCCTTCACTCCTTTTGTTTCTTAAGTACTTGACCACTAATACGCCCTGTATTTTATTTAATTCGCTCTTGATCATTGCCCCGACACACACCAGAAGGTAATTTCTATGACGGCAGAGATTTTTAAAAATGCACGTTCCCTCTTACAACATTTTATTACGGAAAATCTCAAGCGTTCAGAAAAAGTGGACAATGAGTACAATTGCTGTTAGCCCACCACCTCGGTTTAACAATTGTTAATATTGTGTCATATTTACTTGGTGTGTACACATGTTTTTTACTAAACCATTTAAAAGTACAGTTGGCCCTCGAGCAAAGTGAGAGTTAGGGGCACCAGCCATCCATGAATTTAAAAAAATCCGCATATAACTTGGCTCCCCACAAACTTAACCACTAGTAGCTTCTACTGCTGAGTGGAAGCCTTACTGATAACAGTTGATTAACAGTCGGTTATTTTCTATGTTATATGTATTATATACTATTCTTATAATAAGGTAAGCTAGAGAAAAGAAAATGTTATTAAGAAAATCATAAGAGAAAATACATTTATAGCACTGCATGTGTGTGTATTGGGAAACATCTGTGGGTAAGTGGACCCATGCAATTCAAACATGTCTCGTTCAAGAGTCAACTGTAGTTTCCAAACATCTTGACACTTCACTCTTAAATACTTACATCTGTATCTCTGAAAAATGACGTGTTCCTTCATACTATTATCACTTCTAAGAAAGACTAACATTAATTCCCTAATGTCTGATACTCAGATTTCCCAAATTGTGCCCCAAAAGTCTTCTATACTGTTGGCTGTGTTCTGTACCAAGATCCAATCAAGGTTCAAGTTCTGCGTTGGTTTTTTAGGTCTCTAGTGTTTTTTAAATTCTACAGTAGCCTCCCTGCTCCACCCCACCTGCTCTTAGAAGATGGGTTTTTTTAAGAGGCCAGGCCAACTGTCCTGTAGTGTCCCGCACTCCAGATTTGCCTAATTGCTTTCTCACGGTGTCATTTAGCTGCTTCTGCCATCTTCTATAGTGTGTGTGTGTTTTAAGATTTTATTTATTTATTTACTTGAGAGAGCAAGAATGAGTGCACAGCAGGGGTAGCGGCAGGCAGAGGGAGAAGCAGGCTCCCCGCTGAGCAGGGAGCCTGATGCGGAGCTCGATCCCAGGACTCCGGGATCATGACCTGAGCAGAAGGCAGACGCTTAACCAACTAAGCCACCCAGGTGTCCCAATCTGTAGTTCTTAAAAACTGGAAGTTTGCTCTAAAGGCCTGATTAGGTACAGGTTAAGTACTTTTTACAAGAATCCTTCTTGTGTATCTTCCTTATTGCTTCCTGTCAGGAGGTACGTGATGCCAGGTTGCCCCAATAGTGATGGCCAAGTCTGATCCCTGGGGACGGTGATGGCCACCAGCTATCTCCTCCAGAAAGATCTGTTTTCCCTTTTCGTCATTGGCAAGTGACCTGTCGGGGGGGGCTCTAGGATGAATGGTTCTGCCATGGCACCGTGACAGCCTTACACATCTCCCCATAAGCCACGTAGGGAAAACTTAGCTGTGGTCTGGCCTGAACTTTGGCAGAAGGCCTGGGGTATCCTCCTGCAATGAAGGGAGATGGGCGGTCTTGTAAAGAGCCGCTGTGAGGCAGTTTCTCATCCACCTCTGTCTCTTGCAGGAGACTGCTACAAGACCAGTTCTCATCTACCTCTCCTGTTTCAGTTGAGTACAGGACTTTCTTCCTCACTCCCCCTTAGGGTATAGCTGCAGGCTATAAAACTACTCTGAAGCTACCGTGCTGAGCACCTTACCTGCCTATTCTCTGGCCTTCTAACAACTCAAGCCATAGATTTTGTTATGACCCCTGTTTTATGAGTGAGGACACCGCCACTTGCAGCCATCTGCTGTTTTGTGGGGCTGTGGGTGTCCTTTTAGTGCATCTGTATCAGGGTTCAGTGCAGAAAACGGAAACCTCCCAAGGCATAGGAAGTAGAGACTTAATAGGAGGAATTTGGATCTAGTGAAGTTGGACCTAGTATCACACCTGTATTTCGTTATATTCAACGTGAGCCAACATTTTACAGGCTTCAATGTAGCTTTGCAATAGGTTTTTACATTACCTTGAAAAAAGTATCTGGGGGTGCCTGGGTGGTTCAGTTGGTTAAATGTCTCATTCTGGGCTTCGGCTCAGGTCACAGTCTCAGCACAGAGTCTGCTTGAGATTCTCTGCCTCTCCCTCGCCCCCTGCTCATGTGTTCTCTCTCTCTCTCTCAAATAAATAAATAAAATCTTTTTTTTTTTTTTAAGATTGTATTCATTTATTTGACAGAGAGAGAGAACAAGTAGGCAGAGAGGCAGGCAGAGGGAGAGGGAGAAGCAGGCTTCCTGCTGAATAGGGAGCCCGATGCGGGGCTCGATCCCAGGACCCCGGGATCATGACCTGAGCCGAAGGCAGCGGCTTAACTGACTGAGCCACCCAGGCGCTCCAATAAATAAAATCTTAAAAAAAGAATCT
>NC_138384.1:37805630-37868415 GCF_054177405.1 Leptonychotes weddellii
GGGAAGCCTGCTTCTCCCTCTCCCACTCCCCCTGCTTGTGTTCCCTCTCTCGCTGTGTCTCTCTATCAAATAAATAAATAAAATCTTTAACAACAACGACAAAAACTAATGATGTAATGTATGATGATTAACATAACATAATAAAAAAAAAAGATACATGCGGACATATTAGAGTGTTTACCAGTAGAGGGCACCAAAAGTGATTGAGATATGGGGATATAAGGGAATAAGTTAAATTTAAAACAAGAGATATCTTGTGGGGAATAATGATCTGAGGGTATGGAATTAACTCAACCGGTGACACCTGAGATCTGAAGAAGAAGACAGTGCAAAGGTTGTGGAGGATGATGAGACCCAAATGTAGTAATGAAGTTGTCTCTGGTCTTGTCTTGAAAATAAATATAATGAAAATATATTATTCAATTCTACTCACACACTGAGGCTGCCGAGACCTGCTCTAAGCAAGGTGAGAGAGATGTTTAGGACACAGCATCAGACCACTGAGCCTTTCTCAATGGCACCATCGAGATTAGAGGATTAGAACTAGATCATTTTCCCATTAGATATCAGTTACGTAGGTTCATACCATTTCAAGTCCATAAACAGCCTAAAATCAGCTCTTGTGCACCCTTTGGAAAACACCCCTTTGACACATCAAATCTGTCTCTTTGAAAAGGTTTCACCCTCTTTAGAACACATTGTAATTAAGAATATATACATATTCACAGAGAAATGCACTTACCGTATCTGTACAGCTAGACAAATTTTCACAATCTGAGCAGCCCATGTAACCAGTGTCCAAACCAGGAAAGAGAAATCCCCTCCCTGTCCCTTCTAGTCACAATGCCCCCAAGGGTAACCACTGCCCTGACTTTTATCCCCCTAGATTGGTTTTGCCTGTTTTCAAACTTCATATCTAGAATCATACATTTACAGTCTTTTGAATGTGGCTTTTTTCATTTAATGTAATGCTTTTGTTTTGTTTTTTTAATTCATCCCTGTAGTTGCAAGTACCAATAGTTCATTGCCTTTTATTGCTGAATAGTATCCCTTGTATGCATGTACCATAATGTACTTACCCATTCTACTGGGAAGGAGCATTTGGGTGGTTTCCAGCTTGGGACTAATATGAATACATTCAGAGCATTTGGTAGACAGAAATGGGGGGATTCCCAGGAACAAATGACTGGATCACAGGATAATCGTGGATAGGCAAGAGTCCTCTTTAGGAGATCTTGGCATTGTGACTTTTTTAAAAAAATTTTTTTTAGAGAGAGAGAGCACACACAGGTGGGTGGGGGGCTCGATCCCATGACCCCAAGATCATGACTTGAGACAAAATCAAAAGTCGGACACCTAACTGACTGAGCCACCCAGGCACCCCAGCATTGTGATTTTTTAAAGGAAGTAATTAGCACTTCAACATGTATTGTTTGAAGACTGGCTTATATAATGAGAAGAAAGAATCGTGAAAATTAATGTTTGATATCACACTAGAACAGGGTACCTGGGTGGCTCAGTCGGTTAATCGTCTGCCTTTAGCTCAGGTCATGATCTCAGGGTGCTGGGATCGAGCCCCACATCAAGCTCCCTGCTCAGCGAGAAGCCTGCTTCTCCCTCTCCCTCAGTGCTCTCCCTCTCTCTGTCTGTCTCTCTCAAATAAGTAAAATCTATTTAAAAATTTTTTTAAAAAGGCTGTGACATCACACTAGAACAAAATGGACCCCTTTTATGACTGGTGACAGTAATGCTCCAATGATGATAACTTTTTGCTTTTACCAGGCATTTTACACTTGATCTTGCCAAAAGGCTGAGACATTTTATATAACTTCCAATTACTAACAGTTACCAACTATTTGAAAATAAAAGTATTTCATATTGTTAGCATGGCCCTATTATTACCAAGTTATTTTAGCTAAAGCTCATAAAATGTACTTGACAGGTCATGTACGTTATTACTTAAATTTTCTTATTACTCCTTAATATAAATGTAAATCAACAGAGAAAAACTATCTTAAATGTAAAGTGGATTGGCTAAAAAATTACTCATTTTAATTTTAATCGGAACACATCTCATGTGTTTTATTACCAAGCCATTGTCTTAACTGAAATTTTAAGTTCCATTTGTTTGCCCATTTCACATGCACCAAGGGAGCTACAGCTCAGAGAGAAAACACAGTCAGTGCCTTGGTTCTTGAGAAGTTCTGGGGAAGGACCGGGTGCCCCAAGCCATTTTCACCTGAGGAACCAGCCTTGTGACACTAGGGGGCACCATCGGAGGAAAAGTGGGCCCCTGGGAGCGTTGCTGGTGCCGCCTGGCCTCTTGCTGTACTCCAAGCCAGAGGACATCCTTTGCACATATCCCTGCGCTCAGTTCCCACTGCTACTGGGGCGAGTCGGCCGATGATACCCATTCTACAGATGGGCAAACGCACATACCAAGTTACGCAGCCCAGAGGAGGCAGAACTGGGATTTCAACCTTGGTCTCTGATTCTGCAGCCTGAAGACATTTCCACCTATGGCTCCTCACTGTGGCCCTGCTTTGTCTGTGTGCATGGGTGGGGGGGTACTTTTCTCCCACTAAGCCCATTCCATGTGCCCTCTCTCTTTTTCTAGCACACTCTCTTCATCCCCCCCTTATACACTCATCTGGAACTCCCCTCACCCACCCATCTCAAGCCACTGTCTCCCCTCAGCCTATGGCCATATAATCAGCCTTCTGAGCTGCCCTTCCTCCTGCCCCTTCATCTCCTCCCCACCTCCTTGTCTAGGTCCAGCTCTGACCTAGCCTGCTGGGGTCTCTGTCTGGACCTCCCCCTGGGCTCCCAGCCTGAGATGTGGAGCCGCTAGCACAGGACGCAGTTCTGGGATTCAGGATTCACATGTGGATCCAACTTGGATCTCTCCCCTGCTCCCAGGAAGGCCCACGTCCAAAGGAGAGAGATCAAGTGGTACACTCACCCTCCCAACCCCAGCCTCCTCCTCCACCACCACGACAGCCTGGGAGCCGGAAGCCTTGGGCACATCACCCTGCTCATGCAGCCACACATTAGCACAATCTTGAATTTCAGGTCTATAAATCACTGGGGTTGGGGGTGGTTGGTGCTCATAAAACTCTTCTTCCATGCTGGTCGGCCTGCTTGACCTCTTATCTCCTCCTCCAGACACCCTTCCCCCTTCCTGGAGACTGGCCCAAGGAGGGGCCTGGGCATATATAGGGAGCCACCGTGGGAAGGCCTGGCCACAGAGGCTTCGGAAAGAGAAGGTGAGGAGGGGCTCCGGGGGGTCTGGATGAGCAGGGGAAACTGGGAAGCTCTGAGGTGCAGGGAGCCCAGCACTGAGCTCTGGCCAGTGACTGCCCTGCCTGAGCCTTGGTTCCCTCTTCTGTAAGATGGCCCACCATCAGGGTTGTGGGAGGATTCGTTCAGTACCAGTCTGGGCCCAGCAGAGAGCTGGGAGCATCCGCTGGCAGCTGGGGTGTGGAGGGAGGGTGGTGGGCCTGGCTGGGGCTGCCCTCCCATCCTGGCCTCTGCCTGGCCTCATTCCTGCTCACGTGTCTCAGGCAGGACCATGGCATCCGCAGCAACAGAGGCGGAGAAAGGGTCTCCGGTTGTGGTGGGCCTGCTGGTGGTGGGCAACATCATTATTCTGGTGAGACCTCCCCCGGTGCTGGGAGCCCAGTGGGTGGGTGGGGAGGAAGGGACAGCCCAGGCCTGGGGGTGGGGACGAGGGCCCAGGACTCCCATAGTGATGAATACTAACCATAGTATTTCATTAATAGTTAATTTTTTAAAATATGATACCTGGGGGCGCCTGGGTGGCTCAGTTGGTTAAGTGACTGCCTTCGGCTCAGGTCATGATCCTGGAGTCCCGGGATTGAGTCCCGCATCGGGCTCCCTGCTCGGCAGGGAGTCTGCTTCTCCCTCTGACCCTCCCCCATCTCACGTGCTCTCTCTCTCTCTCTCTCTGTCATTCTCTCTCTCAAATAAAGAAATAAATAAAATCTTTAAAAAAAAAAAATATGATACCTGTACATGGCTCTGGAGCCAGACAGCCTGGGTTCAAACCCCAACGCTGCCTCTTTCTATTGTGGGACCTGGGGCCAGCAACGTAACCTCTCTGGGCCTCGGTTTTCTCATCTGTAGGTGGAGAGAAAATAGGAATGCCGAGAGGATGAGTTATTGGATTCATGGGCTCAGACCAGAGTCTGGCACGTGTGGTTACTGTCTGTATTGGCCTTAACAGGAATAGTGCCCTGCAGCGGGTAACAAGGATCATCACACAGAAAGCTGTTACTAGGACTAATGCGGGGCGTGCACACACTATGTGCCCTATGAGGGTTAGCTTGATTGGGGTCAAAGGTATCCACTGAGAAGCCTTCCCCTCTCCCTGCTGCCCATCTCTCATCCCTATAGGTACCTAGATTTTTAGTTTCTCCAACATTTCTTTAAGCACATACAAATAGGAACGTATATACCTATTTTCTTCCCTTTTTGTCCCAAATGTAGCTCATTCTGCATCCTGTTCTGTGCTTCCCTGTTTCTCCCGCTCCCATAGTCTGGAGGCCACTCCATGTGAGTCCTCAGAGAGCCTCCCCGCCCTTTTCCACCCCTGCAGAGCACTGCCTTGTGCGGCATGGCGGGGCCTTTGACACGGAGATGCGGAGAATGACCTTGTGGGTTTGTGATTTTCCTGCATGGGTAGGATTGATTTCTGCAAGCAGCATCGCTGGATCAAAGGGTTGATGCATTTGTAGTTGCTCTGGCCCTGGCCAGACTCCTCCGCTCGGGAATAACAACACTGTTTGAGGGAAGGCAGGGTGACCGAGGGAGCGTCTCCTCTGTTCCAGTCATGCGCTCTGGGCTTCTCATGTGGCATCTCCTGGTATCCTTGAAGTGTCGGGCAGCTGGGCCGTGGGTGGGGGCAGGGATCTAGCTGGGCAGCCCTTCCCTTCTGGCCTCTGCTCATGGAAGGTGACGTCCTTGTCCCTCGGACGTGCCCACCTTACAGAGGGCGGCGGAGGCTCAGGAGGGGAACTTGCTCAGGGAGAGCCCCGCGGCCCCGGCTGCTGTGCCCTCTCTAACCTGCTGCCCTGCCCAGCTGTCGGGCCTGGCCCTGTTTGCCGAGACGGTGTGGGTGACGGCCGACCAGTACCGCGTGTACCCACTGATGGGCGTCTCCAGCAAGGATGATGTCTTCGCCGGCGCCTGGATCGCCATCTTCTGCGGCTTCTCCTTCTTCGTGGTGGCCAGCTTTGGGGTGGGCGCAGCACTGTGCCGCCGCCGGTCCATGATCCTCACGGTGAGGCCCTAGGAGGAGGGCATGGGGCCGGGCGGGCACAGAGATGGTCACCGCAGGGTCCCTGCAAGCACGGCCGGCACAGCTGCGAGTGTGTGTCCAGCGTGTGCCACACTCGGGCCTCGTGGCAGTCACTCTATTTCATCTTCCCAGAACCCAGTGAGGCAGGCTCAGCTGTTACCCTCAGTCTACAGAGAAAACTGGGGCACAGAGAGGAAGGGAAGGGCGCTCTGCCCCGGAGGACGGCTCTTGAGTGGCAGGACTGAGACGCGAACCTCAGCTAGTTGGTCCCCAGAGTCTGTGCACATGAGCTCTGTCAAAACAACAACAACAACAACAACAATAATAATAGTACAGCTGCCATTTCAGGAGTGCTCATTACATTCTCAATGCTTTACATGCATGGGTGCATTTACTCTCACAGCCCACCAGGAGATACCGTCATCATGGTGAGCCCATTTGACAGAGTTGAAACAGGCTCAGCGAAGTGAAGTCACTTACCTGGGGTTGCACAGCGAGTGGGTGACGGGAGTCAAGATTTAAGCCTGAGCAGTTCAGCTTGAGCCTTGCTCTTCATTTCTTTTTCTTTTCTTTTTTTTTTTTTTTAAGATTTTATTTATTTATTTGACAGAGAGAGAGTTAGCAAGAGCAGGAACACAAGCAGGGGGAGTGGGAGAGGGAGAAGCAGGCTTCCCCGCAGAGCAAGGAGCCCGATGCGGGGCTCGATCCCAGGACCCCGGGACCATGACCCGAGCCGAAGGCAGAGGCCTAACGGCTGAGCCACCCAGGCACCCCCTTGCTCTTCATTTCTGCCAGTGATAACCACCACAGCAGGAACCCACACCTCCCAAGGACCACTCATGTGCCTGGCACTAGGCTAAGCAGTTCAGAAAATGAGCTCTCTCAATGTCCCCAGCAGCTCTCTGGAATTAGTGCTTCTCTGCCCATTTACCAGACAGGAAAACTGGGTCTCAAAGAAGCCAACAGCCCAGGTGATAGGGAAGGTAGGAGTTCTGATCCCGGCCCCCCAACATAGAGCCAACATTGTGCGTCCTCCATAGTTGAGGGCCTCTTAGATACCCGGGAGCAGCTGCTTCTTCAATCAACAAATGTTGATGGAGCAAGAACCATGGGCCAAATCCTGCGCTAGGCACTGGGGCTATCTAGAGAGAAAACAGAAAAGCCCTTGCCCTAAGGCGAGGATACCCCCAATGGGGGCGACAGTGGACAGTGAGGAGGGAAGGGAGATCTGGAGCTGGGGAAGTGGGAGGGGAGGCCTGGGGGAGGTGAGGGAGTGTGCCTTGTGTCTGCAGGAAGAGCATTCCTGGGGGAGGGAACAGCAAGAGGGAGCCAGGAGTCCAGTGTGGCCGGAGCCAAGAGGGGGTGGGGATGAGGGAGAGGCAATGAGGGCGGAGAGAAGGGGGGTACCATGGGCGGTGGGCATGGAAGATGAGGGCAGGAAAGGGAAGGTGGGCCTATCAGTCAAGTCTTGCCAGCCTTGATAAGGACTTTGGCTTTACTGTGAGTAAGATGGAGCCTTAGGAAGGGTCTTTTCCTTCTCTTTTGCTTTCTTTCCTGCATGTAATTCTCTGACATAACAGTTTAACCAAAGCCCTAAAAGCTCAGCCAACTAGTTAAAAAAAAAAAAAAAGGTTTGTGTCTATGTCTGTCTCCCCTATTAGTTTGTCATTAACTAAGACACAGAATTAAAAAAAATTATTATGGGAAATTTCAAACATAGAGTGGAGTGAATGGCATGAACCCTGCGTACCTGTCACCTGGTTTCAACAATATCGACCACAGCACAGCCTGGCCAGCTTGGTCCCCCGGCTCCACCCTCTGCCTGCCCACATTGTTCTTTCTGGGGTGTTTGAAGTGCATTCCAGACACCCAATCATTTACCTATAGATACTTGAGTGCACATTTCTCTGAGTGATAAGGACATTGTTGAGAGCAGTGGGGCATGTTGTGCTCCATCATCTTATCTTTTGGCAGAGGTGTTGGCGTATCCACATTCCACCCCCTGTTGCTTTAAGGGAGAGGGTGAGGGGCGAGGAAAGAGCTTTTTTGTTGTTTTTATGCATAACAACCATGCCACCGTTAAGCCCTACAAAATTCACCCAAGTTCCTTCATGTCTAGGTTGCAGTACCTAGTCTGTGTTCAAATGTCTCTGGTTGTCTCAAGAATGTCTTTTTTTTTTCCTATAGTAGTTATTTATTTTTTTTATTTTTTTTTTAAAGATTTTATTTATTTGAGAGAGAGAATGAGAGAGAGCACATGAGAAGGGGGAGGGTCAGAGGGAGAAGCAGACCCCCTGCCGAGCAGGGAGCCCTATGCGGGACTCGATCCCGGGACTCCAGGATCATGACCTGAGCCGAAGGCAGTCGCCTAACCAACTGAGCCACCCAGGCGCCCAGTAGTTATTTATTTTACTGCGTCCAGACCAATAGTAATTTCAGGCAATACTTTACATATTTTGTTGATTTCATTTTTTCCCTAACATTTTGTTATAAAAAAATTTCAAACATACAGAAAAGGTGAAAGACTTGAACAGGGAACAATGTGTACACCCACCACATAAATGCTACCATTTACGTTGTCCTACACTTCCTTGAGGGGGTGTGACCCCGCAGGCTTCGCCCTGACTGGGCGGTCCCTGTCTCTCCCTCCATCTCTCCCCAGTACCTGGTGCTCATGCTCATCGTCTACATCTTTGAGTGCGCCTCTTGCATCACGTCCTACACTCATCGCGACTATGTGAGCTGGGCAGAGGCCAGGGGAGGGGCATGACTTGGGGCAAGAGTGGCAAGGGTCTGGGTCTGAGTGTGGGGATGGAGTGGGGGTTGACCTCCCCTCCCCCATGGCCCAACTGGACCCTGTTCTTCCTGGACCTCCGCAGATGGTGTCCAACCCATCCCTGATTACCAAGCAGATGCTGACCTTCTACAGTGCAGACACAGACCAGGGCCAGGAACTGACTCGCCTCTGGGACCGTGTCATGATTGAGGTAGACAACGGGGCGGGGGGATGAGGAGATGAGGTGGTGAGGGGGTAGGGAGGGCTGGAGGACCTGGGGCTCTGACCACAGAAGTAGATAGGGGCCTCCCATTATGCCCACTGGTAGATGATACCCACTCCTGTGGTTCTTCTGCGGGGTGGGGCTGGTCATGGCCATTTTCCAGATGAGTAGACAGGCCCAGAAAACGGAAAAGGGAACATCACTTGCCCAATGTCACATGGTTGGTAAGCTGGGATCAAAGTCTGACAGCCTGGATCCAGAGACCCTGCTCTTAACCATTACAGATACCTTCTTAATAATGAACATTTAATGAGCACTAACTTTTGTTTAGTACTGTTGGAAGCACTTTTAAAGCTTATTTAATCCTTACAACCACCCCATAAGGGAGATCAGCTTTTTAGCCATCAAGAAACCAAGGTAAGAGTTTGAGTGGCTTACATAAAGTCACACAGCTGGTAGGTCACAGAACCAGAAGGATTCAAACCCAGGCCACCAGCTTCCAGAAGCCACATTATTATTATCATTTTTTTTAAGATTCACTTATTTATTTGAGTGAAAGAGAGAGAGAACATGCACGTGTGCAGGGGGTGGGGAAGGGCAGAGGGAGAGGGAGAGAGAGTCTCAAGCAGACTCCGTGCCAAGTGTGGAGCCCAACATGGGGCCCGACCCCACGACCCCAAGATCACCACCCATCATGACCGGAGCAGAAACCAAGAGTCAGACGCCCAACTGACTGCACCAGCCCGGCGCCCCAGAAGCCACATTCTTAATTAAACCCAACGTGATATGGCAGAAGAGAAGAATATTGAGGACCCAAGGGGAAGTGAGGTCCCAATTGGTTTCAAGTCATACCACTAGCCAGGATTGGAACTCCTATGTGAAGGAGCCGATGTTTTCATCATTCAGGGCCACTAATTGTACACCCACAGGGGCCAGAAAAAAGCCAGAAATCCTTTTTTTGGCGTCCTTTACCTCAGATTTTGTTGACAGCTAATTCAAAAGAATTTTAAAATGAGTCACAAGTGTGGGTTTGACTCAAACCCCCCATCAGCCTCTTGGTGCTGGGACAAATATCTTCTGCTCCTTGTTCACACGCACAGACACTGCCCGCCCCCCACTTCGAGGCCCAGGACATGGGAAGTCGGCCCCTTCCTCACTCTGGGACCTCAGGCGAGTGGCTGTCCTCTCTGAGCCAGAGCCTGCCTGATCCCCGCCCCCGTCCGCCCCTTCTCTCCAGCAAGAGTGCTGTGGCACATCCGGGCCCATGGACTGGGTGAACTTCACATCAGCCTTCCGGGCAGCCACCCCGGAGGTGGTGTTCCCCTGGCCCCCACTGTGCTGTCGGCGGACTGGCAACTTCATCCCCCTCAGTGCAGAAGGCTGCCGCCTGGGCCACACAGACTACCTGTTCACCAAGGTGTGTCCCCTCCCTGCCGCTCCCCTGTCTGTGCATCGGTCCGGCCCCCCTGGTCCTTCTGTCTCGTCCTGCCTCCCACTTTCTTCTCCTCCTCCCCTCTGGGCTTCTTTCTTTCTCTCCCGTCTCTCCGGCTCTCTCAACTCTCTTGCCACCTGTCCCTGCTCCCCCCGCAAGTCAGTGGGAGGCCCAGGGTCTGAGCTGGCACCTGCCACTTTTCTCAGGTCATCTGGGAAGGAGAGCAACAGGAATCACAGCGGTAGCACCACAACCATAGTAACCACGCGCATTGAGCCCTTACGTGGTGCCCGGCACTCTTCTAAGGGCTTTAAGTCTGTCTTATTTAATTCCCACCACGGCCTGTGAGGTGCAATATGATTAATGAGCCCATTTTAAGGATGATGAAACTGAGTTCACTGTCTAGTGAGCGATGGAGCTGGGACTGGATTTCAGGAGCTTTAACCAGTGAGTGCAGAGGCAGAGAGAGAAACCAGAGGAGGTTAGACTAGGAGGAGAACCAGTTCCAACAGTCCCTCTGGCTGCTTTCGGCTGCCTAGGGGCCCTTCAGCCACACGTCTTAGATCAGGTGTCACGGAGAGGGGACCTGCGCCGACCACGACGGCTATCAGAGCCCGATGGCCATTTCTGAAGCCCAGCTCGGTGCAGAGTGCACACATGCGTCATTTCGTGGACTCCCCACGACCACTTTCAGAGGCCAGTGCTGTCAAGATTGTCACCTCACAGATGGGCAAACTGAGGCTCAGAGAGCCAGAATCATTCCCAGGCCCTAACAGCTAACAAATGGCGGAGATGGCCCCCAACTCAGTCCTGCCTGACTCCAGGACGCGCACCCTCAACCTTAGTTTGTGGGTGCTTCCAAGTCGAGGCAGGGGTCTACCTGAAGGTGACTCTGTTGTGAGGCTCAGGCCCCACTTGGCCTCCTTCCTAAATGGGGATGTATCAAAACTGCACCGCACCTAAAGGCAGATTTCAAACCCTTGGAACTTGTGGGCAGCATGGAAAGCCAGCTCTGCACAAAATTGCCCTCAGACTGTCATAGCCACCGCCAGGGTAATACCTACTTGCGTGGGGCCTGGGTTCAACATCACACCCCTGGCTCCCCAAAAACCATTCTGGGAGGTAGACACTGCCACAATCCCCATTGCATGGCTGAGGGGAAGGAAGTGACCTTCCAAAGGGCACGCAGTGACTCTCCCTCAGTGCTAGCCCTACTGGGCATTTCCTCAAACGCCCATTCCCCCCCCCACCCAGGGCTGCTTCGAGCACATCGGCCATGCCATCGACAGCTACACGTGGGGTATCTCGTGGTTTGGGTTTGCCATCCTGATGTGGACGGTGAGAGGCGGGAAGCCTATGGGCGAGGGGGGGATGTGGGTGTGGGGCTGGAGCGCCCCTCACCTGACTGCCTCCTCATCCAGCTCCCTGTGATGCTGATAGCCATGTATTTCTACACCACGTTGTGAGGAACAAGGAGGGAAGGCCACGTGCACGCCTCGGCCTCCTCCTCCTTCTCCCGTTCCTGTTTCCTCCGGCTGTGGTCTGGATGGCTGCCTCACCTCTCCCCTTCCCACCTCCCTCAACCTTCCCTCCTTCCTCTCTTTTACCTCTTCCTTCTCTCTTTTACCAACTTTCTGAGCCCTGCTGCGACTTGGGGGTGCCCTGAAACCCTTGGACATGTGTACAGGGACCCTTAGCCCTTGACCTCATTTCACTCTGCTGATTCCTGGCACATCTTTCAGTGTCAACTTAAAGTCCTCTCCTCAGGGGACCCTTCCCGGATCCCACTACCCAAATCACCAATGCCTCTGTTGTAGCTCCCCGAGCACCTCCTTCATGGCAGGTGCTGCCATTTTTGCTAAGTAGTTTGTGATTGTTTATTCTCTGGTTGACGGAGATTGCCATGAGGGGAGGGACAAACTCTGTCATGGTCACTTTATTGTCCCCAGCATCACCCAGCAGAGGGAGGAGCATCGATATTCAATAAATACTGGTTGAATGAATCAATTTGTTTTCTTCTGGGGCAAAGGCAAATGAACAAGAATGGAAGTGGCAGAAACCCAACTGGCACTGACTGAAACATAACATGGAATTCTTGGCTCATGTAACTGAGTCAATATTGCTGGCTTCAGGCACGTCTAGATCTAGGAGTTCCATCTAAGTTTCCAGGAAACCTGCTTCCTTCTCAGGCAGGATTCCCCTGGCAACACCAGACTTACGTCTTGATAGCTAAGCCACGGAGCAGCAAGAGAGGCCTCTCTCCCAACAGCTTGAGCCAAGGTCGAGGATTCAATCTCACTATCTTTAGTTTAGAGTCTAGGCCCATCCTTTGGTGGGGAAAGGAGGGTACCTGAATTATTACCGCTGCTAAGGATGGTGTTGGGAAGTGGGGTGATCCATCAAAGGAAAATTAGAGTACAGTTGGGCTGGTACAGGTGGCAGATAACCTCCTCCTAGGGGCTGTAGCTTCCAGCAAGTTCTCTAAGGGATGCATGACAGCAAGCACTCTAGGAATCTCATCCTCACTGTTGTCCTCACTCAAGCAGGCCAACCTCCGTCCATTTTATAGCAATTAGGCCCTGCCAAGAGGGCCTGGCTTCCTTCCCCACCAAATGACATTTCTCAGGGTCCCCATTTACTCCACTGGTCTGCAGATGGTCTGCAAAAGCTGAATTTAGATTTCAGCTTTTTTTTTTTTAAGATTTATTTATGTATTTGACAGAGAGAGACACAGCGAGAGAGGGAACACAAGCAGGGGGAGTGGGAGAGCGAGAGAAGCAGGCTTCCCGCCGAGCAGGGAGCCCGATGCGGGGCTCGATCCCAGGACCTGGGATCATGACCCGAGCTGAAGGCAGACACTTAACGACTGAGCCACCCAGGCGCCAGACTTCAGCTTTTTTTAAATATACTTTTGTTTATTTTTTTTAAAGATTTTATTTATTTATTTGAGAGAGAGACAGACAGAGATAGAGAGAGCACGAGTGGGGACGAGAGGGAGAAGCAGGCTCCCCGCTGAGCAGGGAGCCCGATGCAGGGCTCCATCCCAAGACCGTGGGATCATGACCTGAGCCAAAGGCAGGCACTTAACCGACTGAGTCACCCAAGGGCCCCTTAAAATATACTTTTAAAAATCTGTAATGGTCAAAGAGGTTTTTTGTTAGGGTGAAGAATTGGAAACATCCCTCAGCAGGGAGTGGATTGTACAGCTCATGTTCTATCCCTGGCCTGGATTCCCTGTGGCTGTTGAAGAAGAAGATAGAACTATGTGAGCCAATACAAAAAGATGTCATAATGGTATAAATAATTGAAAAGTATATATAAGGATATTCATTACAGTGACCCAAATGAGCCTCTGTAGGGGACCAGTTAAGTTAGCTATGCTATGTCTGTAGTCTAGAATACCACACAGTAGTAAAAAGTACTGTTCTTTTTTTTTTTTTTTAAAGATTTTATTTATTTATTTGAGAGAAAGAGAATGAGAGACAGAGAGCACGAGAGGGAAGAGGGCAGAGGGAGAAGCAGACCCCCCGCCGAGCAGGGAGCCCGATGCGGGACTTGATCCCGGGACTCCAGGATCATGACCTGAGCCGAAGGCAGTCGCTTAACCAACTGAGCCACCCAGGCGCCCAAAAAATACTGTTCTAACATGGAGAAATCTCCCAAGAGATGCAGAGTAGAAAAACTTGCAAACCACATGCAGTACTTTTATTCCTGTAGATACATTTTCAGGGCTGGTCTTTTCTTTTTAAAGAAATGGGCCAATGTTTTTAGAATAATGTTTTAAAAAATGGAAATGGGAAAAAAAAGAATACTTAAAAAAAAAAAACCAAAATCATTCATAACCCTTCTGCTTAAAGATTATAAAAATTTAGAAATGGAGGGCACCTGGGTGGCTCAGTTAGTTAAGCAACTGCCTTCGGCTCAGGTCATGATCCTGGAGTCCCTGGATCGAGTCCCGCATCGGGCTCCCGGCTCAGCGGGGAGCCTGCTTCTCCTTCTGACCCTCTCCCCTCTCATGCTGTTTCTCTGTCTCTCTCTCTTTCTCCCAAAATAAATAAATAAATAAAACCTTTTAAAAAAAATTTAGAAATGGAAGCATCCCATATTTCACTCCCCACACCACACCTCCCCAAATCTGGTCCAACCCCCCGCCCCAGAATAATTAACACATGATGAATGTCCTTTTTGGCTTTTCAAAAGTTTATATTGACACATCTATAGATATTTACATAAGTACGCACACATGCTTAATAGAATCATGCTTTAAAATACTGCTTTGTAACTTGTTTTCTTCACTTAACTATATGTTATGGTCACTTTTCATGTCAGTATTTATGAATTCACCTCTGTTTTTTTGTTTTTGTTTTTTACTGTTGTAATGCATTCTAGAGTATAAATGCGTCATAGATCATCTTTTTTTTTTTTTTAAAGATTTATCTATTTGACAGAGAGACACAGCGAGAGAGGGAACACAAGCAGGGGGAGTGAGAGAAGGAGAAGCAGGCTTCCCGTGGAACAGGGAGCCTGATGCCCCACGTCATAGGGGCGCCTGGGTGGCTCAGTCGTTAAGCGTCTGCCTTTGGCTCAGGTCATGATCCCAGGGTCCTGGGATCGAGCCCCACATCGGGCTCCCTGCGCTGCGGGAAGCCTGCTTCTCCCTCTCCCACTCCCCCTGCTTGTGTTCCTTCTCTTGCTATCTCTCTCTGTCAAATAAATAAATCTTTAAAAAAATAATAAAAATAAATAAAAACCTTTCCTTTAAAAAAAAAAAGATCACCTTGATCTGTTGTTAAGTAAACAAGGCAAGGAGCAGAACGGGATACGTAACTGATCTCATTTTTATAAAAATCATATATATATATATTCCCCATGAAGGACTCCATACGTATCTTTATGTTTGAAAAACTTTGTATAAAGATTATCTATTATTTTTCAAAAACAAGAAAAGTGGTTTCTAAAGTACTGAACAACATATAGTTTACTCTGCAAGCCAGAATTTTAAAACATCATGTAGATGTGATACAGACCATTATTTATTTATTTATTTTTATTCTTTAAAAGATTTTATTTATTTATTTGAGAGGGAGAGAGGGAGAGAGCACGAGTGAGCAGGGGGAGGAGCAGAGGGAGAGGGACAAGCAGACTTGTGCTGAGCAAAGAACCCAACTTGGGGCTTGATCCCACCACCCTGAGATCATGACTTGAGCCGAAATCAGGAGTCGGACACCTTAACGGACTGCGCCAGTCAGGCGCCCCTACACACCATATTTTAACACACAAGAGCTGCTCCCAGTTAACTGACTTAACTGGCTTTCCTGCAGGCTCTGGAATGAAAATCTCCCTGATCCTGTGCACGTATTTGACTGCCTTGTAAACATGTCAAGGAAAGGGGGGATTCTGGCCTAATCTGCTTTTATTTTTTTTTTAAGATCTTATTTATTTATTTGAGAGAGAGAATGAGAGAGAGAGAGAGAGAGAGAGAGAGCATGAGATGGGGGAGGGTCAGAGGGAGAAGCAGACTCCCTGCCGAGCAGGGAGCCCGACGTGGGACTCGATCCCGGGACTCCAGGATCATGACCTGAGCTGAAGGCAGTAGCTTAACCAACTGAGCCACCCAGGTGCCCCTGGCCTAATCTGCTTTTACATTCAGGTGTGTCCTCATGAGCAAGTTCACAGTGACCTCGTCTGTGACTCAGAGTCTCTGAAGGAGGCAAAGAGGCCTCACCAGCTTCTCACAAGCCCCACTACTCTCTCTGAGCCTTAGTGTGCCCCTCTGTGAAATGGGGATTCTAACAGTCCCCACCTTGGGGCATAGGACCCCATTCATTCTAAGAGCTCAGAAACTAACAGAACTTTTTATTGTGAATCAGGAATTTTCTCAATTCTGTGTAATCAGAATCAAGTGCAGAAATACCATCCACTGAGGCTGCGTGAGTTCCAATTGCAAATGTCTGGGCTCCACCATACCTAATGTACAGAGGCTGACTCACCAAGGTGACTCCCATACTTGTACTTTAAACAGTAAAGTCACACTTGAATATGCTTCATGCTTTTGCTGAGGGATATTCAACCCAAGGGCTCAGCGTACATTAGAGTTAATGATACTTTTTATCTGAGGGTCTTTAAAGAGTGTTTGTGGAATTAATGGAGATTGGTATTCATGAAATCAGGTTTTCCCTTAAAAATCACAGTGCAAAAGAGTATTTGTCATGGGAAAATACTTGGGAAATTACTCAATGCAAAAAGATTACAAAAGAGCATGCTAAGTATGATTGCTTTTCTTTTTTTTCAGATTTTATTTATTTATTTGACAGAGAGAGTGAGAGAGCACAAGCAGGGGGAGGGGCAGAGGGAGAGGGAGAAGCAGACTCTCCACTGAGCAGGGAGCCCAATGTGGGGCTCAAACCCAGGACCCTGGGATCATGACCCGAGCCGAAGGCAGACGCTTAACAGACTGAGCCACCCAAGTGCCCCTATGATTACTTTTCTGATAAAAATATAAATATGTGCACATTAGCATTAAAATTGTAAAACAAAGTCCCCCAAGGTTGTCATTGATTATGAAGGAAGAGGAGATATGTGCAGGGGATTTTTATTTCATTCCTTGGGCATTTTGGTATTTTCCGAATTTTCTGTGATGATTATTGTTGTCCTCCCAAACCAATAAATAAATGTTAATCAAAATGTCACTGTGGGATATGAGATGTGCACTGAGGAAAGAATGATTCTGCTAAACATTTTAGAATTTTACCTGAGTAGTGAAAACAGATCAGGCCTTCCCAAATGCTGGGGCCTGGGGCTTGAGCTGGCCTCTGGGAGGGCAGGGAGGCTGGCTTCCACCTCTGGCCCAGATCTGTCACGCCTTCCTTGGCTCCATCTGGTCACATACACGCAGAATGTGGCTCACTCAGCCGGACTGGTAGCACTGTGGCCTGGTCAAGGCAGACCTCACCTAGCAGAACAGGTATGTCTGCCCCCACCCCTCCACTCAGATGCCTGCTCCTGTAGGTGAGAGGGAAACAGAGAGATGAGGGCCAGGTGAGGCTCTCAGGACCATTCAAGGGAGAGGTAGCCATTTGATGGCTCTTCCTACCACATCTCTACATGACCACATCTGTCCATGGCTTCATCCAGCCTCTAACCCTCCATGGCTCTGCAGTGCCCTCAGGACAACATCCAGCACCTCTGCCTAGCACTGAGGGACTCTTATGGCCTGTCTCCTTGCCACCTGCCCAGGCTTATCTCCCTCTCCTGCCCCACTGGGTCAGTCTCTCTTTGACCCATCTAAGATTTATAGAATGGAAAGAATAAACTGTACTAGCAATCAAGCAGACACACACCTCTGACTACAACCACTGTTGTTTATACTCCTTACATGAGGGCAGGTTGCCTTAGTCACTAAAATGTAACACTCTCACCCCTTCGACCTCCTGATTGTCCCTCTGGGAATCTCTTCTGCAAATGCACTAACAAGTGTGTGCAAAGACCTATGTACACGAATAACTAAAAATCCATACCTGGGAAACAGCCTAAATCATGTCAGAAGAGAAGGAGTTATATAATTCATTTGCACACCATGGAATACTACGCAGCTAGGTTTAAAGGGAGCCACATTTACATTTGCTGAAATGAAACCATTTCCAAGATACATTGTTCACTGAGAAAAATGCAAGGCTCAAAACTGAAGGTATGCTAAATGCAACATGGTATCCTAGATTGGAGCCTGGAAGACAAAATATATTAGTGGGAAAACTAGCATGATCCAAATGAAGTCTAGAGTTTAGTTAATGGTTTGCACCAATATTAATTTCTTGCTCTTGATTATTGTACCATGGCTATGTAATACGTTAACATTGGGGGAACCTGGGTGACGGGTATACAAGAATTCTCTGTACTGTCTTTGTAACTTTTCCGCAAATCTTAAATTCTTCCAAAATAAAAAGTTTAGGGGCACCTGGGTGGCTCAGTCCGTTAAGCGTCTGCCTTTGGCTCAGGTCATGATCCTGGGGTCCTGGGATCGAGCCCCGCATTGGGTTCCTTGCTCAGTGGGGAGCTGGCTTCTCCCTCTCCCTCTGACCCTCCCCTACTCGTGCTCACTCTCTCTCAAATAAATAAAAAAAATTTTTTTTAAGTTTATTTGAAAAAAACTAAATGTATGTTTCTATATTTGTAGAACTCTAAAAAAGGAGAAAAAAAGGGCAAAGTTTGTGTATGCACAGGAAATGTCCTTTATTTTTAGGAGTGATTTTCCTTAATTCAGGAATGATGATCCACTTTGAAAACTGATGAATAGTTTAAAAATAAGTTATACTCACACTCGCGTCATGATTTTTTCAGAGTACCTACCTGACCAATGTCATTATTTGAAATATTTTATCTGATGGCATAATTTCAAAATGTCTTCCAATTTGGATTGTAGAAAGAAATTACACATGGCTGAGGACGGAAGTGCAAATAAGGACACAGGGCAATTCACTGGAAACCAACTCATGAAATGTTCATGGTATCAAACGGCCAACTCACTGAATTTGTCAAAAAATCTTTTACCGGTATTAACCCAAACGGCTTAACACATTGTAGGGAAATGAATTTTTAGTTGTCGTCCCCTCAGAACTGAGCTCAGAGTCCTGTATCAGAGACAGAGCAGACAGCAGGGAACAGGCTTCCCAGAAGAGTGGAGACCTGGAGGCAATAACAATCTTCAGAAAAATCTGGCCGCTGAAGTCACTGGCTCCCCAGTGTGGCCTTGCTTATCCTGAGTTAGGGGTGAGCGCCAAGAGTCCAATGTGGGTTAACCTCTCTTAAATGGAAACGCTTACATTGTTACATAAAGTCTTCCAGAATGATGATGTAAAGTCCTGGGTGTTCAAGGCGCTGCAGAATTATAAGAACCAAATTTTCCAGATCCAGCGAGAACCAATCTTTTAAGATTTTTGATGGGCTCCCTGCTCCGCGGGGAGTCTGCTTCCCCCTCTGACCCTCCCCCCTCTCATGTGCTCTCTCTCATATGAATAAAATCTTAAAAAAAAAAAAAAAGTCTGAAGCTTAACAGACTGAGCCACCCAGGCGCCCCAGGGCGCCTGGGTGGCTCAGTTGGTTAAGCGACTGCCTTTGGCTCAGGTCATGATCCTGGAGTCCCTGGATGGAGTCCCGCATGGGGCTCCCTGTTCTGCGGGGAGTCTGCTTCTCCCTCTGACCCTCCCCCCTCTCATGTGCTCTCTCTCATTCTCTCTCTCTCATATAAATAAATAAAATCTTAAAAAAAATAAGATTTTTGAGAGAGAGAGGGAGAGCATGAGTTGGGGGGAGGGGCAGATGGAGAAGCAGGCTCCCCACTGAGCAGGGAGCCCGAAGTGGTGCTCCATCCCAGGACCATGGGATCACCACCTGAGCTGAAGACAGACGCTTAACTGACTGAGCCACTCTGGTGAGAACCAATCTTATGCAGACAATGTCACTGATCCCTTAAGCCCCAGGGACTAGGGGCCCAGGAACCTCTGTTGATGAGGGCAGTTGCATCTGCCCCTGTCCTGAGTGGTAAAATTGTGAATCTTTCCAGTAACATGACTCATTCCAACATTCAGATATTTATTGCTTGCCTAACATGGGCACACACTGGGCACTGGTCTAGATCTGGGGACCCAGCAGGAAACAAATCAGACCTCAATCTCCCCCTTTATAAAAGCTTACCTTTTGAAAGAGGAGATCAAGAAAACCAAGAAGGGAAATACACGTGTTGGAGGAAATAAGTGCTAGGGAGAAAAATAAAATGTAAAAATAAAATTTTAAAACGAGCAGAGAAGAGAAGCAAGCCGTTTCAACACCACATCTACATCCTGTCTGGATGTCTGAGTTTCCAGAAGTGGCAAGGCCCCTCCTCTGGATTATTTCCCATTGTCCATTGTTCCATCACCATGTGTGGGGGTTGGAGAGAGCTCAGACTGACAGTCCCTGGGGCACATGCCTGCCTTGGAACAGAGATGGATTCAGCGCCACCCAACGGGCCTGGCCTGCCAGGGGAAAAGTTGGCTACTCAGAGCGGACTTGGGCTCTGAGCCTAGGGAAAGATGAACAGACACTGGGAGCAGAAAGGACCACTATCTTCTCTCCCCATAAACCTTCTCCTGATGACTCAGAGATAAATGACACAAAAAGCACTGAAAATTCAATGTTAGCCATTGTCCTGGCTGTCATTTTTATTAGTATTTGGGGACCCCATCACTCACTGGGCCAGTTATCCATTTATTGCGTCTTAATTCCAGTATTTGTCAGTGGGCATGAGGTTAGGCCTTGTCAGTAGGGGGCGCTAGACGGACATTGCAAATTAGTGGCTTCTCTCCAGAGTCCAGGGCTTTGTTCCCGTTTCCCCTGGGCTGTGACCAGCAGGTGGCTGTTACTCTTTTCCACATTGTAGCTGGCCACCTCCAGCACCTTCTTGAGCCCAGCTAGGAACACACCATTTAACCCAAGTAAGAGATGTGTTGAAAATATGAAATAGAATAATTTCTTCCTTAACTGACTGCCTTTTCAGATGCTCGGCAAATGGAAATAGAAAGATGCAAAACAGAGCAAGTGGGGTTTTTTTTGTTTTTTTTGTTTTTTGAAGAGCTACTTCCAGTCCTACTGGGGGGAAAAAAATGATCAAAAGATCCCTGGCATTAAAGTTCATCTCATAAAAATTCATTCAGAAAATTGAACAAGTCTGTAAACGGAAGGAATTTTTCAACTTTTTTTTTCTTTTTTAAGATTTTATTTGAGAGAGAGAGCCCGAGCACGAGGAGCAGGAGGAGGGCAGAGGGAGGAGAAGCAGGCTCCCCGCTGAGCAGGGAGCCTGATGCGGGCTCCATCCCAGGACCCCGGGAACACGACCTGATGCCGAAGGCAGACGCTTAACGGACTGAGCCACCCAGGTGCCCTCAAATTTTTCAATTTTCAAGATCCAGAACCAAGGCAAGTGATATTTGTTGCCTAGAAACTACTCTGGTCCGGGGTATGTCAGTTAGCTTTTTTAACCACCCCAAACACAGTGACTTAAAATGATTATTTTTTAGCTCCCGATTCTTTGGGACCATTTGCGCTGAGCCCAGCCAGGCAGTTCTTCTGTGGGTCTCCCCTGGGTTGACTCTTGCAGCTGCAGTCAGCTAGTGGGGTGGCTGGGGGCTGTTTGGTCTCGGGTGGTTCCCCTCACGTGTATGGCTGGCTGGCAGTTGGTGTAGGTGGCTGGGGTAATGGCTCTCACTGGGCCATGTGTCTGTAGCAGGTCGGTTCAAGCTTGTTCACATGGCCGTGCTCGTAGGTTCCCAGGAAGGGTTTGTTAAACTCTTCTCTGTAAAAAATACCTCTTCCTGTGACTTTGCATGGATCTTAGGAAATGCCAGCGCTCCTGAGCATGGCCTACTAGGCCAGGCCCTGCCCACCACATCCAGCCTCACTCTCCCCTGCTCCCCCTCACTTTGCTGTCTCCACTCCAACAACAGTGGACTTCAGGGCCATGCTTCCTCCCACCCCAGAGCTCTGGAACCTATTTTCCTACTGCCTGGAGGACTCCCCCCTCTCCTAGTCAGGTTAGTAATTATTCGTAAAATCTTAGCACAAGCATCACTTCCTCCAGGAAGCCTTTCGCAAAACCCTGGCCCAGGTTAAGAGTTCCGTTTTCCTTTCTTAAAGTATCTATCTCGTGATTTTTCTTCGGAGCACGTAGCATAGTTTTAAGTTTTACTTGCAACTAATAACCATAGCCAACATTTAATCAGCCCTTGCTCTGCGCCCGGGGCTGTTCTAAGAACTTCATGGGTGTCTGTTCATCTGATTCTCTCGAGGCACAGAAAGGAGAAGAAACTTGCTCCAGTTCACACAGTTGAGGAGTGGTACAGGCAGGTCTTAAACCTGTCAGTCTGGTTCCAGAGCTAACATCTTAACCATTCTGCTCTGTTCCCTCCCTCTGAAGTAAATAATACGCATCTCCCTACCAGACTGTGAGCCGGCCAATGGAAGATATTCTGTGTGACGGACTAAACCGTGTCCCCTCCAAAATTCATATGTGGAAGCCTTAACCCACAATGTGGCTGTATTTGGAGGTAGGGCCTTTAAGGAGGGAATTAAGGTTAAATGAGGTAATAAGAGTAGGGAGGCCCCTAGTCCAATAGGACCAGTGTCCTTATGTCTTAGTCCGCTCAGGCTGCATGGTAGAATGCCATGGACTGGGCAGCTTATAAACAATGGAAATCTACTTTTCTCAAGCTCACAGTTCTGGAGGCTGGGATGTCCCAGATGAAGGCATTGGCAGATTTGGTATCTGGTGAGAACCTACTTTCTGGTTCATAGATAGCTGTTTTCTTACTGTAACATCACATGGTGGAAAGGGCAAGGGAGTTCTCTGGGGCCTTTTTATAAGGGCGCTAATGCTATTCATAAAGGCTCCACCCTTATGACCTAATCATCCCCTGAAGGCCCCTTCTCCAAATATCAGCACAGTGGGGATTAGGATTCAGTATATGAATTGACACAAATGTTCAGCCTATGGCCCCTTATAAGAAGAGGAATAGATACAGGAGTGTGCATGCACAGGGCAAAGGCCATGTGAGGGCCCAGTGAGAAGGAAAGAGGCCTCAGGAGAAACCAACTCTGCTGGCCACTTGATCTTGGACTTCCAGCCTCCAGAACTGTGAGAAATAAATTTCTGCCGTTTAAACTACCCCATCTGTGGAATTTTGTTATGGCAGCCCAAGTACACATACATTTGGTCTCTTCTTGCTTGCCATGATATACTTTGTACCAAGGACATTAACAGGTGCTCCCAAAAATATATATATACTCTGGGGCCACCACCTTCTCTGGAAAGTCTTTGTTCATCCTTCTCCCTCTCCCATGCCTGGCTTAAGTGTCCCTTCTGGGCTTTAGTTGCTACACTTTTCACTTGGTTCTGGAAGGATATGTTTTGAGGTCGAATTATTCCTTTCTAGAAGGTTACATCTTTGAATCTGAAGATTTCAAAGGGGCTGAGTCTTCTCCGGGACTCAGCCCAGATGGTATACGTTGTTGCGAGTTTAGTAAATATTTGAGTGAATGCAAGTCTCCTGAGCCCCACACACAAGCCCTGGATGGAGAGCAAGAAGGTTTGAGTTCTAAGTGTCATCTCTAAATTCCTGAGCAGCCTTGGATCCTGAAACCTCAAAAGTAATCATGGCCTTGCGTTTCTCCAGACATCAAAGCTTGGGGAAAAGTTATGCTCTAACAAGCATAGAGTACAGGGTCGTTTTTACATCTAACACCTGTGCAGTTGAACTGCGCTCCTGAGTCTTAGTAATCTGCCTAGCTCTAGCCAGACTTCTTGGTATATCTCAAACGTACTAAGTTCATGCCTGTCTCAGGGCCTTTGTACTTGCCGTCTCTTCTGGGAACACACTTCCCCCAGGATTTTCCACAAATGACCTCAATTTTCAGTGTTTATGCCAAAGTCAAGGAGGGGTAATGGTGATTGCAAGCAACTCAGTTTCAGGACACTGGAGATAAAAAGAGATGTCACCGTTCTATTAGTTCATTGAATCTTCTCAACAGTCCTGAAAGGTGTTTACTGTCATTATCCCCATTTTACAGATGAAGAAATTGAGGCCAAGAGAGGTTAAGTAACTTGCTAAAGGTCTCACAACTAGAAAGTAACAGGTCCAGGATAGGAATCCAGGCAATTTGGATCCAGTGTCAAGTTTCTTAAGCACAAAGCTCCCTGCTTCTCAACATACATTGCAGCTTAGTTAACACAGGGTCTGGCGTGGGGCAGTGCTCAACAAGCAACAGTTATTTCTCTCCTCCCCTCATTTGACTCTCCTCATCAGTCCAACCCCCAGAACCAAGCCGATAACCCTTCCTAGTCCATCTTGCCAGAGCTCAGAGTCCCTCACTCCACCTTCTTATGCCTGCGTATGCTAGGTAGCTAGATTTGAGGGCTCTAAAATCAGGTTCTCTGGCTTCCCATCTAGGCTCCACCTTTCACTAGCTCAGTAAACATAGGAATGTTACATCCCTCCCCGGTCTCAGTTTCCTCACCTGTAAAATGGCGTCGACGGTAACAATCATTATGTTCTAGAATTACTATAGGGATTCAGTGGGATGATGCATGCAGAATGCTTTCCAGCTTGCCCAGCTCATAAAAATGGCTCAATAAATTGTAACGTTTATGATTAGAGCCTCTCAGTGAGAAGCCCCCCAAAGTTCTGGGGCTGTGAAATACACTGCCCACAACCTTTAGAGCCAAAGTTGGGACCAGATGAATTCATTGTTTGTAGACAAGGTTGGCTGGTGTAAGCGGACTCCTTAACCTGATCCAAGTCAGGATCTACCAGACAGTTACTTCTTAGAGGCAACGTGGTTCAGAGGGGTAATCTCTTGGGTCTGATAGACCTGGGTCTGAATTCCAGCTCTGATTTCTCCTCAGGACCTCAGTTTCTTCATCTGTCAAATGGGAAGAGACTAGTGTTAAGATTAAGAATGTGACTTCAGATTCAGAAGGTTATGTGATATTCATTCTACTCCTTGCTTAGCCATAGACCAGCTATATGAGCTGATATGAGTGTCTTCAGCACTATGAGCTTTGGTTGTCTGCTCCAATGGGTGTTGTCACCATTCCTATTCCTGGGGTGGCTATGAGGATTTCCCAGGACCATGTGCGCCTACACTCTGCACCCTGTAGCTGTTGGGATGGGAGGCAGTATATACCAAGAGTTAGGAGTTTAGGCTCTGGAGTCAGACTGCGACAGGCCTAGTTCAAATTCCAGCTCTGACAATTACTCCTGGTGAGATCTTGGGAAAATCAATTTCTTCTCCCAACCTCAATTCATTTATCTGTGAAGTGAGAATAATAGCAGTAAATGTCCAATAGGGCTTGTTATAAGAATTCCATTAGATGATACATGTAAAGCACTTAAAACTGGCTTGGTTCAGTGTGGCAAAGATATTATGAGGACGATTTTTAAAATACCCTTTCCTAGAAGGCAAATGCATTTGCCCAAAAGTTTGAGGACTTGAAAATATGAACGGAGTGAAACCTTCAGGATCAGATTCGAGTCCAAAACAAAAACAAACAAAAAAAACCCCTCATTTGTAGATGAGGTAAACCAGGGCCACGTGATCACATCAGGACTCCCCCCCCACACACACATCTACAAGATCAACCCTACTTAATCATAGTGTAGCTCGAATGCTAGACTCTCACTAGAACGAGGTCAGAGTCCCGGCAGTGACCATTCTCGCCGGGGGACGTGAGACAAGTGAGCCTCAGAGGTTAACCAGTGGAGTAATCAGCTCCCTCGCAGGATTATTTAGCAGGAGTCAATGAGATGACGCACACAACGCGGCACCCCGAAAGGGTTCGGTGAACGGGAGCTGTTGTTACTATTGCTACAGCACCTGTCTTCTCCAGCTTTTTGAGGGGTTCTCCCACCGGCCTGCCACTCGCCTTAGTCGGTCTCCGTCCCGACTTTCGGCTGCAGCTACTGTCCCAGGCACTCCTCAGGAGAGTCCCCCTGCGCCCGTCCTTCGTCCCCAGCTCCTCAGCTAGCTGCGGGGAGGTGGGCGCCAGACAACACTCCACCGAGCCCGGAGCCGAACTTGAAGCTCAGGGACAGAAGTCCAACTGCCGCCTGAAACCGTTGGACTGGGCTCCCGCCTCCTGGAAACGCTGATCAATCAAAAGAGAAGAAGCAAGCCCCTAGACCAATCAGAAGTGGAAGCGGTCGAGCAATGCCCGCCTCCTTAAAGAGCCCTAGCTTCTCATTGGATGTGCCCGAGCGCGAACCCAAAGCTAAGCCACTTAGAAGAGAGTGGGGCCAGCCAATCAGCAGTGCAACCGCAGCCCGGCTCGTGGGACTGGAGAGGCAGTATCAGCTCACAGACTGGCGCGGTGCGAGCTCGCCGCCTGTCAGCACCAAAGCCCTGCATGGACAGAAAGCTAGCTGGCTGAGCTCTTAGCCCTGGCCAATTAATGGCGGGGCAGAGCAATGGGCCATTCTCTCTACGGTGTGGGGTGTGTGGTGTGTGTGTGGGGGGGGGGTGGAGATGGCTAGTACGTGAAGTACGCAGTTAACCCTGTTCATCTGACAGGCGATGAGCATTCGAAGCGTGAGCATCTAGACCAATCACGGGTCAAGGCACTGCCCCCTCTTGTGCTTTCCCTGTCCCCGCATACTTCCTGGTGAGGCAGGGTGTGTTCTGCAACCAATCAGTGGTGGGCAGGGCAAGAGGCGGGAAAGGGAAGCTGCCCACAGGCACCCAAAGCCTGGCTGGCTCTTGAGGGCCTCCCAACCAATCACAGACACACACTGCATAGACTGTCAAGGGTTAAGAGAGAGGTGAAAGGGTTTGCAACGAGAGCTACTCAGGGTGGCAAGACAGAAGCAAGAAAGCGGTGGTATCCTGAGCCCTTGCGGAGGGAGCTTCCAAGGTTATTGAGGCGAAGGAGGTTCCGGGCCCAGTCTTTTCACAGAGAGGGTGGGAGGAAGGGCAAATTCCACAACCACTCAGCAGGGGAGGGGGGCGAGCTGGAGGGTAACATCTCAGCCTTAGACACCTGAAACCCAAGTCCGCGGACCAATCAGACTCCAAGGCCCTGCCACACCACAGAGCCAGCAGGGTGGGTGGGAGCTCCGCAGCCAATCAGGGGTGGGCGCGAGGTGGGAGAGAGCAAGTGGAGCTGTCCTAGGTGTCTCCCAGAATGCTGAGCATGCTCAGCAGGATGCGGCCAGCGCTGCAGCCAATCAGCGTCCGCCTCGGAATGCAGGCGCGACAGGCAAGCTGTGCACGCGCCCGGGGCCTCGAGCTCCTGGGCTCGCGCCGCTCACCACTTTCTAACGGCCACTCGAGCTTGCGCTGCCCTCAGTGTATGTGAGACTGTGGGAAGAGGAACAGGGTCCGAGTCGGTGAGTGCCATGGTTTTTCTTACACTTCTTCAGGCTTGGGACTGGCCCAGGCCAAGCTGGGGTATGAGGGCTTGAGTGGTCGCCGTGAGGGTTGAGGGTTTTAGTCCCTGCGGACTCCCTTTGCTCTGGCGAGGCTGGCAGTGGGGCCTCCTGGGCACCTTTGGGCCCAGGCTGGTCAGAGGCCAGGCCAACATGACCTGAGTTGGTCCATGGTCCCTGAGGCTAACTTGGTTTGGAAGCGTGTTGTGGGGCAGTTGGAGGCCCTTGGAGCTCTGCCTGGCGTCATTTGGCCATGAGGTATGGCCTCTGAACTGTGAGAGGTTGTCTGAGGGCTCTGGACTGAGTCTGGATCTGGTGACTGGAAGGAGAGGCCTGTGGCCCTCCAGAGGTTATTGGGAGTCACTGGCCAAAAGATGAAACAAGTGTTTGAGAGGTTTTCTGGGGTCTTAGGATCCAGCCTGGGCTGAGAGTGAGAGTTGCCAAGGTTGAAAGCCCAATGGGAAGTTGTCAACGGCCATTGCATCCGGGCTGTGCTGAGAACATGTGGCTGCAAGGCTTTGGGGCAGTCGTTGGACTCCAGGTTGAGGTACAGATTTTCCAGTATTGGGTCCAGGTTAGACAACCTGGCCAGGAGGTTAGGCCCAGGGTCTTCTGGAGGTTCTTGAGGAGGGAGTTTCTGAATCTCAGAGGTTGTTTGCCCTCCATGAAATATTATTGCCATGTGACTCTAGAAAAAACCAGGATTGGGTCATGTTAGGGCCTTTTGGTCCACTCTTTCCTAAACCCTGATCATTCCCAGAAGATACCAGGCAGTAAGAATGGGACCAGATGCATAGGGAAGATAAGATGGATGGTGTATTGGAGCACAGGAAGAGGTGTGTAAGATATCCTGCTCCTTAGGAAATCACCCAGGTTCTCTTTACAGAAGATTTTTTATTCTTATGGGACAGGGTGTTGATATCTAATTTCACTCAGCTGTTCAAGTTCTACATAGTATTAAAGCTTTCAGAGTGCTTTCATGTACACCCAGTGTTCTTAAACCTTGGATGGGGATGCAAGGGAGTGGTCTATGAGTGGATTTCAAGGGGTTTTGAGCTCCTGAAAATCATAAGAAAAACTGTATGCATGTTGTTGCAGGGGGGCATGCAAAGCAGCCACAAGGATAAACAAGGAGTATTTAACCTGTCCAAGGACTGGCTTCAGTCTATGAATTCCTTGTCATTCACACGCACAATGGTATGAGTATCTATAATTTTCTGATGTAAAGAGTTGATTCCACAGCTTACAATTTTAAAAAGGATGGCAATCCCCTTAAACTATGACCTTAAGAACCATTGGAATTAAGCAGGCTTCCGTATTATTTATGGGGCCTAGGCCAAACTAGAAATGAAGATTTCCCCTTTTCTTCCCACACCTGGTGTTGGTGCACATTTCAAGGCACATTAGTCTGCATGTCTGAGCTCAGTCTACCTGCCCCTCACACACAACCAGGGCCTGGGGTGTGTACATCAGTCACACAGTTCGTCCTCCTGAGTATAGACCTGGGGTTGAGGGCTGGGTAGGTCCGGTAAGTGGGCCATTTGGGTGAGGAAGTCAGGGTTCCAAGTTACCAGAGCACAGCCTAGAACTGGGGGACACATGTTCCAGGTGGGCCCTTCCTAGATGCCCTTAGGATCCTTGGCCCAAGGTGGGGGGGGGACACAGGCAGAGGGGGTCAGAGTGGGTTTAACACAATATTGGCATTCAGTACTGGTCTTGAAAACAGCCCCCGTGAGCAAATTGAGGATCTCAGAAGAGTTAGCCCCATATTAGGGCTGAAGAAAAAGGCCACCCCCAGAGAAGATGCAGTGGAACCTAAATTTTTTTACTTCTAGTCTAGTTCTTTTTCCACTTGATCCACAAAAGACATGCTAGGATAGGATCTCTATGACCTAGATGCTATGATTATACTGGTTCTTGAGTTATATGAAACATAGATTTAAGGAAGAAAGAAACTAATTTACTCCATGGTGTCTCTTCTCTGGTATGTGTTGGATGTACTTAACTAGGAAGAGTAGGCATTTGAAAGTTCATGTAAGATTTGGATAATTGGTCTTTATCTGCATAAAATGCTGTGGGGGAATTTAACCACCTTAATTTGAAGAAAGAGATGTGTTCCTGGAAAAAGTGGAAAGTTCATATAATTTTTCTAAATTAAATCTTGTTTAATTTGGCTTTGGAATACTCACTATTTAAAATAAGTGAGATAAAGGGAGAACATTTTTCATAAAACAAATAGTCATGCCTCTAGTTGGCCTATTCTGATGGTTTAGTTTTAATTATTATTTTTTTTTAAAGATTTTATTTATTTATCTGACAGAGAGAGAGAGAGCGAGAGAAGGAACACAAGCAGGGGGAGTGGGAGAGGGAGAAGCAGGCTTCCTGCTGAGCAGGGAGCCCGATGCAGGGCTCGATCCCAGGACCCTGCTATCATGACCTGAGCCAAAGGCAGACACTTAACCAACTGAGCCACCCAGGTGCCCCAGTTTTAATTATTTTTAAAGAGAATCCATACTTGTATTGCTGTGTTGACATTTTTATATCAAGCTGGGTTGTACCTGCAGGGGCATATGAAGGAGCTTATGGTCATGCCTATCAGTTAGAATTAAAAAATAGCAGATTTTAAACTTTATTTAGTAATATGAGTATTGGGAATGAGAGGCAAAAATCATACCTCTTTTTCCCACATACTTCCTTCCGGTTATGTCCTACCTAATCTCTCCCACCCACTCTACCCTGTCCCAGGATGCAGATTTGTGTCCTCAGAACCAACGGTTTCGGGCGCCTGGGTGGCTCAGATGGTTAAGCGTCTGCCTTCGGCTCAGGTCATGATCCCAGGGTCCTGGGATCGAGTCCCACATCAGGCTCCCGGCTCAGCGGGGAGCCTGCTTCTCCCTCTGACCCTTGCCCCTCTCATGCTGTTTCTCGCTCTCTAAAAAATAAATAAAATCTTTAAAAAAAAAAAAAAGAACCAATGGTTTCCTGGGTACACCCCAGGAGACAGCTGCAGGGGATTCCTACAGAGTCATCCTGGGAAGTGGAAGGTGGACAAGGTTTTTGAGACTGTGATGGGAGACTTTTCAAGAATAGAGTTATCAGTTTCCCTACCCTTCCAAGTCAAAGTGCTATTTGCTTGTGCTTCTGCTGTCACTGCTCAATGCAAGATGGCTTGGGCTGTGTAGTCAAGAATGTACGGAGAGAGAAGGGCCTAGAGTATCACCAGCCTCAGGGCTGAGGTGTAGAGGACCCTGGAGATACCTCTAAGGAGGCAGTCTCTAAAAGGATATCCTCAGGTGGGGTAGACACCAAGTAGGAGGCAAAATGGGGTTTCCCATTCTTGGGGGGCTTTTGTTCTCTGAATGGGGAGTCCCCTTGCCCTTCTCCTCCCTATTAGGTTTCCTGAAAGCCTGCTGACACTCCCTGTCACTATACTTGGCTTATAGAGGACACTGCCCTTTGAGCATAGTCTCCAATATTTTTGATCATCAATGAGTAAATCATACCAGTGGGGGAGCTGAGTCACAGGCACATGAAGTAGGACTGGGAAGCAAGGCCACTGGGTGATGATGTAATCTTCCAGACCCCTGTACCTTTTCTTCTACACTTGGGGTTTCTCTCTCATGATTTTCCCCACTTATTCCATATCTTCAGGGACTGTATTACTGTGTTGAAGAAAGAATGTTTTTCTCTGTATACATACATATCCGGGATTGGTGCTTTTATATGTCCAGGCCAAGTGCCTTTTATATGGGTGTCAAATAAGTCCCTGGGTGTGGTGGTATGAGGAGTTAGAAAGCTCAGAAATGGAAAATATTTAACGTTCAGAGTAGCACATGAATAAGGCCTGTCCATTTGCATTTTCCCTTTCACTCTGAGTCATCTTCCCCTCTCCCCACCCTATTATTGCCCCTCCACCAGCCCCACCCACTGGCACACCCTGCCTGATCTAGGAAGGGTTAACATCTGTCTATACTCAAGCTAGAATGAGAGGTAGAGGGGGAAGGCATGTTAAGTCTGTAGGGAGAAAGTAGGGGGCTGTGTGAACATATTGGGGTCCTGGAGCCAAAGGGAGAAACGGGAGTTTAGGGACATAAAGTTTTGGGTCTAGGAGGGGACCAGGATGTAAAGGACAAGCCTAGGGTGAACCAGACTGTGTCAGGTCACCAGAGCAGCCTACCAATGCCTGATTTTTTTATCTTCCAGTTATTTATTGGGCATATATGATACACCAGGCACATATCATAAATGATTTCTCTACGCTTGTTGAATGAATGAAAAAATTGCCACAGGATGAGGGTTAATGGAATAATAAAAAACAGGAAAAGAAATTTGAGTCTTTCAGACCTCATCCTTTCCCCAGGTTAACGAGTGCTAACGTGTGAAAACAGGGGAAATCTCCTGAGAGTTCGACCCTTTTGACAGGAAGTGAAAGAAACCCCGGAGTTCTGATTTCGGGGAAATGTCATTTGTCATCAACCCAAGAAAAGGGAGTTTTCTCTTCGAAGACCACCGCAGGCCCTTTCTGGGGTTGCCCCCTTCAGAGCTTGATGGGAGAATCTGAGTCACTTGTACATTCAGTCCCCAGTGGTGGCCCAGATGACAGGGGTCATTTCCACAGAGCAGTTACGGCTTCCTAGTACTAAGTCAGGGAGAGGAAGGACAAGGCATGCTTTTGGCCCTCCTTCACTCTCTCCTCTGAATCCAGATGTGTCAGTCCTTTTTACTTCTGAGGTAGTAGAAACTGCTTCCAGCTTCTAGAGCTCTGACACTTCTCAGAAGAACTAATCCTATTTGAATGATGCTATGTACTGACAAACCACTTTCACATTCATCATGTCGTTTCATCTTCACCCTCACCTCCAAATGAGGTAAGCAAAGGTTATCCCTATTTCATGGATGAGGTAACTGAGGCTCAGAGAGGTGACTTGCCCAACGTGACTCAACTAGTAAATGGCAGAGATGAGACTCAAATGCAGGTCTGATTATTCCAAGGTTCTTGCTGCGAGATGAACTTTTTTTTTTAAGATTTTTATTTATTTATTTGAGAGACAGCAGAGAGCGTGCATGAGAGAGCGCATGGGGGGGTGGGGGTGGGCAGAGAGGAAAACGCAGACTCCCGGCTGAGCACGGAGCCTGATGCATCACAGGGCTCAATCCCAGGACCCCGAGATCACGACCTGAGTTGAAGGCAGATGCATAACTAACTGAGCCACCCAGGCGCTCCTTGATTTTTATTTTATTCATTTAAAGTAATCTCTACACCCAGCATGGGGCTCAAACCTACAAGCCCAAGATCAAGAGTTGCATGCTCTACAAACAGAGCCAGCCAGGCACCCCCTCACATGAATTTCTTTGACTCTAGAAGTTCACAAATGAAATGAGACAGGAAGGGAGGCAGAATGTCTTGAATCTGGAAGTAGAGGAGGTGGTCTCTCCTAGAGGGATGAAGCAGAGCCAGGGGTATAAAACCACACCCCCTTGGGGGACTGTGACAGACTGATACTTGGGACACCCAATGGAAGACTGTGAGGTCAGGGGCGGGGCTAGCTCCAGGGGGGCCCCAGGAGCCCCAACAGCAGTTCAGAGCATGCGGTGTCCAGGAGGAAGCTACAACCGGTGAGTGGTTGCTTCTCCCCAGCTGAGACTTTCCTCCCATTACACCCCTTTTTCTGTCCACTTCCTACCAACCTGTAGCCTTCTCCCTGAGGGGTCCAAGTAGTAATCCTCCCCACAAGGGTCCTTACTCATGATGAGCCCACACTGAGGAATATGCCTACTGGGCACTGAGACACTTAGGTCTGTCTCTTAGTATCTGGGTTCCCAGTTTTCTTCTTAAAAGTCAGTGTGGTAGTTTTCATGTGTGATAAATTTCTGCCTTGTTGGCTCTTTCTATTCTTTGCTTTTGGCTTATGAAAAACAAAATTAAACCATCTCCTTATCCTAATCTGGAAAGAAAATAGCCTCCCCTTTTCCTTTCTCCCACTTCCTCAGGGGTCAAAACTTTCTTCAAAATCTCTGTCCATCCTTGATGGGAACCTTCTCTTCTGCGGCTTCTGCACCTGCTCTCTTAACCCACTAGATGGGATTCTCTTCCAGGTCCTTCTCTGAGGACATGTTCTAGAAGTTTCAGCCGTAGGGAAATAATCGATTGATGTCTTAGGGCATGCCCTCCTGCAGCTATGACCTCAGTCTTACTGTCCTTTCTGCCTCTCAAGACTACTCAGCAAAATGTGATGGGGTGGGGATGGGGGTGGGGGTGGAACTAGCTTTCAAAACTCTCCCATGAAGCTGTGTCTTGCTCCATCCCTAACTGCCAGGGCTGACTGGGTCTTATGGTGATCTCTTTGTCTGGAAAGAAGAAAGCCTGGCCTGCTCCAAGGTCTTTCCCTGCAGAAGGGCTTAAAGTAGCAGAAGTATCAGCGTCTGCTCTCTTTTAAGTCAGAGACTGCCAACTGGCAAGACCCATCTATACTAGCCTTAAACCCACTATTTGATATGGTTGTTAATGGCCTGGTTCTTATTCTTTAAGTCCTGGGTATGGTCTAATTTCCATTCTCCTGCCACCCCCACCCCCTGGTCCATTATGAATTCTAGATAAGCTCGGGTCCTCTCTTGGGTTAGTTTATTTGTTCCATTCAGGGCACAGAGAGCTCTGAACCAGCAACTCACTCTTTCTCCCCTCACCTCCACAGGCTTGAGAATACGCTGTTCCTCCCTCCCCTTTGCACCATGGACCCCACACTGTGGCCTTTCTTTCAGGTCCTCTGAGATTGGTACCCAGGCAAGGCACAATGCCCCTGTTCCCGACGACAAGACTGCCTAGCCCCTATGGCTCTGATCGGCTGGTACGGCTAGCAGCCAGGCTCCGGCCAGCACTATGTGATACCTTGATCACTGTGGAAAGCCAAGAATTCCCTGCCCACAGCCTGGTCCTGGCAGGTGTGAGCCAGCAGCTGGGCCGCAGGGGCCGCTGGGCTCTGGTGAAAGGCATCAGCCCTTCTACCTTTGCCCAGCTTCTGTACTTTGTTTATGGAGAGAGTGTAGAACTGCAGCCTGGGGAACTGGGACCCCTTGAGGAAGCGGCCAGAACCTTGGGGGTGCAGTCCCTGGAAGAGGCATGCAGGAGGGCTCGACGGGACAGGGCTAGAGAACTGGGTCCAGGGCTCAAGGAACATCAGGAGGAGCCAGAGAACCCCACAAGGGATTCTGAGAGAGGACTGGAGGGACATGGAGAGCAGAGACCAGAGAAATTTATTAGAGCTGGTTGGAGAGAACGAGAGATACTGCATGAGCAAAGGCCATCAAGAGAGACCCCTGAGATAGCAGAGGCAATGCAGGAGGGTGCGGGGGAGCAGATGAGATCAAAGGAAAAACTCAAGCAATCCCCTATTGGCCATGGGGGAACAGATGGGAAGCAAGAAGTGATTATGTGGGTGACGGAGAGTCCAAGGGGCTCTGAGGAAAGTCTGCGGGAGTTCTCTGGCCACCGTCCCCCACCAGGTTCCCTCCAAACAAGCGTCATTCCTAGGCCCTGGTCGGCTGAGGCCCCTTGGTTGGGGGAGGGCCAGCCTGCCCTGTGGAGCATCCTGCTGTTGCCACCCAGATATGGCACTCCCTTCTCCCATAGCACCCCCATCACTGGAGCCTGGCAGGAGGTCTGGCCTCGAGACCAGAGGTGAGTGAAGAGCCTAACGGAAGACCTCCCTGGCTGGGAGGGAGTGGCTCAGGAGAGGCAGCAGTGATGGGTAGAAGGGCACCACATCTCTTATCTCTACTGTATATTTCTGGAGCTGATGATAGGACAAGAAGCTTCCATCATAGGGGAATTCAAAGCCCAGCCCCTGAGGAGGACTCATGACACCTCCCCCTCCTGGAAGGGTCTGGCCAGGATCCCGGGTTTTGCCAAGGCTAACTCTTCCCCACCCCATCCCCAGGATCCCACTGTCCCTGAACCCTGAGAAAGGTCTCTGGAACCAGAACCAGTTGGCCAACTCCAGTCCTGCCCCAGGTAAGCCCCTCAGTGCCCTGTACAAATGCTATAACATGGTCTCTCCTTCCTTAGGCTGGGACTCCAGGAGTCCAGCCTGAGTAGGGCACCTCCTTCACTCTGCTCCCTGCAGGTTCCCTCCCCCAGAGCCCCACAAAGTTCATCCCTGGGGAGATGGAAGAGTCTGATCAGAGGCACACAGGTGAGTAGGGTGAGGGCACGTTTGCCTCAGCCCCACTGTAGCTCCCAGTGTCTTGTCTGGGAGTACCAGTGGTCCAGCTCTGGGATTCCCAGCCCTGCCCTCCTTTGCCTTCTCTATCCCCACAGGTGCACTTGCAACCTGTGTGGGTCATGTGAGTACAGCAGGCCCATCCCACCAACAACCTCCCCCACCCCCACCTGCCCGGTCTCGGCCCTATTCTTGTTCTGTCTGTGGGAAAAGGTTCTCACTCAAGCATCAGATGGAGACTCACTACCGAGTCCACACAGGTATGGGCTCCCCGCCCAGTGCAAATTATCTGCTCCCTTCCAAACTCCGGTCTGTCTGGTCCTGAGTCCTTCTCTGTGTGCTTGGCTCCCACACAATTCCCTTGCCCAGTCGCCCAGATCAACCCCTACGCCAGCCTTCACCCCCTTCTTTCCTTTACCGGCCTCCCCCTCCACCTGCCCTAGGAGAGAAGCCCTTCTCCTGTAGCCTCTGCCCCCAGCGCTCCCGGGACTTCTCAGCCATGACCAAGCACCTGCGGACGCATGGGGCCGCACCCTACCGCTGCCCTCTGTGCCGGGCCGGCTGTCCCAGCCTGGCCTCCATGCAGGCGCACATGCGCGGCCACTCGCCGAGCCAGCTCCCACCTGGATGGACCATTCGCTCCACCTTCCTCTACTCCTCCTCTTCGAGGCCGTCCCGGGCCTCGACCTCTCCCTGTGGGTCCCCTTCCTCCACCACCTGACGGTGTTGGTAGCTTCTTTGGCTTCAGCCAACAATACAATTAAAGAATGAAAGACGGGCCGACGGGGCTGGCTAGGTTTCTGACCCAGCACCGCAGCTAATGGCAGCCTAGCAAATTCGGCTCCAAGAAGCACCGCAGGAAAGGCGCTGAAAGCCTTCTCCCAGATGACCGCGGGCCCCAGAAGTCTGGGCCAGCGAGCCCGTGTGGGGTGTGGGCAGTGAAGTTTGCACGAGTTAAAATTAATTGTGCCGGGGCTGGCGATTCCATCAAAATAAAGAGTTTCCTGTGCCCTCTCAGGTCCAGAAGCCGAGTCCAGACTTTAGTCTGTGAGCAGGGGAGAGGGAAGGGGCAGCCTTGCCCCTTGTCCTGTGGCGGCCCCTTGTGGCTGTGCATCCACTGTTCAGTGCGGGGGGCCACCTCCATCTCCCGGGTCTCCCTGTTCTTCCCCAGAGGTAGGGGCCCGCGAGGGCCGCGAAGTCCAGGCTGGCTTAGCAGCAAGCCCTGTTGGCGGAGGCTGTGAGAAATCAAGTTATTCGCCCCTTCCACAGCAAGCAACGGTGCGCAGAATCTGAGTCTGGGACCCCCAGCCCGGGGCTCGAGGAACGCGTGCTCCACCCTCCTCCTCTCCTTGAGCTTTCAGACACCCTCCTCCTCTCCTTGAGCAGAAGGACCGCTAAGCTGCGGCCTCTCGAGCATCCTCCCTCCATGCTGTGCAGAACGGCAGCCGGGTGGCGCCTCCAACTGAGACTAATCCTTTGCGGCGGCCCCTTTCCCACTCCACGCCTCCTGCAATCGCGAACTTCATTTCCCAGTGTCTCTAGGATTCCCAGGGTCCGAAGTCCATGCACCCTGGGAGTGGTAGTTCATGCGTGCCCTGGTCTCGCCAAGAACAATGGGAGGAGTTGGGGGCGAGAACCACACCTCCCGGCAGCCCCGGAGATGGTTTTTCTGGGTCCGGTTAGGACCCTATAGTCCCAGCTCTCGCGGCCCCAGCTCTCGCGACCCCAGCTCCCGGCGGAAGGAGCGAGGCGCCCGGACTACATTTCCCGAAGGTCCCTGCGCATCACCCCTCTTTGGCCGCAACACGGGGTCTATGCTCTTCAGGCGCGGTCTAAGGGTGACTGCCGACTGACCTCGGACTCCCGCTCCCGTGGTGCCCCGCGCGTGGCCGGCCCAGCCCCCGGCTCCCGCTAGCCCCGCTGCGGCGCTGGTTGCTGTCGTGAGCCGCAGCCGCCCCGCCCCACCTCTCCCTCCCCTCCCCCCCGGCCCTGCGCACGGGCCGCCCCTCCCCCCGCCTCCCCGGCCCCTCTCACGGTGCCAAGATGGCGGCGGCGGCGGGCGGCGGCAGTTGCCCCGGGCCTGGCTCCGCGCGGGGCCGCTTCCCAGGCCGGCCGCGGGGCTCCGGCGGGGGCGGGGGCCGCGGCGGACGGGGCAGCGGGGCCGAGAGAGTGCGGGTAGCTCTGCGGCGCGGCGGCAGCGCGGCGGGGCCGGGCGGAGCCGAGCCCGGGGAGGACACGGCCCTGCTCCGTTTGCTGGGGCTCCGCCGGGGCCTGCGCCGGCTCCGCCGCCTGTGGGCCGGCCCGCGCATTCAGCGGGGTCGGGGCCGGGGCCGGGGCCGGGGCTGGGGCCTGAGCCGAGGCTGCGTGCCCGAGGAGGAGAGCAGTGACGAGGAATCCGACGATGAGGTGAGGCAGTCGGAGGCGTCCCCAACGCCGGGCGGGGCGGAGGCCGGGGGCTTCCAAGGGTCTGGGTGGCCCTGAGGGGTGGAGTGGAGAAGCGAGGTTCTCAGGGTCCCTGCGGAGGGAAGGGGCCCTGGAAATAGGCCTGGGGGGAGATAGGCTGCACGGAGCTGTCCGTGAAAAAGGCCTCTGAAAGTATATAGAGCAGCCTGGGCTGCATCTGGGTACTTGGGCCTGAGGCACGTCCTGCAGAAGTGTCCCAGGCTGATGATTTTGGTAGTTGGCAAAGCTGTTGCAGTAGAGGTTTGAGCGAGAAGGCTATGGGTACTGCATGCCCAACCAGTGGTGGTTGACAGCAGCAGCGTGGCTTTAGTGGACCCAGGCTAGGGCTCTCTGGGCACTTATCTGTAGGCTGCTCCACCTGGCCTCATAATCTCTGACACATCACTGGTTTCACCAGTACCCCGATTCCTCTTACTTAAAGTGGAGAGATGGTAGCATGATGGAGGGCTTCCTCTTGGGAGCACAGGTTGAAGAATATGGAATAAAGACTGAGACTGGGAACTCTAGCAGGTCTGACTTCAGCTCAGGATTTATCCCCAGCCTCTCAGAAAAGTCAGGAGGGTGTGGGTTGTATTATTTAGGACAGTTTGTAGTCACCTGAGGGCTCAGAGTAGAGCTTATTACGGTAAACCATTTGAAACACACACACACACACACCCCGGACTTGAGTGCCCGTATTCCCATCTTCATTCAGGAGGAAACTGCATCCTGAGAGTGTGTGAACAGTAGTCCCACCTTTTTCTGAACTGGAGGATGAGGGAGTCTGAGGGTAGTGTCTACTGCCTGGCCTGAGAAGATCCAGTTCTGTTCCCTTCTGGGCCAGCGAACCACTGATGGCTGTGCTGGTGTAGTCCGGTACAGGGGATGGGGGTTCAAAATACCCTGTGCCTCCATCTCTAGGATGAGAGGGAGAGACTCTTTTCTACTCTTCTTAGCTTCCAGTCGTAAGTTTTTCTCTAAAATAGGTAGGGGTATGTTAAGGGGGAAACTGGGGGGATATACCTCCATACCTGAGTCTCAGGTGGAACAAGGGCTTTGGCACTGACTGCTGTTTCTCCCCTCCACCCCTGGTCCCCTAAATCAGGAGTTTCAGGGTTTTCATTCAGATGAAGATGTGGCCCCCAGTTCCCTGCGCTCTGCGCTCCGATCCCAGCGAGGTGAGTGACGGGGAAACTCTACCTCTATAGCTTTACAGGAATGTTATTCTTGCTTTTCACGTCAGCTCTTCCCTGTTTAAGTAGAGTCTCCATCAGTTACATAGCGTGTTCTGTGTTCAAAGCTCAAGCTAGCCTGGGCTGTGGGGGAAACAGACTCGCCCTCCTGGAGTGCCTTCTTCAGTCTGCGGGGCTAGCTTGACCCATCTCCCCACACCTATTCTCCTTTTAGGTCGAGCCCCCCGAGGTCGGGGCCGCAAGCATAAGATGACCCCCATTCCGCCTCCTCGCCTAGCAGATGTCGCTCCTACCCCCCCAAAGACTCCTGCCCGGAAACGGGGTGAGGAGGGCACAGAACGGATGGTGCAGGCACTGACTGAGCTTCTCCGGCGGGCCCAGGCACCCCCAGCCCCACGGAGCCGGGCATGTGAGCCCTCCACTCCACGTCGGTCTCGGGGACGGCCCCCAGGACGGCCAGCAGGCCCCTGCAGGAAGAAGCAACAAGCAGTAGTGGTGGCAGAAGCAGCTGTGACAATCCCCAAACCTGAGCCCCCACCTCCTGTGGTTCCCGTAAAACATCGAACTGGCAGCTGGAAATGCAAGGAGGGGCCTGGCCCAGGACCTGGGACCCCCAAGCGTGGAGGACAGTCCGGGCGAGGAGGCCGTGGAGGTAGAGGCCGAGGCCGAGGCGGGCTCCCTCTTGTGATCAAGTTTGTTTCAAAGGCCAAAAAAGTGAAGATGGGACAGTTGTCCTTGGGACTTGAATCAGGTCAGGGTCAAGATCAACATGAGGAAAGCTGGCAGGGTGCCCCCCAAGGAAGAGTTGGATCTGGACAGGGAGAGGGCCCCTGCTGGAGAAAGGAGCAAAAGCTGGAGGAGGAGGGAGAGAAGGAGACAGAAAAAGAGAAGGACAAGGAAGAGCGAGAAGAGAAGGTAGAGAGAGCTGGACCTGAAGAAGGGATGACGCTAGCAGAGGAAAAGGAAGAGGCAAAGCTGCCATCCCCACCCTCAACTCCGCCAGCCCCTGCAGCCCCTCCACCCCCTCCACCTCCTCCACCATCTCCACCTCCTCCACCCCTCCCACCTCCCTCCACTTCTCCTTCATCCCCACTTTGCCCTCCACCACCCCCAGTGTCCCCTCTGCCCCCACCATCACCTCCACCGCCTCCTGCCCCAGAGGAGCAGGAAGAATCCCCTCCTCCAGTGGTCCCAGCTACATGCTCCAGAAAGAGGGGCCGGCCTCCTCTGACTCCCAGCCAGCGGGCAGAGCGAGAAGCTGCTCGGGCAGTGCCGGAGGGTACCTCTCCTCCCACTCCAACCCCCAGCACCATCACAGGAGGCCCTCTGGAAGACAGCCCCACTGTGGCCCCCAAAAGTACCACCTTCCTGAAGAATATCCGGCAGTTTATTATGCCTGTGGTGAGTGCCCGCTCCTCCCGAGTCATCAAGACACCCCGGCGATTTATGGATGAAGACCCCCCCAAACCCTTAAAGGTAGAAGTCTCACCTACTCTTCGGCCTCCTGTTGCCACCTCCCCACTCGCCCCCCCAGAACCAGCACCAGCTCCCTCTCCACCGCGTGCCCCAACTCCCCCGTCTACCCCGGTCCCACTCCCTGAGAAGAGACGGTCCATTCTAAGGGAACCCACATTTCGCTGGACCTCGCTGACCCGGGAACTGCCCCCTCCTCCTCCTGCCCCCCCACCGGCCCCGCCCCCACCTCCTGCCCCTGTCACTCCATCCCGGAGGCCCCTGCTCCTTCGGGCACCCCAGTTTACCCCAAGCGAAGCCCACCTGAAGATCTACGAATCGGTGCTTACTACTCCTCTTGGGGCCCCTGAAGCCCCTGAGCCAGAGCCTCCTCCTGCTGATGACTCTCCAGCTGAGCCTGAGCCACGGGCAGTGGGCCGCACCAACCACCTCAGCCTGCCTCGATTTGCCCCCGTGGTCGCCACTCCTGTTAAGGCCGAGGTGCCCGTTCCTGGGGCTCCAGCTCTGAGCAACGGGCAGCAGTGTCAGGCTCAGCTGCAGCAGCCCCTGCAGGCCTTGCCAACCCAGCTGCTGCTCCAGGCGTTAGCACAGCCACCGCAGCTGCAGCCGCACTTGCACCTGCAGCCGCCGTCACCACTGGACAAGGCCCGTACCGCAGCCTCAGGCTCCTTACCGCTGTCTGGTGTGGAGGAGAAAATGTTCAGCCTCCTCAAGAGAGCCAAGGTGCAGCTGTTCAAGATCGATCAGCAGCAGCAGCAGCAGAAGGTGGCGTCTTTGATGCCGGTGAGCATGGCACCTGGGCTAGGTTTCTGCACCCAGCCATCCAGCCCCAGTTCTCTCCATTCTCAATTTTCATTCACCCCCTGCCTCCTCAGACCCCCTCCAGTATTGCAGGGAACGCTCAGAGCCAGTCCTTCCATTTCTCAGCTGCCTATGTTCCTTCCCTGGCCCTGGCCCTCCGCCATGCTAGTCCCCCCGGCCCTATCTTTCTTCACTTTCCAGCCTCTGACCCTGTTTATTCCCCCACCAGCCAAGCCCTGGAGGGCAGATGGAGGAAGTCGTGGGGACTGTCAAGCAGATCTCAGATAGAGGTTCTGTCAGGTCTGAAGATGAATCGATGGAAACTAAGAGAGAGAGACCGTCGGTATGGAGTGGGAGCGGGGCCCTCTGGAGAAGGCTGGTTGCAGGAGCGCAAGGGGCAACTTCCCACATGTATTCCTGGTTTCTCCTCCCCTAGGGCCCCGAGTCCCCTGTGCAAGGCCCCCGTATCAAACATGTCTGTCGTCATGCTGCTGTGGCCCTAGGTCAGGCCCGGGCCATGGTGCCCGAAGACGTCCCCCGCCTCAGTGCTCTCCCTCTCCGGGATCGGCAGGACCTCGCCACGGAGGGTAGGGGCGGATGTGTTGTGGGAAGATTTTGACAGCTGTGTCAAGTTCGGGGGCGAGCACATGCACCAAGAGCCTAGAAGAGTGGGAGCTGAGTTGGATGCTTGGGGCAGGTGGCAGGTGGGTTGGGGTGCTAGGTCTTAGAGCAGATTTGGGGGCACTTGGGGCCTGAACACCATGGGAAAGTGGGGGCCAGAAGGCCAACTGAATGAGATCTAGGAACAGGGAACTGAGGTAAAAGGCCTAATGGCCTTGTGGCTCCATCCCTTCCTCTCCATTGCACTAGATACATCATCGGCATCTGAGACTGAGAGTGTCCCATCACGGTCTCGGCGGGGAAAAGTGGAGTCAGCAGGGCCTGGGGGAGACTCAGAGCCTGCAGGGTCTGGAGGGACCCTGGCCCATACACCTCGGCGCTCACTGCCCTCCCATCATGGCAAGAAGATGCGGATGGCACGGTGTGGACACTGTCGGGGCTGCCTGCGTGTACAGGACTGTGGGTCCTGTGTCAACTGCCTGGACAAGCCCAAGTTTGGGGGCCCCAACACCAAGAAGCAGTGCTGTGTGTGAGTAGCCAGGGCGCAGCCTCTGTTCCCACCCATGGTTGTCAAGTCACCCAGGCCTCCTGCCCCGCCAGAGCAGTGGGATTGGCATCCTTGTGGAGAGCTTCCTCTCTTCCCCCAGACCACCAGTCCCCTACCCTGGTGACGTGCTGCTCCCCTCCCCAGATACCGGAAATGCGACAAGATAGAGGCTCGGAAGATGGAACGGCTGGCTAAAAAAGGTAACGAAGTTTGAGGAGTATTTCTTTACACAACCTTGTTTAGATCCATGGTGTGGAAGAAACAGTGTTTTCTTTGCTCTCCTTCCTTTATCTTTGCAGCCTATTACCTTTGTTATCTTTCCATCCTGTGCTTTTGTGTCTCTCCTGTATTCGTTCTTTTCTGCCCCACTTCTTTTTGGCTTTTCTGCATCCCAATGTCCCATGTCCCTGGCTGAGCTCAGATCCTACTAAGTCCCCTGTTCCCACAGGCCGGACGATAGTGAAGACGCTGTTGCCCTGGGATTCCGATGAATCTCCTGAGGCCTCCCCTGGTCCTCCAGGCCCACGCCGGGGGGCGGGAGCTGGGGGGCCCCGGGAGGAGGTGGTGGCCCCCCCAGGGCCCGAGGAGCAGGACTCCCTCCTACTGCAGCGCAAGTCAGCCCGGCGCTGCGTCAAACAGCGACCCTCCTATGATATCTTCGAGGACTCGGATGACTCAGAGCCCGGGGGTCCCCCTGCTCCCCGGCGTCGGACCCCCCGAGAGAATGGTGCGAATTGATTGTTGTTTCCCCTTTCAGTCCTGTGTCTTGTGTAGAAGGGGGCTGGGGTTTCTAGACCAGGGGCCGTATTTGTGTGATAGAGAAAGTAGCTGAGTGCAGAGAAGGAGGTAGTTTGGGGTGAACAGGGAAAATGGGTGCATTCGAGCCAGGTCTAAAAGTCATCCTATTGGTTAGTTAAAGGCGGCCATGGGCATCCAGGTAACGGGGTATGGAGGAAAGGGAATGGGGCAGGGAAGGAGTGGGACCCTCACCACTTATGTGTGCTGCCTAGAGCTGCCAGTGCCAGAACCCGAGGAGCAGAGCCGGCCCCGCAAACCCACCCTGCAGCCTGTGTTGCAGCTCAAGGCCCGAAGGCGCCTGGACAAGGTCAGCACGGCCCCACACCAAGAACCCTGAGTCCTGTGGAAGGCATGGCTCCCGCCCTTCAGGAGCTTGCTAGCAAGTCAGGGTAACGGGCTCACCTGAGTGCCGTGTTGTGTCCACACCAGAGGACAGGCCCTGAGGGGTAAGGCAGGTCTGTCCTTCTGGAAAGCAAAGTAGGATCTGGGCAAAAGACAGGGTTGGGCAGGCTGGGGAAGAGGACAGTGTGGAGAGAAGTCTGCAGAGGGTGAGGCTGGCAGCCTTCTGACCACCGCCATCCTCCCTAGGATGCTTTGGCCCCTGGCCCCTTTGCTTCTTTTCCCAATGGCTGGACTGGAAAACAGAAGTCCCCTGATGGAGTGCACCGGGTCCGTGTGGATTTTAAGGTATGGCATTGAGGGAGAGGGTCTCGAGGATGGTGTTTGAAAGAAACCTGGGGGTTGTAGTTGAAAAACTGGGCTTTAAAGATGGCTTTGGCTGCTCTCTGATCCCGTGTCCTCTCTTTCCTCAGGAGGATTGCGACCTGGAGAACGTGTGGCTGATGGGTGGCCTCAGCGTGCTCACCTCTGTGCCAGGGGGGCCGCCGATGGTGTGCTTGCTGTGTGCCAGCAAAGGCCTGCATGAGGTTGGATCCCCGCCTTTTTCCACAGCCCCCCAGGTCTCCATTGGCCCTTACTGCCTGATTGCTTGGGCCCTCTCAGCAGGGTCTCATCCCTTGGCCTCTTGGCCTCACACTGTGCCCATTGTTCACTCTCCCCACCTCTAGCTGGTGTTCTGCCAAGTCTGCTGTGACCCTTTCCATCCATTCTGTCTGGAGGAGGCCGAGCGGCCCCTGCCCCAACATCATGACACCTGGTGCTGCCGCCGCTGCAAATTTTGCCATGTCTGTGGGCGCAAAGGCCGGGGATCCAAGGTTTGGGCACAAGAGCCATGAGGGTGGTTGGAGGCATGGAGGAGAGGGGTATACTTGTGCCAATAGGTTTTGCCATTGCTGTTTTTCTCCCAACTTCCAACAGCACCTCCTGGAGTGTGAGCGCTGCCGCCATGCTTATCACCCAGCCTGCCTGGGGCCCAGCTACCCAACCCGGGCCACACGCAAACGGCGCCACTGGGTGAGAGATGAGGCCCACACCCCTTGCATTGGAGTTCTAATTAAAGCCGCTACCACCCCCAGACTGGAAGGTTGGAGGTCCTTGTGAGAGTTTATCTGATAAATAGCATTTTCACTTACAAAATTTCACATAGACAAGACTTATGTGCAGAATTTGTACAGAATGATTGCAAAATGCAGAAGGGTTCATGCATTCCATGGTCCTGGGCTCAGAATCCCCTGCCCCTGCCTGATCTCCTTTCCTGCTTATCTCCTTCTGTCGGTCTCCCCTACTTTGGTCTTGTCCCTCTTTCCTCCTCACTTGTACACCTTTTCTTCTCTTACCTGTCCTTCCTCATTTGTCTCTTGCTTACCATCCACTCCTCTTTGCCCATCTCCTCCCACTGTACCCCCCACACTGCTCCAGCCTGCTCCCCCTAACTTCACCCGGCCCCCCCCCCAGATCTGCTCAGCCTGCGTGCGCTGTAAGAGCTGTGGGGCGACTCCAGGCAAGAATTGGGACGTCGAGTGGTCCGGAGATTACAGCCTCTGCCCCAGGTGCACCCAGCTCTATGAGAAAGGTGGGGACCTGTCAGGAAACCTGGGCCCTGAGGGACACCGGGCAGTGGGCCAGGCTCCTAGACAGGCAAGACAGATATGGTTTTCTAGTGGCTTTGTATCCTCTTGTAGCCCCAGAACCTTTCCTTCTGTCAGGGTAGTCTCCCACAGAAGCCTATCTAGTACCTCAAGTAGAGGGACACAGTTCCTCTCAGGGCAGTGGGAGTCGGCCTGGCCCCCATCGAGGTAGTGGTCCCTTACCTGCCTCTTGGAACCTTGAGTCTCCACTGATCACTTTGAAAACCTGGGCTTTCCCCATTTGTTCAGGTGGCAAGTTCGCAAGGTTCTTTGTGAGGTGCTGGGGCTGTAGGGCTAGAAGAGGCCATATTCTCAGCCAGCGTTTTGAGGGTGGTAGGGACCCAAGATGGGGCATAGCAGAGGCAGCCCTCACAGCAGCCAAGGGGCAGGTCGTGGCCGCAGCCCCTGACTTCCCCATTTCCTCCCTTTTCTGCAGGAAACTTCTGCCCCATCTGCACGCGCTGCTACGAAGACAACGACTACGAGAGCAAGATGATGCAGTGCGCGCAGTGTGACCACTGGGTGCACGCCAAGTGCGAGGGGCTCTCAGGTGAGCAGGCAGAGCGCGCCCAGGCTGCCACCTCTGCCCCGGGGTGGGGGTGGGGGGTGCCTGTCCTACCCACAGCACAGGCCGTCTTGGGACAGGTATCATAAATGTATGTCCTTGGCAACTCCTCTGGGCTGCTGAGAGCCCTCACGTTCTCCCGAACCATTCTGTCCTGTCCCACCCTGGCTGTTTTAGATGAAGACTATGAGATCCTTTCTGGGCTGCCAGACTCAGTGCTGTACACCTGCGGACCATGTGCAGGGGCCACGCACCCCCGCTGGCGAGAGGCCCTGAGTGGGGCCCTGCAGGGGGGCCTGCGCCAGGTGCTCCAGGGCCTGCTGAGCTCCAAGGTGGCGGGCCCACTGCTGCTGTGCACTCAGGTCTGGGGGGGGCAGGGCGGTGCTCGGGAGGTAGGATGGGGTGGGGCCAGGCCCAGCACCAGCCCTGCTGACTTTTTCTCTCTACAGTGTGGGCAGGCTGGAAAGCAGCTGCACCCAGGCCCTTGCGATCTGCAAGCCGTGAGTCGGCGCTTCGAGGAAGGCCACTACAAGTCTGTGGTGAGTGGGACACTGAGAGGAATAGGTGGGCTCCAGGAGGAGGGTGTTGTGGGTGGGGTGGGGGCTCTGATCCTGACAAGCCCCCTTACAGCACAGCTTTATGGAGGACATGGTGGGCATCCTGATGAAGCACTCAGAAGAAGGAGAGACCCCAGAGCGCCGGGCTGGAGGCCAGATGAAGGGGCTCCTACTGAAGGTGGGAACTTTGGGGGATGTCTGTAGAGTGGCTTGAGTGGTAGTGGGGAGGAGAGTGTGGGTCCTTCAGACGCTGCCCCTACCAACTTTCCTGGGGAAGCCAGTTCTTCTCATTCTGTTAACCCACTCCCCAGCTGCTAGAGTCTGCGTTCGGCTGGTTCGACGCCCACGACCCCAAGTACTGGCGACGGAGTACCCGGCTGCCAAAGTGAGCGAGGCTGGGTAACAGGAGGGGAACCAGGGGATAAGGGCAAAAGCAAGGGCACCTGGGAATCCAGGGTCTGGATCCTGGGCTGGGAATAGACAAGAAACAGAGTTAAGGTTTGGAGGGTGGTGGAACCAGGATGAGCATCCGCAGGGGTTCTAGGCCAGCGAAGACTCAGATTGTGCAGTTAGCTCACTTTGTTTCTACTTTGTGCAAGATAGTATTGGGGAACAGCAGTGAGTAAGCCATGTTTGGGGGGTTGAGTAGGCACATTAGTGCCTGATGATCCAGATGGTCAGGGTGGTTATGGGAACGTCGAGGGAGCTGTAGGAGCCCAGAGAAGGTGCTTAGGGCTAAGGCTTCTTGGAAGAGATGACATCCGAGCCGAGATGTGGAAAAAGAGTATTCCAGGCATGAGGAACATCATTTCATGTGTCATAGGTGGCATGAGGGGCCCTGGCTTATTTGGGAGATTGAGAGAAATGCCACATGGAGAGAGGACCAAGTGTGTCATGGCATGTTAAGGCTAAGATTGTGGGTGGCCACCCTTGTTAGACGTGTCAGATGCTGACCCTGCCTGTCCACAGCGGAGTTCTTCCCAATGCCGTGTTGCCCCCATCCTTGGACCATGTCTACGCTCAGTGGAGACAGCAGGAACCAGAGACCCCAGAATCAGGGCAGCCTCCAGGGGACCCCTCAGCAGGTACTGGGCAGTGGGGACTGGAAGCCAGGGCCCTGAGTTGGTGGGGCAAGCTCTAGGTCCTGATTCTGGGACTTGCCTTCCCACACCTCTTCCAGCTTTTCAGGGCAAGGATCCAGCTGCTTTCTCACACCTGGAGGACCCTCGTCAGTGTGCGCTCTGCCTCAAATATGGGGATGCGGATTCTAAGGTGAGGGCTACCATGTGAAGCCCCAGGTTATGGGGCCTAGTCCCTGGGGCCTTCCCTCACACCATTTCTCCTCTGCCCCCAGGAGGCAGGACGGCTCCTATACATTGGGCAGAATGAGTGGACACACGTCAACTGTGCCATTTGGTCAGCTGAAGTGTTTGAGGAAAATGATGGCTCCCTCAAAAATGTGCATGCTGCTGTGGCTCGAGGGAGGCAGATGGTGAGAGCCCGGGCCTAGAGAGGTGGGCAGCCCCAGGGTCTCGGGTAGCCCCCCCCACCCCTCTGCAGGGGAAACCGCTCTTGTTTCACAATTTCTACCCCACCATATCCTTTCACTGCTGGTCCTAGGGACCGTTTTTGGTTGTCCCAGGACTCTGGTGCTTCAGGGAGGACTCCCCCTCCCCCCATATTTGGGCCTGAAGCCTGGGAGATTAAAAGTTAGATCTTCTATTAATTGAACCTGTGCTGGAGGCTTTCTATACTGTGTGACATTTAGCTCCTGCTGGCTCCCCGTGAGGTGAGGTGTGGCCTGGGTTAGAACCCCCTGCTCACCAGTGTGGGACGTGGTACTGTAGAATGTCTCAGGCTTAGGAAGTGAGACCTGGGGTGATATGTACTGGGGGGGGTGCTAATGTGAAGATTAAATAAAATGATACAGGTTTTATACTAAAATAGCATGAGAGAGGAAGAGCATGCGACTCTTGATCTTGGGGTCATGAGTTCAAGCCTCACGTGTAGAATGTAGTGATGACTTAAATATATTTTTTTAAATGGTGTGAGAAAGATGGTAAATATTGTTTGGTGTTAGATGTTGTTGTTTTTTTCCCTATTGCTTCAGAAAATCTGAAGTAGTTTTGATGTGCACCTGGCCCTGGATGCAGCTAGGGAAGAGGGTATGTTTGATGAGTGCCTTTGCTTTGTGAGGTGCTGGGCTAGACGGGCCCAGTCAGAGTCTCAAGGACAGTGATGCTGAGCATCAGACCCTGGTCTCGGTCACTGGCTTCTCCCCTCAGCAGCCCCTTCCACCCGCAGCGCTGTGAACTCTGCCTGAAGCCTGGAGCCACAGTGGGCTGCTGCCTTTCCTCCTGCCTCAGCAACTTCCACTTCATGTGTGCCCGGGCCAGCTATTGCATCTTCCAGGATGACAAGAAAGTTTTCTGCCAGAAACACACAGACCTGCTGGATGGCAAGGTGAGCCAGAACCACGGGGGAGACAGCTCCCCGCTGCTTTCTCTTCCCTTTACACTTGTAGACCACTGCAGCCCCTCAGCCCTGTCCCCGGCTGCCTCTTGGTGTCTTTTTTCCTGAGTCCTTGAGCCAAGCCCCCAGCTGTCCACTCCCTGCCTCACAGCCTTCCCTCACATCCCCCTTGCCCCTCACCAATCTAGCAACCCCATTTGCCTTCCAGGAGATTGTGACCCCCGATGGGTTTGATGTTCTCCGCCGAGTCTATGTGGACTTTGAGGGCATCAACTTTAAGCGAAAGTTCTTGACAGGGCTCGAACCTGATGCCATCAATGTGCTCATTGGTAAGCCTCTTGCTCTCTACCCTGGTCTTCCTGACCCTGTCTGGCCCACCCTCCTGATCTCTTTGCATCGTAGGCTCCATCCGAATTGACTCCTTGGGTACCCTGTCTGATCTCTCGGACTGCGAGGGACGGCTCTTCCCCATTGGCTACCAGTGAGCAGCCCAGGGGGCCTGGGTGGGGTGGAAGGACTCCAGGACAGGATCCCATTTCCCAAGTTGTCCTGACCCTCTTACCCACACGCCCACCTGACAGGTGCTCCCGTCTGTACTGGAGCACAGTGGATGCTCGGCGGCGCTGCTGGTATCGGTGTCGTATTCTGGAGTATCGGCCATGGGGTCCGAGGGAAGAGCCAGTTCACCTGGAGGCAGCAGAGGAGAATCAGACCATTGTGCACAGCCCCGCCCCTTCCTCAGGTATGTGCCTTGGAACTCCCTCATTTCCTTCCCTGAATGCTGCCCTCCCCAGATGGTTACCCACCAAGCCCATTCCCTTCTTCCCTAAAGAAACCCCAAGATGTTTGCCATTCTTCCCTTTATCATAATGGCAATAACTGATCGCTTAACAGCTTTGCATTACATGCCAGGCACTGTGCTCAGCGTTTCACAGGAAGTGAGGGGAGAGCTACCTGCTTGGGGGGTGGGGAGCAGCTTCTAGACAAACAGAGTGTTTACAGCCACCTGACTTGGGACGTGCGCTCCCAACGATGCTCCCCGCAGCCCTCCAAGGAAGGCAGGCGCTCTGCTATACCGCAGCTCCAAAAGGGCACTTGCTCTGCACGGTAACACAGTGCTGGCATCGGGGTGTGAGCCAAATCAGTCCCCTCATAGCCGTGCCGATGCTGAGGGATGTCGCTGAGAGCCGAATGGCACACAGCAAAGATTGGGCTTGGAGACGGGTAAAAGGAGAGCTTGTGGGTTGAAAAGGAGGAGGAAGATTTTCGGAGTGTGTTTGCAGGGGGGGGGTTGTGCCAGGTTGGAGCGTGACATGAAGTAGAAAGGGGAGGAGAGCATGCAGCTATCCTGGCTGGTAGCAGGGGAGTGTTGGGAGGAGGCGGCAGAGATTTGTTCTCGCAGATTGGGTGGAGCCAGTTAATGGGGAGCCCCAAGCGCCAGGATGCGGCAGATGTGTTTGATGTGGCAGGGATGCGCAGCACAGGTGAGGAAGCGGTAGGACTGGCCCTGCTGGAGGGAGGGCAGTGCCCCTCGTGGCATGCGGGGCCTGAGTCAGAGCAGTAGGCAGCCGGCAACAGGGGAGGTGGCAGAGATGCATGAGGAGGGGTTACAAAGGGCCCCTGATCCAGTTGTGTGTGGAGGCTTTAAAGAAGCCACAGAGGGGTGTGGGACCTGGGTGATGACTGGGAACCGGTACACATTGTGACCGGACCATTGAGCAGGGGTGGGGAAGGCTTGGTTGGCTCAAAAGAAGGGAGGGCGTGTAAGGAGAGGCTTTGACCGTCCCTGCCATTCCTGATGCCATTCTCCTGCCTCCTCAGAGCCCCCAGATCATGTGGACCCCCCTCCAGATGCAGATGCCCTTATCCCTGGAGCTCCTGAGCACCACTCACCTGTTCAGAACCTGGACCCCCCACTTCGGCCAGATCCAAGCAGTGCCCCTCCTCCGGCTCCCCGCTCCTTCTCGGGGGCTCGAATCAAAGTGCCCAACTACTCACCATCCCGGAGGCCCTTGGGGGGTGTCTCCTTTGGACCCTTGCCCTCCCCTGGTGAGTACCTGGGAGTGTCAGGGAGAGGGGTGGGTGGGTGAGGCAGGAGCTCATGGCTGACACTGACCCTTCCCCCCACAGGAAGTCCATCTTCTCTGACCCACCACATCCCCACGGTGGGAGACCTGGACTTCCCAGCTCCCCCCAGACGTTCCCGTCGTCCCAGCCCCCTGGCCCCAAGGCTGCCGGCATCACGGCGGGCCTCTCCCCCTCTCAGAACCTCCCCACAGCTCAGGGTGCCCCCTCCTACCTCAGTCATTAGAGCCCTCACGCCTACCTCAGGGGAGCTGGCTCCCCCTGGTCCAGCCCCATCTCCTCCACCACCCCCTGAAGACCTGGGCCCAGACTTTGAGGACATGGAGGTGGTGTCAGGACTGAGTGCTGCTGACCTGGACTTTGCGGCCAGCCTGCTGGGGACTGAGCCCTTCCAGGAAGAGATTGTGGCTGCGGGGGCAGTGGGGAGTGGCCACGGGGGCCCAGGGGACAGCTCAGAGGAAGAGGCCAGCCCTACCCCCCGCTATGTCCACTTCCCTGTGACTGTGGTGTCTGGCCCTGCCCTGGCCCCTGGTCCCCTTCCTGGAGCCCCCCGCATCGAACAGCTGGATGGAGTGGATGACGGCACGGACAGTGAGGCAGAGGCCGTCCAGCAGCCTCGGGGCCAGGGGACTCCTCCTTCAGGGCCAGGAGTGGGCCGGGCTGGGGTCATCGGGGCTGCAGGGGACAGAACCCGACCTCCTGAGGACTTGCCGTCAGAAATTGTGGATTTTGTGTTGAAGAACCTAGGGGGGCCTGGGGAGGGAGGTGCTGGGCCCAGAGAGGAGCCACTCCCCCCAGCGCCTCCCCTGGCCAATGGCAGCCAGCCTCCCCAGGGCCTGCCCCCTAGCCCAGCTGACCCCACTCGGACGTTTGCCTGGCTCCCTGGGGCCCCAGGGGTCCGGGTATTGAGCCTGGGCCCTGCCCCTGAGCCTCCCAAACCCGCCACATCCAAAATCATCCTTGTCAACAAGCTGGGGCAAGTGTTTGTGAAGATGGCTGGGGAGGGTGAGCCCGTCTCACCCCCAGTGAAGCAGCCACCTCTGCCCCCTCCCATCCCCCCCACAGCCCCTGCTTCCTGGACTCTGCCCCCGGGACCTCTGCTGGGTGTGTTGCCAGTGGTAGGGGTGGTCCGCCCCGCCCCACCACCCCCTCCTCCACTGACACTGGTGTTGAGCAGTGGGCCCCCCAGCCCTCCCCATCAGGCCATCCGCGTCAAGAGGGTGTCCACCTTCTCTGGCCGTTCCCCACCAGCGCCTCCCCCAAACAAGACCCCCCGGCTGGAGGAAGACAGAGAGTCCTTGGAGGATGCTCCCCAGGGTCCAGGGCTTAGTGGCAGCGGGTGAGTGAATGTGCTGAGTCTGTGGAGGAGGGTGAGAGAGGTGGGCAGGAGAAGGCAGCTCAGCCTTCTTGGGGTTCCTCCCCCAGGTTTAGCCGAGTGAGGATGAAAACGCCCACAGTGCGTGGAGTTCTCGACTTGGATGAGCCTGGGGAACCCACTGGGGAGGAAAGTCCGAGGTGAGTAGCCAGTGCCCTTTCCCTGGAGGCTCTGGGACCTCCATCCCTTCCTCTTTCTGACAGGTCTCTCCTCACAGGCCCCTCCAGGACCGGTCCCCTCTGCTGCCACTCCCAGAAGGTGGTCCTCCCCGGGCCCCCGATGGTCCCCCTGACCTGCTGCTTGAGTCCCAGTGGCACCACTACTCAGGTAGGGACCAGCCTCTCGCTCTCCCTGCCTCCTTCTTTATGCTTGCCTCAGCTGGGTGATGGTCAGATGCAGAGTCAGTCTACTTCAAAAGATAGACCTCGTGTACCAGTCTGGCTCTGAGCCTGAGACTAGGTATTCAGAGTTCGAGAGATGCCCTCGGAGCTCCTGGCCCGTGGCAGAAAAAGGCAGAGAGATGAAGTTTCAGCTCCACATGAGAGGCCCTTCAAAAGTGCCCAAGAGCTGGGGGGTCGGCTTCAGAGCCTGATCTGCCAGGGTCGGAGGGTTAGGTCCCTAGTGTGGGGGCTGTCAGAATTAGAGATGGGATTTAGAGCCGTGCAGCCAGACAAGAGCACCTGGGGGTCAGCCAGCGAGGATGGAGCTCATCTAGGATCCAGAGGGGCAGGAAGAGTAGGAAGGAGATAAGAAGACACCAGGCACGTGGGGTCTAGGGTTGGTGTACTGGCTGGGAAGGATGTTGTGTCAGGGTCTAGAATTGAAGACAGTGGTTGATGAGGAAGCCAAAACAAGACCCAGGCATCTTGCCAGCAAGCTTGGCTAAGGGTCTGAGAGGAGAGGGTGGGCAGCAGCCCAGAGAGGTTTGTATGAGGGCTGAGTAGCAAAGCCATGGAGGAGGGTGAAGGGGGCTTGTGGATGGAAGCAGAGGTGGGAGGAGGCGTGGTGGTTGGATGTGAATAGGAGACCGCTGAGGTGGAGGAAAGGGGAGGGCAGTGCACGTGCGGAGCCATCAGGACACAGGACAGGGGTACGCAGAGTGGATCGGGCTGACAGCCTTGGTGAAGCTGGGAGGGCAGTGAGTGCTCTGTTGGTTATAGAGGGCCATGGGAGAGGGGGTAGGCTACAGCCAAGCGAGCTGGTAACTGAGCAGCCTGAGGCTTGGAATTTCTCCTGGCCCCAGGCCTGCCCGGATGTGTGGATTGTCTCATTACGTAGCGCTGAGTTACTGAGCGTGGAAGCGGAGCGAGGTACACAAGAGACCGCTTAACTGAAAGACTGCGTATGGGGGTCAGAGGTGGCGTGAGGATATGGCAGTGACCATGACGGACAGGTCCCCACCCTTAGGGACCACGCCACATTTTGGTAGAGGAAACAGACACGTACGTTAGCAAGTGTACTGCAGCTGAGAACGAGCGCCGTGAGAAAGAAGGCAATGAGAGCGCCCGGGTGAGGCCCCTGTAGTCAGCCTGTCGGGTTCAGGGAACAGAATGGAGGTGAGGATGGGGTAAGGGCAAAGAGGAGGTGGAAGAAGTTGTCAGAGGTGAACCCAGAGGCACAGAGGCCTGGAGATGATTTGGGTCATACAGCAAATCAGGTTTGGAGTCTTGCCTCGGGCTGGGAGGGCACACGGTCAAGTTGGCCCAGGGGAGTGGTGTGGGGAGCAAGTGTGGCCACATGGGTCCTGCCTCACCTCTAAAGCACGCTCCACTCTAACTGAGGTTCTCCCCACCCTCCCCCTCCAGACATGATGGTCAGCCCTCAGTCCGCACGGTGCTTGAGCTAGCCGCTGCATCTGGGCTGATCCCGCCCCCCAACCTCCTTGTAGCACTTCCTTCGATGGCTTCCAACAGCCCCGTCCCCCCCTCCCGGTCCTGTCTCCTCATTGCCCCAGCCTGTCACTTTGGCATGTCCCAGGGCCCCGGCCTTGACTTCTCTGTCTGTACCTACTCTGGGGTGTTCTCATCTACTTCATGGCTCTAAATCCCATCTCTTATTCTGACAGCCGGTGGATTGGTAGCCAGGCTCCTAGATCCTGCTGCCTGCTCCCCGTCTCCACCAGCAGGTTGCAAGGGCAGGTTTTCTAAGAGGAATTTCAGACTCAGCATATCCCAAACTGAGCTCTCTGCCTTCACCCCAGACTTGTTCCTCCCTCTCCCTCACCATCTATCTCATCATCAGCAGTTTTACCATTCCAGTTGTTCAGGCCCCAAACCTCAGAGCTGTCCTTGACCCTGCACTGGCTCTCTCCATCTCCTACATCCCCATCTCCTACCGCAGCAAGTCCTGTCTGTTGCGTCTTCAAAATCTTTAGACCCTGAGAAATCTCTTAAATAGCTCATAATGTACATATACTTGACTCTGTGGGTAGGAGCCTATATAATAAGTTTGTAATATTTACAGAGCTGTGCTGCATATAAAAAACGCAAATATACTTCTGGTATTTTTAATTTTCTGTGAGAGAAGAATGAGGGGTAGATGGGCGTTTTTGGTAAGATGGGTTTGAGTGAGCGGGTGTCCAAGTGTGTCCTGCGGAGCCGGGGCACTCCAGGCCTCCGTGGACATGCTCATCTCTCCAAGAACTCTCACAGAAAAGGGACCGCGGGCTCTTTAGAGAAAAATAATGTCCATCCTGTAGGGCTCACGGGGCAATCAGAGCAGGAAGAGAGCTCTCAGACCAAGTATCTGTGCTTGTGCAGGGAGAGGAAGGGAGGGGGTGGGGAACCCGGGGCTCTGGATCTGGGGTGATCCTCACCTACTCTGACCTGCTGCTTGGGACCAGGTGAGGCTTCAAGCTCTGAGGAAGAGCCTCCCTCCCCAGAGGACAAAGAGAACCAGGCCCCCAGACGGGCTGGCCCGCATCTGCGCTTTGAGATCAGCAGTGAGGATGGGTTCAGCGTGGAGGCGGAGAGCCTGGAGGGTGAGTCGGGAGTGGTGGTGACGGAGGGAAGGTGTCCGGTCGAGCCCCATCCTGACCGCTCTGGCCCTGCTCTCTCCTCAGGGGCCTGGAGAACTCTGATTGAGAAGGTGCAGGAGGCCCGAGGGCACGCCCGGCTCCGGCATCTCTCCTTCAGTGGCAAGTGGAGGGGCCGCAGGCGCGCGGAGAGCTGGGAGGACTCGGAGAGGGTAAGAGGGGCCTCTGACATGACATGTGTCCTCACCTCTGTCCCCAGGAATGAGCGGGGCGAGGCTCCTGGGCATCCACCACGATGCTGTCATCTTCCTGGCGGAGCAGCTGCCCGGGGCCCAGCGCTGCCAGCACTACAAGTTCCGCTACCACCAGCAGGGGGAGGGCCAGGAGGAGCCGCCGCTGAACCCGCACGGGGCGGCCCGCGCCGAGGTCTATCTCCGGTGAGGCTCTGGGCACCGCTGGGGGCGTTCTCGGGCGGGGGAGTTAGGTCTTTAGAGACTGGGAACCGGGGCCTGGGAGAAGATGCCAGGCCCCTCCAGGAATCACTCCTAGATTCACGGCACAAGAGCGAGCCCCATTCCCCTTCCACTCTGTCTTCGGGGGCAGCAGTATTTCTTCTTTGCTGGCGGCAGGCCCAAGCCAGAGGGTAGGGAGGTGGCGTCTCTTTGAAGGAACGGCTATTAGCCTCCCTTCCTCCTCCTTTCCTCCCTTCCTGTTGCAGGAAGTGCACCTTTGACATGTTCAACTTCCTGGCCTCCCAGCACCGGGTGCTCCCTGAGGGAGCCACCTGTGACGAGGAAGAGGATGAGGTGCAGCTCAGGTCAACCAGGTATGGAGGGCAGGCCAGGGTGTTGGGGGTGTTCTGGAAGGGTCCTAAAGAGGGTGACTGGGGCAAGAGAGGTCATTCCTGGGTACCAGCCTGTGACACTGCTGACCCCACCAGACGTGCCACCAGCCTGGAGCTGCCCATGGCCATGCGCTTTCGCCACCTCAAGAAGACATCCAAAGAGGCTGTGGGTGTCTACAGGTTAGTGGGGTCGGGGGGGGAGGATGCCCCTTGGGTGGATGGACAGGTGCCCTGGTGCGGGGCTGCCTTGGTTCTGTCCCCCTGCCCCCTGAACTCCCCCTGGCCCATCCTCCCCTGCAGATCTGCCATCCACGGGCGGGGCCTGTTCTGTAAGCGAAACATTGATGCTGGCGAGATGGTCATTGAGTATTCCGGCATCGTCATTCGCTCCGTGCTGACTGACAAGCGGGAGAAGTTCTACGATGGGAAGGTGGGCTCCACGGGGCCATGGGGCTGAGGTGGGCGAAGCGGCGGGGGTGGGGGGGGCTGGGCCGTGGGAACAGAGCACCTGATGGGCCGTCGCGGTCCCTGTAGGGTATCGGGTGCTACATGTTCCGTATGGATGACTTTGACGTGGTGGACGCCACGATGCACGGCAACGCCGCGCGCTTCATCAACCACTCGTGTGAGCCCAACTGCTTCTCTCGAGTCATCCACGTGGAGGGCCAGAAGCACATCGTCATCTTCGCCCTGCGCCGCATCCTGCGAGGCGAGGAGCTCACCTACGACTACAAGTTCCCCATCGAGGATGCCAGCAACAAGCTGCCCTGCAACTGCGGCGCCAAGCGCTGCCGTCGCTTCCTGAACTGAGGCCGCGGCGGCTCCCCCCACCCCCCGCTGCCGCCGTGCCCCGAGTCTGGGGGCTCCCGAGTCCCTCCCAGAGCATCTCACCCCCACCCTCCTGTTGAGGGTGGATGTGGGCCTGCAGGTGGCAGAGGCCCTGCCTCCACCCCTCCAGCCCACCCAGCAATCGCCCCCTTCTTGCCCTGGGGGCCCAGGATGTAGATACTGTACAAAGGTTTCTAAATCCCTTCTTTTCTATGCACTTTTTTATTTAAGAGGGTGGGTTCCCAGGTGGGAACCCCCCATAATAAAGTCTGTCAATGTTTGGAGAGGTGGTCTTCCGGTTTGTATGGTGCTGGGGGCAGGTAGGAGCTCCCGTTCCTCCACACCAGTCCTGAGCCGGGGGCAGCCTGGCAGCCTGAGCACGGGGTGGGAGGCCATCACTCAGAATTACAGGTAAGTCGTGGGGCTCTCTTACAGCGTCACAGCAACATGTGCTCTCCGGATTCCCACTTGGAACCCGGGCAGGGTCCCTGCGGATGAGCCCTTCCAGGGGTAGCAGGGCCCTTTCCCAGAGAGGACCTTGGTTGCCCAGACGCACCTGAGGCCAGCTCTCAGTGGCGCCTCAGGCCGTATCTGGGCTCGCGTTTATGCTGGAAGGAGAGGATTCTCGTTGGGTCTCGGCCCAATGAAGACTGTATTTCAAAAGCACGCCTGAGTGAGGCCCAGAGACGGCAGGCGCTTATTTCACAGGAAACTTTCTTGAGGACTAGGCTGGGCGAGGCCCGGGTCAGCCAAGTTTGGACAGCACCTGCAGCGCATCTGCCCGCCCTAGCTGGGCCAGGTGCGTGCCGAGCTGGCCCAGAGAAGCAGAGGGTTCCCTCGCCACCACCAGCTCAACCAAGGCCCGCAGTGGCGAGTGACTGGGCCGCAGTGAGTAGGCGAAGGTGGACCAGGCAGCAGGCAGACTGTACCTCACCGCCAGGTGTCTCGTGGTGCCACAGGCCGTCCCCCAACCCGGCCCAGGCTCAGGATCCAGAAGCACTATGAGCTCCTCCAGCAGGCGACACAGGGGCTGTGATGCCAGCTTCGGCAGTTCTGGGAGAGCAGTGGAGGGGTGATGGAGAGGAAGGGCAATCTCCCAGTCCACCCTCTCCCTCCCTGGCCTGTCCCCAACCAACCTCTGCCCACGAGTGGAACCAGAGCCGCCTCCTTCGGTGGGCCCCCTGCCTCGGATGCCTCCCGGGAGCCTGAAGAGGATGAGTGCACAGGGAAGAGAGTATGGATGTCGGTGTCGCCACAAACCAAGCCAGGATACGGGTGGAGGACAACTTTCGCCTGGCGGTGGCACCGCTGGGCGAGCAGGAGGATGGATCACTGCTGAGGTCACCAGCAGAACCAGCACCACGAGAACCAGCACGACCGGCAGGGCAAAATTCGGCAAGGCCTGCTGAGCGACCTTGCGCTCAGATGTCCACAAGAGGCTGGGCTCCTGGGAGCTAAGGACCGTTGGTCTCCCAGACTTCAGGGGGCAGGGCTCCTTGGGAGGGACCGACCTCTGCAAATAGGTTGGAATAAAGCGGGAGGTGTGCCCCACTCCTGGCCCCTCAGCCTGAACCTCCCATCCTTCTATCCCTTCGTGGGACCAAATCCCCGCCCGATCCAGCTATCCCTCCTCGCTTCCCCGCCCCCCTCCCACACACTTTAACCCAGGTAGATCCCCTGATCCTATTATGCCCCCACCCCATTCTCTTCAGTGGGGCTACACCCCCCTCCCTTGATCCAGACCCCGCCCATCCAATCCCAAATCACGCCCTCCACCTCCGCCCCGCCTCCAGCGAGCGGCACCCTAGCCCAGGCCCTCCGGAGCCCGACCAGCACCTCTCTGCAGCGCCGCTGTGTTCCGCTCCGGCTCCCCGCGGGAGCAGGGGCCGTGGCTCCGCCGCCACAGGGGCTACATAGCTCCGCATTGTCGGGGTTGCACTGCCCAATAGGACACTCTTTGAAGGGGCGCGACACGTGATCGCCAGAGTCATTGAGCCCGCAGTTTTCCGAAAACTCTTAGTCTGGTGGGAAACAGGGTCTCACGTGTGGCCGCCCAGCCCCTCCTCTCCGGCACTAGCGACACCCTTTCCCCTTTGTCCTATCCCAGCAGGCCCCACCTCTTGGGCTCTACTAACCCAACCTATCACCGACATGCCCACCGTCCCCGCACCAGCCCTGCCAGTCTCGACCCTCTCTTCACAGGCCCCGCCCCTCCCGTTATCCCCGCCCCGCTCGAGCACCAAGCCCCGCCCACTCCTGATTTACCCACACACCTCACCCTTTGAACACTGCCGCGATCCCGCCCAACAGGCAATACCCCTTCGCCGTGGCCCTAACGTAACCGGTACTATCCCTTCCATCACAAGCTGAGTCCCACATCGTCTTATCTGCGTAAGGCCCGCCGCCCCCACCCCGAAGCAAGCCTCACAGTAACCCACAGACCGTCCCTTCCCTGGCTTCTTATCACCCCCTGGCTCTGCCCGAACATACGCATACCCCCGTCCCCGCTCCTCACCCGGGCAGGGGAGCGGCCCAAAGCGCTGCAGGCAGCTGCCGCAGCACCAGTTATCAGGGTTCCAGTACTCGAGGCGCCTGCAGTGCTGGGAGGCCCCCCGAGGCGCCGCCTGGGCCAGGAGCAGCGCGGCAGTCAGGAGGAGGCATAGGGGCCCCATCCGGGCGGGGTCTGCAGCCTGGGGGGCCGTGACCGCAGGACTTCCGACCACAGCGCTTCCGTCACACTTTCCAGGAAACCCGGGCAGAAGGAAGCAGTGATGTGGGGGCATGGCGTCCCCAGACCCCTTTGGAAGACGGGAATCTACCCCCAGCCCCTAGCCCAGCTCCTGGCCCATTATCAGAAGGGCCACCAAGACCTCAAGATGGCTAGAATGAGGAGTCCGGAACCACAATGATCGGATTCATATCCCACCTCTGCCATCTTCCTTACCTCTTTTCTCATCCCTAAAACGGGATGACAGTACCTGTCTCAAAGGTTTATTGTGAAGAATTAACATCATTGCTTGAAGTAAAGCACTTAGAACAGCACCTGGCATATGGTAAGCTTAAGTAGTAGGTTATTTCCAACTCCCATGTCAGGGCAGCTGACAAGGAGGACCCAGACCTCACCCTCTGGAGACTCCCACTCAACTCCCAGTAACCTTACCTTGGCTCCCTAAACCCAATCTCCTCCCGGCTGGGAATCCTCCAACCTGCCACAGCTAGGCACCTCCCCCTTGAGAAGCCGGAGAGAGCCGTGCTGAGGTTCCCAGCACAGAGGTGTCCCCACCCCAACCAGTCCCACTGAGGGGTTTCTAGAGCCTTGGGCCCTGAGCCTGCTGCTCTCCCACCTGTTGGAAGTTCTACAGCAAAAGTTGTGGCCAGAGCCCAGCCCGCTTCCCCTTTCGTCAGGAGATGTGGGGGTGGAAGGAAACTCCAGCCCACAGCTAGGCTCAAGCTAACAGGTTCTAAACCCTCAATACAGAACTTTATTAGGGGAGGGGTGGTAAGAGAAAGTCCCTGTGTTGGACAGATTACATCACGGTGCCCCGGACCCTGGGGAAGATGGCACTGGGGGGTTAAGGGAGCTTTCAGGAGGGGTCCTGGCCAGGAACATTTATGCCTGTCAAGGGTGGAGATTAAGGGAGCCAGGGTCTCAGAAGCGGCCATGCCGGTGGTCTGGGGAACGTCGTCGGTTTCTTTCTCGGGGACGGTGGCCAGTATGGGACCTCGGGGGCGACCTGGGGACAGGAGTGGAGAGATGAGGGTTAGAGCTGGAAGGAGTGTGGCCCTGTTCCCCAGGTCTGCCTCTCTGCTCTGGGATGGGGCAGGTAACCAGAGTTCCTGCGTGGTATCAGGACAGGTTCTCAGGGACTGATCTCCGGACTGGAGATCCAGACTGGTCTTGGGTTTGGGGCTTTGGAGTCCCAGCTGGTTTGGGGGTTGAGACTCAGGCGCTGGTCTTTGGACGGTGCTCAGAGCTAGTCTTTGGATACAAAAGAGAGACGCTGTTATTGGGGCACAGGATCAGGTCCACCTCGGGGTATAAGGGCCTTAGGGTATGAGATGTCTTGACAGGCTGGTCCTGAGGTACCTGCGCCTGGGTCCCCGCCCATACAGCTGACGTCGGAGGTTCCGAGAGATGGGCCGCAGGTGCATGAAGTTGCAGAAGCCCCCGCGGGTACATTCCCTGGGTAGAGGATGGATGGATGGACGAGGCTGTTGGCAATGACAGCACCCCAACACACAGGAGTCTGGGACTCCAGGTGCCCATCCCACCCCCATACTACCATACCCCATCTCATACTGCCGGCAGCATGACTCCCGGAAGTCGGTGACAGGAGACAGCTCAGCATGCACAGCCTGCCCGTTGAACCAGCGGTTATTGAGTTCAGCCACTGCCCGCTCTGCATCCTCTTCACGCCGAAACTGAGGGCAAAGTCGATCAGGGTCAGCAATCAAACTCAGAAGTCTTTAGGGGATTAGTCAGCAGCTCTGGGGCCGGGCTGGATTTAGTGATGGACCTCAAGCTGTGAGGCTTCAGTGGTGGCCATCAGGCACTGAAATGCCTCCACCTCTAGGCTCTCATGTGGGGACAGGAGGCACCTTGACATAGACATTGCCCACGAGGTGGTCCCCCAGGTTGTCGCACACATTCATCTCTTCAATCTCCCCGTACTTCTCCTGCAGCTCCGTGAACACCTCCTGCGGAAAACCAGGAGGAACTCAGCTGAGCTCCTGTTCCACAGGAAACTCAACCCATCCCTTGCCAACCCTCACCTCGAAGAAGTTATCATAGTGTTCTTGCACCTCGACGTCGCTCACGTGACCTGGGGAGGGGCAGGGTGAAATCAGGGAGTGGCCTGTTGGGGGCTGTCCGCCCTGCCCCCAAGACCGGTCCCTCACTCACAGTGCGATCCGTCTGCGGTTTGGGCGGTGTTCTGTGGATTCCGGTACAGGTTGAGCAGCACTATGGTCTGAACAGAATTTAAAGGGGGCGGGCCTGAGCGCATGCAAAGGGGTGAGGTGAGGTATAAAGGCTGGGGGTGAGACTTGGCAACAGAGAAGAAGCCTAAGCATCTTGAGTGCATCAAGCGATGCTTGCCCCGAAGGAAACCAGAAGAGACACCTAGCACTCGGGGACAGCCCAGCGGTGTAATTTGTACGTACGGGGGCGTGGCAAGTTCCTCGGAGAAGGGCCTGAAGGAAAGGGGAGGAAGCTGCAGAGGCCCGACACGAAAAAAGCCGGTGGTGGGGTGGAGCTTAGAAATCCGGAAAAGGCGGGACCTCGTGGTGACGGCCAACAGAAGGGGAATGGCCGGGAGGCGTTAACCCTCAAGGCTCCGTGCCGGGTCTCACCTGGCTGAAAGTCGGTTTGTTGTGAAGCCGGGAGCACCGGTCCCCGTGCCGGCAGGCCCCGATCTTAAAGTAAAAAGAGCAGTTAACCCTGGAAGAGGTGCAAAGACAGAGGTGAACCGAGGGCCGGGGAGGCCGGACACCCCAGAAACACCGCCCAACGCCTCCCAGCCACCAGGGAACCAAATGTCCCGGTCCCGGCCCCCGCAAGGGGCCACTCCCTGCGCCCGTTCTCACTTGTCCTTTTCAGTCCCGAATATCGAAGCTAAATATTCAGCCATTTTTACCCGAACCCTCCAACACGCTCTGCTCTTTACGTCATTTCCGTTGCTTCAGAGCGTTGGGAAGTGTAGTTGGTCGCTGCCTCCCGACACAGCACGCGCTCAGAAACTGCCTACTGCGCTTGCGGGTTAGAGCCCTGCGCCCTCCCTGCAAAATCACCACCTGGAGTTCCCTGAAGGCGCATGCGTGCAGCGTTGCCGCATCCAAAAAGACTACAAACTCCAGAGATACTTGCGGTATGTCGCGCAAACGTCCGGAATTGCAAGTGGCTAAGGCTTCCAAGCGGAGGAAGTAGATTGCACTGGTGAGTTGGGGTCCGTTCGCGCCCCCGAATAAACATGAAGAGCGTTCGACCCAGTCAGCTTGCTGGTGGGGGCCGGGGTACCCTTCTTTCGGCAAACCCACCCTTCAGTTTATCTCCGTTTTGTCGTTATAGGGGCGTGGTTGTTTGCGATCCCTGCATCTGTCACTTGGGGTCAAGGCTAGGCTCCTGCCCTACAGACCCGCGGGACGACTCGGCCTCAGCGCAACTATGAACTTGGAGCGGGTGTCTAACGAGGAGAAGTTGAATCTGTGCCGGAAGTACTACCTGGGTAAGGGGCCGGTTCCTAGGATCCCAGGAGAAGAGAGGGGACC
>NC_138384.1:37868515-37883664 GCF_054177405.1 Leptonychotes weddellii
CTGAGGAAAGAGGAAGCTGGAGCCTCAGCTTCTGGGTCCCAAGAGACGGGGGGAGTTGGGCCGGACTCTGGGTCCTGAGAAAGAGATGAATGAGGAGTCAGATTTGGGGGCCCTGGGGGGGGGGCAGGATTTCTAAGTCTCTGATAGCAGAGATCTCCATTTGAACTTGGATATGGGGGAGGGCCTTCCGTCCTCTAGGTGGGAGTTGGGGCAGGGGGAGGGGAGGGAGAGGAGGATCCTCACTGCCTTACATTCCAGTTTGTTTTTTCTCTTAGGTGGGTTTGCTTTCCTGCCTTTTCTCTGGTTGGTCAACATCTTCTGGTTCTTCCGAGAGGCCTTCCTTGTCCCAGCATACACGGAGCAGAGCCAAATCAAAGGCTGTGAGTCCAGGGCACAGATGAAGGGAGGCCATCGGGTGTTGGAAGGGAATGATGGAGGTTCCAAAATTCTGGGGCTCTGGAAGAGACGAGAGGGCCAGCATGGGGCGGGGGGGGGGGCGGGCAGGACAGGTGGAGGCCAACCTTACCCATTCCTGTTCCCTTTTACAGATGTCTGGCGCTCAGCTTTGGGCTTCCTCTTCTGGGTGATTGTGCTCACCACCTGGATCACCATCTTCCAGATCTACCGGCCCCGTTGGGGCGCCCTTGGTGACTACCTCTCCTTCACCATACCCCTGGGTACTCCCTGATAGCTTCCTCCACACAGGCCTGGGACCTGCTCATTCGCCCAGGATGGGCTTCTCTACTCTAAGCTCACTCTCAAACCCCTAAGACTTGTTCCCATTTCCTATGTTCTTTGCTGACATCCCCCAATAAAGGACTCTATTCTCTATATTGACTTCCTGGATCTTTTGGAGCTTGAAGCATAAAATGATTATTACTATTCAGAAATACGTATTGAATGCCCACTTTGTGCCAGGCTTAGTGCTTCACACATTATGTGCAATCCTTCATTCTCTGCACCCTCTGAAATAGGAACTTTCCTGCTCAGGAACCCTGTTTTCCAGATGCAGAACTAAGAAAGGAATAATGCTTGCATTACTAGGGGCTTTTATCTTGTGCTGGTGGTGTGTGAATTTGAAAACTGTACTTTCCCCCTTGGTCTCAGTATTCTCATCAGAAATGTGGATATCAATGCTACCTCCTAGAATTTATCTGAGCCAAAACGTATGTGGTAAATGGAAGTTTCCCATTTTCTGAAGATGTTGTCCGCAGCAACAGACACAGCCAAGAGCTTTATCAGAGAAGGCTTCCTTGACTATCTTATTTAAAATTTCAGTCCCTACCTTGGTACTCCCTATATGCCTTCAGGTTGTATCCTTTCTCATTACATTTCATTTAAAATGTTTCACTTGTTTCTTGTAATCTTAACATCCTCTAAAATATACGCTTTATTACGTTTTGTTCAGTGCAGTGTCCCCAGTGCCTAGAAGAGTGCCTGGCACACTAATAAATACTTGCTAAATAAAAGGTTGTGCCTGAAGAGAGGTTAACAGGTAGCTGGCACCTAGCAAGTGCTCAGTAAGACTGAACCCGGCCTAACTCCAGACTTCTCCTCCTCAGGGACAAGAAGGACTCCCACGGTTAAATAAACGGGTCGACAGCTAAACTGGTGTTACTCAAAGGTTCTAACACTACAAGTTCCAAGAAGCCTCGCGAAGCCCTGATCCTACATCACCCACCGTGCCTCGCGCGGCGCAGGCGCCGTTACTCTAGCTGCGTCTCGGGAGCTGGAACTACACCTCCCAGGAAGCGCTCCGGGATGTCGTTGGTTTGTTTCCGGAAACGGGGCCTCAGAAAGGTGGGACTTAGACCTGGGAGCCGATGGCGGCAGCTGTCAATTGGTCAGGGACGAGATCGACGGTTGCACTGACAAATGGAAATAAGGAATTGCCAAAGGGGCCCGCCCACAGAAGGGAAACTAGTGGAGGTGGCGGCTGCAGTGGCGGTCGCCGCCGGACACTCCTCAGCGCGGAGGACTGGGCGCGCACAAAGCTTACCTTGACCTCTTCCCGTCTGCCTTCAGCTTTGATTTGTGACCCTGGGCTCTTCTGGGCTCCTCTGACCCAGTTAGCCACACCTCAGACCCAAACCATGTTCCCGGTGAAGGTGAAAGTGGAGAAATCAGGTGAGGACCCCGAGGTAAGGGGCTTTTAGGGGAGCACTGACCGATCGGGGTATGGGAGTCCCGAAAGACAGGATTATCGCGATAAGACGGACCATGCGACTTCTTCCTGCCGCCCATCTGACTATCGCTATGTCAGACCATGGAACGATTCTTGCCCTCTTCATACCTTCCCGGTTTGTGCTCAAGGTAGCGTTGAGACTGAATGGTGGTGGCTCAGACCGTGTGGTGCGGTAAGACACCGGGATCCCGAGCCGTGTGACTCTGAAAAGGAGTCTTCTTGGCTTTGCCTCAGTTGCCCTGTTTCCAGCAGTGGTCATTTCCAGCAAAGGTCAAGCATTGTGCTCAGCGCCTGAAGTACAGGGAAGCTTTTAATCCTGGCAATCACTGTATCCCAACAGTCCTAGGAAGTAGGAGAAATGTGGTGGGTGGGGAAACCGAAGCTGAGAGAGAGGAAGTCATTTTGAGTTGGGCCCGAGTTGATGGGAAATCAGGACTGGCATATTGAGGGTGGTGGTGGGAGAGGCACAGAACCCAGACTAAAAAGCAAAATGATGTGTAGGGTGTTTGATGGTATAAGTGGTAATAAAACGAAACAGGAGAAGGTCAGATCTGACAGGATGAGGGAGAGAGCTATGAGGATAGGTGAGGAAACAGCAAATCCGACCAAGGAAATAGCTCCGAAGAGGCCCTGAGGTGGAAGACTCATCTGGCCTGTGCAAGGACGGGCAGGGAGGCCAGTGTGGCTGGAGCAGAGGGAGTGAGGTGGGGAGCGGGAGGGAATGACGGCAAAGAGTGAGAAGGAGGAGGACAGATCTTGTGGGCGCAAGTTAGGACTTTGGCTTTTGTTTTGAGGGAAATGGGGAGCCAAGGGAGGGTTTGAAGCTGAGGAGCGAGTTAATAAAAATGCCCCCCCAAATGCCAAAAAAATCGTGGGTGGAAGAGTAAAGGCTTGGCCACAAATGATGGTTGGGGGGCAGGGGTAGGCAGGGTCATGGAGGCCTGTGAACACCGGGCTGAAGAGCTCAGTCCCGGGGCTCTGCAGAATTGTGGAGTGTTCTGAGCAGGAGAGGATCAGGGTTGGTTTGGTTTTCCAAAGAGTCCTCTGGCCACCTCGTGGAGATTAGGGCAGAAGAGGAAATTGAGGCTGGGAGCCCAGGAGAAGGAAGGGAGAGGACCGGGGTAGGGAGGGGGTACATGGAGAGACACTCAGGAGGCCAAGTGGACAGGCCATGGGTTTGGTGAGCTGGGTGGGGGAGGGTGAGAGGTGTCTATTATGAGGCTCAGGGAGGGACTAGGAGACAGTGGGGCTACCCCCGAGATGGGGGCCCAGGAAAAGGGGTAAAGCTTAGAGAGGCACTAAGCCTAGTGTGGGACCCAGTAGATGGTAGGGGCCTAGGGGATGTCTAGAGAAAGGTATCTAGGAGACCATGGGATCCCAAGGTCTAAGGTTCAGAAGAGAAGCAGGGGCTAGGGAAAGAGATGTGGGTATGATCTATACCTTGGCTCCTTCCCAGGGCTCTTTGCTAGAATCTCAGCTGCCCCTAGCCCTTCACCCCCACCCTGTCTGTCCTCAGTGATGTTGGGAATCCCTGTGTCTCCCCATCCCAGGGCTGGCAAAGCATGTCCCCAAGTGTCCTTCCAGGCTTTGAGCATTGGGCCAGAGTGATGCTAGGTACTGGTTGGAAGAAGAGAGCAAACACCTCACAAGAGCAAGAGGAGAATATTTATAACATCATCACCTCCTTAAGTTCTATGATGAGGGGAAGTAAACACATAGGCCGACAGAGCCAGGAATGCAGGAAGGGGGGCCTAGATGTCATTTCCTGCCCAAAATGGATATTTTAGGTGCAGTCTCCAGATTATTAAATGTTGTCCATTCAGATTTAGTTCAGATTTAAAATAACACCACTGCCTCAGCCAAACAAAGCACATCTGGGGGCTAGATTCTGCACCCAGTTTGAGTCTCTGCCTTATAACTTCAGCTGTGGAGCCAGATGGCCTGTGTGCAAATCCTCAGCCCTGCAATTTCCTCGCTGTGTGACTTTGAGCAAGTAGCCTAACTTCTCTGTGCCTCAGTTTCATCATACATAAGATGGGGATAATCATATCTACCTGCCAGAGTTCCTGTGAAAATGTAACAGGGTTAATGTGGGTGACGTGCTTGGAACAATTCTTGGCACATAAAAGTACTCTGTACAACTTACTTATTATTATTACTGCTTGTTGTGAAGAGACTCATACACACCATAGGTTTATTTAAACCTCACAACAGTCCTTGCAGATAGGTATCATTGGGAGACCTATTTTCAAGATGAGGAAACAGGCTCAGTGAGGTAAGGTGACTTGCCTTTGGTCACACATGAGCATGTGGGACAATCGTGGGACCCAGCGCTCTTGCTCATCACATCAGTTGGCTTTGCCCACTGCACCCTCCTGGCTGAAGGCTTGGATATGCATGCCCCTCCCCCAGCCCAGTTGGCTGCCCACCCGCCTTGGGCCTGGGAACTGACTCCTGCTCGGTATCTTCTTCCCCAGAGTTGGAGATGGCCAAGGCCCGGAACCAACTTGATGCTGTTTTGCAGTGTCTGCTGGAGAAGAGTCACATGGACAGGTTGGGACCTGGCCAGGCACGGGTCATAGGGGGTTGGGGGTCCTGGCAAGTTGGACCCTCTGGTCCTGGGGGGATCTGGGTAGGACCCCAGAGGCTGGCTTAGGGAGCAAGGGGCCCCATGGAAAAGCCACTCAGTGCCTTCCCACTCAGCCCTGGAAACCCCGAGCCCACAGTTCTCTTCTGTACCAGGGAGCGTCTGGAGGAGGAAGCTGGGAAAACCCCCTCAGACACCCACAACAAGTAAGTTTTGTGGATGGGATCTGTATCTGAGGGTTTGTGCTGGACAACTTCCTGCCTCATCCAAGCTTCCTCCACCGTAGTCCTAACCACCCTGCATGTACAGAGACCCTGCGGCAGCAGAAGCTTAGGTCCCCTCACGGTTGCCACCTACCGCCCTGGAGGCGTGAGCGGGACACAGGGTCTAAGGGGTTGGTGGGGTCCATGCAAACATCTCAGTATCCCCAGGGCGCCCTTTGGGCGGTTTTGAGTGGGCGTTTTTTCGAGGGTCAGCCTGCTGACACCTTGTCTCTCCCCACAGGGATTGTTCCATTGCAGCCACTGGCAAACGGTAAGGTGGCAGGGACCCCAGCTGACTGACGGGAGGTCGCCAGCCCCCGCCCCGGTCCTGATGTTCTCCTGCCCCACACAGGCCATCCGCCCGCTTCCCCCACCAGCGGAGGAAGAAGAGGAGGGAGATGGATGACGGGCTGGCTGAGGGAGGCCCACAGCGATCCAGTGAGTAGGCGGTGGTTCTAGAGGGCAGGCCGGGTCGGGGAGCTGTGGGAGGACGGTCACACACCTTCCCCTCCCATTACGCTAGACACGTATGTGATCAAGCTGTTTGACCGGAGCGTGGACTTGGCTCAGTTCAGTGAGAACACACCGCTCTACCCAATCTGCCGAGCCTGGATGCGCAACAGCCCCTCAGTGCGTGAGCGTGAACGCTCACCCAGCTCACCACTGCCCCCACTGCCTGAGGATGAGGAGGTTGGATGTGTGGTGGGCCCCCTCTCAACAGCCAGTGGGTAGATGGTGAAAGGTGTCCTCTCCCAAAGCTAGTGGGATAGATAGGCACGGGTGTCTGTGATTTCTGGATCCGGTGAGGCACACAGATACGAACCCTTTGGCCGAGGGTATGGCTGGAACTCCTTGAAGCAGACCGACATGATACCTGGCCTGAGAGGGAGAGGGGACAGGGCTCCCTTGGGCAGGTAGATGGGACCTCCAAGATTAGAGGTTCCCAAAAGCTGGGGGGCTTGACAGGGGTCCTTACTGCAAACAGGTGTAGCCACCTGGCCTAGGGGAGCAGATGGAGGTTACTGGGCTGACTAGGAGTGATTGGGGGTCCCTGGGCTGGACAGAATACAGGCAGGGATCCCTGGAGCAGACATTTCTTTGACATGGCTCTTAAGACAGGTCCCCGGTGAGACCCTCGTGTCTGCTGTCACTGGGAAAGGCAGAAGGGGTGAAGTGTGTACTGCTGGCCCTCTTCTCTAACTCTCTTGGGCCTGGTGTGGGGCCCTTGTGTCCCCAGAGTTCAGAGGTCACCAATAGCAAGAGTCGTGACGTGTACAAGCTGCCTCCACCCACAGCCCCTGGGCCACCTGGAGATGCTTGCAGATCCCGAATTCCATCCCCCCTGCAGCCTGAGACCCAGGGTACCCCTGATGATGAGGTGGGTACGCAGGCTGGCCCAGGGCCGTGGGCAGATGGTACGGGGCTTGGGCATGGCCAACCCCGCCTGGCCTCTCTGTCCACGCAGCCCTCCGAGCCTGAGCCCTCACCATCCACGCTCATCTACCGCAACATGCAGCGCTGGAAACGCATCCGCCAGAGGTGAGCGTCCCCGAACCTGCTTGTACCCCTATGGCTTCTTCCCCAACTGCTGAGTCCTCCCTCTGCTTCTCTACTCCCAACACAGGTGGAAGGAGGCATCTCATCGGAACCAGCTTCGGTACTCAGAAAGCATGAAGATCCTACGGGAGATGTATGAGCGACAGTGATGTTCCCCTGCCCACCACATCCCCCCAATAAACATTCCCCTCCTTCCCACCTCCACACTGGCCTCTGCTTGCTCCAGCCCATATTTCCCGGTGCAGACATAAAGCAGTTGGCACAGCTCTAGCACATTTATTGGGGGAACAGATAAGGGGATGGGGTGGCAGGAAATTCAAGGAGGGAGAAGGATTGTGGGGCACCAAAGCAAAAGTGGCCGCTTGGTTGGATCTTGGAGAACGAGGGGAGGTATGTGGTTGGAGATGAGGGGATTACGGCAAAATGATGGGGTTCTGGTTAGAGCTGGGGATGGGGCTTAGGATATCTGTGCAGAGTCTGGAGAGATGGGGAGGGTATCTGTGCACTCGGAGGTTGAGGGTCCTGCTAGGCCTGGAATAGGTGTCCAAGGGTGGGGGGTCAGGAAAAGGGTTTAAAAGTCTGGGATGGGGGCGCTGGCTGGGGTTTCAAGTCACAAGATGGGTGGGGGGAGTAGATTGTCCAGTTGGAGTGAGGGGAAGGATCCAGAATCTTGAGGACCAGGCCTTGGATGGTCTGGGATATTTGAGGGGTGGAGAGGGAGTATGCTTAACTGGCCTAGGGTGGGGGCAGGGCTGTCCACACCATAATGTGGTGTTGGAGAGGGAAAAGGATTAAAATGGGATGTGGAGATATTTTAATAGATGAGTCAGAAGGAAGCAGAGGAGGGAGTTTTGAGTGGGTTTATATGCCAAGAAAGTGGGGTCAGTGGGGCCGGGAGACTGTAGGCTGAAGCGTTGTCCGTGTACGGCCTGGAAGCTAGGGAGGTGTCAGGAGTCCGAAAGCTGGAGGGGGTGTGAGAACGGGAGTGTCAGAGGAATGGTCTACGTTACCAGGGAAGAGTCTACGTGGGGAGGGTCAGGGTAGGATCCCAGATTGGGTGGGTGGTTTGGGCGCGCTCGGGACATCTGGCTGGGCGGAGTCAGGTCGGCTTTAGAAGAGGGGGCCTGAGGCGGCTCCCGGGGTTCAGACGTGACGTCTACTTGGCAGCAGGCTGTGGCAGTGGGGCCTGGGGCGTTGTGGGTGCGGCCTGGATGGACAGGACGCCCTCAGGGGACAGCGCGGACGTCACGGCGGCAGGGTCCACACCAGGCGGCAAGCGGTAGCGGCGGTGGAACTCGCGCGCGACGTATCCGTGCTCATCCTGGAGAGAGAGACTTGAGCGGCCCCAACCCTTTTCCTATGGATGCCCCGCCCCTCCGGCCTGCGGATCCACTTACGCGTTCTGGCCCCACCCCTACCAGCGGGCTCACCGGGCGCTCCTCGTGGCGCGCATGCACCTCCACGTGGTCGCCAACCACCTTGACGGCGATTTCCTCCGGGGAGAAGTGCTTCACGTCCAGCAGCACCGAGAAATGCCCGGGTTCCGTTGGGACCTAAGCACAGCCCGATCGTCATCGGCGGGGCGAGGCTCCTCCCCCGGTCGGTTCCGGGGCTGCCCCTGTCCCAGGCCTCCGGAACTGGGCAATCCATTCCTTTCCTACTTGTAGCCCCGGAGGATCTCTTCACCCAGAATAACTGGGATCACCCCTCCCTCTGTGATCACTGAGATTCTCTCATCCAGAGTGATGAGGCCCCCCCTTCCCCTGCAAGGTCAGGGACCTCGGCTCTCACGGGGTCAGGCCTGCCCCCTCCCCGTGTCAGAGTGTTCTTTGGACACTGAATCCCCAGGCCCCCATCCCTCAGAACCCCTGGTGCACTTACTGCACACCGCCCCCCCCCACCAGAAATTGCCAAGATGCCTCTTCCCCCAGCTTCCAGAGTCATCTTTTTACCCTCCCACTGGAGTCACGGGGCCGCTTACGCCCTTAACAGTTACCAGTACCCACCCCCACTTCTCAGAGTGGCCAGGCCCCCCTTTCTCAAGTCACAGGACCCTTCCTCCCCTCTGTCTCTCCAGGAGGCATAGGGTCGCCACATACATACAGTCTCCAAACTCTTCCCCGAGAATGACAAAACATTCCCTCCCCTCAGGAGTCCCTGGGAACCCCCATGCCCTTCAGAATAACAGCGCCCCCCTTTCCCCAGATTTCCTGGGTCACCAGCCTCCTTCTGAGTCACCAACGCTCCCCTCAGAGTGACGGCCCCACCCTATCCGTGACTCAGCCGTTCCAGCCCCTCAGAGCTGAGACCCTCCTCAGATGGGCAGGGACCTCCCACCCGCTTCAGTAATGCAGCCTGTGAAATTCCATACTCAGGGAACTCTGGAAGCCCCTCTGAGTGCTCCACCCCGCTCAAAGTCGGGGGACATTCCTCACCCCCCCCTCCCCGGGATGACCGGGGCTCCGAGCCTTGCAAGTGGTCGAGTTACCGCCCTCCCCCAGGCCTGGCACCTGGGCGGTAGGCAGCGCCACGCTGGGTGCGCGCAGGTAGTAGGGGGCCAGTGAGGCGGGGCAGAGCGCAGCCAGCTCGGCCTCCAGCAGCCCCTCGCCGAAGCGCTGGTCGAAGAGGCGCCCGGGCAACGGGGTCGAGGCGCGGCGCAGCCAAGACGGCTGCACAGGCACGGGGATCTCCATCCTGCTTCGCCGCCGCCGCCGCCGCCGCCGCCCCTAGGCTCCGCAGTGCCCCTGCGTGCGCCGCAGCCGCTCTTATAGTACGCGCCTTGTGTCCGCCCCTCGGCGGGCCGCCCGGGGACATTGGGACCGCGGCCAGCCCCGGCCATTAATAGAGTCTTATTTAGAAAGCCCAACAATGACTTGGCCATTTATTAAGCGCCTGCTGGATGCCAGAGAGGTGATCCCCCGATATCCCAAAGGGGAAACTAAGGCTGAGGAGGTGGAGCCTTGCCGAGTGGGTAGGACGGCGCGGCATTTGGGACCCGGGGCCCGAAAACCCCTGCGCAGAGTTCGCAGTCCCTTTAATCCACCCCCGCCCCGCAGGCAGCTCTGGGGATGACGCAGATGGCGGTCTTAGGAGCAGATTCTTGGGTACAGGGAATGTGGTAGCCGGCCAGGCTGTCAGGAGGACACAGAACAGACCCTACTCCCATCTCAGCAGGGCCTGGGCCCAGCCCCCCGACAAGCCGGGCCTAATTCTGGGCCTCTGACTCAGCCTCGGGTGCGCAGGGTAGCGGGGTCTGCCAGGTGAGCAGCGGCCAGAGGGCGCGGGCACGAACAGTCCAGGCTGGCCCCCGAGGGGCCGCGCGGCGGGCCCGAAATAGCTCATTTTGATCCCACCACCTCGGCTAGGAGCCCAGTCCTGGCACTTAGCGCAACCAGCTGCTCCCGCAGCAAGACGGAAGTGGTTAATGACTCCGCGGGACTGGTTGGCTGGCCCGACTGATGGAGGGGCGGCGGTTAGAGAGGGGACAGATTCCCCAATTGCCCTGCAACGCGAAAAACGGTGGTTACATTGGAGTCCGGACAAGATTTCCGCAGCAAAAAGGGGAGTGGCTCTAAGACACTGGGGGAAAGCGAGAGTACTTTATGACCCTCCTAACCGCGAGCTCACCCTCAGATCCTTTCCATTGGTCCACAGGCTTGCCAATTACTGCTGCACGCTACGGTTCTCCAATCAAACATGCTCTCTCAGTCAGGCCGAAGGTACAGCCAGTTGTGCGACATTCTCCCTTTGGCCACTTTCCAATTACTTTTATTTTCCTCTTCATCATTGGTCGCCTTGGAGGCCGCTCTCTTCCCGCGCGGGCACTCCGGGAGAGGGGCGGGCCTAACAAGGCATTGCTAAGCGACAGAGATGCGCGCGGGGTCAGCCCGGTGAGGGAGCGGAGCTGGCGGAAGCGCTCAGGTAGCTGCGGGATGGACCGCAGGTGAGGCCGATCCTTCTCCCGGGGACCACAGGAGGCCTGGGGAGGACCTAGGGTGAGATTAACACAGCGTCGGGTCAGGTTTGCTCGGGTCCGGAGTCTCTTTTTCAACAGCACTGGAACTACAACTCCCAAGATGCTCCACATCCTTTGGCCGCTCCAGCCTAGGACTTCACCATCGGGGTCCCGTAGCGTCTTACGTTCCGCTTTCCAAGTGGCTCCAGGGCCTTTTATTTTTCCTCTAAGGGTGTCCAGTGTCATCTTGGGAGTTCAATTTCTGAATTTTAAAAACTGCCCCCAGATTCCTATGGGTGTTGGTTTTGACCTTTCTTGCTTAGGCGGAGCCCAGTTACTGATGGGGATTGTAGTCCATTTACCATTTCCTCCTTCGTGTCCCCGGGACTTATGGGAAATGTAGAGAGAGAGGGTTTAGCCGTGGTTCTTAACGGCTTTGAAGCTCCACTTCAAAATCACTTGGGACGGTGCGAAAGAGATACAGATAACCAGCCACCTTCCAGATATTATGATTTCTTTTGGCTTGGGGTGAGGACCACATATCTGTATTTTTAAAAGGCTCTTAGATTGGATTCAGGGTTAAGAACCACCAGTTGGCAGTTCCTTGGTTTTCTGAGACTGCCCCCAAGAGCTGGTGGGAATCGAGCCTCTAGTATCATTATCTCGAATGCGCAGCGCTGCTTCATGGGAATTATAGTCCATCTCTTCCTGCAATCTATGGGAATTGTCATCTGGTTCTGCCCTCCTCTTCCCAACCCTGAAACCTGACTCCACCCCACAACCCCCAAACAGGGGGGCTCTGCCTGCCAACCTCACTCTCCCCTTGCAGTCTGCCAATTTTCTCCATCCAAGACAGCCCCTTTGAGGATACTCCCCTGGATCAAAGCCACTACTGGCCGTCCCAAAGCCAGACCTGGCACCCCAAGGTGAGGACACTCCATAGAGAGTGCTGTGTGTTAGCCCAGTGGTGAGGGAGTAACAACTAGAGGGAAGGAGGATATGTGATGGGGGGGGGGGGGTGAGGGTTAAGAGACAGTCCTTCCTCATGGCTCTGCCCTCACCCAGTCCTCTGTCACCTGGATCACCTATCGTAGCCCCCAATCACTCTGAGTTGTTACCATTGTGGGATATGTTTCCTCCCCTCTCGACTAAGACACACTTCATGTGTGCCTTCATTCCCCTACAGGGATGACCCCTCAACCCTCACTTTCTTCTCCCTACCTCCCTGTCTTAGACCCTGAGCCCATCCAGGTCCTGGGGGTCCAGGCCCCCAGAAGCTCCCAAGGCTCTGGCCACAGGTCCCAACTCCTCTGAACTGTTTGAAGAGTCCTGGCCATCCAGCTCAGGGACCCCTTCCCCACCCAGCACCACTGAAGGACAGATGGGAGCCTCCCAACCACCCACCCTGGTTGACAGCAGGGAGTCCGTGGTGGCCAAGTAAGTAGCAGCAGCCCTGGGGGGGAAAAGAAGGGTTTGGATCAGGAGGGGGCAGGCATCCCATAATAATCACCATAGCCAGAGCTGTTTATGCAGCACTTTTAGGACCACACTTTATATGTGCTATTAAGGGCTCTGGAGCTAGGCTGCCTGGGTTCAAATCCCAGCTCTGTCACTTACCCTCTGTATGACTTGGGCCTCAGTTTCTTCATCTGTAAATTGGGGATATTAACAGCTCATATGCCCTAGGGCTGTTTTAAGCTTTCAATGAGTTACTGTTTATAAAGCATCTATAACAAGTGCTATCACATAGTGAGCCCTTGGATTTGTAGGATCCAAGTTCAGCTGCTCTAACAAACAGTCCCAAATTAATTGTGGCTCGAGCAAGATAGCATTTATTTCTCCCTCACCCAAACAGTCCAGGCAGAAGCAACCAGGGCTGATATGGCAGCCCCCGGCTGAGGTGTCAGGGACACAGTTTGCCTCTGTCTTGTTGCCTCCCATCACTAGGCTGTTGTCCTTTCCTTTATGGACCAACCATAAAGGAAATGTGGCTCCCAACCACATCCACTTGCCAGAATCACACCTCATCTCATAACCCTGCTGGTCAAGAACCTAGTTACGTGGCCATTAAACTATTGGGACCCCTGATAAATATATCTGTAGAAGAGTGGCTATGCGCTCAGTATTATACAGTCTTACATAATATTGCATTACTCTGTAAGAGAGAACAGATGTTGAGGGACAAGTACTAGGTACTGCCAAAGTATTTGATAAACATCACTGTTGTGATTGTTATTGTCATTATTATTATTATTATTATTTGGCTCTCCTCATTCACTCACCTCCCATTCTCTGATGCTCACAGGTACATAAACCGGTTCCGCCAGGCTCAGCCCACAAGCCGAGAGGAACGCCAGCCTGCAGGCCCAACCCCAGCTGACTTTTGGTGGCTACGGCCTGAATCTCCAGACACCCCCAGTCAACTTGCAGCAGGTACCTGCTTCAGTCCTATCCACTGCTGGCCTAAAACCTTTCCTGATCAATGCCCCCAGCAGAAATTCCTCATGGCCCCCCAAAATCAATTGGGGCTTCTCAGCAGGAGCCAGTGAACCAGAAGGAAGACCCAACATAGCAGTCCCAACTCTTGCAAAGGTGGCCAGCGCATCTCAGGCTAAGGTTGTGGCTCCCCTTGAGGAAATGAAACAGGTGACATCCTCATTTACTTTCTTCCCTATGTACCTGAACTGACACCACCAGCCCTAGGATAGAATTAGAGTCAATCCCCAATTCAAGGAAGCTTAAACAAAAAAGGAGGATTTCTTGGCTAATGCAATCAAGAAATCCAAATGTATATGCTTTCAGGAATGGCTGGATCCAGGTGTTTGACCACTATTAGGAGGAACTCGACTCTCTTGACTCTCTGTTCCTCTTTCTTGGGCTCAATCTCAGGCAGGCTTTCCCCTTGAAGTAGTGAAGATGGCCCCAGCGATTCTAGGCTTTTAACTTACCCATCCAAAGCCCCAGGGCTTACTCTCATTCGTTCATCTTTGAGCCAATCACTGTGGAACCGAGGACAGATTGTTGTGATTAGCCAGGCCTGGTCAGGAAGGTGGGGTCAACCCTTCTCCCACAATAATGACTACAAGCAGGGGTGTGCAACCCCAGAGGAAAACTGGGTCCCTCTTCCCTGAGGAGGAGGAGCGGATTCCTTAGAATGGCTTACCAGCATGTGAGGATACCAGGTGGAAGGCAGACCTGTACTCCAGGCCCTCTGTCCAAAGCCCCTTTCCCAGCACCCTTTAAGATGGGGGCTAGTCTCTAATCCCTCTTTCCTCGCAGAGCCTCAACACATGGAACTCATCCCTGTTGGACCTGGAGACACTGAGCCTACAGAACAGAGCTGCCAGGCTGCTCAAACGCAGGTGCCTTCCCTGCCCCCCTCCTCCTCCCCACTCCTACAGCTCCATGCCCCCCCGCACCGCCTCTGAGACCCCCCTGTTGCCTCGCTTCTGCTTTCTTCCTACAGCAAGGCGTCCATCTCCTCCTCCTCACTCAGCCCTAGCGATACCAGCAGCTCCTCATTCCCCGTCAGCTCTGATGGCCTCTCTCCCTTCTCCGCGACCTTCACCCCTGACTCCAGCAAGGGCTCTGACCCCAAGGCACATGGTAAGTTCTGAGGCAAGGATGAAGAAGAGACTGGGTGTGAATCCCAGCTCTGACATTTACCAGCTGGGTGACCTGGGGCCTCGCTGGGCCTCTCTGTTTCTCCAGCTTTAAAACAGGGGTAGTAAATGAGTTGCGGGATGCAGGGAGCTCTTGCCACAGGTCCTAACGGTACCTATCATTAGTATGACAGGCTCTCTCCGCATCCTGTTTGCAGTTCTGAACACAAATTTCCAAAATCAGATGGCTTTTTGCTCAGTTGGCCCTGTACCTGATTGGACAGCAAAATCTGACCTAAAGAATAAGAAGGCTGTTTATCATCTCTCTATATCTCATTGAGGGTGAATAGACATACTTTTTACTTGGCTGTGTTAAATTGAACCATATGAAACTTTTGTCTTTGTCGGTAAAAAATGGTTGAATATGGACAATTTCATATTGTTCAACCAAATACTGTGTTTGAGTCTGGTGTACCGAGCAAGCCCCCTGTTGACGCTGGACATACGATGTGACTTTGCTGAAGCAGGCCGACTGTTGAACGCTCAATTCCTGCCACCTGAAGTCTTCAGATTTCAGATATGGGATTAAGGACCTGGATTACTATTACTCCATGGCCAGGTCCTGGGGCACAGTGGCGCACAGGACAGATGCTGTCTGTGTCTCATGGGGCTTGAGTGAATGGGGGACAGGGAGGCACGGTAAACAGGGAGGTGTCCTGTGTGGTGTGTGTGATCCTGGCTGAGCTCTCGCTTGTCTGATTCTTTGCTTCTTTTCGGCTTTACCTCACCTTTTATTCACCTCTCCTTCCTGAGCCTCAGTTTTCTCATCTGCAAAATGGGGATAAGACTAGTACCTACTTCATGAGTTGTCCTTCAGATTAAATTTACTCATTCTTTCATCTGAAAAACACTGAATACCTATTGTGGATGAGGCCCTGGGTGGGGGCTTGAGGATTCTACAGTGAACCAACCATGTGTGGTCCCACCTTCATGGTCCTCA
>NC_138384.1:37883764-37931388 GCF_054177405.1 Leptonychotes weddellii
GGGGGGGGGGCGTGTGTGGGGGGTGAGAGTAGTGTGGGGTCAGGTGGAAGAGATTGACAGGGGTCAGATTACATTGGGCCATGGGAGGCATTTGGTCATTAGCTTAGTACTGGGGAGCCACAGGAGGGTTCTGAGCAGGGAGGGATGGGATCTTTCTTGGGTTATTAACAGACTCCCTCTGGCTGCTATCGGCCCCCCAGTGAGAGACGCTGGTAGTTGCTCTTGGGCCAGAGCCTGAGGAACAGAGTAGAGGGAAGTGGCCAGGTTTGGAAGTAGAGTCACAGGATATAGAGGGGAGTGGGGGGGAGAGAGAGATCCAGGATGACACCCCCCTTCTCTGTGCAGCATCAGATGGTGGGGCTTCAAAGAGACAATGGGAGCCCTACTGATCATGACCGATGAAGTTATGCTCTGGGTGATGGGAATGATGTCCATTTGCCCCATTGAACTGAGGACGGCCCGTGGCCCTGCCCTTGGTCACTGCTGTATCCCTAGCACAGGTCTGGACGCTGCACTTCCATATAATAAATAGTTCATTTGGCATTTATGCCACAAATACTGATGGCACCAGGCCTTGTTCTTGACACTGAGGATATAGTGACGGTCAGACAGACAAAAACCTCCTTGTGTAGCTGCCATTGTGAAGGGAGAGCGAAGTAAGCAAAGCAGTACCACACTGAATATGTTAGAAGGTGAAAAGAGCTAAGGAGAAACCTGGAACAGGAGAGAGGATAGAGGCTGGGGGTTGTTGCAATTTTAAATAGAGTAGCCAGGGAAGGCCCCACTAAGAAGATGATACTGAGCAAAGATCTGAAGCATGGGAGGGATGGAACCTTGTGCATACAGGAGGGAACAACACAAATGCAAAGGCTTTTGCTTTTTACCAGGACAGGGGAGGGTTCCAATCCTGGAGGACCCTGATCTGACTCAGGTGTTCCCAGGCTCCCTCTGGCTGCGGGGTGGGCTGGGGGTGGGGGAATGGGACAGATTGAGAGGACAGAAGTAGAGAGACCAGAGAAGAGGTTGCTGTGGGGTTGGCCCCAGGAAAGGGCAGTCAAGAGAAGAAGAAGGGGACAGATTCTGGAGGATCTGTCTTGTTCACTGCTGTAACCACAATGTCCAGAACAGTGCCTGGCATATGGTAAGAAATCAATAAATATTTGCTGATGAATAAAGAACTGAATGATGACAGGTTGAGAAGCCCATGAGTGCTCTCTCCTCTGACTGCCCCTTTTCTCACTTCCTGCTTGGGAGAGGAGGTGGGACATTACCTGGAGAGCCTGTCTGAATACCTTTCTGGTACAGTCGAAGGGTGTATGCACAGGCTGTCCTTGGTTTGCTCATCACCCCAGCCTGTGGCCTTACCCTTCCTCCTTCTACTTACCCCACAGTAACACCAGCACCTGACCCCATCCCTGCTCCAGCCCCGGTCTCCTCCCAGGCACCCCTGCGTCCAGAGGATGATATTCTGTACCAGTGGCGGCAGCGGCGGAAGCTTGAACGGGCTCGAGGAGGGCAGGGTGATGGAACCTGGGTACTACCCCGGACTCCTTCCCTCACCACTCTAGTGAGACAGGGGAGGGAGGAGGCTGAGGGGGCTGGAGGGAGGGATGCTAAGGGAATTTGGAGTAAGGGGGAGCCAGAAGGGGACCGAAGAACCCTCTGTCCTTTCTCTCCCTCTCAGGTCCCTGCCCCCGTTTGTCTACAGGCCCTTCCTGCCCCCGCAGAGACCCTTGGCTCCCTGGGAACGCAGCCTACCTGTGTCCCACATTGGGCCAGTGTGGCCCGATCGGGGCCCCTGGAGGCCTTCTATATGGAGAGGCCTCCTATTCCCCCAGGGTTCCCTCCACACATCTTTTGGGGCCCCAGCCCCCATGGGTTCTTCTGGGCCCCGCAGTCTGGTCCCTGCGTATCTCTCGGGGCCATTCCTCCCAAGCCCTGTACCCCTGCGCCTCCGGCTGCCACCTCGGCACCCGCAGCCTCCACCCTCCCGCCCCCAGCCGCCCCCCAGGATCCACCCACTCCTGCTCCAAGCTGCCGGGCGCAGCTCGAGAAGCAGGGCCCCAAGCCTCGGAGTAGCGGAGCCCCGCGCCAGGAGTCCGCTGGGACAGTCGTGGCAGCTGACGAGGGGCCTGGCCCGCAGCTCAGAGGCGCCCTGGGCCAAGTAGTATCCGCTCGGCTCTTCCCGGACAGCCTGGAGGACACGCCCCCTCACCTTGAGGGCCCACCTCTGCCCGAGGCTGAATCTCTGAAAGTCAAGGCCACACACCCCCAAACCAAGATTGCACCACCTCGCTCAGAGGTCACTCCCCCTCTATCTGGATCACGATTTCCCAAAGCACAGACTCCGCCAGGTCGGTCTAAAGCCGAGTCTCGGAAAGCCCAGGCCACGCGCCCCCTAGCGGTGTGGGAGCCTCGGAAAGACAAAGACACTCCCTTGGCTGAAGCTGGGTATCCGCCGCCCAAGGTCCCGCCCCCTCCAGCTGAGGAGGCGTCCCCTGGCCCCGAGGCCCCGCCCCCTCCCTCCAAGGCGGGGCCTCTCGAGGAGGTGGCTACGCCCCGGTCCGCTGCTGAGCACGCCCCCTCAGGAGATCTGCTCTGCCAGGCTGCCCGACTTCTGGAGGCGGCAGAAGGTGGGCTGATGTGCGTGGCTGCCCGGATCTGGATGGCAGTCCAGCACCTTACGAGTCGACCTCCTGGCGCTCGCCTTTCTCCCCCTAGACTCTGATGGCAGCGAGTTCCAGGACGACCCGGTACTTCAGTTGCTAAGAATTCAGAGGGCCGAGCTGAGACGGCAGAAAAGGTGACCATCACCGGGATCTACAACACCCCGTTCCCAGAGCCATCCATCATCCCAGACCCCAATCCTGAGCACATAACCTCAGCCTCTACTACCCTGGCTTTTTTGCAGGGAAGTGGACGCCCAACTATCCCTCTTACTGGAGCACACTGAAGACTCAGGGACTTGGTCTCCTCCAACCAGGTCGCCCCCCAGGTCCCCAGGAAGGCGGCCGCAGAGGGGAGGAGCTTCTCTTGAGACCAGGTGGCGCTGAATTGTACAAATTATATTTTTCCCAATAAAATGTTTTTCATGTTACTGATTGTCCCTGAGAAAGTTGTTCTGGAAAGGCTAAGGGTCATGCTAACTCAGAGAAATAGCTCCCTCCCTCCTCTACCCACCCCCTGCCCCACCCCCACTCTAGTTCCTGACAGTTTGGCACAAAATCTCTTCTGGTTTCCCCTCTGAGGAATCCTCTCTGAGGTCAGGACAGGGGTGTGGTTCCAGGCCAGATTTGAGGCAAGACTGGGACTCCCCTTAGTTGACTCTCAGCTCAGAAGTGGATCCTCCTGTCTCAGTGGACACCAAAGGGCTGTGTTCTGGGCATGAAGCTAATGGGGTCATCAGAGTGCTGGGCAATGGTCAGTCCTCAGTCCACAGCCTGCTTGAGCCAGCAGCAGCATATAGTGTGCTCATCCCTTCCTCCTTGAAACTCTTCCTTTCCCTGCTTCCAGTGTCACACCTTGTCATTGCCCCAACCTGTCACTTGAGCATGTCCCAGGTCCCTGGCCTTAACTGTCTATATTCATTCCCAGGTGCTCTCATCTAGCTTCACCACTCTAACACCCATCTCTATTCTAATGGTCCCCAAATTTCTATCTTCAGCCTAGATCTGGCCACTGAAACTTAGGCTCCTGTATTCTGCTACCTGCTCACCATTTCCATTCAAAGGCTTAAGAGATGTCTCAAACCCCACAGGTCTTAAACTGAACTCTCAATCTTCCCCCTAAACTTGCCCCTCCCTGGTTTTCCTGAGCTCCATCCCTGCAGCTGCTCAGGCCAAAAGCCTCCTGGCCTTTCTTGACTCTTCTTTTTCCCTCACCCCACCGTCAGTTAGTTGATTAGCAATTCCTGTAAAATCTATCCAGAATTTAATCCTTCTTCCGATGCCCTCACTCCAGTCTAAGCTATATCACCTGTCTGGACTTTTGAAAAACCAATTGTTTTGTCTGTAAATTCTTTGACACACTTCCCATTAAAAAGTAGAGTCTGTGTCCCTTCTCCTTGAAACTAGGTAGAACTCTGGGGACTGCCTCAACAAATAGAATACAAAGGAAATGTTACTGCTTTAACTTTCTAAACCAGATTAGAAAAGATTATACAATTTCCACCTGGTGGCCCTGCATTCCCTCTCTTTTGTGTGCTTTGGAGCCCTAGGCTACTGTATAAAAAGTGCAGTTGCCCTGCTGGGTAGGGATTTTGGTTACACAGGTGTATACACTTGTCAAAATTCAGTGAAAATTCTGAATTTTATTGTAGGTAAAGTTGACCTCAAAATAAAAACAAATACTGAACTGTAGTTAAAGATATGCATGCTGAAATGTTTAGGGGACAGCATACCAATGTCTGTTATTTATTTTGAAATATACCCCCAAAATAGTAAGATTAATGGAATAGAATGAATAGAGTAATAGGTGAATGTGACATAAAGCAGACAAAGTAAAATGTCAATGGTAGGATCTGAGTGGTAGGTATATGGGTGTCTACCATGAAATTCTTCAACTTTGCTGTATGTTAGAAACTTGTCATAATAAAATGTTGGAGAATGTATGATCGGAATTATTTTGGTATCTGTATTTATAAAAAAAGGAGGATAGAATAGGTTTCTGTTAAAAGTAGCTTCGGGGGCAGCTGGGTGGCTCAGTCAGTTAAGCGTTTGCCTTCTGCTCAGGTCATGATCCCTGAGTCCTGGGTTTGAGCTCCACGTGGAGCCCCAGGAGCTCCATGTCGGGCTCCCTGCTCAGCAGGGAGCTTGCTTCTCCCTCTGCCCTTCCCCCTGCTTGTGCTTACTCTCTCTCTCTCAAATAAATAAATAAAATCTTTTTTTAAAAAGTAGCTTCTGTATATCATAGACACGGTATATGTTTGTTTTCAGCCTTTTTGAACAAACCATACATTTAAATGAAATCAAAAAGAAGGAAATCTCTGTTTAAATATAAAGAGAAATGAAAGATGTTTATAGCAGCAGAACCTGATCTAGTTGGGGGGTGACTGGAGCCTAGGATTTCTGAGGAAGTTACACTTAAGCTGAGACAGGTAGGAATTAACTCGTTGACAAAGGACCATCCTAATTACTATTGCTGGATTATAAATCAGCCCCAAAACTGTGGCGTGAAGCAATCATTTTATTATGTTCATGGATTCTATGAGTCAGAAATTCGGACAGGGCACAGCTGGGGACAGTTTGTCTCTGCTCCATAATGTCTAGGGGTTCAACTGGAAAGACTCAAAGGTGACTCAACAGCCAGGGGCGGAATCCCTGGAGCTCCTTCACTTACAAGTCTGGCACTAGGGCTCAGATGACTCCAAGGCTGGGTTCAGCGGGAACTGTGGACTGTAGTGCTTACTCAGGGTCTCTCCATAGGGCTTGGGCTTCCTCAAAGCATGGCTTCCTGGCCATAGTTGCACTTCTCAAAGCTCTAGAGCTAGTCATTCCAGCGGACAAAAAGGAAGATGCATTGCTTTTTTGCTACTTAGCCTTGGATACCACATAATGTCAATTCCACTATTCTCTGTTGATTGAAGTTGTCAGTCTTGCCCAGATTCAAGGGGGCGGGGACAAAGACTCCAGCTTTTCATGAAAGCAGTGTCAAAGAATTTGCAGTCGTGTTTTAAAACCACCACAGGGGTTGGTGGGGCGTGGGGTGCGGGGATGAGGGGAGACTGCAGGCAATGGGAACATCATGTAGGGAATCCCTGTGATAAGGTGAGGTCAGCAAGTTCAGTAAGTTGAAATAAGTAACCCTAAATTGACCCCTCCCTCAGCATTCCCTTTCCCCAATGCCGGCTTAACTTTTTATCCATAGAATTTATCACCTTCTAATTTTCTATATTTTTGGATATTTTGTTCATTGTCTTCTCCCACCAGCTTTTGAGCTGCATGTGAGCACGATATGTTTTCCCTTGCTTTGGTTACTGATGTAGCCACAAATTAAGTGATTAGAGTTTTTGAATGAATGAGTGAATGAATCACAGTTGTACTTTCTGAGGTGAGGGGCCCTGTTGGGAACATGACCAGTGGAAAAGTTCTCTTGGAAAGGGCATTGTTACAGTGTTTTCTGGGCCTGGCTCAAGTCGGAGGCGGAACGACTGGGACTGGCTTTATGGGAGGCGTGGTCATGTTCTGGCACTTTGGGCTAAGCCAAGTCCTAGGAAAAAGGAGTCAAGCCTGGAAGCCGGCCTGTAAGAAGCAGTAGAGGAAGGAGGCAAGGACAATGTCCAGTGGGAAGGGCGAGGCTAAGTCGCAGAGAGCCTAGGATTACGTCCCAGGCAGGGTGTCTGAGCCAGTGAAAACCGTCCATGGGCAAATGCCCTCAATATTCTGTGGGCAGTGTCAGGGTCGGGACTGACAAGATGGGACTAGAGGATTGAGACATTGAAAAGCTGCTTGGGGATGGGGAAAAGCTCTGAGGCCATGGAAGAATCCAACTAGGAAAGTCAAAGGGGGAAAAAAGTGTCAGAGGACTAGTCACTGAGAGTGGACTAAGGGGAGGGCCCACTGCTTAGTGTTAGAAGTGTTGGAAGCAAAGCATAAAGAACCTAGGGGTGTGTCTCAAGAGGGTAATAACAGCCAATGAAAAGCAGTCATGGGCGCGGCGCTGTCAAACTTCACGGGGCGGGACCGAAGAGACCGAGCCAGGGATGGGACCGAAGCCTGAGCCAATGAAAACCCGCCGGGTGGGCGGGGCGTCGTCCTAAGGCCAAGGGTGGAGCCAATGAGAAGCGGCGCCGCGTCCCCGCTGCCCCCGCCTCCGTGGGGCGAGCGCCGGAGCCACGGGCAGCCGTTAGGGGCGGGGCCTGCAGCCGCCCGCGCGCGGCTCGCGCCCTCCCCTTTGTGTCGCCATGGCGGCGGCAGCGGCGACGAGGACGACGAGCGAAGGATCGAGCGCTGCCGGCTCCTGAGGAGGCTACGCTACCATGGTGGTGAGGGGCCCACGCGGCCGTCAGTCCGTCCGCGTGTCAGTCTGTCCGCGCGCGGCCCCGCCCCGCGCGCCCCGCCCCCGGCCCCGCCCGAGCCCGCGGCCTGCGCCGCCCCTCACCCCTCGTCCAGGTCCCTCTCGTCCCCCGGCCGGGTCTTGGGCCCGAGCCCTTACCCCGGCCCCGCCCCCTCAGTGTGCATCCCCTTCCAAGCCCTGGATGGAGGTGACAGTGGCCGAGGACCCAGGCTTGGGGGGGATGGGCTAGTCCCGGGAAGGACCCGCACCCCCAAGTGTCCCCCGCACCCAGGGACCTGCTGAAGCTTCCTGGGCCCTTCGCCAGCCCCCATCCCACAGCCATCCTCCCATCTTCTCCCAATCTCCACCCCTCCCTGGCTAGCCCCCTCCCCCTCCTACCACCAGCCCCTTTCGCGTTCTTGAGCCCCACCCCCACCCGGCTCCATCCTCAGCCTGACCCTTTTCTTCTCATTCTCACTCCGTTCTGCTCCCTCTCAATCAACCCTTCCCACCCCCCCCATCAGCCTGAACCTCAGCCTCTCCAGCGTCTCCCCTCTTCTTACTCCACCCCAACCCCAAGCCAGCAGTGTACCTCTCACTAGATCCTTGGGTCCTTCTCCATCTTCTTGTCCTCACCCTCCCTCCCCACCATCTCCCTTCCCCACCATGCTGCTCCTGCTCATTCATCCATTCATTCCCTCATTCGCTCACTTAACAGACATTCCCTGATACCTCCTGGCAGACCCCATGTTCCAGACGCAAAGAGATTCACCTCCCGTCCTGCCTTGGGGAGCTTCATGGGCTGGAGAGGGACAGAACCGAGGGTGAGACCCAAGCATGAACCTGAGGTTGCAGGGATACAAAGGAGGGAGAGGCTAGAGCCCAGCCTGGGAAGTCCCGATCTGGCAGCTGGTTATTTTATTCATCAGATTTTACGGGGCTCCTGCTGTGTGACAGGGCATTGGGACCCAGAGAAGAATCAGGCACAACCTCACCTGTGAGGAGCATCAATTCTGTGCCCAGCTCTGTGCTGGGTCCCTGATCCTGGGGCAGTCACAGTCCACTGGGGGAGAGGGACTTGTCACCAGTGATATCTGAGTGCTCAGGGCTGGGATTGGGAGAACCTCAGGTGATAGAGGAGTCTAGAAGAGGAGGCTGACACAGCCCAGGTCAGGGAGAACTTCCAAGAGGAGGGAATGAGAGAGATGAGACCTGAGGGATGAGGAGGAGGGAACCTACTGAAAGGAGGGGGAAGAGTGTTCCATGCAGAGGGAACCTTTGCAAAGGCCTAGGAGGAAATGAGAAGATGGTGCTTTTTTTGGACTCTTAGAAGTTTGAGAGCTCTTGAGAGTGGAGGCCGTGGGGGGAAGATGGGGCTGGAGAGGTAAACAGACCTGAGAATTCAGACTTTATCTTGAAGATAACAGGGAGCCATTGAAGGTCTATGATCTGTGGAGAGACAGGCAGATATGTGTAGTTTGAAAATTATACTGGCGCTTGCTGTGAAGAAGCTAGCAGGAGGGGAGAGGTTGGAAGCAGGAAGTTTGGTAAGATGGGAGCTCTGATTGTCCAGACATCAATAAAAGGTGTGGAGAGGCACATAGGGGAGATGACTACACTCTGCAGGGGTTAAAGGAGGGCTTTAAACAGGGAGAGGTGGTACCAGCGTGTGCCCTCCCTGCCTCACCTTCAGTCTCTGCTCTTCCAGCCCCCTACCCCAGACCACACACGAAGAAGCAGGCCTACCCTTAGTTGCCGTCACCCGCCCGCCCCCCCCCGCCCCCCTTCTGCTCCATGCTTAGGGCGGCCTGTGGAGCAATTCGGGCCTCTGGGCCCAGGCTCACAGATCACAATGCTCCCGTTGTCTCTCGGCTCCCATCTCTGGAGGCCTCTGATTCTTCTTTCTGCTCTACAGGCTCGCAGCACTGACAGCCTGGATGGCCCAGGGGAGGGCTCGGTGCAGCCCTTGCCCCACACTGGGGGGCCCAGTGTGAAGGGGAAGCCTGGGAAAAGGTGAGAGGTGAGGGTGAGGCTCAGCTTAGGAGGGGGGCCAAACACAGGAGCCACCAGTGATGTGTTACCTGTCCCCCAGGCTCTCGGCTCCTCGAGGTCCCTTCCCTCGGCTGGCTGACTGTGCCCATTTCCATTACGAGAATGTTGACTTTGGCCATATTCAGGTAGGAGGGCTTTGCACCCAGGTGGGAGCGTGCGATCTTACCCAACCCTGAAGCAGTATCAGCCGCTGTACCCCTGAAACCTATCTCAGGGATAGCTGAGCGGTCGGTGGCAGGAGCTGCAGGGTGGAAGGGGAGAACGGTTCATTCATTCATCCCTTCCTTTCTTTATCCATTCACCTAACTTTTTGTTAGGTGTCTGCTCTGCCAGGACCCTGTACTCTGACTGACATCCTTAGGGAGGCCCAGGCAGGGGACACAGATCCATCTCTAGATAGTGCCAACCTGGAAAGGTCAGGACTGGAACAAAAGTGAGGCCCTTAACCCAGGCCTTTGTTTCCCTCTACAGCTCCTGCTGTCTCCAGAGCGTGAAGGCCCCAGCTTCTCTGGAGAGAATGAGCTGGTGTTTGGGGTGCAGGTGACCTGTCAGGTGAGGCCACCCCTCTCCTCATCTGGCCTGACAGACGGGTCTTCATGGTTCTCAGCTCAGTGTAACGGGACTACTGCTCCTTTCTGTCCCTCCTGATCCCACAGGGCCGTTCCTGGCCAGTTCTCCGAAGTTATGATGACTTCCGATCCCTGGATGCCCACCTACACCGGTGCATATTTGACAGGAGGTTCTCCTGCCTCCCAGAGCTTCCCCCACCCCCAGAGGGTGCCAGGGCTGCCCAGGTAAACTGCTTATTGTCTCAGCCCCCACCTCACGTATGATGTGTCCTCATGAGCAATGTGTGAAGCCATCAAGAGAGGATAGTGAGGGGCGCCTGGGTGGCTCAGTCGGTTAAGAATCTGATTTCGACTCAGGTCATGATCCCAGGGTTCTGGGATCGAGCCCCATATCGGGTTCTCTGCTCAGCAGGAAGCCTGCTTCTCCCTCTCCCTCTGCCTGCAGCTCCCCCTGCTTGTGCTTTCTCTCTCTGTCAAATAAATAAATAAAATCTTAAAAAAAAAAAAAAAAAGAGAGAGGATAGTGAAATATTTAAACACTGGTATGGCCCAGGTTCCAACCAGTCGGAATGGAGAGGCCCAGAATGAAACTGCAGCAGGGAGGCTCCTTTCAGTTTTAGGAGCATGAGGCGTTCCAGGGGATTCGGTGGGAGAGTCAGCATGGCCCAGACCAATGGGGGCACACAGGAGCTCGGCATGGCCCGCTTACTAATTGATATGGATATATTTCAGTGCTTACCAGTGGAGAAGCACCCATGCATTCAGGCTGAATTTCAGCCCTGCCCAGAGGTGAGCTAGGGCAGTATAAGAGGGCAGCGAACTCTCCCACGGTCCCCTCACAAAAGCCCCCCCCCCCGACAACCTGCCCCTAGATGCTGGTACCACTGCTGCTGCAATACCTGGAGACCCTGTCAGGCCTGGTGGACAGTAACCTCAACTGCGGGCCTGTGCTCACCTGGATGGAGGTGGGCCCGGGAAGGGGGGCTTGGAGTTGGGAGTGAACGAGGGCTGTCTGAGGAGCGAGAACCAGTCCGAGAGTGTGTGTGGGCACAGGGAAGAAACAAGCCAGAGTGGAGGAGGCTCTGGTATTTCAGGGTCTGTGTGGGCACATGCCTGTGAGAGAGAACGAGTGCGTGTGTGCGTGTGTGTGTGTGTGTGAGCAGGCATCGGACTGTGGGCATGTGAGGATTTCAAGATATATCAGTTAGAAATGGGTTTGACTGTAACTCCTAGAACACCTGGCCCACAGTGGCTCAAACCAGTAGGTTTTCAGATAGCAAATGTGCAGTGTCTGCTCTGGAGGGTGAGGGTACAGGGGTGTCCTGGGACATGAGAGGGAAGGAGGGGCTTTGTTGGGCAAGAATTGCGGTGTTTGACCAATAGCTCTGACTGACTGAGGCTCTTAGGTAGGGGACAGGCAGTGGCCTCTACTGGGCATAGAGGAACGCTCTCTGCCTTTATTATCCCCTCCTTCTGGCCTCTCCCCATCTCAGCTGGACAACCACGGCCGGCGACTGCTCCTCAGTGAGGAGGCTTCCCTTAACATCCCCGCAGTGGCCGCTGCGCACGTGATCAAACGGTACACAGCCCAGGCACCAGATGAGCTGTCCTTCGAGGTGAGGCTGGGGGGAAGCAGACTCCAGCGGGGCTCCCCACTTCCTCTGTCCCTTCTGACCCTCCCTCCAATTACCTTCCTGCTCCCAGGTGGGAGACATTGTCTCCGTGATCGACATGCCACCCACTGAGGATCGGAGCTGGTGGCGGGGCAAACGAGGCTTCCAGGTGAACCTTGCTTGGGTGGACGGGCAGGCCAGGGCATCGTGCCAGCTAGGGTGGCCCACTCACTGACCCCAAACCCTCCTCAGGTCGGTTTCTTCCCCAGTGAGTGTGTGGAACTGTTCACAGAGCGGCCTGGTCCAGGACTAAAGGGGGGTAAGTGCCAGGGGGCAAAATGGGGAGGCCTCCCTGCATCCTTTGCCTGTCATCCATTCTTTCCACCCATTGTTCACGCCACAGATGCCGATGGTCCCCCATGCGGTGTCCCAACGCCCCAGGGTGTCTCCTCTCTGACCTCAGGTAATGGGAACAAGAGACCAGGCCCCTGCCCACCCCACCCCCCCATAAGACCAGTGGCTGCACTGACCTTCTATGGCTTGCCTTTACTCCCCCAGCTGTGCCCCGGCCACGTGGGAAGCTGGCTGGCCTCCTCCGAACCTTCATGCGCTCCCGCCCTTCTCGGCAGCGGCTGCGGCAGCGGGGCATCCTGCGGCAGAGGGTGTTTGGCTGTGACCTTGGAGAGCACCTCAGCAATTCAGGCCAGGATGGTGAGGCCTCATGTCCACCTGCCCCGCCCACTCCTCCCACCCTCTTGCAGCCTGCCCAGACCTGAGCCCCTGCTTTCTCCCAGTGCCCCAGGTACTTCGCTGCTGCTCTGAGTTTATTGAGGCCCACGGGGTGGTGGATGGAATCTACCGGCTCTCAGGAGTGTCATCCAACATCCAGAGGCTACGGTGAGGGCCCTCCACCAAGCCCTTCCTTCCGCAAAGACTTACTGAGCATCATCTCTATCCCAGGCCCTGTGCCATGTGCAGGGGACAGAGTTATCTGGGTGGGGGCGGCAGTTAGGCGGGGCTGGGGGCAGGGAGGGTTTTTTTGAGGAAGTGACACCCAAGCTGAGGCCTGAAAGGCCAGAGCAGAATAAGCATTGGAAGCAAAGAGATCAACCTTCATTGAGCACCAGCCACATGCCACGCACTAGGCACTGGGAACACAGAGATTCCTGCCCTCATGGGGCTCGCATGCTGGAAGAAGAGACAAACAAGGAAATGAGAGAGTACCAGTAGGTGACAAGTGCTATGGAGAACTATAGAATGGGGTAAGGAGGATCATAATAAGTTGGGGAGGGAATTGCAGTTTTAAATAAGGTGGGCAGGGAAGGCCGCCTGGGGGAGAGCCTGCTCTGGAGGAGGTGAGGCTGCCGGCTGTGTGGACATCCTGGGATGAGCTTTCACCATGGTGGGACAGTTAGTGCAAGGGGAAGGCAGCAGGAGTTCATGTCCCAGAAGCAAACGGGCCTTTCGGATACTGCTAGGATTTTCCTTTTACTCAGAGTAAGGGGGTAACCACGGGAGGGTCTGAGCTGAGGAGGCACAGCATGAAGAACAGTCTAAGGTGGGGAGCAGGGAGGCATGAGCACTGGGGCTAACAGGTGTGAGGTGACAGTGTGGAGCCTGGGGCTCTGAGAGACAAGGCACGAGGTCACACGAGAGCAGGGGGACACCATCAGAGAGTTTTGAGCAGGGGCTGCTGGGATTTTGGCCACATCTTCCAGTGACCTCTTGAAGCCAGAATGACAACTTCGTAGAAGGAACGTGTGTGGTCATGCTCTGTATTCAGATGGCCTCGGGTAGCCGCAAGCAGGAGCATCTCCCACCTGAGCCTCAGTGTCCTCCCCTGTAAAATGGGGCATGCTCACTGGGGCACACAGAGTTGTTGGGGGGTTCCGTAAGGTTCTGCCTCTGAAGAGCCCAGCACGGGAAGAGGGTTGCATCCGTGTGTGGACGCTTTGGGAAGTGGAGGAAGAACATGGCCAGGTGGGTCAGCTCTGACCTGATCTTTCTTCTCCTGGACCCGGTGGCCTCAGGCATGAGTTCGACAGCGAGAGGATCCCTGAACTGTCCGGCCCCGCCTTCCTGCAGGACATCCACAGCGTGTCCTCCCTCTGCAAGCTCTACTTCCGGGAGCTGCCGAATCCCTTGCTCACGTACCAGCTCTATGGGAAGTTCAGTGTGAGTAAGGGAGCTGGCAAGGTCGGAGGGAGCCGGATGCCTCGGCCCAGCCCCTGTCACACCTGTGCATCATCTCAGGAAGCCATGTCGGTGCCCGGGGAGGAGGAGCGCCTGGTGCGAGTCCACGACGTCATCCAGCAGCTGCCCCCGCCTCACTACAGGTAAGCCAAAAGGGGCGGGGCAGGCCTGTGGTGGGGTCCCAAGGGAGCTGAGGCTCAGGTGTCCTCCTCCTCTCCCACCCCCAGGACCCTGGAGTACCTGCTGAGGCACCTGGCCCGCATGGCGAGACACAGTGCCAACACCAGCATGCATGCCCGCAACCTGGCCATTGTCTGGGCGCCCAACCTGCTCCGGTAAGCTGGCGGCTCGCCGGCCTGCCGCCCTCAGCTCCCTTCCTCAGGCTGGGCCTCAAGTCTGCCCCACACCGCCCACCCAGAGCCCACCCACCCAACTTTTGTCCTCTGATTCATTTCATTCAACACATATTTCTTAAGGACCCCCTGGGTGCCAGCTCTTGTTCTCAGCACCGGGACCCGGTAATGAGCAGGATCCTGTGCTGCCGGGCTCACATTTTCATGGGGGAGAGGGACAATGAGCTATCGACAAGAAAAAGAGAGACTATGGTCTGATGGTGATGAGTCCTAAGGAGAAAGACTACAAAGCAGGGAAGGGAGATGCACGGGGTCATGGCATTTTGAAATTTTTAGAGCGGCAGGGGAGGCTTCCATAGGAAGTCTTCCTAAGGCCAGTAGCAGTGTGAGCCCCAGAGGATTTGATGGTGACCGAGACCGGAGAGCTCTCTGTCCTAAATAAAATAGGTGGTCCATGAGATGGGGGATATAAGAACTATTAGGACAAAGAAAAAAAAAAAGAGAGAGAAGGAAGCTGACAATTTTAAAGAAAGTGGGTGGGGAAGACTCCATTGAGGAGGTAACATTTGAGTCAAGATGTGCAGGAGGTGAGGGGGGGACCCATGTGGATATCTGGGGAGGAGCAGACCAGGCCGAGGGAACGCCAAGTGCCAATGTCTGGAGGCTGGAAAGGCGCCTGCTGTGCTGGAGGACCAGCAGGGAGGCCGGTGTGGCTGGAGCGAGTGAGCAAGTGGGTGAACGGTTGAGGGGGAGGCGATGATGACGTCAGAGAGGTGACAGGGGACCAGCCAGAGGAGTGACTTACAGGTCGTGGGTCATGGTGATGACTTCGTTTCTGCCAGGAGAGAGGTGCAGCCAGGGGAGGGCTCTGAGCCAGCAGGGCCCTGACCGGGCATCACAGACTCCATCTGGTTGTGGCCGGGAGCAGACTGCAGGGGGCAGGACAGACAGGGAGCCCAGGGAGGAGCTGCTGTGATGTCTGTGAGTGGGAGGATGGAGGCTGCGCCACGGTGGGGACAGTGGGGGAGAAGAGTTTAGAATCTGGAGAGATTTCTGTGGGTGGAGCAGACGGGGATTGCTGAGAGACAGGATTTAGGTGTGAGGGAAAGAGAGGGGTCAGGAACAACACCTGGAGGTGTCTGGCCTGAGCATTGACTGAGATGGGGAAGGCAGGGAGGGAGGGGGCTTGGGGAAAGGTTGAGAACCCAATTCTGGATGTGATCACTTTGGTAAGGTCAAAGGTGTTCCCCATCGTGCCTAGCTGGAACACACCAGCTGGGGCTCAAAGCACCTGGCCTCCCTCCCCCTCCTCCCATCCAGGTCCATGGAACTGGAGTCTGTGGGGCTGGGTGGGGCAGCAGCCTTCAGGGAGGTACGGGTGCAGTCCGTGGTGGTGGAATTCCTGCTCACCCACGTGGATGTCCTGTTTAGCGACACCTTCACTTCTGCTGGCCTCGACCCTGCAGGTATGCCCATCCCACCCCCTGATATCCTGGCTACTGCCCCCTCATTGTTAGGGCTGCAGTGGGAGGGCAGGTGGGCTCCCAGCCCTATCCCTACCCCACTGAAGCTGGACCTCCCTCCTGGCTCCTTGAGGACCCCGCCCCGGCCTCTCCCACCCCTCCCCCCCCTTCTCATTTCAGCTCCTACGCTCAGGATCCCCACTTCTTGGCCCGGACATCGTTCTTCCTTCACCCCTTGTAGCTCCTGGGGGCTCTTGGGGCCATGGGTCCACCAGGGAGGAGGTGGGAGGTCCCCAGACTTGACCCCGCCCCGGCCCCACCCAGACTCCCCGCCCTACCCCGGACCCCAGCCCAATCAGGATTCAGCACGTCGGAGGGCCCTCTGGCCCGAGGTAACTGAAGCCAGAGCCGCTGCCCTCGCTGGCTGCCGGGAGCTGCCTCCTCATCAGCTCGTTCTGCCTCACTCCTCCTCCTCACCTGCCTGCTGCCCACCCATTCCCGCCTGATCCGCCCTGGCCCCCTGCCTTGCCAGCCCGGGTGGGCACGCTGCGGGGCCGGGGCTTGGGCTGTAGCGCTTGGCTTTGCCTGTGGCCTTGAGCGGCCCCCCCGAGCTGACAGCTGCCCCCTTTCCCAACTCCCTAGGCCGCTGCCTCCTCCCCAGGCCCAAGTCCCTTGCGGGCAGCGGCCCCTCCACTCGCCTGCTGACGCTGGAGGAAGCCCAGGCTCGGACCCAGGGCCGGCTGGGGACTCCCACCGAGCCCACCACTCCCAAGGCCCCGGCTTCCCCTGTGGAAAGGTGAGTGGGATGCTGGGGGAGCACAGGGCCAGCCTGGAGGCCCCAGATCCTCAGACTGCCTCCTGTGTCTCACGCAAACCCTAGGAGGAAAGGGGAGAGAGGCGAGAAACAGCGAAAGCCAGGGGGAAGCAGTTGGAAGACGTTCTTTGCACTGGGCCGGGGCCCCAGCATCCCCCGGAAGAAGCCTCTACCCTGGCTGGGGGGCACCCGTGCCCCACCGCCACCTTCAGGTCAGAGGCGGCAGGGAGTGGGGGCTGGGGCTGGGGGGGGAGGCACTTTGGAGTGCCCTTGACCGGTCCGCCTCTCCCTGCAGGCGGCCGACCTGACACAGTCACACTGAGATCTGCCAAAAGTGAGGAGTCTCTGTCATCACAGGCCAGCGGGGCTGGTGAGCGCTGGGTGGCTCATGCCTGGGCCCCGGTGCGGCTGGGAGGGCTGGCGGCCCTGAGGTGGCCTCTAAATGTATTTCAGATTTGCGGGGTTGGGGTTGTTTGTTTTGTTTTTTAGTTCCTAATCTGGACACGAGGTACCATCGATGTGTTAGATAAAGCATCACCCTTGGTTCATGATGTACTGTGATCATTGGTCCAGGCAGGGTCCTTTCAGGCTTTTATTCGTTCCTTTTGAAAAGAAATCTAAATAATAAAACGAACATCCGTGAACCCACTGGCCAGAACTAAAAGACCCCACTCCCTTCCTGCAAGCTCCTCCCCTCTCCCTGTCTGCTGCCTGCCCACCAGAGGAGTCCCCTAGAGTTGACGGGTAGCATCCCCTTGCTCTAAGGTTTACCACCTACAGGCCTCTGCATAAATAACATATGGCACAGTCCTAGCTGTTTTGAAACTTTAAAGGTCTCCTAAGAAAGGGTGGGGGGTGGTGCTGGATGTGGAACCTGACTTTCCGCTCACTGCCACCCACGCGGCTGAGAGTAGCTCAGGCTCGTTCCTCTTGGCTGCTCTCTGGTATCCATGTGTGGCTCTCCCATCCAGAGTCACTTGTCTGTCCTACCCCCGAGGGGCTTGGGGGCTCTGGTGAGCACTCCCTGCGCACCCACACTCTGGAGAGCACTCCAAGCACCCAGGAGCCGAGGGGCGCGCTGTAGGCCATGCTCACGGTCAACCTTACGTGACAAGGCCGGGTCGCTTTCCAAAAAACTGTCGCCCTAATCTGCACTCCCAATAGTGAGAGCCTGGGAGGTCCCGCTGGTCTCCTGCTCACCAGCCGTGTGGTTGTCAGACGTCAGTCTTGCCTTTGGGTGTAGAATGATTCTCATCTTTCCTTTCTCACTGTGAGTCTGGACAGCAAATCCCTGGATTTACAGCCACTGTGACTCTATCCAGAGAAGTGCCTCTTCGTGTAACTTGCCCAGCCTAACCCACCCTTACTGCTGTACGCGTATGTAAAGTTCCGGCCCCTCACGCCTAACTGCCCCCCCTTCCAGGCCTCCAGAGGCTGCATAGGCTCCGGCGACCCCACTCCAGCAGTGACGCTTTCCCTGTGGGCCCGGCACCTGCTGGCTCCTGCGAGAGCCTGTCCTCGTCCTCCTCCTCCTCCGAATCCTCCTCCTCTTCGGAGTCCTCGTCCTCTGGATCCTCAGCAGCTGGGCTGGGGGCACTCTCTGGTTCCCCCTCACACCGAACCTCAGCCTGGCTAGATGATGGTGACGAGCTGGACTTCAGCCCACCCCGCTGCCTGGAGGGGCTCCGGGGGCTCGACTTCGATCCCCTTACATTTCGCTGCAGCAGCCCCACACCAGGGGACCCGGCACCCCCCGCCAGCCCGGCACCCCCAGCCCCTGCCTCCGCCTTCCCACCCAGGGTGACCCCCCAGGCCCTCTCACCCCGAGGGGCCGCCAGCCCTGCCTCGCCCACTGCCCTGGACATCTCAGAGCCCCTGGCTGTATCAGTGCCACCTGCTGTCCTGGAGCTGCTGGGGGCCGGGGGAACGCCTGCCTCAGTCACCCCAACGCCGGCCCTCAGCCCCAGCCCGGGCCTACGGCCCCATCTCATCCCCTTGCTGCTGCGTGGAGCCGAGGCCCAGCTGAGTGACACCTGCCAACAGGAGATCTGCAGCAAGCTGGCGCTGCCTGTTCCCCGGGGAGCCCAAGGCCAGCCTGGTGAGTCCTGCTCAGCCTACCCCATGACCTTATAGACCCTGAAGCTGCACCCAAGACCTGGCTGACTCCTCTTCCCGTTCCTCTCTCTGTAGGTCCTGGTATGGATTCACCGCTGCTGCCCCCACCCCTGTCCCTCCTGCGCCCTGGGGGGGCCCCACCCCCACCCCCCAAGAACCCAGCACGCCTCATGGCCCTGGCCCTGGCTGAGCGGGCTCAGCAGGTGGCCCAGAGACAGAACCAACAGGAGCATGGGAGCACCCCTTCTGCTCCCCACTCCCCTTTCCACCACTCACTGTCGCTGGAGGTGAGCGGTGAGCCCCCAGGGACCTCAGGGGTTGGGCCGGCCCCCAACTCCCTAGGCCACCCAGGTGCCTGGGTTCCTGGACCCCCACCCTCCCTGCCAAGGCAACAAAGTGACGGGAGCCTGGTGAGGAGCCAGCGGCCCCCAGGGACCTCAAGGAGGGGACTCAGAGGCCCTGCCCAGGTCAGTGCCCAGCTCAGGAGAGGTGGGGGGGGGTTCAGAGGGTGTGGGGATGAGCCAGAGATGGCAGCTCAGTTCCTGTATTCTGTCCCCCCACAGGTTCCTACTCCCGGCTTCTTCTCTTCAGCCCCTCGGGAGTGCCTGCCACCCTTCCTTGGGGTCCCCAAACCAGGCTTGTACCCCCTGGGTTCCCCATCCTTCCAGCCCAGCTCCCCAGCCCCAGTCTGGAGGAGCCCCTTAGGTCCCCCTGCACCACTTGACAGGGGAGAGAACCTGTACTATGAAATCGAGACAGGTGAGGGAACCCCTTACTCTGGCCCCACTAGGTCCTGGAGTCCCTTTCGCTCTATGCCCCCAGATAGGCTCAATGCCTCATATGGCCTGCTTGGCCAATCGCCACCACTCCACAGGTCCCCCGACTTCCTGCTCAGCTACCCACCACCCCCTTCTTGCTTTCCCCATGACCACCTTGGCTACTCAGCCCCCCAGCATCCCGCCAGGCGCCCTACCCGGCCCGAGCCCCTCTATGTTAATCTAGCTCTGGGGCCCCGGGGCCCCTCACCTGCCTCTTCCAGCTCCTCCTCCCCTCCTGCTCACCCCCGGAGCCGTTCAGATCCTGGCCCCCCAGCCCCCCGCCTACCCCAGAAACAGCGGGCCCCCTGGGGCCCCCACACCCCTCACAGGGTGCCTACGCCCTGGGGCCCTCCAGAGCCTCTCCTGCTGTACAGGGCAGCCCCACCGGCCTACGGGAGGGGGGGCGAGCACCACCGAGGGTCCTTGTACAGGAATGGGGGGCAAGGAAGGGAGGGGGCTGGTCCCCCACCCCCCTACCCCACTCCCAGCTGGTCCCTCCACTCTGAGGGTCAGACCCGAAGCTACTGCTGAGCCACAGCTGGGAGACAGACCTTCCTCCCTTCCCTTTGCCCTCACTGATCTTGGCCCCATCTAATCCCTTGTTTTGTATTTTCTTGAGCTCCTGACCCCTACCCCAGGTTTCTAACTTTGTAACTTGTTTCTGATGTGGGTCCCTAACCTGTTATGGCTTCCCTACCCTGGGCCGAAGGGCATACCCATCCCCCCACCATCCTCCCGTCCCGGGGGCTCTCGCACAAATCTGAGGGCTAGGCTGACACCCTGTCTTGCCTCTCCCTCCAGGAGCCCCCAGCTTGTCCTGACCTGTGCACAGGGGGTTGGGGAACAGCTCCTGCCCATCTCCCCCCACACCCCCCACTAAACCATCTGACAAAATTAATGAATAAAAACGGTGAAAACACAGGTGCTAGTATCATGCTGGGGCCAGACTCAGGGAACAAAGAGGCAGAGACAGATGGGATACTTTATCACTTTATCATTTCAGCAAGTGCTGCGTGGGAAGTCACTGCTGGGAGGCTCTGAGGGGCGGTGTCTGCAGAGAGGCAGTCACGGGTACTCTAAGGATCGGTGTCAGGAGCTGCGTCGAGGCTGGACTTGTCTCCGAGTTGTCCACCTTGCAGCTCTGCTATGATCTCCTCCAGCAGGTCCATCCTGGGGAGTAGTGGAATAGGGGTGGAGCCAGGGTCACTGCAGGGATGAGGAAGGGATGGGGGGTGGGGGGGGTGGGCAGCAGGGCCCATTTCTTACTTCTGCAGGCTGGAGAAGAGACCTCCTCTGATCAGCTCGGGACTGGGCTCCTGTAGAGGAAAAAGGCTGGAGCTGCCAGCCAGTAGCCATGGAGCTCAGGATGGGCCTGGGAGCGGGGGCGGGGCAGGAGATAGGCTCGGGGTCCTCTGTTTCACCCACCCTCGTGGCCTTCCCTGCCAGCAGCCTCCAGGGTGTGAGAGGCCTCGCTGTGGGTCAGCAGGCAGGGGGTGGGCTCAGAGGGTGGGGGGTCCAGCAGGGCGGCCGTGTGTGTGCTGCTGCAGCCCCTGCAGGGCTGGCATCTTGGCTGAGCTCCTCTCCAACTGCTCCACAGAACCCTGGATCCCCAGCAGGGAGGCTGAGTCCTGAAGTCTGTTGTGCAGGGCAGGGCCCTGGGGGAAGTCGGGTTGGCCAGGGGGCACGGGTCAGTGAGAGGACAGTTGGGGGGGTCCCTGGTCAAAGGAGAGGCAGCCAGGGAAACTGGGGTTGGTGACAACTGGGGTGAGGGGTCACAGTTTAACAAACGGACGGTCCGGTCGCGCAGGGCCCTGGGGGGATCCATACTGTCGAGCTGGGCTCCAGGCAGCGGTGCAGGCTGACCCGGTCTGCGGGGCTGGAGCCTGGGTAGAGGCTGGGGCCGGGACTCGGTCTGCTGCCTAGAGTCAAGCTGCTGCCGGAGTCCCAGGCTGTGGCCCTCTGGACTCTGCTGCGGCCTGTGACCTCGAGAGTCTTCAGGGCCTGCAGACACAATGGCAGGAGGTGGCATGGGCTCCCTTGGTCCCCCAGATCCCTGCTCTGGCTCCTGCCATCCCCACTCCTGTCCCTCCGGTGGCCCGCAGCTCCCTTGGTCCTCCATGTCCCTGCTCTGGCTCCTACCTGGCATGGGGAAGGGCCTAGGGACATCACAGGGGGCACAGGCCTGAGTGCAGACTTGGCTCTGGGAGCCACCTCACAGTACAGTGTCTCTGGGGGGACAGACCAGTTGGTTGGAATGGGGGGAGGAGAGCTGCGCTTAACACTGGCTACGACCCCTTCCGTGCCCTCTAACCTGGTAGGAAACCCTGAGACACGGGGCACTGTGCACTCCAGTGCATCGGGGAGCTCACCTCAGGAGCTGGGTCCTGTGGAAAGGAGGCTGAGTGTGTGACATGGGTCCTGCCTAAGGCTCCATGGCTACCACCACCCGGCCAACCCGTCCCATACCTGGGCCATGGCCTCCCGCAGCAGGTATCGAGTGTTCTGCAGGCTGCCCCAGCGGTCGGCGGGCCCTAGGCCCAGCCCAGCCTGAACCAGGGCCTGGTAGGGGGCAGGCACCAGGGGATCCAGGGCCGGGCTCTCACCTGCCTCCAATTTAGCCTTCACCTCAGGCCCCTTTCTCCCAGCCCAGGGCAGCTCTCCTGTAAGGAAGCATGACTGGCGGACCCAACCCGAAGGGCGACCTCGGTGGGGCAGGGTGTAGGATCACTCACTGACCGGTGAACACCTCCTGGGCCAGGATGCAAAAGCTGTAGAGATCTGAGGTGGCAGCAGGCATGTCCCCGCAGATGAGCTCAAGTGGCAGCCATGGGTACAGTTCAGGAGGCGGGGGCAGCCCCGGGCCTGGGCCTCCCCGGGAGCAGCCCTGCTGTGGCCTATGGAGGCCGGGGAAGGGGGCGCTGGTGAGCCAGCGGCCACTGGGCAGGGATACAGGGGCAGCAGGGGAGGCGGGCACTCACCTGGGCTGCAGCCAGCGTCGGTGCAGGGGGCGGCCGTGCTCCAGGCTGCCCACCTTGGCCAGGCCTGGCCGCACCAGCTGCACCGCATGAGAGCTAAGGCCGCCATGAGCGCACCAGCGGGCCTGCAGGAACAGCAGGGCCTCCAGCACCTGCAGCAGCAGGTGGCCGGGCAGCAGGCCCGGCACAGTGCAGGGTCCTGCCGGCCTCGGCCCGCGTGGGTGCAGCACCACATGCAGGGAGCCCAGCCACACGGGTTCGAAGAGAAGGCACAGCCCCGACAGGTCGGCCGAGGGGCTCAGTGCCATCAGCAGCAACAGGTTGGGGTGGTGCAGGGTGCTGGGCGGGAGGAGAGCAGGCCACTCACAAGGAGGCCCCTACCTGCTTGGTGGGGGCTGCTCCTGGGCACAGATCAGCACGTGCCAGGGGTTGACGATCTGCACCAGCCACCAGACAGAGGAGAAACTGAGACCTGGCTCACAGGGCCAGCATCCAATTCGTACCCCACCTGGGGTACCCCTCTCTACGCCAGCCACCCCTCTGTGGCCTGTAATACACAGCACACAGCCCTGGGACCCACTTTACAGCAGGGGGGAGGGGTGGTCACTCCAGTAAGAGGGCTCCATGCCAGGTGCTGGCCCAGAGGTGAAGACCGTAACCGTGGCCACCGCCAAACTCCCTGGCCTCCTGTTTATGAGACACTTGAGTCCAGAGGGCAGGCGGGAGACTGGTCTGTGGGACTGGGCCAGCCTGGGGGCCAGGCTGGGGGTGGTGTACCTGCAGTGCTGAAGGTCAGCTAACAGCACATCTGGCTGAGTTCCGGGTGCCTTCAGCTGCCGAGCTGTCACGGGGTGGCCCCTCCACAGGAGGCTAGAGAACAGGGAGGGGGAAAGAGCACAGGTCTGAAAGGGGGGGGGGTCTTCCTATGAGGGAAGGAGGAGAGCTGGACACCTCCCAGACTCTGCTGGACAGCTAGGCAGGGGGTGTGGGAGGGGCTCTCTCTCACTTGGCCATGAGGGTGTGGGAGCTGCTCTCGTAGGTGCGGTCAGGCTCGCCCTGGGCTGGCAGCAGCTCCTTGGGGTCCGCGAGGGGTATGCCTGTTACCAGCCCCAGTGGCCACAGGCTGCTCAGCTGGGGATGGGGAGTGGGACTATGAGGCACAAAGCGGACAGGGGTGTTCCCTGCTCCCCCAACCTCTCCCGCTTACCTGGCCAAACCCCAAGGCTGGGATTTGGGAGGGTCTTCTGATGTGCTCCGGCCTCGGCGCCCTGGATCAAAGGGAAGGCCAGGGGTAAGTCTAGGGCAGCTGGGGGTGGTGGGTGACTGGGCTTCAGGATGTGGGTAGTTACCTGTCCGCATGCACCAGCCGCGGCAAGGACAGAGAGCCACACGGGCTGTGTCTAGAGCTGGCCTGCAACTGGCCCAGGGATGCATTGGCTGCCAACTCACCGCCATGCACTAGTACCGATATGTGGGCTCGGCATAGCTCTAACAGCTCCAGCACCTGGACGGGGGACGTGTGCAGTGAGGCAGGTGGGGGTGCCGGCTCTATATGCCCCCACCCCACCTGGGCCACTGCTCACCTCCCAGCTCTGCTTGGCACCACCCTGCTCTGCCCAGTCCCGAGGCGTGCGACCCTGCTGGTCATGCAAACGCAGGTCACCCCCCGCCTGTAGCAGGTGCAGCATCACCAGGCTGCGGCCCGAGAAGGCGCCTGCGTGCACAGGTGTGCTGCCATCGAGGCAGCGGCTGCATCGGAACAATGAGGACAGGAATGTATTAGGAAAGGGGCGGAACAGGGACAAGGGGTGGCAGGATGGGAGCACTGAGGGATGAGAGGAGTCACGGTGAACATGGGAGGTGGACATCGGGACAGGAGGGGTCACTTGGGGACACAGTGGGGTCTTTGAGAGGTGAGAGTCTCATTGTGAGCATAACAGTAACCAGGAGAATGGGAATAGTTCCTGGAGGACAAGGAGGGGTTAATGCAGAGAACAAGGCGGAAGCTCACTGGGCACAGAAGGGTCGTCAGGATGGAAAGGTGTCATGAGGGAGTGGTCTCTGGGGAGGAAAGCCCTGGCTCTCAGGCTCTCTGGGGTTCTGACCCATACCCCTGAAACGTGGGGGCACCGCCATCGGTCCACTCACTGGTTGGGGTTGGCGCCAAAGGTCAGCAAGAGCTGCACGGCAGAGCTGTGGCCCAGCAGCGCCGAGAGGAAGAGCCCCGTCTGCCCAGCAGAGTTCTCACCATCCACCTGGACAACTGAGGGGCAGCAAGGCTTAGGACTATCCCTGCCCTTTACTCCAGAGGCAGAGGTCCCGGGGGCTGCTATGCAACGCCTCAGCCAATTCCCAGTCCCCGCAGTCCCTCCTTGCCTGGGTGACCCTCAACTCCAGATTCTATCTGTATGTCCTGGAACCCCCACCCTCCAACCACTGGGGACTCTGCTCAGAATCTGTCTCAACACAGTGCTCACCATTAATAAGTCGACAGAGTTGCAACAAGGGGTGACGTCCACCTGCTATGCTGCCACCCATCTGCCACCCCAGAAGTGTCAAAATCACACAAAGGTACCCAGGGGCCGGGGGGAAGTGGACTTCTCAGGGACCTCAGCTGACAGGAGCCTTGTGCACTGTCCAAGGCAGGCAGCCTCCACCCAGCTCTCCTTCAGTGTGTCTATACAGATCCCATGTGGCCAGCATCCAATTCTTCAAGAAAAGCAAACTCTTTGGATTTTATCAGGAAATCTCTCAGGTTTATTTTTGCATACTGCTTCTAAGAGCCGAATCCAAGTAGCAATCTCCTCTGCACCTCCACTTATGCCAATCTCTTCCCCCCTCCTCATTCTGCTCAGATCCCCTTCCTATCCCCTCCTCTCCATACCCATTATCCTGAATTCTTCTTCCTCTAGGCCCTGGCCTATCTCCCTACTGAGGGCAAATGCATGGTGTCTTTGTCCTTGCACTCCTATGTCTTAGGCAGACATGGCTAAAATCAATCATGTGCTTGGCCCAACCCAGCTTGGTCTCTGTCACAAAATCTCTCCAAATGTGGTCCTTTAGGAACATCTGAATATCACAATTACTGCATCCTATTTTATCCAGTAGCCCACTGTCTTTTGCAATGGCATCCTAAATGATTTTCTGCATTTGTCTTGCCCTGCAGAAGGATCTTCTTAAAACACAAATCACTGCATGATATAGATAATCATTACAATGGTGATCATTTCATTTCATGTATAAATAATCTTATACAAGTTGTTCCAAAAGCAAAAAAAAAAAAGAGAGAGAAAGAGAGAGAGGGCAAGCCTCCTTTTATGAGGCTAGTATGACCTTAATTCCAAAGCCTGGTAAGTTTCCAGAACCAAAAATGAAATATTTCAATTCCATTAATGATCATATATGCTAACCTCCTAAATAGACTAAAAGGGATTATCCAATTGATTTATTCCCAGAAATCAAGGACGATTCAACATAAGAAAATCAATCAATGTAGGAAAACACATTCATGGATCAAAGAACAAAAATCACATTTGGCTTAGTAGATACAGAAAAAGAACCTGATAAAATTCAAAACTTCCATAAGAGACTCTTAACAACAGAGAACAGAGGGTTGATGGAGGGAGGTGGGTGGGGGATGGGCTAAATGGGAGATGGGTATTAAGGAGGGCACTTGTTATGATGAGCACTGGGTGGTATATGTAAGTGATGAAAGACTAAATTAAATAAATAAAAATAAAATTCAATACTTACTTATGACTGAGGGAGGCAAATACCTCAAAAAACTAAGAATAAACAGGAACTTCCTCACTTTATAAAAATTATATACCAAAACCCAAGAGCACCCACAATACTTAATGCAGAAATACAGATTAATTCCCTTTAATATCAAGAACAAGTTAAGAGATGTCCATCGACAACAAGGTTTGGGGGTTTGGGGGTTCTGGCCAACACCATACACGAGAAAAAAAAGAATTAAGAGTTGAAAGGGCTGAGACCAAACTGTCACCATCTGTGGGTAACAAAAACTGTAAAAGAATCAAAAACTACAACTATTAAATTCAGAAAGTGGCCAGAAACACAATCGACTTAGAAAAATCGATGAAAAATGGAAATTGTAAATTAGATGTTAATTTCCTGCCTACAACTCCAATGGCTTCCCATCCCACACAGAACAAAATATAACAGAATTCACCCGCTACTTCAGAGGCCCTTTCCTGTCTGGACGGAGCTGGTGCCTCTTAAGCTTCAGCCCTCTCCCTGAGTCCCCCTCCCCCACTGCTGCTACTTAACAGTTTGACTTCAAGGCCTTTTTAGGGGCTCTGTCACCCTGGGGTGGGGGTGTGGTTTGCATGACCGGCTCTTATAAAGCCACGCTTCTTGGTGTAGCTACTTCATCTTCACCACTCTCTTAAATTCTCATGATAGATTTCATTCACAATGACCCAGAAGGTCGTCCCTAAATCCCCATCATAGACGACAGAGGCTGGCACACCATAGGCGCCTGGTACACAACTGTTGAGCGTGTAGAAGTCCCACCTTCTACACGGCCTCTTGAGCTGGTCCCCACAGGAAGCTGCAGGAGCTGAACCCTCACCTCTCCGCAGGAGCCGGGTGAGGCCCCAGCCTGGGCCCCCGGCCACAGCCAGGCGATGCAGTCGTCCCACCTGGGCTTCTGCATCCCTAACAGAGCCCAGCTCCACGGGGAAGCGAGAGCGCAGGGAGGGCATCTGTGAGCTCCGGCCTCGCTCAGATCCTGGGCAGGGATCACCTAGGGGTGTCTCATGAGGGAGGAGGAAGTAAACAGAGGACCTCTGGGGGTAATAAAAACAGCTGGCTGGGAGTCCTGGAGAGCCGAGTGAGAAAGGGAGGGGACTCAGGAGGAATCCTCTCCGGTGTTAGGTGTTTGAATGAGAAAAAGGGTGGGATCTGGGAGAGCTACAGCCCGGCAGGTCTGGGGTCTACGGGAGTCTGAGGGCAGGGCATTCTCTCTGGGGGAGGGGGTGTAAGGGCTCCAGGGATAGGATCTGAGCTGAGGAAAGGAGGCTAGTGGTTTAGGAAAAGGGTCTGGTGGAAGAGGGGCCTGAGGGTTGGCCTGAGAAGGGGTAGAGTCTCCAGGTTGGGCGACGGGGTGGAAGGGAGGAGGACAGTCAGGGCAGGGGCTGAGACAGGGTGTGAGGGTTGGGGACACGGACTGAGGTTCAGGGAAGCCTCTGGGTGCTGGGGTGGGGTCTGTGGGCTACTGGAGGAGACTGAGGAAGGAGGGGGTCTGAGGGCAGTGTCTGTGGGCTGAGAGCCGGAGTCTGATAAGGGGTAGGGTCTGCGGGCCACCAGGGGTGGGAAGGAGGGAGGAGTATGAGGGAAGGGGGCGGTCTGGGGGCGGGGTCTAGCCTGAGGGTCCAGTAAGCTCTAGGAAGATTCTGGGGCCTAGGCCCCAGCCCAGGGGGTCCTTGCACCTACCGTTGCGCTCCCACAGTGATCACCACGTAACTGCCACGTGACCCAGGCACGCATTCCGGCGTCTGAGCGGGAATCAGGGGTGCATGCGCATCAGTGGCTTGCGCTTGCGCAGTAGCTTCCCTCCTCTGAGAGGCGCTCTTATAGCCCTGAGGTGATGCAAAAGAAGAGCAAGCCATATCCACCCTAGAGGTACGTGTTATCCCCCTGTTACGCCTGCCCCAGGACTTGTTTGAGGTGGTGGGCCCTTCCTGATCCCTGTCCTTGGCTGTCTTCTTCCCACGCTTCTTACCACCACCACGGGCTGTCTCTTTTCCCTAACCCCAACCTCATCTCTTTGCCCCAAACCTGGGGCCCCACAGTGTCCTGGACACCTCGCCCTGGAAATCCTCTGAGACCCTCCCATCCACTGGGTCCCACACTTGTAGTATCTCCCCAAAACTGCATTTCCTCCCAATCACCATCTCAGGGTACCCTCTCTTCAAGCCAGAGCCCTGGGCCTCGCCCTTCAGTGTCTCCTTCCCATCCAGCCTCTCAGCCCGAGGGCCCATCCACTCAGCCTCTAGATTGTCCTTCCCACCAGCCCCCTCCTCCGTTTGTTATAGCCCTGCCATGCTCCAGCTACCTGCAGGGATTTCTTACTTCATCTTCCCTTGGGCTCCCAGCCTGTCTCCCCACTCTGGTACACTCACTGCATGGTAGCCAGGGGAGTCTTTACTAAAGCCAAACCTGACTCTGTTCCTCCCTTGCTTGAAACTCTCCTGGCTCCCCAGGGCCCTTGGGACAGAGTCCAGGCCCTTAAATCTGGCATCAAAGATGGCATTGTCTGGCCTGCCTACCCTTCATCCCTGTCTTCCCACTCCCTAGTCTGTTGCAAACTTTTCTGTCTATGCGCACGCCCTTGCCTTTGAATGCTCTTCTCAGTATTCCTTTGGTTATCCTTATGAATTCCCTGGAAAGCCCTCTTGATCGCCAGGTGTCTCACCTTGATCCACCAGGCTGTCACTGTCTGAAGATAGGTCTGTCTACCCCTACTGGACTAAGCCCTGTGAGGCAGGGCCTGCAGTTGTCTTTGTCACTGTTGAGTCCCCAGCATTGTTCATCTCAGAGGAGCCCAGAAGGAGCCTCAGTAAATGCTTATTAAATGAAAAAGTGATTTGCCTCTTCCCTCTGTCCCTCCCAGCCTCTTGGTTTCAGTGCCTCAGTGTCTGCTGTTCATCTGGGCATCCCCTGGAGTGAAGAAAGCTCCCACATGAGTCATTGACTGGCTGAGTAGAGCTGATCCCAGGCCCATTGCAGGATAGTCTGCCTCAGGGTTAGGGGGAGGCATCATTAGTCTTTGATCAATGCCCTTGCTATGCTCTAGGGTCAGCTAGTGGTCTCTCTTGAGCTGCAGAGCCCCTAGCTTGGGCTCGCTGAGGTGGAGACTAGCCCTTCCCCAAGGAGGAGCTTCAGTGCAGGACAGCAGCCTGGGCCATAGCTCAGGATCTTTATTAACCACATGACCCCTGGGGATGCTAATGGGGGTACCCTCAGGCCCCGCCCAGCACTCTCCGTCGAAGTTCTTGGATGAGCAGCTTCTGTTCCCTGCGGGCACCCTGCAGCACGCTCCGGTTCTCCTGGGCCCTCCGGATCAGGTAGGGGATCACCTCCTCCAGGGAACCATAAGGGATGGACTTATACACAGCATAGCCGGCCTGCCCTGTGGGGAGAGTGTTGGCAGGGTGTGAACTCATGTTTGGGGAGAGGCCCCATCTGGAACAGAGACTTTCATGTCTGAGGACATGACAGACTAGGTGAGTTGGACAAAATTTCCCACTGAAAAAACATAAAATCCTGCAGTAAACATTTAGAAAAATCTTCCTAAAGTTATTAAAATACGGCCAAAAGAGTAAGGAATTTAGTAATCCAAGCATTAAGAGAAAGTGAGAACCCAAAGAGGGAAGGATGCAAGGAAGCACTTCCACCCTGAAGGCAAAATTTGATGACCTCACAGAGTTGAGGGGGTGCAGAATCGAGGCCCAGAGCCTGACCAGGGTGAGTTGTAATGGAGCACTTCCTCAAATTAAGCTGCATCCTCAGTGTCAGAGTTAACCAGAAGTCCACCCACCCACCTTCCCCAACTCACAGGGAATGGTGGCCTTGATCATAAGTGGAGCAGAGAAGAAAACAGAAACCCATCTCTGAGAGATCGAGGCCATGGATTAGCCTCATATATTTGTAGCTCAGATTTGCATCATGGAGATGCCTCAGGAAACCTCAGGCTCTGAATTTAGGGTAAAGTAATTCTGTACCCCTTAGTACCTGGAAGAAGAAAACATAAATCTTCTGGTCTCGGACCCTGGGAAGCAACACGGTCAAGATAACAAAGCATGAAACAAGACACCATGATCAAGAACCAGCAAAAGCAACAGACAGCAGGCTCAAAGACAGGTGTGCAAGGCCTTCAGATACGGGAGCAACAGATCTATCTGGAAGAGTCTGGTGGCTGGGCCAGCTGCAGACTCTGGAGGGGAGCCTGGGCAGGAACTGGTTGGGAGTGGAAGGAGGGATTTGGCTGGGAGGGGATGAGGCCAAGGGCTGGGTGGGTCATGGTGGTGGAGTATGGGGAGAATGAGCCATTCACATACCCAGTGCCAAGGAGACGTGGTCGCACATCCCTAGAAGTTGTCCAAAACAGACAGGTCCGTCCAGAGGAATGCCCAGCTCCCACATGCTATAGAAAAGGCCACATCATCAGTCCAGACAGTGGCTGGACCCAGAGCTGACCGTCAGCCGTTATGCACTCATATGGCTGTTCCTGTTATTTAAAATTTTGAAGTACTTCCAAACTCAGCAATAAATAAACACTGCTCTCAGGTCCCTGAAAACTCCCCAGTGAGTCCCAGCTCCTTCCCTGGAACCCTCAGACCTCCCTGTGCCCCAGCAAGTAAGGAGCAATGTCTTGTTTAGCTGGGACCTACAGGGCCTACAGGTTTAGTGGGGGTTAAATATTTTGGATAGGCCCCCCTGAATCCCTGTGAACCTACTGGCCCCTCACCATTTCTCCCCCTGTTCCATATCCACCACCCTCTGCCTATCCCTGGCATGTGAGCAAGGGAGAGGAAGGGAGGGGGCCTTCTTGTGGGTACCCATTTCTCATCCCTCTACGTACCGCTTGGTCGCCTGGTGAACAGATTCCTCATTGTGGGAAGCCACCATGAGATGGCACATGGGGCCACGGTGGGACACCTGGGTCAGCATCAGCTCCAGACAGCGGCTGTAACTTAAGGGAGATGTTCTGTTCAGCTTATGGCACCTGGTGATTAAGGTCAGGCCCCAGGGACTCGGGATTCCTGTCCTTCGGAGGTGGGGTGCTTAAGGGCGAGTACTCTGGAGTCAGACAGTACCCCCATTTCACCTGCACCAGGCGCAAGGGATAGCCCTTCTCTGAGCCTGTTTCCTCTCTTTTAACGATGCAAGTTCACCTAACAGCACTGTTGAGGATGGAGTGAGATGAGGGTGTCATAAAGCCCCTGGCTCAATGGCCGTCTCACAGCAAAGGGCCACATTCCGTGCATGAGATGACATTTACCAAGGTCATTCACTGCAGCATTGGCCACGGAACATGAGGAGCAGTAATGCAGTTGTCTGTCGGTGGGGCCTGGCTCAAATGAATGACGGCACACAAAGGATAGTGGAGCGCCAGGCACTAAAGAAGGGTGAGGACACTCTGGGGCACTGATATGGAAAGGTAAACTGACTGGCAAATGCTTTCCCAGCTTGCTGCCGGCCAAGTGCCATCCTAAGGACGTCACTGGTTATTCTCCATTGCCCCCCAGATCTGTTCTCTGACCTTCTCTGCCCCTCAGGAAGCTGACTTTTATGTCCTATATCACCCATGGAGGAATGAGCAGGAGATCAGAAGAGGGGAGGAGAGGGAGCTTGGGGTATTTCGCCCCCAGCCCCCTCTCTGGCCCATGCTGACTGTCTTGTGCATGGTGACACCTTCTTTAGGGTGGCCCCCCTTCCTCAGCTCTGGAACAGTGGTCGTAAGAGCTTCATGCTCTCAGGGGTTCCCCTAACCTTGCCCACGCTCTATAGAGAGAGCATTTTACTGCATTTCCTTTAGTTAAACCCCTTTGCTTGGAATTCTCTTTCTTCCAGGGTTCTGCCTGACCCACATACATTCACTCAAGTCAGCTCCATGAGGTAGATGTCCTGGTTATCCCCATTTTACAGAGGGGAAGACTGAAGCTTGTCCCCAGGTCACACAGCTAAAAGTGGCTGGGCTGGGATTTGAACCTAGGCTGTCTGATGCTCCAGAGCCTGGGTTTATTATCATTAGACTATTCTGCCTTTAAAATATGCAACTGAGTGGAAAAGCAAGGAGCAGTGTGTAGGCATGATGCCTTTTGCACATATACACACACAAATCTCTGTGTTCGCCTGTTTTTGGATAAAGGAGCTTAGGAAATGTGTAAGAAACTAACAAAAGTAGTCACCTGTGGAGAGCAAGGAGACTCCAAAATGAGAGGGGGATTTGGGTGGAAGTGAGATATGTCAGTGTATTCATTTCATATCATTTTTATTTTTTATTTTTTTAGAGAGAGCGAGCGAGTGGGGGAGAGAGGCAGAGGGAGAGAGAGAATCCCAAGCAGGCTCTACACCCAGCACAGAGCTCTACGCAGAGCTCGATCTCATGACCCTGAGTTCATGACCTGAGCTGAAAGTAGGAGTTGGACACTTAACCAACAGCCATCCAGGTACTGCATATCATTTTGATTTTCTTTTAAAGATTTATTTATTCATTTTTAGAAAGAGAGAGAGAGCATGCCCACAAGCAGGGGGAGGGGCAGAGGGAGAGAGAGAATCCCAAGCAGACTCTGCTCTGAGCACAGAGCCCAACTCAGGGATCGATCCCATGACCCTGAGGTCAGGACCTGAGCTGAAACCAAGAGTCAGATGCTCAACTGACTGAGCCACCCACATGCCCCTCATTTTGATTTTTAATCACATAAACTTAGTATTTATTCAGAATGTGTAATGTATGAATGCAAAATGGTGTAGCAGCTTTGGAAAATCATCTGACAATTCCTCAAAAAGTTAAACGGAGTTACTATATAACCCAGCATTTCCACTCGTAGAGAGTTGAGCTTTCAAGAGAATTGAAAATGCATATTTACAGAAGAATATGCACACGAATGTTCATAGCAGCCCTAGTCATAATAGCCAAAAGTGGAAGTGATCCAAATATCCATCAGCTGATGAGTGGTACATCCATACAGTGGAATATTATTTAGACGTAAGGGACTGAAGTACTGATTCATCTGACAACGTGGTTGAACCCTGAGAACATTATGCTAAGTGAAACAGGCCAGACACAAAAGGCCATACATTATATGCCTCATTTCATTTGATATGAAATGTCCAGAAGAGGCAAATCCATCGGACAGAAAATAGATTAGAGCCTGCTATAGGGCCTGAGGGGAGGCAAATGGGGAATGACTGCTAATGGACATGGTTTCTTTTGGGGGGTGATGGAATGTTCTGGAATTAGTGGTGATGGTTGCACAGCCTTGTGAATATACTAAAATCCACTGAATTGTACACTTTGAAATGGTGAATTTTATGGTATGTGAATTATATCATAATAAAAAATAATAACGGTGCCAGTGATTAAGCCTGTGGGGCACAAACATATGTAGGAGCCCTCATGGGCCTTGGATGCAAGCCTAGCTTCTAGCTATGGTGTGGTCCATTGCCCTGTGAGCTTGGGTCAGTCCCTGTGGCTCTACAAACCTCTCCTGGATCCAGTGTGAAATGGAGGTGGATTTTTTTTTTTAAGATTTTATTTATTTATTTGACAGAGAGCGAGAGCAGGAACACAAGCAGGGGGAGTGGGAGAGGGAGAAGCAGGCTTCCCGCTGAGCAGGGAGCCGGATGCGGGGCTCAATCCCAGGAGCCTGGGATCATGACCTGAGCCGAAGGCAGATGTTTAATGACTGAGCCACCCAGGTGCCCCTGGAGGTAGATTTTTAAGCTCTGTGGGGACAGGGCCTGGTTACCACCTTCTGTTGGGAGTGGGACCAGGGTCCAGCCCAGGTCCTGATCTAAATCAGGTGATCAGAAAATATGTGGTAAAGGAACAGTTTCCTTCTTCCCAGGGTCATGGGATGGGGGCCCAAGGAGCTCACCCATATTTTGCTCCCAGCACAGGGTGATTTGAGGTGGGTAAGAATGCAGGTTCTAGAGTCAGTCTGCTGGGTTCAGAACTTGGCTGTGCCACTTACTAACTATGTGACCTTGGGTAAGTGGTTCTACCTCTCTGTGCCTGGGTTCCTTCCTCTGTGAAATTGGGCAGGGGGTGATGATGATAGTACCTACTGCTTGGGGGTTGTTTATGTGTTCAGCAGATCTGTACTGAGCACCTACCTCATAGCAGGCACAATTCTAAGCACTGGATGCTCAACAATGAACAAATCAGAAACCCCTGCCCTCCTGGGCCCACGCTCTAGAGTGGGAGACAGACAGTGTGCAATTGAATACGAAAGTGTATAGAACCTCAGATGCTGTGTAAGTGCTAAAGAGGAAAAGTAAATTTAGGAAAAGAGTAGTGTGGGTGTTCTAGTTTTTGATAGGAAGGGCAAGGAAGGTCCCCTGAGGAGGTACCAACAAGGAGGTGAGGGATTGAGCCAAGCAGCTGTCTGGAGGGAGAACGTTCTAAGCAGTGGGAACAGGAAGTGCAAAGGCCCTGGGGATCATCAAGGAGGACTGTGTGGAGGAACAGAGTGGATGGAAGACCAGATTATGTGGAGATGGGGGGCTGCTGTAAGGATTTTGGGCTTATTAAGGGGCAGTGGGAGCGAAGGAAGGGTTTTGAAGAGGGACAGGATTTGACTTAGATATTAACAGGCTCCCTCTGGCTGCCTGTGGGGTACAGATTGGGGTGGTGGACAAAGGAGGGAGCAGGGAGCCCAAAGAGGAGGCAGGAAGTGACGATGTCCTGGACCAGGGAGAGGAAATGATATGTGGACATACACAGGATGCTTAGCATCATGGGCAGTGTGCCGGGATGAAAGGTTAGATGTTATTTATCTCCGAGGCCTGTCTGGCCCAGTCCTACCTCTGACTGGTAGCCTCATAGTCCGGCTGAGTGGGGTCTTCTGTCCCATGGTGCCGAGCCACCTCTCTCTCCTTGTCTAGATATGCCCCTCGTACCAACTTGACTCCGAAGGCCAGGCCAGCCCTGTCAGCGGCCTCCGCGGCCCGCCTCAGCCGCTCGTGTGTGTCCTGGAGGGGCACCCCGGCAGCTTCGGGTCAGGGCCCCTGGGACCCCAGCCCGCGGTCCCCCACAGTTCACCACACACCTTCAGATAGGCCTGGTAAGTGTTCCACACCCAGGGCCCGCCTTCCCCAGGGCCGTTCCAGCGCATGGCCAGGGCATCCACCAGCAGAGAGAGAGCCGGGTTCAGGAAGGTGTACTCAGCATCCACCAGGAGCCTCACGTGCTGGGCTCGGGCATGCTGAGGGTGAGAGGGGCCACGGTCAGGCCTCAGGGTTCCCAGCACGCGTGGTGGAGCCAGGCCACGGCAGGTGTTACCTTGACTACCCGGTGCAAGCGGCTCAGAGAGGCCCGGAGATGCTGGTTTTGCTCGGCATTGAGGTGGGAGACCTGGAGATCCTGGAGGAGCAGCAGGGGAGGCGAGAATGGCTCAGGTGATCGGATCCTTCTGGGGCCTGTGTCTCCTCTCCCCCACCACCCAGAAGGGAGAAAAGTTTAGAAATTTTTAGAAATAGGAAACGTAGCTGTATCACATAGATACTATTTATTGAGGTGAATAAAATGGTTAAGAGCCCAGTATTTGGGTTTGAATCCAGACTCCACCACTTACTGTGTGGCCTTGGACAAGTCATATAACCTCTCTGGGCCTCAATTTTTGTCTGTTTTTTCAACGATTAGAGGATAATGGCATCTCCTTCATGGAGTTGCTGTGTGGACCTGTAAGACGTGCCTGGACATAAGAATGGGATGGAGCCAGCACATGATAAGCACTCGATATATGTTGTTATTATTTTTTTTTAATTTTTTAAAAGTTTTTATTTATTTATTTGACAGAGAGAGACACGGCGAGAGAGGGAACACAAGCAGGGGGAGTGGGAGAGGGAGAGGCAGGCCTTCTGCAGAGCAGGGAGCCCAATGCGGGGCTTGATCCCAGGACCCTGGGATCATGACCTGAGCCGAAGGCAGACGCCTAATCGACTGAGCCACCCAGGTGCCCTGATATATGTTGTTGTTATAATAATAAGTGACTTCATATGCTATCTTATTTATATAATCTTCACAATGATCACGGTAGACAGTTACTCCAAGCTTCCTTGTCCAGTGAGGAGACTGAAGCTCAGTGAGTGAGGAGACTAGGAATTAATACATAGGAAGTGCATAGAAGAGTAGCCAGCTCATAGGAGGTGCCAGAATCGTCATCTGGTATTAGGTCTCTTAGGGCCTCCATATCCTCATGTAAGGCCAGAGCCTCATTGCAACCCACGAGGCTCCACCCATCTGGCCCCTCTGCTCTCATCTCCTCAGCTCTCCCGAGCTCGAGCTCGCAGTCCTCCAGCCATGCTGGCCTCCCTGCTAGTCTTTCAGCATGCCTGGTACCTTTGTGCCTCAGGGCCTTTGCTCTGGCTGTTCCTTCTGCCTGGAACACTCTTCCCCTCGATGTCCACTTACTTCACTCTTACCTCTTCTCCAGGTGTTTTTCTCAATGTCACCTTCTCAATGAGGTTTTCCCTGGTTCACATTTGCAACTCACTTTTTGGGACTTTCCCTTCTCCTTCGTCAGCCTTATTTGTCTCTACAATGCTTATTTATACTTGTTACTTAGTGGCTTTGGTTTTAGTCATTGAGTGTCTCTTGCTCCTCCCTGACTAGCAAGTGAGTGCCTCAAGGACTGGGAGTTTGTCTTGGTCATCATTTCGTACATCCCTGGGGGAGCACGGTGGAAATAATAATTGCCCCTAACTTATGTTCTTGTTATGGACATTCCAAAGGTGAATATGAGGGCCTGGCGACTCAAGGAGTCCAGCTGGGTTCAAAGAAGTTGGGGGGTTCAAGAAGGAGGAACAGGTGGGACTTAGTTCTACCAGATCCAACAGAGTCCAGATGGAGACACAGGCCTAGGTCTGCTAGTGGAACGCCCCAGGATCAGGCTGTGGCAACCCCCCCTTGGCTTAGTGGATAAAACTCTCCAGCAGGAGGGAAGAGCTGGGGTACCTGCCCAGTTATCTTGTCCTCAGTCAGAGAATTGTCTCCCTCTGGCTGGGGGCAGAGTCTTGGGAGAGTTCTGAGGAGTTAGTAGCTGGTGATACTCCCTACGTATGATGGCCACCCTCAGAGAGGGCCTGCTTGGTGCCTGGTGCTATTTTGGGTACCTCACCAAATGTTTAACTCACTCAGTCTTCACCTCCCTGTGGGGTAGGGACTGAGACAGGGGATGGGAGGGCTGTCTCTGAGATGGGGACAGGAAGGAGGGCATGTTTGGGGAGACACTGAAGCCTGGTAGGTGTGAGGGGTCTGGAGGATGTCCAGGGGCTCAGGCGAAAGGCTGGGGATGGAGACAAACATGGGCCCCATGAGTACCCAGTGGGGAAACTGAGGCTGCAGGGTGGATAAGAAGCCCCCATCGAGGGGAGTAAGGAGTGAGGAGGTGGGAGCCAGGACCTAGACTTGGGGAAGCACCATATTGAAGAGACAGGCAGAGAAGAACCTAACAAGGATTGAGAATGAGCTGGCAGAGATGGAAAAGGAAAACCAGGTGTTTGTATTAGGGATGCCAACGGCAGGGAGGGTAGCAATAGTTTATGGAAATAAACAGAAATGAATGAGTGAATGAATGAATGACCAAACCAAAACCCCACTGGCCTAATCATAACTTCCAGTCAGCACACAACAGAGCTGAGTTGATTGACCAAATACTAATTACCTTTTTGAGTTGGTAAAGAGCTACTGTCTCACTACGTCTTCTGAGAACTCCCAGCCCCCAGGCCCTCGCCTAGGACCCCCAGATGACCCATATATTCCATCCATTCCAGCCACACCCCAGGGCTAGAGCCACATTTATTTCTGGTTGTTCCAAGCCTGGGGAGTAGCAGTAGTTACATAGTTCGAACACCCTGCTTACAGGCAGGTGCCAGGCAGGTGCCTGCTACATCCAAGTACAGAGAGCTCTGCTCCCTCCCACTTCCTCACCGACCACCCATTCTCTACCAGCCTGAGGCCCTTACCCGCCCAGAGTCCATGGCTTCAGCCAGCCTCTCGGGGCTCAGCTCCAAGGAAGCCCCTGGTTTTCTGATCCATGAGGTTAGCTCCTTCTGGAATGGGGTGGTGGGTGGAGTGGTGAGGGGGACCTGGTAGGCAGCCATACCCTCCCTCCCCCATCTTGCCCGTCCCTTACACAGAGCCGAGCACTGGTCAGCGCCGTCACCTTCAGCTGCATAAGGATGTTCCCAGTCGGGCCAGGGGTCTCCAGCAGGCCTCGTGACAGGTCCACACACCGAAGCATAGCACTGAAGTTCCCCTCATACCAGGCCTCACTGCCCAGCCAGCGGGCATTAGCTTCTGGAGCCCACCAGTCCCCTTCCTGCCAACCTCCCAGCCTCCCTGGGCCTGGCCCCTACTCACCCAGTCTTGACAGCTGAGTCTGGCTCCTCCTCAGTGGGTACTGCCAGCAGGGGCCGAAGGCCTAGGGTCTGGAGCTGTTGGACACAGCCCTTCACCTCCTCTGCTGTCTCACCAGCCACAAACTGCCCATAGATAGATGCTCGGAGAAGTGCGCCTGAGAGCCGGGAGCCCAGGAGTCGCTGAGACCAGGCCTGGAGCTGGAGTGACAGAGAGCAAGGGCTCAGAGCCCAGTCCGGGGATGCCCAAGGCCAGTCCCCAGGGTCCCTGCTCACCGCCAGGCCATGTGTGACCAGAGGGGGCCAGGCACACAGCCGCAGCACCAACAAAGCTCGTGTCAGTTCTCCTGTGCCTTTGAGGTGAAAAGCCCCACCATCAAAGCTCAAGGGCTGCCAGCCCCCAGCGGAGGGTCCAGCTTGGGAACAGAGCACACGACAGGTCCGCAGCATCATGAATCCCTAGCCACTTCTAGAGCAAGTAAAGGGGCTTTGGAGGCAGGAGGTCTACCAAATGCCCCTTGCCCGGCCAGGGGCAGTGACTGATTAACCAGGCAGTAGCCAGGGCAAGGCAAATCTTTTAGGATCATAGGCTCCTTGGGGGGCAGTTAATTATTAACTGATGGGGACAGAGTTCATAATAATGGGGACAGGAATGGAAACCCCCAAAAATAGCCCCCAACAACCCCCAGCAGAAGAGCTCACAATTGTTGTGTTAAGGGAAAGCATGGGCTCTGGAACAAGGATCTCCAGGTTCAAGGCCATTCGGTTTTGTGATCTTGGGAAAGTTACTTAACCTCGCTTATTGCAATTACTACATTTTCAAACGGGAAAGATGGCAGTGTTACTGAATCAATTTGAAAATGCACATAACCTGTAACCCAGCTGTTCCAGGCTGAGCATACATCTTAGAGAACTGGGACGTGACCGTTGGGAAACATGTAGAGGGAGGAACATTCACAGCTGCACTGTTTGTCACGGCCACAAAGCACCCAAATTTCCATCAACCGCAGAACGGGTAGAGATATACTGTGGTCTACAATGGCATATTATATGGAATACTATATGGCAATGAAAACGGAACAGACTACTTATGTGTCCAACCCCGTGGTTAAATCTCACGTGCATAGTAGTGAGTGAAAGAAGCAGACACTGAACAGGACACGCTGCATTATTCCATTCAATACACTTGAAAGCAGGGAAAATGAAACAGTAGTGTTAGGAATATGTACACGGTGGCTGACCCATACAGAAAAGACAAAAAAGGAAATGATTATCTCAAAAGTCAGAGGTGGTTAGGGGCACCTGGGTGGCTCAGTCGTTAAGCACCTGCCCTCGGCTCAGGTCATAATCCCAGGGTCCTGGGATCGAGCCCCGCATCGGGCTCCCTGCTCTGCAGGAAGTCTGCTTCTCCCACTCCCTCCGCTTCTGTTCCCTCTCTCGCTGTGTCTCTCTCTGTCAAATAAATAAACAAAAAAATCTTTAAAAAAAAAAAAAAAGTCAGAGGTGGTTACCTCGGACGGTGGGAGGGGCTGTAGCTGGGTAGGGGCTCCTGGGGGCTTCCCTGTCCTTATTTCTTAACCTGATGATACAGTTGTTCACATTCTAAGTATTTTTTTTAAAGATTTTATTTATTTATTTGAGACAGAGAGAGAGAGCACAAGTGGGGGAGGCGCAGAGGGAGAAGCAGGCTCCCCACTGAGCAGGGAACCTGATGCAGGGGCTCGATCCCAGGACCCTGGGATTGTGACCTGAGCCGAAGGCAGACGCTTAACGACTGAGCCACCCAGGCGCCCCCTGCAGTCTTTTATCAGTACCCAATTCACAGAACATGTGACTAGAGTCAGACTGTAAATCCAGCAAAGCTTGAGCTAAAGTTTTAAGCTGTTTTTTTTTTTTTAATTCCATGCACAGTTCATATTTAAAAATTAAAACAATACAGAAGGGGGCAGAGTGAAAAATCAGTCTTTCTCCCACTCCTGAATTTCAGCCCCTCAATTTGGTCCCTGTAAGGCAGTGGGCTATCCTTGCAAAGACAGAAAATGCACCTGTATATCTCTTTTATTTATTACATAATGAGAGGCTACTATTCATTCCTTTGCACACTGATTTTTTTTAACTGAATCTATTTTGAAAGATCATTCCCATCTCAGCACATATAGTTCTGTCTCAAATTTGAAAAGCTCTATGTTGTTTCTTCCTTTAATCTTTTTTTTTAAAGATTTTATTTATTTATTTTGACAGAGAGAGATAGCGAGAGCAGGAACGCAAGCAGAGAGGAGTGGGAGAGGGAGAGCAGGCTTCCCACTGAGCAGGGAGCCCAATGCGGGGCTCGATCCCAGGAACCTGGGATCATGACCCAAGCCGAAGGCAGACGCTTAATGACTGAGCCACCCAGGTGCCCCCTTCTTTAATCTTTGATAGAATCCACCAGTAAAGTCATTTGGGCCAGTTGTCTTTGTGGGAAGTTTGCTTGCTTTTTTTTTTTTTTTTTAAGATTTTGTTTATTTATCTTATGGGAAGTTTTTTTAAATAATGAATTCAGTTTCTTTAATAAATATAGGGCTCTTCCTGTGTTCTATTTCACAAGCTTTCATTCCTTGTGTTTTACAAGGAATCGTCACTTCATCTAAATTGTCAAATCTAACTGCAGAATTTGTAGAGATAACCTCTTTTTCACTCTTGATATTGGTCATTTCTGTTCTCTTTTTCCTCTTCATCCATCTAGCTAGGGATTTTATCAGTCTCGTTTATCTTTTCAAACAGCCAGTTTGGGCTTTGTTAATTTTATCTATGGTTCGCTGATCTGTCTCATTTTTAACGTTTGCAGATTGTTCTGTTGTATGGACTCTCATCATTGATGATTTCATTTTCTCTGACACTTAGCATAAAAATTTGCAAACACAGTTTAAAGAATGACCACAGACCACTTACACACCTTCCACCTAGATCCAACAACTTACTATCTTTGCTTTTTCTCTCCTCTTTCCTTATCTCTTAATATAAACATGTGTCCCATATCATTTGAAAGTAAGTTATAGACCTTTTGGCATCTCAGCATGCATGTTTTAAGAGTAAGAACAGGAGTGCATGGGTGGCTCAGTCGGTTGAGCATCTGGCTTTTGATTTCGGCTCAGGTCATGATCTTGGGGTTTTGACGTGAGTCCCGTGTCGGGCTCCTTGCTCAGCAGGGAGTCTCCTTGAGATTGTCTCCCTCTCCCTCTGCCCCTTCCCCTACTCATTCTCTCTCTCTCTCTCTCTAAAATAAATCTTAATAAAAAGAACATCCTCCTATATACCCACACCATCGTTCTCACATCTAAGAAAATACCAATAATTCCTTAGTATCTACTATCACATTCATGTTCAGATTTCCCCAGTTGTCTCCAAAATGTGTTTATAGCTGTTATTATTATTTTTTAGACTAAAATCAATCCATGTTCATGCTTTGCATTTGGTTGTTATGTCTCTTTAGTGTTTGGGGTATATTTTTGGTACAGTCCTCATGATATTTTTTAAAGATTTATTTATTTGAGACAGTGAGAGCGGGGGGAGGGGCAGAGGGAGAGAGAGAGAATCTCAAGCAGACTTCCTGCTGAGCGCAGAGCCCAACACAGGGCTGCATTTCATGACCCTGAGATCATGACCTGAGCCAAAACCAAGAGTCGGAGGCTCAACTGACAGCCGCGTCGGTGCCCCATGATTTTTTTTTAAAAAAACAATATTTACTTCCCGAAAAAGCCCAGGCCAAATGTCTTGTAGAATGCTCCACATGCTGTATTTGCTTGATTATACTCATGTGATGTCATCTGATGTGTTCCTTTATCCTATGTATTTACTGTAAATCCTGTGTTTTGGTCAAGAGCCATAATTTAGTAGACCAGCATCCTACTGCTGACTCTTTAGGTTGACTCCAGAGTCCCCAAGCCTGGTCTCTTAGCCACCATGTTATTAGGGCCTCCCAGGGTCCTCAACAACTCTGCCAGAGCAGCCTTGACCAGGAGGGTAGGAGATAGGTTGAGGGGCTAGGTTCAAAGCCTTCCCAGACCTCCCATTAGGGGATTAAGAGGACTAGAGTTCAGGGAAGAATAGGGAGAGGAGAGAAGCCAGAAACAAAATTGTCTTTTGGGACTAGATTATGAGGGACCTTAAATATTCATTATGAAGAGCTGATTTTACCTTGGGCACACTAGGGAGCCATGGAAGATTCTAGCTGTGGAAGAGAAACTCACATTTAGGCTTTAAGACGATTCCCCTGAAAAAAAAAATAATAAAGAAGATCCCCCTGCCTGCCCAGTGGGAGAGTAGATAAGAGAGAAGGTCTGGGTCTAGAAGCCAGGGAGGAAACTAAGGCAGGGATAGGGGCGCAAGGATGAGGTGGGGCCAGAGTGGAAGTAGAGGAGGGGAGAGATAAATAGGGCGCCGTGTGCATGTGATGGGAGACCCCCAAATCCTCATGGAAACCCCGAGTCCTAAGGGTGACAGTCACAGAGACTTTGATCAGATGTGGCATCTGAGGGACACTGTCTCCTCACTCTGACCCCCAAAAACTTTTCCATGAGAACCCCAGGTTCCAGGGAATCAAGCACGGAGACTCTAGCCAAGTGTGGGGATCAGAAATACCGGCTTCTGGCTCCCTTCCCAGATTTCCCCCTTGCAATCTCTAAATACGCCTTTCTCCTTGCCTGGTAGGAGGAAAGAGTAGTTTAATTTTTGTCTTGCTTTGTTTCCCAGGTATAGGCAGCACAACTTAGGTGCTGAATAACTATTGAATGAATTCATGAAACAAACCAGAGTATGTCTCATCCCTCTGGTGCCTTCAGACCAAAGAGTGGTCTCCCTGGACCAGCCTCAATGTATGAATCCTCCTGGGGGTTCCCATCCCAGGGATGCCCCTCTCTTGCTCCCCATGGTTCTGAAGAGAACGAAAAACTCCTCCAAATGGTCTTCAGGGCCATCACCAGTGTCTCAACATTGGCTGCACATTGAGATTACCTGGGGAGATTATTTTATTTTTTAAATTATCATACCATAAAAATAAGTTTTTTCTTTTTTTTTTTTAAGATATTTCGTTTATTTATTTGACAGAGACACAGAGAGAGAGGGAACACAAGTAGGGGGAGTGGGAGAGGGGGAAGGGGGAAGCAGGCTTCCTGCAGAGCAGGAAGCCCGATGCGGGGCTCGATCCCAGGACCCTGGGATCATGACCCAAGCCAAAGGCAAACACTTAACGACTGAGCCACCCAGGCGCCCCATAACTTTTTTCTTTTAGTGTGCACTTCAATGTTAACACATGTATAAATTCATTTCACACACATGGCAATCAAGATAAGAACAGTCGCATCCTCCCAAAACACTCCTTTTGCAGCCACACCCTCTCCCCACCCATAACTCCTGATGACCAGTGATCTTTTCTAACATCACTGTGGTTTTGTGTTGTTGAGAATGTCAAATATATGCAGCCATACAGTATGTAATCTTTGAGACGGGCTTCTTTCACTTAGCATGATGTCTTTGAGATCACGTAAGTTTTTGCATTTATCAGTAGCTTGCTCCTTTTGACTGCTGTAGCATTCTGTTGTGTAAATAAATCTCAGCTTGTTTATCCATTAACCTGTTGTTTCCAGCATCTGGTGAGCTTTTAAAATTCCTGACGTTTGGGCTTCTACCCCCACAGAGTCTGATTTAATTGTTCACAGGCATTGGGAATGTCACCAGCTCCCCTGGTGATTAAATTCTCATCCCAGCTGAGAACGCTGGCCCCCCGCAGTCTGGCCTCTACACTCCTCTGCCTTAGCTCCTATATCTCCCCCAAGCCCACCCTCTTTTACTCCTTGCTGTCCCTTGAACACACCACGCTTCTTCCTGTTCAGGGCCTTTGCACTTGCTATTCCTTTTCCCTTAAAACTCTCCCCTTTCTGGGGTGCCTGGAGGGCTCAGTCAGTTAAGCATCTGACTCTTGATCTCAGCTCAGGTCTTGATCTCAGGGTTGTGAGTTCAAGCCCCGCATTGGGCTCTAGGCTAGGTGTGGAGCCTAGTTAAAAAACAAACAGGGGCGCCTGGGTGGCTCAGTCGGTTGGGTGTCCGACTCTTGATTTTGGTTTAGGTCATGATCTTGAGATCGTGGGATTGGGCCCCACGTCAGGCTCTGCGCTCAGCGTGGAGTCTGCTGGAGATTCTCTCTCTCCCTCTCCCTCTGCTCCTCCCCCCTCCCCCCACCCCACTCATGCTCTCTCTCGCTCTCTAAAACAAACAAATAAATCTTTAAACAAACAAACAACTCTTCCCTTCCTTATTTGCCTAACTCCTTATTTGCCTTAACTCCCACATGTCCTCAGGTCTCAGGATTTAAGGTGCGCCTTCAGTGAGGCCTACCGTGAGCAGCCCTTGCCATGAGGGAATTTTAACCATTCCACACTTTACTTGTAGTTCCTGACATGTTCATCCTTATTTGAGCAAATACTTAGTTAATATCTCCCTTTTCACCAGACTGTGAGTGTCATGAGGGCAGGGGCCACATTTGTTTATGTCATTAATTTATCCCCAGTGATTAGCATGGGACTTAAGTTTTGTTGAATGAATGAATGATGTAATGGATTTATTTGGCATTTGCTGGACACAGGACTTAGAGATTCCTTCTTGCGGCAGTACGAGTAAATTGTGGATAAGACTCTCTTCTTGAGTCACTGTGATCTTGCAAGGAGTAATAGAGTCCCCAAGAATTACCCCCTCAAAAAAATGATCTGGCAGAGGGAGAGCAGGGGACAGCTGAGAGGTAGAGCTGCCCTGAGAGTGGCTGCTGAGAACAGCATTGCCACTGTAATACTAAGTCTTGGGCTGTGGGAGAGATAGGGGGTCTGGACTTGGTACTTGCAAGTTAAGCCAAGACCCTGAGAGGGGCTGGGTAGACCCAGGTTAATTACGCCCCTTAAGTACCAGCAGAACCAGAAGCAAATCCTCTCTGGAGGAAGACTTCCCCAATTTAAGTGTGTAAGACTCCCAGTAACTAAGATCAAGTAGTAAGTTGACACTCAAAGGCATCACCAGGCACACAAGAAAATAAGCCACCAGGAGTGAGTCAGCAGAAGCAATTCTCCAGTTATCTACTGCTGCAAAATAAACTACCCCTAAACTTGGTAGTTTAAAACAATAGCAGTAATTTATTTTGCTTGCAAATTAGCAATTTGGACAGGGCTCAGCCTCACTAGCCTGTTTCTGCTCCATGCAGTATGAGCAGGGACAGCTCAGTTTGAGGTGGGAAGAGGCACTTTCTAGATGCTGTACTCACATATAAGACAACTTGGTACTGGCTGTTGGCTGGAGGCTCAGTCAAGGCGGTAGGCTGGGGGGCCTCAGTTCCTCTCCATAGAATGCTTGGTCTTTTTTTTTTTTTTTAAAGATTTTATTTATTTATTTCAGAGAGAGAGAGCACAATTTGTGGGGATAGGGAGAGGGAGAAGCAAACTCCCTGTTGAGCAGGGATTCCAACGCGGGGCTCGATCCCAGGACCCTGAAATCACGACCTGAGCCGAAGGCAGACTCTTAACCGACTGAGCCACCCAGGTGCCTTTAGTTATTTTTTTAAAGACTTTATTATTTCAGAGAGAGAGAGGGAGAGATGCTTGGGCTTCTTTACAGCATGGTGGTCAAGTTCTTAGGGTGAGCATCCTAAGGGAACCAGGAAGAAGTTGTATTGCCTTTTATGACCTACTCTTGGAAGTCACACAGTGTCATTTCTGCCATAGTCATAAACCTGCCCAGATCAAGGTGTGGCGGGGTGAGGTGGGGGAGAGGCACAAATCCTATCTTTCAGTGGATAGTGTCAAGTCACATTGTAAGAGGAACAAATCTTGTTGTGGCCATCTTTGAAAAATACAGTCTGCCACAACAACAAAAGATTCTGGCCTATCCAAAGGGCAAAGCTAAGACTGGGGTAAAGTTAAGTTGAAAATGACAGTCTGGGGGTGCCTGGGTGGCTCAGTCAGTTGAGCGGCTGACTCTTGATTTTGGCTCGGGTCATGATCTTGGGGTCCTGGGATTGAGCCCCATGTTGGGCTCTGTGCTCAGCGGAGAGTCTGCTTCAAGATTCTCTCTCCCTCTGCACCCCCCCACTCCTTCTCTCTCTCTCAAATATTTTTTTAAAAAGAAAGAAAGAAAATGACAGTCTGGATGGGGGAGAGACTAGGTGGAGAATCTTGCGTGCCTGGCAGAACAGAGAGAACACAGTGGGCTGCTCTATAGTAGCCATGGAAGGTTCTAGAATGAAGTTCCATGTGGTCCTGTGGGTGGAGACCCATTTTGTGATGGGATGGAAAGGGGCTTTTATATTAGCAAAGAGACATAGTTCTAAGTGGGAGAACAGCTATGGGATCAGAGTCCTCTCAGTTTTGATTGGGTCACCTGATGACCCCTAAGTCAATCACTGGGGTTGGAGAGTTAGATACTCGGAATGGCCGAATCTGAGTGGCCATTCGGGAGCCCCAAGTAGAGTGGACTACATCCAATGCACAAAGCCTACTTGAAGTGAGGGAATAGGTATTGCTGCTTCCCAAGAGTCAGCATGGGAAAGGGTGAATGGACACTGGGTGATAAAACAATTGGACTCAGGAGTTCTAATGGTTCCAGCAGAAAATACATAAAAAGAACTTAGAATAGGGATTGGCATGTGGAGACGGCTCATGAATGCTGTTTGTCTATTGTCCTTATTTCAACTATTTATTGGCTTCTGACCACTCGTAGGATAAAGTACAAACACCATAAGATGATCTTCATTGTTTATCCTGGTCCATCTCACCAGCCTCAATTCCCATCACTCCCTGCCTTAGCAATTCTCCAGCAACAATTTTAGGAAAATCTCTCTCCCCCCAGTACTCTTGCGATTCTCTGTGTCTCAATGCCCTGCACACCTACTCAGCCTTTAATATCGGGGCTCGGGGACCACTTAACATCAGAGGACACTCCCATTACCACCACCAAGTTTTTATCTCCAGCACAGACCTCTCCCCTGAGCTCCAGATCCCAATATACAAACCACTTACTTAGAATCTGGGCTAGAGGGTGCCTGGGTGGCTCAGTTGGTTAAGCGACTGCCTTCGGCTCAGGTCGTGATCCTGGAGTCTCAGGATCGAGTCCTGCATTGGGCTCCCTGCTTGGCAGGGAGTCTGCTTCTCCCTCTGACCCTCCCCTGTCTCATGCTCTCTCTCTCTATCTCATTCTCTCTCTCAAATAAATAAATAAAATCTTTAAAAAAAAAATTTAAAAAAAAAGAATCTGGGCTAGATTTGTTCTTCTCAAACGGGGCGGTACCGCCCCCAAGTGGGAGTTTTGGAAACTTGCGCAATTGTTTTTAGTTGCCACACTGGAGGGCGCTACAGACTTTTACAGGGGAAGAACCAGGAATGCTAGACCCTCCGTCCGTGCCCTAAACAAATTGAAACCTTCCTTAAAGGCGTTTAAAAGGTTTATTAATGAGATATAATGTAAAATTTTAATGGTGTAAAACACACATAAAGAAATGTGCCCATATTACAAGTGTTCGGTATGATAAATTTGC
>NC_138384.1:37931488-38071162 GCF_054177405.1 Leptonychotes weddellii
CTCAGTTGGTTAAGCGACTGCCTTCGGCTCAGGTCACGATCCTGGAGTCCCTGGATCCAGTCCCGCATCGGGCTCCCTGCTCGGCAGGGAGTCTGCTTCTCCCTCTGACCCTCCCCCCTCTCATGTGCTTGCTCTCTCTCATTCTCTCTCTCAAATAAATAAATAAAATCTTAAAAAAAAAAAAAAAAGACCACTCTTGACTTCTAATGCCACAAATTAGTTTTGCCTGGGATCAAGCCCCACATCGGGCTCCTTGCTCAGCAAGGGAGCCTGGCTTCCCCCTCTCCCTCTGCCTGTGTGCTCTTTCTCTTGCTCACTCTATCTCTCAAATAAATAAATAAAATCTTTTAAAATAAAAAAAGAATCTGGGCGCCTGGGTGGCTCAGTCGTTAAGCGTCTGCCTTCGGCTCAGGTCACGATCCCAGGGTCCTGGGATCGAGCCCCGCATCGGGCTCCCTGCTCCGCGGGAAGCCTGCTTCTCCCTCTCACACTCCCCTTGCTTGTGTTCCCTCTCTCGCTGCCTCTCTCTCTGTCAAATAAATAAATAAAATCTTAAAAAAAAGAAATAAATATAAAAAAAAAAAGAATCTCCATTTTACTTTTTCATTAACTTATTTTTATTTTTTTATTTTTTTAAAATATGGAATACTTTTCAATTTGTGTGTCATCCGTGCTCGGGGGCCATGCTATCTTCTCTGTATTGTTCCAATTTTAGTATATATGCTGTGAAACAAACACTATTTTAATTTTCTTTTTTTTTTTTAAAAGATTTTTATTTATTTATTCATGAGAGACAGAGAGAGAGAGAGGCAGAGGGAGAAGCAGGCTCCCAAGGAGCAGAGAGCCCGACACGGGACTCGATTCCAGGACCCTGGGATCATGACCTGAGCCGAAGGCAGACGCTTAACCATCTGAGCCACCCAGGCGCCCTATTTTAATTTTCTTAAAAGTAAAAGAAATACTCTATTTTCTTTGAGTTTATTCTATAGTTCATTTTCTAGTTTTTTTTCTTTTTAAAAATTTTCCCCAAAACGAAACAGAATTTTTCCAACATTATTATTATTTTAAATTTTGTTAAGTTTTTAATTTTAATTCCAGTATAGTTAACATATAATGTTATATTAGTTTCAGGTGTACAATATAGTGATTCAACAATTTTGTACATTACTCAGTGCTCACCATGATAAGTGTGCTCTTGATCCCCTTCACCTATTTCATCCATACCCCACCCCCGGCTCCCCTCTGGTAACCATCAGTTTGTTCTCTATAGTTAAGAATCTGTTTCTTGGTTTGTCACTCTCTTTTTTTTCCCTTTTGTTCATTTGTTTTGTTTCTTACGTTCCACATACAAGTGAAATTATATGGTATTTAAAAAAAAGAAATCATATGGTATTTGTCTTTCTCTAACTGATTTATTTCGCTTAGCATTATATTCTCTAGCTCCATCCATGTTGTTGTAAATGGAAGATTTCATTTTTTTTTATGGCTGAATAATATTCTGTTGTGTGTTTATACCACATCTTCTTTATCCATCTATCTATCAGCGGACATTTGGGTTGCTTCCATAATTTGGCTATTGTAAATAACGCTGCAATAAACATAGGGGTGCATGTATCCCTTTGAATTAGTGTTTTTGCATTTTGGGGGTAAATACTCAGTAGTGCAATTACTGGATCATAGGGTAGTTCCATTTTTAAATTTCGGAGGAACCGCCATACTGTTTTCCACAGTGGCTGCGCCAGTTTGCATTCTCACCAACAGTGCAAGAAGGTTCCTTTCTTTCCACATCCTTGCCAACACTTATTGTTTCTTGTGTTTTTTATTTTAGCCATTCTGACAAGTGTGAGGTGATTCCTCATTGTCGTTTTGATTTGCATTTCCCTGATGATGAATGATGTTGAGCATCTTTTCGTGTGTTGGCCATCTGTATGTCTTCTTTGGAGAAATGTCATTTTCTAGTTTCTTAAGATAGTCACTTAGTTCATGACTCTGGAGCTTTCTTCTTTTCTAGTGTAAGTGTTAAAGGATATAAATTTTCTCCAAAACACTTCTTTTGATGTATTCAACAGATTTTGATAGGTAGTATCTTCATTTTTTTATCCAGTTCTTGATATTCTTTATTCTTCCTATGATTTCTTTTTCTTAATCCAACTTGGGCCAATTAGATTTGACCTGTCTGAAATTTGGAATAAAGGACTACATTTCAGAGTCAAGCAGCTGTGTGGTGTTGGGCTTCATGGTGCTTTAGAACGGGGGCAGCCAATTCCTCAACAAGCAATCATTATGGACAAGGAGGGAAGCTAAATACCTACAAGGAGAGAATGGAGGAAATCTGCTGAGGGATACAGACAAAGGATGAATGCACCAGTGCAAGATGAAAAGAACTGGATAGATTTATACAACCCATGAGACCCAGCTGCACTTCCTACTTTTGACTTCTATGACATTGTCATGCACCTTTACAATATATTTTTTAAATTTTAACCTAATTTCAGATATACAAATATATAGATTCAGATATAAGAATAGTACCAAGAATCCCAGTACACTTCACTCACATTCCCCAGCAGTCAACATTTTACCACATTTGTTTTATCCTTTTCTATCAGTGTGTATATACACTTTTTTCCCCTCAGCTGTTTGAGAGTAAACTGAAGAGACCACACCCTTTTACCCTAAATGCATAAGTGTACATTTTGTAAGAATAAGGCATTCTTTCACACAACCATAGTATAATAGAACTAACATTGATACAATATTGTTATCTAATCTACAATCCTTATCTAGTTTTGCCAATTGGCCCCATAATAGTCTTTATGGAAATTATGTGTTACCCTCAGTTCTGATGTCTCTTTAGTCTCCTTTAATCTGAAACAATTCCTCAGTGTTCTTTTTTTCTTTTTAAGATTTTTATTTATTTGAGAGAGAGAGTGAGAGAGATCACAAAAGGAGAGGGAGAGGGAGAAGCAGAGTCCCCGCTGAACAGGGAGCCCAGTCCCAGGACCCTGAGATCATGACCTGAGCCGAAGGCAGATGCTTAACCAACTGAGCCACCCAGGTGCCCCTCAGTGTTCTTTTTTTTTTTTTTTCCCAGTCTTCTTCTGTGTTGCATGACCTTGGCATATATGAAGATTACAGGCCAGTTATTTTATAGAATACCCTTCAATTCTTGGGGCACCTGGGTGGCTCAGTCGGTTAAGCGGCTGCCTTCGGCTCAGGTCATGATCCCAGGGTCCTGGGATCGAGCCCCACATCGGGCTCCCAGCTCTGTGGGAAGCCTGCTTCTCCCTCTCCCACTCCCCCTGCTTGTGTTCCCTCTCTCACTGTCTCTCTCTCTGTCAAATAAATAAATAAAATCTTAAAAAAAAAAAAGAATATCCTTCAATTCCTATCTGTCTTCCTCGTTATTAGATTCATATTATGCATTTTACTCCGGAATATCATTGACATTCTGTCATATCCTCAGTATTTCATACCAGGGGGCCTGTGATGCCATTTTGTCCCATGACTGGTAATGTTAACTTTGATCGTTTGGTTAGGGTGGCATCAATCATGTTTTCTCAACTATGAAATTATTATTTTCCGCTTAGTAACTAGTAAAACAAATGCTTTTTTAGCTCTACGTAAGCTTGAGTGAGTTTCTGCCCCTTGCAAATTATCCATCTTTTGTATCCATTAACTAAAGACCCCCATTCAAACTGGCTTAAGAAAGAGGGTAATTTATGGTTGCAACTAACTAAAGCCACCATTCAGATTGGCCTAAGGGGAAAGGGGAATTTATGGTCCTGAAGCAGCTCTAACTTCAGGCACATCTGGATCCAGGAGCTTGCTGTAATCAGGAACTTGTCTCATTCATAGTTATTTATGTAAATTAAAAGGGACTAGATTCTGGGCAGACAGAAGCAATAGATATTTGCTACCTTGATTCAAACAGTGGCAAAGAGAAAATAGGAAGTGCACGAAGAGATCCAACCACAGGATGGAGTTCTTTGGGGAGCCTTACCCAAGCTGTTCAAGTGGTACCCAGCAACCCAGATCCAAGAATATTAGCATATTCTCTTCCCTGGCCACAATGATTGGTTCAGGGATGGGCTTAAGACCCAAGCTGGGCTGAGGGAAAAACAGCCCCAGGACTTTCCAGAACTACCGGCCAAAGAGGCACCGGGGCTGCTGAGCTTGTGGAGTGCCAGCCTAGAGCTGTAAGGGGTCATCTTTCTTAAATGAAGAGTCTACCTGAGGGTGAAACCAACACAGAGAAAAGCAGAGCCAAGAGACATAGAAAAATAGACCCTTCCTGGCTTTGTTCCAATACTGGATCCAGCAGTGCTTGAAGCCAGCATTCCCCTGACATTGTCAGCTAGAACAGCCAATAAATTCACTTTCCTGCTTAACCAGTGTGGAAACAGAATGCTGTAGGTCTCTTCTTCGAAAAAGAAAAATACACAATTAGAAAAATTCTGCTTTTAGGAATCAAATCATCTTTTATTTTTAATTTTTATTTTTTTAAGATTTTATTTATTTGACAGAGAGAGAAAGACAGCTAGAGAGGAAACACAAGCAGGGGGAGTGGGAGAGGGAGAAGCAGCCTCCTGGCTGAGCAGGGAGCCCGATGCGGGGCCCGATCCCAGGACCCTGGGACCATGACCTGAGCCGAAGGCAGACGCCCAACGACTGAGCCACCCAGGCACCCCTCAAATCATCTTTTAAATTAAAGGGGAATTGTTTGGACCCCAGTGCATTTGTGTATTCAAGTGCTGTAGTGTAAAAGCTTATTTTAGTCTGCACTGATAAAAAAAAATAATATGTTGATGAGCATTTGAACCTACAGTTTTGATAATATGAGTAATCAAGTAGAAGTGGAGGCCTAAATGAAGATTATACTTAGCTATACTCTGTTCTCCATGAAAATAGGCTGACTTCTCAGTTTTTCTGCGATTCAATATAAACAACAAGAATTCTCTTGCTGGGCTGCTTTATTATGGAGACTGTTTTACAAATCACCCTTACTGAGGTATAATTTATGTACCATAAAATGCACCCATCATAAGTGTACAGTTCAGTGAGCTTTGACAAATCTATACTCCCATGAAACCACTGCCACAATCATGATATAGAACATTTCCTTCACCCCCAAATAGTTCTGTTGTGCCCTTTTGCAGTCAATTCCCTTCTCATGGCCCCAGGGGGCCCCATAATCCCCTTAGATTAGCTTTGCCTGCTTTAGAATTTCTATAAGTGAAATCATACAATATGTATTCTTTTGTGTCTGGCTGGTTTTATTGTCTTTTTGTTTTCTATAGTCTGTTTACGTTTACATGTGTGTCATAGTTTATACATCATATTTTAGATACCTGTGGAAAATAATAAAATAGGATATAACAGTGGTTCACAAATTCCACTTATTAGCCATTTCAGGTGTAGTTGAACTCAAAATGAACTATTTTTAATATGTCTTTTCCAACTTCTGAAAATTTTACTTTTTAAAAAGTATAAGGACCCTGGAAGAGGTTTTCATTATTGAGATGTCTTTTACAATTCACTGTTTCCCTTTGGAGAAGTTTAGTTTCTAAAGTCAGCTCCCAGAGCAGTCTTATTCATACAAGCCTTGTTGGCACCAGCTTGAATCATCTCCTGTCACTTACACACACCTCTCTTGAAAATAGTCCTGTCCCATTGTGTCTTATGGAGCTCACTTAACACGCTCAGCCCATGTTGGAATAAAAAGGGCCATTAGAATATTATGTCCTGCAGGTGTAGGAAAAGGGTGTTGAGAAGGCTCTCACACCAGATGTCCCCTCAGCTCAAAGGGTAGAAAATCAGGTTCCATAGGGTCCAAGTCTCCTGCCACCCGATCATAGATTCCTCTTGTATCCTCATATGTCTCCTCAGGCCAGCAGGGGTCACAGGGGCCCTGACAAGCAAAAGTGGAGTTAGAACCATAGAAAGATGCCCTATGGGTCATCATTACAGCTCTAGGAGGGATACACACTCCTACTCAACTTCCCAGAAAAAAAATGTTTTAGTTTCTAATTATGGGGAAAAAATCCAACATACACAAAGAGGAGAGCGATTATAATGAGCCTCCATCATGAACCTCCATGTACCCATCACCTAACTTCAACAATAGCAACCCTTAGTCAATCTTGATTTATCTATATCTCCATCTTTTCATCTCCTAACCTCACTAACTGGGTTATTTTTAAGCAAGTCTAAGATATCTCATGATTTCTGTCAGAAAAATAATTTAAATGTCAGAAATATGAAACTTTTAAAAGTGCATGATATAGAGAATTGGAGTGGAATGTGAGTCATGATTCTGTTAGCCTATAAATTTCTAAGTTTTCATCAAAATAGAAGACAAAAAAAGACCATGTAGAGTGGTTGTTACCGGAGATGTGCTTTCCTCTAGGATTGGGAGCAAATGGTGGTTTTAGCTCGGCAAACTTTAGAGCCGATTTGGCCATGGCCCAAATACAGCCTGCTGCTTGTTTTTGTACTGCCTGGGGCTAAGGATGATTTTACATATTTTAATTGATGGGAAAATATCAAAAGAAGAATATTTATGACATGTAAAAATTATATGAAGTTCAAATTTCAGTGTCCAAAAATAAAGTTTTACTGGAACTTAGCCACACTTGTTCATTTATGTATTGTCTGTGGCTGCTTTTATACTACAGAGGCAGAGCCGAGTAGTTTTGAAAAGGACAGCAAGCCCAAAGTTTTTACTATCTGGACCTTTACAGAAAAAGTGTGCCAATTGCCTCTGTGCTTTAGAGGGTACATATGGTTCAGCACCACGGACAGCATTTTAATGAACATGATTTCCACGCTGGTGAGAACAGTGCCCCATCTGGGACAAAGTTACAGAGGGAAATCCTTGGCCCAGAGGTGCCAGAGCATTAGCCAAGGCCACACGGAAAGTCAAGGGTTCTGTGCCACCTCCCTTACAGGAGGTGGGGGTAGTTGATAGTCAAAAGGGTCTGCTGTTCTTGCCTGCCCAGTCACCATCTTCACTTCCCTCTGGGCTCTCTGTTCCTCTCTCACTCAGTCCAGTGGGTGGCCCCTACTCTCTGATGCCACGGCTGGGCACCAGTCCAGACCTGTTCAATTAGCATAGTTTTTCCCCTGCCTTGGTGGTTCAGCAATAAGTATGTAACCAAAGCTAGACTAATAAAGTGTCAGCTCTGGGACTTTAGAGGTATTGGAAAAGAGACACTCTCTTTCTCTGAAGGTTACCAATCTAATAGGATACAAACCTGCATTTTCTGGGGACATCTCTAGGGAGGAAACTCTGGGTCCACCTGGGTGGGGCCTGAAGACTATTCTGTCCCTTGACTTTTCAATTAAGTGGGCCAAAAGTTTATTTCTCTATACCTCTCTGTTTAACCAGCATAGTGGAGAAGGCTAATTATCCAGTAGAATGCATAGCTTCCTTCTTCCATGGTAATAGAAGTATAGTGAAGCATATAGATGCCAAGCTGGACTATATTTCTCAGTCTCCTTCATAGTTAGGTGTGACCATGTGACTGTGTTCTCATCAGGGAATGAGTAGAGTGTACCATTTCTGGGCCTAGGCCATAATGCAGGGTTGTGCCTCCACCACACTCTCTTTTTCCCTCTCCCACCAGTTGAAACCCACAGTGAACTAGCCTATCTATGCAAACTTGAACAATGCACTAGAGGATGGCAGAGGAACACAATGGAAAGAACTTGAGTTCTGAAATAACCATCTGTAATAGGGTCACTCACCTCTGATTGCTATGTGAGAAGGAAATAGGATCGTAGCCAGGCCTTTGTGCTATGGCGTCTAGCTTACCCTAACTAACATAAACAGTAGGAGGTGGGTTTCTGGCTCTAGCCAGGAAAAACTTCTGCTGATACAAATCTCCTCACCATCGGTACTTCATCGTAGAGGGGTCCCCAGGCTCCAGGTGGGGCATACAGTCTTTCCATCTCATCATACAGGTGTCCAGGAAAAGCCATATCCTCCTCTTCAAGATGTGTGAAACCTGGAGTTGGAGTGGAAGGAAGGGATGATCAGGGCACCTGTCCAGATGTCAGGGGTATCTATGAGCAGAGGGAGCTCTGATGTGGTCACGACTCACCTCCGGGATAAGACACCTCCTCCAGTGTTGGTGGCAGCTGGGGGCTGAAGTTCTTCATGGAGTGGTAATATGGTTCTACATCCGTTGTGCTAACCTGTCAACACCCCGCCCCCCCCCGCAAAAAAACAAAAACAAAAACAAAATCTTTTCTATCCTCTGGCTCCATAGTTCCCAGAAAGGACACTGATTAACCTGAAGTTAATGACAGAATTTTAGTCTGCCAGTTCCCTGTCAGCAGAGTTTCCGGGAGCACCCCCACTCACCGTGGAGCTTTGAGTGTCTCTGTCTCCAGTCCACTGGCTGTCCTCATACTCATTCTTGACTCGGTCCTCCTCCGACCTTCCAGGACAGAGGTAGGGAGGGCATCTTGGTGTTGACTCAGACACCTCTCATCCCCAAACCTCCTTCCTCAGAGCCTTTCTTACAGAAAAATATTCCCACTTACCCTGCTTCTGTCTTCTCTGTGATGCCTGAGGGAAGTAGGGAGAAAGGGATCAGAGACACCCCTTCTCTGACCAGACAGGCCCTAGGAGACTTTCAATATGGAGCAGCCCCAGGGCTCCCTGTCACCCTTGGGCCTCCATCCCCGCAGGGGAAGAATGGTCTCTCCTCACCTTTAGCAAGATGCCTCAGTCTCCGCTGCCAGAGGAATCCCCCAACACAGGAGATGTTAGAAAGCAGCAAAAGACCCCCAGCAGCAAACAGCACAGGCAGCAGGGGCAGCCCTGTGGGTTCTAGGGGAAGAAGGTACCCCTCAGTGAACCCAAAACAACTGGCTCTAGGCCCAGAGCAGCATTCTCTGAGAAAGCCCATTTCTGACTAAGCATAGCCCCTCTTCCTAGGTCAGGGAAGCAGATGGGCAGGGATTTCCAGGTCCACTCCTTCTTGCCACCTCAGGGCAGGTGGCTCCTTTCTCAAGTCAAGCCACTAACAGAGGGTCCTACCTGAGCCCTGTGGTGTAGACTCAGGTGGTAGCTCCAGCTGGGCATTCAAGACCTCTTCCCATGTATTCAGCCTTGCCCACCAACCACAGACCCTGGTATTGGACCCTCCAGCCACACAAACCACTGGAGCTGTCTCCAGAATCACTGAGGCAGAGCCAAACCCCTAAGCCTTGGAAGACTCCCAATGTCTGTCCTTAAATGTCCTTTCTGCTCAACTGATTTTCTTCTCAAATGACTTCCTCTTTTTTTTATTTTTAAGATTTTATTTATTTGACAGGTGAGAGAGCACAAGCAGGGTGAAGGGGCAGAGGGAGAGGGAGAAGCAGACTCCCCACCGAGAAGAATGCCCAGTGCGGGGCTCAATCCCAGGACTCCAGTATTATGACCCCAGCTGAAGGCAGACGCCCAACAGACTGAGCCACCCAGGCACCCCAAATGACTTCCTCTTCACACAAACTTCCATTCCAGGTAATATCGGAGTCCTTTGCTATATCTCTAAGGACAAGACTAAATCCCTCTAAGTAAGCATCTGCTCAGCATCTATCTCCCCATCTTCTGCTAACAGCACTCATTTTCCTTTGAGGAAATAGCCACTCCCTCACTCTTAGGCTGTATGTTCCCACAGATCTCCATGGAGGACATGTGGACCTCCCTGGCCGATAAGAGCACCCATCCCTCTTTCCACAGTGACCAGTTCAGACCCATCCAGCATTTGACCCGAGGTAGACTTTTGCCAGAACATTTAGGACACTCCTCTGCTGGCTGCTGAGAAGTGGAACAAAGCTGGAGGTATGTGGAGGGGGGCAGGTACTTCTTTGCCCTCTTGATGAAAGAACCTGAGAAGGAAGCCATCAGAGATGAAGGCAAAGTTGAGAGAGAGAAATAGGTCCTTCGTGAAAATCATGAGCACCTATTGAAGTTTTCAACTTCACAAGACAAGCAATTCTTTTTACTGCCCACAACAGCTGAATTTCTGTCACTTGCAACCTTCTTCTCAGGTTTTGAAGGGGGATTGTTAGCAAAATGGTCATAATTCCCCCCCTGTAACTACACTCTTGAGTAGTCCCCTTCCACACTGACTCAGAGTTGAGACATGTCACTTGCTTCAGCCCATGAGACAATATCAAGTGTGACAGAATCAGAAGCTCGAAAGTGCTTGGCTGGTCCTGCTGCTCTTGGGACTCCTGTGACCACCTCTGTGTGAACAAGTCAAGGAGAGGGAGAGACATGTGGCCCAGTTATCTCCATTGTCCCAACCAAAAACCAGATTGTCAGATATGTGAGGAGGAGCCCATCCTAGATCAACCAGTCCCAGGAGGGCCTCCAGCTGCCTGTAGCCCAGACCAGAACTGTTCAGCCACTCAGAATCAATAGAAACAATGGTTGTTGCTATAAGTGCCCATGTTTGAAGTGGTTTATTTTGCATCAAAAGCCAACTGATATGGGGGCACCTGGGTGGTGCAGTCAGTTAAGCATCTGACTCTTGGTTTCAGCTCAGGTGCTGATCTCAGGGTCGTGAGATCAATCACCGTGTGGGGCTCCATGGGGGCCCATGTCCAGGCCTGTCTCAGCCCCGTGTGGGGTTCTGCCTTAGGCCCCCACCTCCGGCTCCACTTTAGTGGGGAATCTGCTTAAGAGTCTCTGATTCTAGGGGCGCCTGGGTGGCTCAGATGGTTAAGCGTCTGTCTTCGGCTCAGGTCATGATCCCAGGGTCCTGGGATCGAGTGCTGCATCGGGCTCCCTGCTAGGCGGGGAGCCTGCTTCTCCCTCTGCCTCTGCCTCTCTCTCTCTCTCTCTGACTCTCATGAATAAATAAATAAAACATTAAAAAAAAAAAAAGAGTCTCTGATTCTCCCTCTCCCCCGCGCGCTCTCTCTGTCTCTAATATAAATAAATGAATCTTTAAAAAAAAAAAAGCCAACTGATACAGGCTCTGCACAGGGCATGGAATCAGCTAATTCTTTCAGAATTAAACTGAATTAGGCAGAGAGAAAATGTGTCACATCCAAGAAAGAGCAAGAGCTTAGGATGTGCATAGGGGCAGAGCTAAGTCTTAAGGGGCTGTGGCCACAAAACAGAGGTGGTGGGGTTGGAAACCAGAAGGCTCTATTCTCAGGGGAGAGAGGGATATTCAAGGGATTAAAAACTTACCTGCAGGCTGCTCTGTGGGCAGCTGGTAGTCAGGTTCTCCAGAAGGCTGGTCTAGACCTGGAGGGTGGATATAGAGGTTGTGAATTAACACCAAGAATCTGGGTAAGCCTTAAATATTTTTGCGGTTTCCTATTAAGCTTTTCAACCCATTGTGAGGAACTGATTTATGGCTTCTCAGGAATATTTCAAATAGAGCTGCAAATTGCTGATAGTAATGGCAATACTATTAATAGCCATTCTAATGCCAGTAATAATAGTAATGATGATAATTATTATTGTTGTTGATGAGTGCTTTATGGTATGGAAGGTCCTTTTAACCCATATTATCAGTGTTGGAGGGTTAACCAAAAAAATGATGGGCGCTCAGAATGACTTAATAGAGGTATTAGTTCTAGAGCAAGCAAAGTGAGGTACAAAGTACTTTATGCTTTAGTACTTGGAAGACTAATGGGGGAAAGAAGAGGAGGAATGGGAGAAGTTCCTTACTTCCATAGGGAAGAAGGCTGCTCTGTCAGGAAGGGAGAGACGGAGCTTTAATGGGGCAAAGTAAATAGAAGTTGAGCAGGGGGCATTTCTCTAAATCAGTATTTACATAGCACTTCCTTTATACAGATCCCTGTTCTAAGCACTTCAAGTAAATTAATTTAATCCTCACAACTGTCTGAGAGAGACCTTACTTTCAGTAACAGGCACAGAGATCTGAGATACCTTATTTTTAGACCCTGAGGCTCAAAAATGTTAAGTAACTTGCCCAAGGTCTCACGACTGGGAAGTGGCAGAGCTGGGACCTGAATCCAAGCTTGTCTAAATGAGGCTCTGTGTGATGAGCCGCTACACTACCGTGCCTGCCAGAGTCCAGCATTCTCAGTAGTCATATGAAGGAATTTGTCCCTTTCATCAAAGTTGCTGAATTTATTGGCATCAAGTTGCCCATATTATTCCCTAACTTCCCCTTAATGTCTGTAGGGTTAGTAGTAATGCCTCCTGTCATTCCTGATATGGATGTAGTTGTGTCTTCTCTCTTTTTTGCCTTGATTCGCTTTATAAAGGTTATTGACCTTTTCAAAGCAGCAGCTTTTGGTTTCATTGATTTTTCTCTATGGTTTTTCTGTTTTCTAGTTCATTGATTTTTGCTCTATTATTTCCTTCCTTCTGTTTACTTTGGGTTTAATTTGCTCTTCTTTTTCTAATTTCTTAAGATGTGGAAACTAAGCATCAATCTGAAGCCTTTTTTAAAATCTAAATGAGTACTTAATATTGTAAATATCCTGCTCACACTGCTTTAGCTGCACCCCACAATTTCCATGTTTTCTTTCCATTCAATACAAACGTTTTTCTAATTTCCCTTGTGTCATTAATCACATTCAGACAGAATAGTGGCTAAAAACTGGTTCCTGGAGTTCATCTGCCTGAGTTCCAGTCTCATCTCTACCTCCTTCTAGCTGTGTGAACTTCAACAGTTTGCTTAGCCTCTCTGGTCTTCAGTTTCTTCATCTATAAAAAGGGAATAATATCTACTTCGCTCTATCACCCCATAAATCCCCTGAGGAGCTCTGCAACCTGCTCAAGATTGTCCCTTCCCACCTGGGGTAGTGATAGGGATCTGGGACCCCTTGTGAGTTAGTCCGCTGTCCCCCAGGGCATTGCTGGCCAGCAGCCAGACTCTGTATCGTGTAGAGGGCTGCAGCCCAGTCAGTGTGAAGGTGGTGGCTTCAGGTGGTAGGACATCCACGTAGAAGAACCCTGGTGTCCCCAGTGCCTCATATCTGCATGAGAGGGAGGGCAGTCATTCAGGGAGGTGTCCCAGCCCTGTTGGCTGCCATCCCTTCCTGCCCTGACAGGGACCCACCTGATTTGGAACCTCTGTGGCAAACCCCCATCAAAGCCAGGTTTCCATTCCAACCCCACCGAATACGGAGTCATGCTCACAACCTTTAATCCTGATGGGGGATCCGGGCGACCTTTGAGGAAAAGGATGAGGGGAGTAGTCAGAGGATACAGAAGGGTTCTAGAAGATTCCTTCCAGGTTTTTCTAAGAATGATTTTAAATATATAGTTGATTCTCGTGAGTAGTGGTGGTTATGTCCTATAACATTGCTATGAACACTGAATTACAGAACATCAAATCATTGCTTCTGGGGGAATGCAGTTAGATGCCTGTGAACCTCCTGTCACAACATTTTCATCAACCAATCAGTACATGACCTTGTTTTTTCTGTTTCTGTTTCAAAACACCTTATTTAATGTATCTTATTGATTCATTAACATTGAACTCACAGCCAACAGTGTTATAATTTGTGTTTGAATGAAGCTTATCCAACAGAAGTGTTTTCTCCCTATCCTTAGGAACTCCAGACAGCACGTCAGCACCATGGCTAGGGGCCACTTTAAATAACAAAATCACTAACAAAAAGCACAAAAGTGCAAAAAATATGGGACTAAATAGGCTGCAAAGAGGACATTTCCTTATAGTATGAAAGCTGAAACAAGAAAGCATAGTGTCACCTTGTTCTACCCCAACTGAGAATGTGCTCATTGGGTGACTCAATTTTTTTACCTGCTCTGTACACGTTCCTGAATGACCAAGAAAGCAGCATGAGTATTGATTTCGAGGTTACAAATAAATTTTAGCAAGTAGGCAAATTTGCAAATAGAGTTGGCAAATATGAGCATTGGCTGTGTATGACATATGTTCCTTGCATGGATTTTTTGGTGCCTATGTCACATTCATTCCTTGTTTCTTCTGGTTGCAGAGCCCTGAGTATCCTTTGGAAAACCATTCATCCACATTCTCAGGCCAGGTGCTTCTGATGGAAATGACTCCACTCCTTGTAGGAGAGATCTATGACCGAGCCAAGCCAACCAGGGTGTCGCCTTCCCTGACCACAAGTTTGGTTCAGAGGTGGGATGAGAGCTGAGTAGAGCCAATGAATCGTAAGTCTAGTACTTTCATACCACTGTTAGGAAGAGAAAAAATTCCATTTCCCCTGGGAAGTCTAACAGCCTCTATGAGGAGCCTTAGAATAAAGCCAACACAGAGAAAAGCAGACCTGAGAGTCAGAGAGTTCTTGATGACAGCCGAACCTGTCATCAGCAACTCCTGACTTTCTACTTTGCAATTACTTGGGCCAGTAATTCCCCCCCTTCTTTTCCTTGCTGTGGATTTCCCTGAAGATCCAGTCTCCATTAGGATTTTCAGGGCAGGCAGAAACTCCATCCCTGCTCATAAACACTTCTCAGGTTTTGGGAACACTGCCATTCTGGGCCAACCAGAGACTTGAGGATTGACCCAGAGAGCATCCTCCCAACACCATCACAGCCCACTCCCACCATACTGATGCTGACGAGTTGAATGTTGGTGTGATCTGAGCCAAGGGGGTTGGTGGCTGTGCACGTGAAGAGGGCGTAATCCTGGGCTGCAGACACGTTGGCAATGGTCAGGAGACTGCTGTGGACCCCACCCTGGTGGTATGTGTGCTCTGTGTACCTGGGGAGGAGGTGTGGCAGGAATTCAGGAAAGGTAACTGGGGTTGGGGGACCAAAGTTGGGACTAGAGTGCTGCCTGGCTAGGTCTTGACTCACCTGGGATCCTGGAGATCCAGAGGGACTCCATTTTTAGTCCAAGTGAACACGATGTTGGGGACGCCTCGGGCACGACAGTGGAGGGTGGCAGAACTGGTGCTATCTCCAGCTGCAGCCACCTTAGTTAGGGGAGTGGGGTGCTCCACCTGGGGGGCAACTAAGAGGAGTTGTTGGTCAACATGAGGTATGTGGAAGGACATGAGAGATGTGAGTTTAGTGGCAGGCCTTAAAATCAGGAGTTTGGGTGTTACTCACATCTGACAACAAGTCGGACCAGTCCTCGGGCTGGAGGTGCCACTCCATTGTCCACAATGCACTGGTAAGCACCAGCCTGGGCTAGTTTGGCATGGTGAATTCGAAGACGCCCTGTGGCTCCCTTTGACATCTTCTCCATGTCATCCAGGCTCTGGTCCTCCTCCTCTTCTCCCTTGAGGCACAAGATACATGAGATGGCCCCCAAGTCTGGCCCCAGTCCCATTATCCCCCAAACTGGGTCTCTCCTGTAGCTTTATTCTCCCAGACACAGTCACCCTCCACAGATCTAGCAAAGAAAAAATTCCCCCATCCATCTATCCATTCCCTGAGTCATCCATCCATCTATCCATGCATCCAATCATTTATTCTTGGGCCCATCCATTCATCCACCAATCCAGAAAACTATTCACCCATCCATTTATCCAGTCATTCATGCTCAGAACGATCTATCTACCCATCCACCTATCTTTTTAACCATCCATCTCTGCATCAATTTATTCATTTATCTATCCATCTACCTCTCCTTCATCCATTTGTGCATTCACCCGTTCATTCATCTTCCTTCTACCCATCCACCTATCCACCCTTCCATCTCTCCACCCATCTACCCCTTCTGTTTACTCATACCTGCACATACCCATAAATACATGGAGCTGTTCATCAATTCATCCAACTACCTGTTCATCCATCTCCCCATCTCTCCATTGACCCATGCACTCATCCATCCATCCATCTATCCATCCATTCATCCATCATTCTTCCACAGACATCTTTCCACTAATGGTGTATTTATTCATCCATCTACCCTCTAATCTAATCAATTTATCTATTCATTTCTCTCATTCAACCATTTAGTCACTCATCTATTCATCATTTATCCATGTATTCACTTGTCTGTTTGTCCATCTGTTCTTTCGTCCATTTATTCATCCATCCACCTACCTATCCATCCACCTGCCCGCCCACTCACTTGATTACGTATCCACTCATGCACCCATCCATCTTCCATTCAGCAGTTAGTTAGCTCTTGGAGGATGTCCCAACAAGTATGTAGTTATATAAGATCATATAGCTGTGATCCCTCCTCCCAAGGAGCTCACAGTCAAGAAACCACATCCCCCAGCCCCTACCTCCATTTACCAAAGGTCGGATCCTTACCAGCCTCTCCCAGTTGAACATCCCTGGAAGGATGGGATTGGCATCAACAGTGCAGACTATGTCCACAGAACCCCCAATATTCACCTCAGTTGGGTCCTGGAGAGCTCGGATAGTGGGAGCATCTGGGGGAAACAAGGGGTTGGGGAAGGCATTTGTGCCCATACAGATGATGATGGGAGAAGGCCCCAGGTGGGAGAGGTGTCTTAGAGGTGCTCAGGAAAGTTACAGGTATGAACAGGTATGATACATTCTGCCCTTTATGCAGAGCACATGGAGTAAAGTTCTCAGGGTTAGTGAGGCATTCCCCACCTCTACTGTATTGTGCCTCTGTGGTGACAAGAATAGGCCTGGTGGACTTCCAGGATTGTATGGAAGTGGATCTTCCACAGTGGGCTTGGCTTCCTACTTTTTTTTTTGAGAGAGAGAGAGCTCCTGTACACGTGCATGTGTGCAGAGGTAGAGGGAGAGAGAGAATCTTAAGCCGGCTCCACCCTGAGCACAGAGGAGCCAGGGCTCAATCTCAGGACCCTGAGATCATGATCTGAGCTGAAATCAAAAGTCAAGACGCTCCACCAACTGAGCCACCCAGGCGCCCCAAGGCTTCTTGATGAGAGTAACTCCCATGTAGGTGGCTCCCTGTCTGAGCAGATTCCATGTAGGGTCTCTCTAGTGGGCAGGGTTCCCAAAGTGGAAGTGACTCCATCACAGTGGAGGCTCCCAGAGTGGGAGGCTTTCAGGATGGGGGAACGTCCCAGGGTGGGCAGAGCTTCCACAATAGGAGACTCCACAGTGGGCAAGATTCCCTGAGTGGGTGTGGTTGCGGGGGGGCGGGGCTCCCAGAACTCCCTAGTTTCCTAGGGTGATGACGGGGGCTCACAGTGTACATCCAGCCGCACTAGAGTTTCAGCAGTGCCCTCTGAGTTCTGGCAATGCAGCTGATAGAGGCCATCGTCAGCGCGGGTCACATTCCATAGCTGCAGGGCTCCACCAGACAGGATGCGATGCCGAGGGCCGCCAGCTGGGGGAGGTCGGGGTGAGGAGCCTGCCAGACCCTCGAGTCTGGGAGACCTGCACCCCTCTCTGTGACCACTCCACGCACCTGGGCTGAGGCGGTAGCCGCGGAAGGTCCAGTTGAAGGCCTCCGGGGCAGGGTTGGCAGATACAGACACGGGCAGCAGTGCCTCACCCTGCTCCACGGCAGTCACCACAAGCACCTGCTCCCCTAGGAACTCTGGAGGGTCTGTGGAAGGGGCGCCACCCGGAGTCAAGACTGTTGTTAAGGTTGGGGTCTGGGAAGGATTTGAGATCAGGTACTGGTATAAGGGTTAAAGTTGGAGTCATGACTAGATTTAAGGTTGTGGACAAGGTAACAAGTTCAGAGCTGAGCTCGGCAATTAGGTTCAGGATAGAGGTTAGGATCTAGTTTAGGAAAAGGGTAAAGGCCAGAGGCAGGTTAAAAGATGGAGAGAGGGTTCAGGAGGGTTCACAGTCAGGGGTTACAATAGAGGGAGGATAGGAGTTGGTGTAGAGCCAGGGGTCAAGGATAAAGTTTCAAGCTTTAGAATGGATATAAAGGACAGTGTCAAGGTGAAGACCTAGGTAGTATAGGGTCAGGAGGGAATCCCAGCGGGGTTCCACATACACAGCACATTGAGGCGGTAGAAGGCGCTCATGGTTTCCCGGAGCTCAGGGCTGTGGGCTCGGCAGGTCACTTGGTGGCCATGGTCTCGGGATGACATTCTCAGAAGGACGCTCCTGGCTGCTGCAGAGCCTTTGAATGGGGCACTACGGGGTGGTGTGGCCACGCTTTCCAGCCTGTGGCCCACGCAGGGGTGGTAGGGTCAGTTCAGGGCTAGCTCAGGGATGGAACCAGAGCCAGAGGGGTACTAGGTACAGGGCAGGACACCAGGGGTGGGGGTGGGGGGCTCAAATTGTAAGGGGCGTGACCAGAACCAGAGAGTGGAGGGGCCACTGGCACTCTCACCTCTCCCCCTCCTTGTCCCACGACAAGTTGACAGGAGGGTTGCTGCTAACGCTGATGCAAGTCAAGTTTAATGCATCCCCTGGGCGCAGAGCCGTCGCATTGGCCAGGATCGTCACGTTTGTTGGGGGAACTTCAAGAACGGGTCAGAAGAGCGAGGCTCAGAGCCTACTTCCGCTTTGCCTAGACCCCAGGCTCTGCCACACGCCTCCTGGCTCTCCATATCCACTGTCCCCCAGCCTGGCTCTGGCTTAGTTCCCCACCACCACCAAGCCCTGCCCCAGGCCCTGGCCGAGTGCGCCCTCACACTGCACCACAAGCTGCGTGGATGCGCTGAGCTGACCCGCCTTGCACGTGAACTTGGCCTGGTTGTCTGATGGACCCATGATCAGTACAAGCTCTCGGGAGAACGTGCTCCCTGACTTCTCCAGACTTCCCAGCTGCACCCGCCGCGGCTCCTGGGGTGGCCGCGGTTCCGTTACCATCCGGGAGTCCTGAGGGCAAAGACTGACTGGGGGGGACCATGTAGCCCTGCCATTTCCCCCCCACCCCTGAAACAGCCCATTGGGTTGGCTGCCGCCAGCACAGATAAAGCCGTCATGTGATGAGGAAAAAGGGTCCTCCTTACCCTGGCACCCAGCTAAGTTAGAGGAATGAGGACTGGAATCGAGCACTCCCACCCAGAGTCTCTCCCGCCTACCTGGGGCCGCAGAGCCCCCCAGTTTTGCCGTGGGATCTGGCCTCCAGTCCCACGCCCCACCCCTCCGCCCCGCCTCCTCGGCTCTCTGGAGGCCAGCAATGGTTGGTGCCCCCTGCCGACCCTCAGCCCCACTCCTCAAAATCCATTCCAGCTACACTTAGCAAACAACACATGTCAGGAAAGTCCCATGGAATCCCCAAGCCTTTCCCAGAATTTCTTCATTTTTTCCTATCCTTAGTTCTTTTTCTTAAAATTCCCACTTTCCCCAAAGATTTCCTTTGATCGTTCCCTTAATTCCATTGTCTTTCCACAGATTTCTGAATCGTCCCCCAATATTCTCTTATTACACTAGACTTTTACTAGAATCCTTTCTTTGCCCAAATTCTTGGCATTTTCCCAGAATTCCATCCAATTAAATTTCATTCCTATAATTCCTAGTCTTTCCCCCAGAATTTTCACTAGCCCCCCAACTCCCCAGGATTTTCTCAGAATTCTGTCAGAATTTCTTTTAATTTTAATGGAATTTCACTTTCTTACCTCCAAATCCTATGAACGCAATTTAATATTAATAGATTTTCAAATGTTCTGTGGAATAACTAGTCTCTCCCCCAAATTTCTAGCCTTTGCCCATCATTGTCCTTGCACGTGGAATTCTTAGTCTTTCCGTAAAATCCCTGCCATTTCATCTGAATCCCTAAGATTTCACCAGAATATCCTTTACTTTAAATGAAACTAATTGCCTTTTCTCTAGAATTCCCTGTCCTCATCTAGAATTCCTTCTTTTCCTAGAATTCTCGCTGTTTTCCCAGAATTTTTCGAGGATTCCATTTCATCCTCATGGTATTTGTGTCTTTTCCAATTCCCTACCAAAACTCAAACTCTCCAGTATTTTTCAAGAAATTCACGTTTTTCCAACATTTCCCAAGACTCTGGAGGAGAGAAAGGGCTCCATCTCCCCCCATTTCTGGCCACCCCCATAAGCCCTTGTTTGGCACCAACCTTGAGCCAGGTAAGAGAGGGGTCTGGGTTGCCCCCAATGGCCAAACACAGGAGCCTCACTTGAGTCCCAGCCCGGAGCCGTTTTCCCTCTGGGGGGCCCTCTATCCACAACTTCTGGGCAGGATCTGTGAGGAAAGCCAGGAAGAGTGGCTTTTCTCTCTGGGCTGGGCCTGAGGGTGCGGGTGGGGAGTCTCAAAGGGATGGGACACCCCTGGGCAAAGGGTGGGGGCTCACATTTCACATTCAGGGTGAGTGACTTCTTGAAAGTCTCCTTGGCAAAGGCCTCACTAAAGGCCTCACATGTGAGAGTCAGACCATTGTCCTCTCGCCGGACCAGGAACGTCAGGTTGGACAAGGAGACGTGGCCACCGTGCAGGCCCTGCCAAGGAGCAAGCTTTAGACTTGGCAACGAGAGCACTCCCATCCCCGGTACCCGATGTCTGGGTTCCCCCCAGACCCTAGCAGGGACGTGGAAAGCATCTCCACCCCCTCCTCTGTGAGGCCCAGGCCGCCAGGCCGGTCCTCTCCCAGATCCAGGAGTCATGACCCCGGCTCCCTCCTCCCTCAGACCCAGGAGCCTGGCCACTGCCTCACATCCATGACCATCTCTTCTGTAGGCACCAGCTGCCGCCAACCCAGCCACCATCGTAACAGGACCCGTGGGCGACTGGACTTGGTGATGCAGGAGAGTGTAACGTTCTTGTTCTCAGACTGGGATGCAGATCCCAAGATGGTAATGGCACTGGGGGGAACTGCAGGGACGACGGACAGAGGAGAGACACGAAACTAGGCTGGATGCATCACAGACCGGCCCCGACAAGGGACTGGGGACAGATGACAAGGTCTTTGGCATCAGACAGGCATGATTTGGGGGCACAAACAGATGGTTCTCTGGGGCACGGACTGACAGATGGGCAGCTAGCATCAGGACTCACAGGTGACCTGCAGCGTGACCCCGCGTTCCTGGATCCCTGTAGATACGCTGTTGTGGGCCTCACAGCTGAGCCTCGCCCCATGGTCTTCCGGTCGCACAATCATCACTAGCGTGCTTCGGGCCACTGCCTCAGCATGCTCTGTGCCCCACGCTGTGGACATGGACTGGCCATTCTGGAGACAGAGCCAGAGCCAGAGCTGGGCTGGCTCAGGGCCAGCTCCCCTCCACCCGCCGCTTCCCCTTCCACCCCCATGCCGGGCTCTGCCCTCACCTTCAGCCACTGCAGTGTGGCTGGCGGATTCCCCCCTCGGGCCACACACAGCAGCTCCAAGCTCTGTCCTGCCCGCACATGCCCCTCGTCCAGGCCTGGCCACTCAATGACAGGGGGTCCTGGGGGGACTGGGAAGCAGCAGTCGCTCAGTGGGCCTGGAGAGCCCATCCATTCTTTCCAGGCCCCACAACCTGCCTCTGAACCGCCGTGTTTCTCCTTGAGAACCTGAACCTTCCATAATCCCTGAACTCCCCCAGGACCCCCAATTCCTGCTTCCCATCTCCCATGCCCACATCTGACTTGGTTCCCCACTTACACAGAACATTCATGGTGACTGAGACCCGGATGGGAGTGTCCAAGGCTGGGCTGGACCCCTCACAGACCAGGAGCTGCCCATTATCTGAGCTCTGGGGTGTCACCCTGGGGTGGAAGTTGGGGTTCTAGAGTCAGAGTCATCATCTGAAATTTGGGGAGTCAGGGTGAAGAGGTGGGGATCCCAGGTTCCCACATCTGGTCTTCTAAGTCTCTCTGCTGATATCTTCTAGGATCTAGAGTTCCATGGAAGAGATCTGGGGGGAGGTCAGCAGTGAAAATTGGGATCCCAGAGGCCCACACCAGGCCAAAATCCTTGTACTTGATACTCTGGAACTAGGGTTCCCATGAAGATGTTTTGGAGGGTTGGGGAGAAGAATTAGGTCCCAGATGTTCATGCCTGATTCTAGTCTCCATGCTTAGAGTTTTCACAGAGAAATTTGGGGGTCACGCTGAGGGGAGGGCATCCCAAATTTCATACCTGGCTGTGGCCTCTGTGGTGAAGAGTTTCTCCTGGGACCCCGCATTTACATTAGCAGAGATGTCAGAAATTGTTTGTCCACCTTGAGGCAACAAGAGGGCTAGAGGGATGCCAGGTTCCCCACAAGGCAGATCCTGGGGAGAATGGCCTGGAAATCCTCAGGGTGGACATGGTGCCCCCTCCCTCCTGGTTCTGGAGGAAAAGCTCCAGCTCGGTTCCTCCACACATTCAGGCCTCCCTGAATCCTGGAGGTCATGGGCCTCACCCCTGCCCTTACCACCTCACTGGGTTGTGTCACCCACCACCATAACCCAGCTTCTTGCTTCTGTACCAAAGATGACACCCATATCTCCATCTGGAGCCTCAACCTTTTCCCTGAGTCCCAGACTGGCAGTCCTGCCATCACTTTGGTGCCTTTCCCTGGATGTTTCCTCCCATTCACAGAGTCTCACACTGGCTTCAACATCTCCCCAAGTCTGTTCCTGCATCCCCCTCACTCAGGAATGTCCTATTTTCTGGGACCTCTAGGAGGACACACCCCTTCCCCACTCCAGGGGCTCCCGCCAGTTCATCCACACTCACTCTGGAAGAAGGTGATGTCAGGTGCTGGCTTTGCATCCCCAGATACACAGCTGACCACGTACTCTTGCCCCGCTACCCACGTGACTGTGCTCCCTGCTTCGGGGGTCAGCTGAAGCACCTTGGGGGGCACTGGTGAGAAAAGGTCTGGGGTGAGCTGCCACCACTGAGAAAAATATGAGGATATGGGTTTGGCATCTCGTTGCTCATCAGATGTGCAGTCCCGGGCCTGAGACTGGGGGCTTGGAATCCCGGGCCCTGGGGTAGGAGAGGGCTGGAAATCTGGACTCCTGTGTCCTGGGGGTCTCTCACCCATACCCAGGATGGAGAGGATCACTCTGGGAGACACAAGCTCAGGGCCTGTCTCTGAGCGGCCGACCTGGCACTCATACTCTGCATCGTCACTCAGGTCACACGCTTCAATATGCAGGTGGAATTCACCTGCAGGCGAGACCAGGGGTCCCAGGTCAGGACCCCAGGCAGCCCCTGCTCGTGGTTCAGCGTCTTAGGTCCCGATCCCTTACCTCTAGTAGGGTCCCCTTCCAGGCGGTACCTCGGGAAGCTGGAGATCCTAGGATCCGGGCCCAGGAGTAGCCCATCCTTGGCCCATTGGACCACACTGCCAGGGGCGCTGACCCCACACTGCAGCTCAGCAGTGGCCCCCTCCACCACCGTCAAGTTTTCAGGCAGAGCCCAGAAGCCTCGCGGGGCTAAGGCAGGGAGCGGCAACTGGGCCAGGCCTGGGGACACAGGGGTGTCAGCAGGAGAGGGCAGAGGGTCTGTCTGGAGAACATGAATGGGAAATGAGGGCCGCTTGGTGCTGGGTCACAAGGCCAGGATCCCACTCACCTGCTGTCAGCAGCCCCATGAGGAGCAGGGGAGCCCTGATGGGGGTCCTCAGAGCCATCCTGGGTCCTCTGCCTGTGACTCCCGCAGTGTCCACTGCCTGCCTCCTCTCTCTGTTTCCGTCTTTCGCTGGGTCCCTCTCCCTATGTCTCTGGCTTTTCTTATTGTCTCTCTTCATCCATTTGTCTCCTTCTCTTTCTCTGTTTTCCTCTCTTCCCATGAGTCAGTCTCTGTTTCTCTCACCTTTCCTCCTCTTCAGTCTCACCCTTCTTCTTTCCTGCCACCCCCAACCCTGCTCTCCTCTCACTATTCACAGCCCCTCAGGGAGGACAGCTGCTCAGAGTCCAGCAGGCTCCAGGAGCCCAGGAGAGCAGTGAGGCTGATGTGGTCAGTGGCAGAGAACCAGTCCGATGCCGTCCTCACATTGCTGCCTCCCCCGGGTGCCCTCCCGAGTCTCCAGCTTCAGGCCTCTGCCCAGCAGGCTCCTCCCGGCCCAGCCAGAGCATGAAATCCCCTGTCAGCACATGCCAGGAACATTCCACGGTGCCTCCCCAGGCCCCATGACCCCAAGGGCCTGGCTTGGGCCAGGGATAAGGGGCAGCCGGTCAGACCCGGTGGAGAGCTGGACCCAGCGTGGGGTTAGGACTCCCCAGCTCTTCCCTGCCGTGGCACGTGACCTTGGCAAGTCTCTGCCTTCCCAGAGTAGACATCTCCTCATTGCCATCAGGGGTCTCTGCTGGAGAGTGTGCAAGAGTGTGTTTGAGAGACTGCAAAAGTGCAGATATCTGTGTGCATATGTGTGTGTGAAGGCATGATCATGCGTGTGAGCATGGGGAAGGTGAGAGTGAAATGTGATCTGTCAAAGTATACGCAAGAGTACGTGTGTGTGAATGTCTAAGGTATGTAAGTGTGCGGGGTTGTCCGAGTGGGTGGAGTGAAAGGCAGGTCCAAGACCACCTGCACTAAATGGCTACAGGAGTGAGCCCAGCTTGGGAACCCTGTGGCCATGTGAGTTCTAGTTCATGAAGCTTCCCTCTCTCTCTCTCTCCCACTCCCTCCCTCCATTAGGTGGTTACATCTCAGGCAACCTTTACCTATGTCACTGTTTATGCCTCTACGTGTCTCTGCTTTTCTGCCTTTCTGTCTTTGTTCTCCTCTCTATCCCTCACTCCCCATGCTCTCTCTCACACACCAGACGACCAATAAGTATTTGTTCTCGGGATGCCTAGGTGGCTCAGTCAGTTAAGCGTCTGCCTTCAGCTCAGGTCATGATCCCAGGGTCCTGGGATCGAGTTCCGCGTCGGGGTCCTTGCTTGGCAGGGAGTCTGCTTCTCCCTCTGCTGCTCCCCCTGCTTGTGTGCTTGCTCTCTCTCTCACTGACAAATAAATAAAAATCTTTTAAAAATATTTGTTCTCGGTCAACATTTGACTACACCTCTTTCTTTTGTTTCTCCATCGCTGAGCCCTCCCGGTTGTCACACCTTTGAATTTTATAACCCTATGCTGCTTGGCCTGCCCTCCCCACCCCAGCGTGCACACATACAAACACATGGTATAAGCTTCTTCTGCCTGCTTATCTCCTGCAGGAATTGGAACTGCCCGTTTCCTCCCCCCGCCCCCACCCCCACTCCCTTCTCTGGTCCTCCTCCAGGAACAAGATGAGGCATCTGGCCTGAACCCCCACAGCTCCATCCTTGATATTCCCTCTAGTCTTTCTTCTTCCCTCCCATTACTGACTCCCCACCCTCCCGCACATTCCCTCTCCCAACTGCCCCCCACACCTCCTGGGGAATGGTCTGGATGCAGAGCTGGAGGTTCTGTCAATAGGGGCTCTCACCAGATGGTGTCCCTCAGGGCCGGGGTGTAGAGCTGTCAGTTGCTGGGACCTTTAATTAGGACAAACCTTCCACCCTCCACCTTGGCTGTTTTCCTTCTCTGGATGCTCCTGGGACCTCCCACTCTCCATTTTTCCATGCCTGCGGCCCAAGAGAGCCAGGAAGGGGAAGCAAAGTCAGGTGTCTGGAAAAACAGCCTTACTAGGTGACTTCCTCCCCAAGACTCAGGAGTCCTGGCTCCAAGCTCATCCTCTGTCAAAATCCAGGCGCTGGATTCCCCAAACAGAAGCCGGCTCAGGCCCCCAGACCTAGAAGTCTGGGTCCCGAGGACCCACCGCTCTCAGACTCAGGAGTCCAGGCCTGCTGCTGCTTCTCCCCAAGGACCCAGGAGTTCAGGCCTCCAACCCTTCCCCCCACCACACACAGGACTTAGGGCAGATGTTCACTGTCTGTGATTTACAAATCCTCCTGGGCCTGTGTGGGGGTGGGAGAGATTGGTGGTTAATCCACTGACTCTTAAGACTTAAAACCAGATTTTCTGACCCCCTTTCACCCTCTCCCAACTGCACCATGCTGCTGGCAGGGGACCTAGTTGAGTCCCCAACTCCCCCAGAAACTCGCAGTTGAGGCCATTAGCTTCTCAGTCAACAGAGGTCTGAATACCCGGTCTCAGAATCCGGAGTCCAAGCCTCTGCCATTTGGAGACGCAAGAATCTGAGCTCAGGAACAACAGAGAACCTGAGTGTGGACCCCCAGTCCCTGCAGGCTCAGGAATGTCAGACCGCGAGTCCCAGGCCCCCAGGCCTCACTCGGTGGGCTCAGGGTCCCGCCCACCTGCCCCGCCAGCTGCGCAGCGCACGGGCCCGCCTGCAGTGTGGGAACGCCCCAGCTGGGCGGCATGCAGCCGTCAGGACAAGCTGCGCGGTTCCCAGCCTCCCGGCCTGGTCCAGCTCGGGCACCGCCGCCGCCCAGCCGTCGCCCGGCAACCACAGTCGCGTGGGATGAGGGGCTGAGCCTGGACTGCGGGGTCTCGGGAAAGGAGGGGCTGGGGCCTGGATTCCTGGATCCTTGGACGTGCTATGGTTTGCAGCGGTCACAAGGCAGGCAGAGGGATATTTTGAGCTGGGGTTTTGAGGCGAGAAGAACTGAATCCCCTCCTCTTCTCAGGGGTCCCAGTTGCCCCCAGGCACCCGGTGTCCTCTTCCTGACCCGCAGGCCCAGGGGAGCCCTGGGCCCCGCCTCTCCAAGCCGCGGAAACTAGCGAAGCCCCAGGGGCTGCCATTTATAGCTCCGTTTCCACTCGGCGAGTTCCCTCCAGGACCCAGGCTGAGCAAGTTTCTTCCACTCTCTCCCCCGCCATGCCCCCAACAAGCCTGGCAGGGTGCAGGTGTCCAACCCAGCCGGTTCGCCCTCCTTCGACCCAGGTGTTCCGGCTCCCAGACCCCAACTTGGCTGGGGCGCCCGCCCGCGGGAAACCCAGCCCTGCGGTGCCCCCATTCATCCACGTCTCGGCCGCGGGAGTTACTCAATGGGAAGGGGCGGGTCTCCCAGGGGGCGGGGCGAGTGGGATCAGGCCCTCCCCGGTCTCTCAGAGACCGAGGGCGCGGAAACCGCTTGTGTTTCTGAGTGTTGGAGCCTGCGGCTGAGCAGACTTGGAGAACTCCAGGCCAGAAACGGGGTGGCTCCTAGCCTGGGGCGAAGACCCGGGCGCGAAAGGAGCCCCGACCAGGGTGGTGAGAGGTGTGCCGTTGAGGACGGGCTTAGCAAGGAAGCCAGTGCAACAGCAAGTCTACGGGATCTTGGGGGACACACATTCAGAATGCTGGTTCCCACCCTCCTCGTCCTCCTCTTCTGCCTCCGAGGGCATGCAGGTACCTCGAGGGGTGGGGAAATTGGGGGGAGGATTGTTTGCCAGCTGCCTCTTTATTGGGGTAGATGGAACGGGGCGGGGGGAGGTGTGTGCTCAGACTCCTAAGTCTGCAGGGGGAGGACTCTGGGAGGCTGGACTCCTGGGTCCTGAATGAAGGAGCTAAGCTCATTGCTAAACTCAACCCTGCTCCCCTCCCCCGATCCTCCTAGGTCTATCGCCCCATTTCCTGCAACAACCAGATGACCTTGTGGCACTGCTGGGGGATGAGGCCCGGCTGCCCTGTGCCCTGGGTGAATACTGGGGGCTGGTTCAGTGGACTAAGGATGGACTGGCTCTAGGGGGTGAAAGGGACCTGCCAGGTGAGACTGTTCTCTCTACTCAGGAGGGGTTGGCTCCAGGTGGGGGTGCTGGGCTTGGTCTGTCATCTGAAGTTTCTATTTTGATGTTTTCAAATTTGGGAAATTGTTGGGCTCAGATGAACATCTGGGAGAACTAAAGTCTTAGCTTCTTCTTTGGGGAGTAGGGGATTTTTATTTGCATTATAAAATATTACATAAATGCAGAAACGCACCTAAAACATAAAGGGAAGATTTGCCAAATAGTTCTAAAGTAGACACTCATGTAATTACTACTCACGTCCATTGTCAGCTCCCCAGAAGCCTTTCCTACTCCATTCTCCTATCATAGCCCTCTGCTCACCCCAGAGGTAGTATCTAATCTGACTTCTATGGCAATTGTTCTCTTGCTTTTTTCTGACTTTTTCACCCACCCCCAGTTTGCCATGACTCTGGATTGGGAGGGGGTTAGAATCTCTCTGGCCCAGCACCCACTTTTGGGTGTCTTTCTGGTGTGGGATGTCTGGGGAGGGAGGCTGGGGCCAGGAACTCAGAACCATGGTGTGACCGCCTCTTCCTTAACTGCAGGGTGGTCCCGGTACTGGATATCAGGGAATGCAGCCAGTGGCCAGCACGATCTTTACATTAGGCCCGTGGAGCTAGAGGATCAAGCTTCATATGAATGTCAGGCTACACAAGCAGGCCTCCGCTCTCGACCAGCCCAACTGCTTGTGTTGGGTGAGGACCCAGCTCACTTGTCCCTGGGAAGCCCAGGGGACAGCCAGTGCTAGCTGAGTATCAGAGTCCAGGGAGCCCAGAGGGGTGGTCAGTTAGGGCTGGGAAGATTGGGGTTTTGAGGGCGCCTGGGTGGCTCAGATGGTTAGCGTCTGCCTTCAGCTCAGGTCATGATCCCAGGGTCCTGGGATCGAGTCCCGCATCGGGCTCCCTGCTAGGCGGGGAGCCTGCTTCTCCCTCTGCCTCTGCCTCTCTGTCTCTCTGACTCTCATGAATAAATAAATAAAACATTTAAAAAAAAAAGATTGGGGTTTTGGGGCCCAGGATCCAGCTCTGACCCCCAATCCACCCCACAGTGCCCCCAGAAGCCCCCCAGGTGCTGGGTGGCCCCTTTGTGTCTCTGGTGGCTGGTGTTCCTGCGAATCTGACCTGTCGGAGCCGTGGGGATGCCCGCCCCACCCCTGAGCTGCTGTGGTTCCGAGATGGGATCCGGCTGGATGGGACCACCTTCCACCAGGTCAGGTCCAAATCCCTCTGCAGCCCTTGCCCATTCAGGGAAATTTGGGGCCCACTCAGATCATAGGCTTATCCAGAGAGAGGGGCATGGGAGGGAAGAGGTTCAAGTATTGGAACCCTTGGTATGTGATTAAGGGTAAGAACTCCAGAGCCAGACTACCTAGGTTCAAATCCTGGCTCAGCCACTTGCTAGTTGATTGGTCTTAAGTTCAAGTAGCTTAACCCCTCTGTCCCTCAGTTTCCTTATCTGTACAATAGGGACAATTATAGTCACTTCATAGGGTAATTGTGAAGATTAAATAAAGCGCTTAGAAGTGACACGTAGTAAACACTATATAAGGGGTAGATGAAATCAGTATTATTATTGATAACCTCCAGACCCTGCTGAAGGAAGGAACCACTGGATCAGTGGAGAGCATCTTATCCTTGACTCCTTCCAGTCATGATGATGGAGCGACCTTGGTCTGTCGGGCCCGGAGCCAGGCCCTGCCGTCGGGGAAGGATACAGCTATCACACTGAGCTTGCAGTGTGAGTGCAGTTAGTGGCCCTTAAGCCAGCTGCCCTGGGGAAAAGAGGGACCTGGGGCTAGACTCCAGGGTATGAAGAAGGAGGAGGTTGTGGACCTGGGGCCCTGGGGGAATTGGGAACTGGAGTCCTGGGCTCCTAGCTCAAAAGGAAGAGGAGCCTGGGGACCCAGCCCGTGAGAGGCTGGGCATTGGACTCAGGTGCTCCGTGGAGGTGTTCCAGGTCCTTGCCCACCGCTGACCATGGCCCACCTCCACAGACCCCCCTGTGGTGACTCTGTCTGCAGAACCACAGACTGTGCTGGAGGGAGAGAAGGTCACTTTTCTGTGCCAGGCCACAGCCCAACCTCCTGTCACTGGCTATAGGTGAGGACGAAGGTCACCTCTCCTCAGCCCAGAGCACGGGTTTGGGGAGGACTGCGATTGGGACATGAGTGGGTGTGCCTGGGGAGCAGGGACAACACGAACAGCCCCACTCCCTCCGCAGGTGGGCAAAGGGAGGCTCCCCGGTGCTCGGGGCCCGCGGGCCAATGTTGGAGGTCGTGGCAGACTCCTCATTCCTGACTGAGCCGGTGTCCTGCGAGGTCAGCAACGCTGTGGGTAGCGCCAACCGCAGCACCGCGCTGGACGTGCAGTGTGAGCCGGGGTGGGGCCAAAGTGGGGCCGACGGTAAAGGGCCAGGGGCTAGAGTGGGGCGTGGCTGCGACGGGCCTCGGGAGGAGGTGGAGCCGGAATAGGAGGTAGGCGGGGATTGGCTGTGCTGCGTCAGTGCCAAGGAGGAGCAGGGGCGGGGCGCGGGCGGGGCCCGGGCGTGTGAGCCGGGAGCGTGAGCCGAGTGGCTGTGGACTGGCCGCCTATACTCGGGCCCTTGGGGCTGTCGTTTCTGAGTGGCTGATCCCGGGTCAGAAGTTGCATCCCTCCCCGGCCATGCGACGCCTCCTCTCTCCCCTCCAGTCGGGCCAATTCTGCAGGCAAGGCCAGAGCCCATGTCAGTAGACGTAGGGGAAGACGCTTCCTTCAGCTGTGCCTGGCGCGGGAACCCTCTCCCACGGGTAACTTGGACCCGCAGCGGGGACGCGCAGGTGAGACACGATCTGGGGCCTGTGGCCGCGGCTGGCGGTGGACGGGGCTTCCCCTCAAGGTCCTGCCCCTGACGCCCCTACCCCATCCCAGGTGCTGAGCTCCGGGCCCACGCTGCGTCTTCCGTCGGTGGGGCCCGAGGATGCAGGCGACTACGTGTGCAGAGCTGAGCCGGGGCTCTCAGGCCTGGGGGGCGGCGCTGCGGAGGCGAGGTTGACTGTGAACGGTGAGAAAGTGGCGCTTCCTAGAAGACCGGGCAGAGCCTGGGACGGGGAGCGGGCAGAGCGGGCGAGCTCTAAACGGGAGTGGGCGTGGCCTTGAAAAGGCGAGCTTGGTAGACCGCGGGGCCTGGGGTGGGAGCCGGACCTAATGAAGGCGAGCCTCTGAGAGGTTCTGAGTTTGTTGAGGGGCGTGGCCTGCTTGACTGGCGTTAGTGGAGAGGGCCAAGACCTGGCCCCGGCTTATTGAGAATTGGAGTTTCCGAGGGCAGGGCCTCTATCTGACTGGTCCACAATCTCCAAACCAGCTCCCCCAATTGTGACCGCCCTGCATTCTGCGCCCGCCTTCTTGAGGGGCCCCGCCCGCCTCCAATGTCTAGTCTTCGCATCCCCAGCCCCAGATGCCGTGGTAAGGAAATGTCCCCGCTGTCATGACCGGCCCAGCCGTGATCCCTGACCTCCCAGCCGGACCTCCAAAACTGCTATGACGGACACCCTGCCCGCCCTTCCCTCCCCTTCCAATGTCCTTAATGACTTCCCTTTTTTTGTGCCCCCAGGTCTGGTCTTGGGATGGGGGCTTTCTCGCAGCGGGGTCTCAGGGTCGGTTCTTGGTGGAGACGTTCCCAGCCCCAGAGGGCCGCCAGGAACAGGGCCCAGCCCTGATCTCTGTGCTACACATCTCGGGGACCCAGGAATCCGACTTTAGCCGGGGTTTCAACTGCAGTGCCAGGAACCGGTTGGGTGAGGGAGGCACCCAGGTCAGCCTGGGCCGTAGAGGTGAGATCCTGGGCCTAAAGACTCCAAATCTGAGGATCCCAAACCCCCAAAACGCCACAATCTCTAAACCAAGGACCTCCAAATGCAGACAGCCTCGAACCTTGAAAGCCTCAAAACTACAAGTCCTTTGAATCCTGACACCCCCAAATTAAATTCCTTTAAATATGGAATTCTAAACTGAGAGACCCCTCACACTTAGATACCTCAAAGAAGGGAAGCTCCAAATATGGGGAATTGCAAAGCTAAAAAATGCTCTAAATCTAGGACTCCCTAAAGCCAGAGAGTTTAAATTTGTGGAACCCCAAATTCAAGAGCCCTTAAACCTGAAGGACCCCGAGCTAGGGACTACAAACTTGGGTATCCCCAAACTTGGTGACCTTTTGAACCCAGAGACTCCACCCCAAGCAAGCCCTGAGTCCCTGTTCCCCAGTTCCTCCTGGGCCTCACACTAAGCCTCCTCAGAACACCCCCTCTCCTCCCCACAGACTTGCTGCCCACTGTGCGGATTGCGGCTGGAGTGGCTGCTGCAGCCATGACTCTTCTTATGGTCATCATTGGGGTGACCCTCTGCTGCTGGCGCCATGGCAAGGGTCAGTGACTGAGCCCCACCTCAGTACCTTCCCCCAACCCTCCCTCCCCACCGGCTGACCTGGCCTTGACCTGGCCCCAGTCCCACCTCTCTGGTCTTGGCTCACCTTCGGGCCCTGATTCCTCCCTCAAGCCCTATGTCCATCCTCTCAGGGTCCCGCTCCTTACCCGCCCAGGTTCTCGTTTCCCAGCCTCCTGACCCAACCCAGTCCTCCTTCTTCCTGCTCGTTGGTCTCCACAAACTGTGACCCTGCCCCATCCTTTATCTCTGCTGCCCCACTGTCCCTGGCCTCAGCCTCTTTCTCCAAGCAAAAGAACCTGGTGCGAATCCCAGGCAGCAGAGATGGCTCCAGTTCTCGGGGCCCCGAGGAGGAGACAGGCAGCGGCGAGGACCGGGTAGGATGCCAGGGTGCCCAGACCCAACTCTACCTCTAGAACAATTAGTAACCCAGTCCCAAATGTTCTCCCAGTCCCAGCTGGGCCCCCCAACTCAAAGAGGGTCTGAGTCCCAACAAATGACCCCAGGCTCAAAGGTCCCCCAAGTCCAAATATACCCCTGACCCAGTTATTCCCTAGACAGATATGTCCCCAGGGCCCTTTGTCTTGAGTCCAGACCCCAGCTCCAGGTGCTCTTGGTCCCTCCTGCCCCACCTCCACTGTCCAACTGAGGGTTGTCAGGGTCTGGCACTGGGCCAGGAGGATCCTCTGAACACTCCCTCTCACTAAGCACCCTACCCCAGGGCCCCATTGTGCACGTGGACCACAGTGACCTCGTTCTGGATGAGGAGGGGGCTCTGGAGACCAAGGTGAATGTTGGGAAGGGAGGGGTTCCCTTCACTGAGTCTCTAGCTCTCTCCCTGCTTGGTCCCCTCCTTTTTCACTCTGTTGACCCCAGACCTGGGACTTGGCCCCCTTCACCCTTTCTTCCTGCCTCCTGGCCACTTCACTCACCGCTGATTATGCCCACAAATCTGTCCAGCCTTGGCTTCCCCCTTGAGCTTTCCCATCACAGTCCCACCTCAGGCCTCCTGGATGCCTCTGCCAGGGCCCTTCTACCTACCAGGTCCCACACTGGCCTCACATTTCCCCAAACCTGCCCCTCCTTTGGAGTCCCCTCTTTTGAGCTCCACTGATCTCAGTCCCCAATCCAGAGCCCTTCTGTGTCTCCTCTGTATGTAGCACATGCCACTCTATTGGCCTAAAACACCGCTTTCCTTCCCATCCCTACCTGATTCTGTCCTTCATTCCTCTGGTGTCGGCTCAAACATTTCTTGTTCTAGAAAGCCCATGCTTCCCTCCTCACAGCCCTGGTCATACTGTGTTCTGCCTGTCACAACTGGGACCACTCTGTCCTGGCTTCCTGTCCCCACCCTGAAACCCTGCTTCTGCTTCCCCATCGAGCCTTATCACTCTGCCTGTCCTTTCCCCATCACTATGCTGACCCCTCTGGACTCTGGGGATTTGCCATGTCCTCTTTGGCCTGGGATCTCCATGAAGGCAGGGGACCCCAGTCTCTCCCCATCATAGTCACCTCCAGCAACAGCATAAAGCATGACACAGAATCAAAGCCTTGGGGCTGGTGGGCAGATGAATGAATGTCTTGGTCTCAATGTCTCTGTTCCCCGCTGCATCTCCTTCCACACGACCAGGCCTTAGCAGGCCTATATCCTTCTGTTGCTGCCTTTCTCTGCCCATCTCCTTCTGTCTCTTTGTCTCTTGTCACTGTTTTTCTGTCCCACTTTGTCTTCCTATCAGTCTATATGTCTATCTCTGTCTCTGGGTCTCAGCTTGCTCCTATTTCTAAGTCTTTTAGTCTCTCTCTAGGTCATGCTTTAAGTGTGTCTCTCCATTAGGGATCCTCACCTCCCCCCCCCCCCCCCGCTTATATCCTCATATAACTTAACAAATCCCATTTGTCCCCTCAGGATCCAACCAATGGTTACTACAAGGTCCGAGGAGTCAGTGTGAGCCTGAGCCTTGGTGAAGGCCCTGGAGGAGGCCTCTTCCTGCCGCCCCCCTCCCCCCTTGGACCTCCAGGGACCCCTACCTTCTATGACTTCAACCCACACCTAGGCATGGTCCCCCCCTGCAGACTGTATAGAGCTCGGGCAGGTTATCTCACCACACCCCACCCTCGAGCTTTTACCAGCTATAGCAAACCTACATCCACTGGACCCCCAGATCTGGCCCCCAGGACTCCACCCTTCCCATATGCTGCCTTCCCCATACCCAGCCACCCGCGTCTCCAGACTCATGTATGACACCTCTCCAAATGAAGAGTCCTGGAATCTTCGATGCCATAATGGATTGTGCTGATTTCTGAGGAATCAGAACAAGTTGGTGACCTTCCTCCTCCAAAACTGAACATTGATGGGAGAGAAAGATCATTACAGTTATCTGGATCACTGGTGTACAGTGAGGTCAGCCAAAGGGGTTGCCCCAAGTGGGAGCAAGATGGCCATTTGACCAATTATTCCCCTGTGTAAAAGGGATTCAAGATGGCAGATGGGCTCTTTGTTGAGGGATGGGGACAGGGGGTGATAGGAGTTAGGGGCAGGGATGGAAGTTATTTCCAGACATTGAAAGAAGAGATTTCAAAATGATCACCTGTACTAAGAAGACAGGCAACATAGGACAGATTTATAGGGAAGCCAGACCAGGTCCTGTCCTGGTTCTCCCTGAGGGGCACTTTTCTTGGCCAATGGAAGTACAGCCATATGGCTGTTCACTCTCTGGGAACCCAAGATGGCCACTATCCTGATTCCTTCCAACTTCCTTCGAGGCCCTGGAAGAATTGAATCCAAGGAGTGAGGATAGGGTGAGAAATGTCATGAGGAGAGGGGAGTAGAGTGGGGAGGGTGGGGGTGGGGATCTGGAGATGAGAATATTTATGTTTAATAATAATAAAAAAAAGTTGAGAAGTGAATGTGTCTTGGGCATTCTCCTAGCATTATCACCCTCCACAAGGAAGGGGTCCATTAAATCTGCCCCAAGTTCCTTCCTCTACCCTAGGCAATGAAGTGGCTCTGGAACAAAACCATGAGCCACCTCCCAGCCCTTTGCTACCCATTTAGCACTCCAGGCTCTTTTGATATACATCTACACAAACATGCATGCACAGATGCACATGCATGACAGGGCTGCTCCAGTTGGCTTGGGGAAGACAGAATTCTGGTTATTTGAGGAGACAAAGCAGTGAGCCCTGAAGAGGAGGGGAGGGAGAAGCTAGAGGGGCTAGAGAGAATAGAAGTGCTGTGGTCCTTAAAGCGAGGATGGGTTGAGTCCTGTGGTGCTGGGCACCTGACTCAGGTCATCCTTAAAGAAAGGGCCTGGAGGCTTTGGTTTATGAATCCTTGAGATAGGAATTAAAGGTCCAGACACCTGGGATCCTTGGAAAGCAGAGCAGAAGGCCAAGACTCCTGAGTCTTAGGGAGAAAGGGCAGGGGCTTGGTCTCTGGTCCTGAAAATGAAGGTGCCTGCAGCCCGGACTCCTGAATCTGAGGGAGAAGGGGACTGGGTCTCAGCAGCTGTGTCCTTGATTAGGGAAATTTCAGGGGCCTGTATTCCTGGGACCTCAAGAGAGGAATTTGCTGAGGGGAGAGGTCTCCAATGCCGGCATGCCTGGAAGAGAAGGCTGATTTGTGAGTGTATGGGTGGGAGGGAAGAGAAAGCTGGGGGTGAGGGTCCTGAGGAAGGGCTCAAAACGGCGGAGCCTATGACCCAGACTCCTGGCTAGGCCCTCGCACGGGGTGGGACTCCCGGAACCTCTAGGAGGCGGGGGCCTGGCGCTGGCTCCCACCCGGGGGTTCCCGAGCTGCTCCAGTCTGCGCAGAGCTGCCACGCTATTGTCCTGGCTAGGAAGGCGGGGCCGGCGTGGGGCGGGGCTGGCGGCGCCGGCGCAGCCCGGGGGCGGCGGGAGGAGGAAGCGGCGGCGGCCTTGGCGCTGGGAGCTCCTGTCACCGCTGGGGCCGGGCCGGGCGGGAGTGCAGGGGACGTGAGGGAGCGAGGGCCGGGACATGGGGCCCACCAGCCCCGCCGCTCGCGGTCCGGGCCGCCACCGGGGCCCGCCGCCGCTGCCGCTGTTGCTGCCGCTGTTGCTGCTCCTTCTGCGCGCGCAGCTCGCCGTCGGGAGCCTGGCCGGTGGGAGCCCCGGCGCGGCCGAGGTGAGGCCCGGCCGGGTCCTGGGGGATGGGGGAAGGGGCGGGACCGGGCCTTGGATCGGGATGCGGACACGTCCAGGGCAGAAAGCGCAGTCTTTCTAGCTAAGTGGCCGGCCCCCATACGCCCCTAACGGCACTAGGCATTCATGAACCCAGGAGTTCTGGTCCCAGCTCCCCCATCTCCTGTCCTCCCAGCCGCCTCCCGCCCCTAGCTTAGGAACTGACTGTTCCAGAGCCCCTGGTCCCAAAAGTCTAGCCCCCTCAGACCCTCTTGACCTAGGTGACTCAGCCCCAACCCCTTCCCACCTGAACATGGGAACCACCAGACAGTAAGACACCTGAATCCAAGAATGTTGGCCCCTTGCATCCTCTGGACCCATTTGAGGGCCCCCGCAGCCTCCCAGAACCCAGGAGTCTAGGTCTACAGTCACCGACCCCCGACCCAGGATGCAGCTCTCCAGCCTTCAAAGGATTGATGTCCAGGCCTGCAGGGCCCTGAAGCCAGGCCTTGTCGTCTTTGCACTGGAGAATGGGACCCTGAGCTAGGGATGAGGGAGGAGGGGCCAGAACGCCTGGGTTCTGGCCTCCTCCCCCGCGATTCAGTTTTAACCCCTTCGGGCTCCAGTGCGGCTGCGCCGGGGTGGGGGCGGAGCCTGTCTCCACGGCAACAAGGCAGCGAGACTCCCGGGGGACCCGGGTCGCCATAGCAACGGGAGAGCTGGGGCGCCCCCGCCCTGTGGGAGCTGTTTCCCGGGGAACAGAACCTCTTACGAGGCGGGTGCGCGATGCTTTGTGGAGGGGGCTGGTGCTGGGGGTCTGAACCTCTGGATCCTAAGGAGCAAAGGTCCGGAGGACCCACGTGCCAGCGTCCCGGGGCCCTCGCTGACCCCTCCGACCCGACCCTCAGGCCCCGGGGTCGGCCCAGGTTGCTGGACTATGCGGGCACCTAACCCTTCACCGGGACCTGCGCACCGGCCGCTGGGAACCAGACCCGCAGCGCTCGCGACGCTGTCTCCGGGACCCGCAACGCGTGCTGGAATACTGCAGACAGGTGGGCGGGACCTACTGGGAGGCGCGTGGTTAGCGCGAAAGTCGTTCCGAGACTGGGCCGCGTCGCCCAAAAGAAGCTGGTGGTACAAAAGGCATGGTCCAGGGAGAATGAGGGATCTAAGTAGGCGGGGGAAGCTAGGGGGCGTGGCCAAGAAAGAGGAGAATTTAGGATAGGGCAGGACCTGTTTTTGAGAAACTAGGTCAAGAAAAGAGAACTGTGCAAAGAGGGCCAGCTAAGGACGGTAGCCAGTGAGGAGACAGAGTTTAGCAATCTGTGGTGGGCTCCTTAAAGAGTAGGGTATCGTGGGCGTGGCCAGGGGAGAGGCGGGGCTAAGAAAAAAGACCTTTTGGACCTGCAAGATAGGAAAAGGGCTGGAGCCCAATGAGAGTAGAAAGCTAGGAGGCATGGCTACGAAAAGGCAGTTCTAATACAAAAAGAAGGGATGCTTCCTGAGAAGCCAAACCGAGGAAGAGGTGAGGCTTAAAGGAGGGCCAGACCTATTGGGGAAGGGGACAGAGGTGACCCGGAGAGAGGCGGGTTTACGGGATTAAGTTTCTGGGTGGTTGGCGGGGCTTCTGAGGGAGAGCTACTGGGGTCGTGGCCAGGGGGCCTGCTGGTTTGGATATGTAAGACCGATTCTACGGAGAAGCAGAGCCCAGGGAGATCATTAGAGCCTTGAAAAGGGACATGGCTGGTGGAGAAGCACGGCTGGCAGGGGCGAGGCTGTGAGTTGATCGCCCCTACCCGGTGCCCCCAGATGTACCCGGAGCTGCAGATTGCGCGTGTGGAACAGGCGACACAGGCCATCCCCATGGAGCGCTGGTGTGGGGGTGCCCGAAGTGGCCGCTGTGCCCACCCCCACCACCAGATTGTGCCTTTCCGCTGCCTGCGTGAGTCACAGGCTGGGGGCGGGGGGAATTAGAAGTGGGGGGTCTCCCAGGGGTGAGATTCTGGGCCCTGGGCTGAGGTTCACATTAGGGATCTGGATGTCTGGTGCCAGAGTGGGGCAAAGAAACCTCTGAGGATAAAATGCCTGGATTCTGAGGAGGGCAGAGCTAGTGTCTGGGGGAAGGTCTCACTCTGGTGCCCCCATTCCTCAGCAGGTGAATTCGTGAGCGAGGCCCTGCTGGTGCCTGAAGGCTGCCGGTTCTTGCATCAGGAGCGCATGGACCAGTGCGAGAGTTCAACCTGGAGGCATCAGGAGGCACAGGAGGTCAGAACCCTGGCCCATCCATCCTCACCCCCCAGAACCCAGGAGTCCAGTCCCCTAACACCCCGTCCCCTCGTTCAGGGCCTGTCTGTCTGGGCCTGAGTCTGGGCCTCAGCCCCCTTTTCCCACTGGGACAGAATCAGGAATCCAGGCTCCAGCCCCATCAACCCCCAAGACCTAGGCATCCAGGCTCCCCTCTACCCTCTCCTAACTCACAATCCTGGCACCTGGGCCTACTCTTTCCACAGGCCTGCAGCTCCCAGGGCCTCATCCTGCATGGCTCGGGCATGCTTTTGCCCTGTGGCACAGATCGGTTCCGAGGTGTGGAGTATGTGTGCTGCCCCCCTCCAGTGACCCCCGATCCATCTGGGACAGCAGTTGGGTGAGTGGGAGGGAACCCTCCATGCCCATCCCAAGTCTCCTGAGGCAGGAAATGGGAAGCCTGGGGGCACGGGTTAGATTCTCATTGCCTTGAGTCTTCTGTTCCCTCAGTGACCCCTCCACCCGGTCCTGGCCCCTAGGGGGCAGAGTAGAGGGGCGTGAGGATGAGGAAGAAGAGGAATCCTTCCTACAGCCAGTAGACGATTACTTCGTGGAGCCCCCACGGGCTGAAGAGGAAGAAGAGGAGGAAAGAATTCTACCATCAAGCTCCCACAGCCCTGCAGGGGTCAGCAAAGGTGAGATGGTCTCTGGACCCTTAGTTCCCTCTACCCTGGAGGGAGGATGATTTGAGGGAGCTTGGTGTAGAGGCATCTTTAGGAGGGATGTGTTGGGGAGAGACCCAGCTGGGGGGAATGGAAGGGATGGGAGTAACTTGGGATAAAGAAGAGATGGAAGGGCTGTCCTGTGAAGAATGCAAAGGGTGAGGGTGTTTTGGGGGTACCTGGAGGTGGAGGAGCCATCTGGTTGTTCCTAATGGTTATTTGGGGAAAGACTGAAGGATGGTGTAATGGATTCCTAAGCTTTGCAAGAACAGGCCCGGCTCAGAGCTAGATCTCTCATGATGCCCCATAGCAGCTATGGTTATGTAGACACATCGTGGCCTCCAGTGTGCTCTAGGAGATGTAGTTCTCCAGGAAGGGAAGGTGACCTGGAGATGGGCTTCACGCTGATTCCCTGATTCCTGGCCTTGTTGCAGTGACCACCACCCCAAGGCCCACAGATGGTGTGGATGTGTACTTCGGCATGCCTGGAGAAATCAGCGAGCATGAGGGGTTCCTGCGGGCCAAGATGGACCTGGAGGAACGTAGGATGCGCCAGATTAATGAGGTGATGATCCTGGGAGCCCCAGGATTTCCCACAACACAGAACTCCCTAAATCAACACAGAATTTCCTCAGGCGCACATTGAAGCTGCCTCCAAAGACTCCCCAAGCCCCCAACAACCCCTAGCCCTCAACACCACTTCTAAGATGATCAGGGATCCTTGACCCACCTAGAATCCCACTGAGATGCCACCAAGATTCTATGGAAACTCTGGTACATTGTATTCTTCTACTTTAAATTCCTTCGGAGGCTTAACCTCTCAGGAACCCAAGAGCCAGTGGGACCTAAGGGATCTGGAGCCTCCAAAGTCTTGAAGAGGGTTTGGGGGACTCACTGGGTAGAGCAGGGTAGATTCCATGATCCTGAAGCTCCCCTTGAACCTAGGTGATGCGTGAATGGGCCATGGCAGACAACCAGTCCAAGAACCTGCCGAAGGCTGACAGACAGGCCCTGAACGAGGTAGGACACCCTCCAGCGGGTCTTACTCATGGAATCCACTACCTGGAACACACCTGGTCTCAGCCTGGTTCAGGCCTCGCTCAGTTCTTCCCCTTCCGAGTTATCTTGGTCTCTCCTGGCCCCACCCCTCCATTTGGCCCCACGTCTCTAGGCCTAGGTCTGACCTGACATTTCTCTCCTCCTCAGACTGGCCATGTTTTGCCTCGTCTTAACCTGATCCTTGCCTCTGAGGGCCGGCTCTGTGGTCCTCTCCCCAGCTGAGCGCCTGCAGGTGCAGCCAGGGCCTCTGAGGCCCTGTCCCCTGAGTCTGGTCCCACCCCTCTAATCTCACTTTTACTCAGTCCCTCCTCAGTAGGGCCAGCCCCGTGACTCACCAGTCACCTCTAGGCCTCACTCAGGTTAGCCCATTCCCTGACCCTCACTCAGCTCCTCTCCGTCCTATTCCAGCACCGACCATCTCCAGTTGGCCCCGCCCAGGCCTAGAGCCTTCCCTGGCCTATAATACTTGGAAAGTTATTTCTCCTGATCGCAAGCCAGCTCAGTTCCTAGATTGGCGCCACCCAGTACAGTTTCCCCCCTCAGATCGGCTCCCAGTTGGCCTGGTCCTGCCTGCACTCTGCCTGGCCCTGTAGCCCAGCTTCCAGTCAAGTGTCCTGTGATCTAGTCCCACCCTAGGGTTGATTCTACCCATGCCTGGACCCATGGCACCACCCCCTCCACCACCTGGCCCTAGAGCCCCGTCTTTCCAGACTGCCTTTGGCCCGGACTCTCACCCATCTTCACCTTTGCGGGCCCTGTGCTCCCCTCCCTCACCAGCACTTCCAGTCCATTCTGCAGACCCTGGAGGAGCAGGTGTCTGGTGAGCGACAGCGCCTGGTGGAGACCCACGCCACCCGAGTCATCGCCCTTATCAATGACCAGCGCCGGGCTGCCCTGGAAGGTTTCCTGGAGGCACTGCAGGGGGACCCGCCTCAGGTGTGGGAGCAGTGGGGGCAGAGGGCAAAGGGTGCAGAGATCTGGGGCAGGCCCGGCAGCCTTCGTCCCTTCCACAGGCCGAGCGCATCCTGCCGGCCCTGCGGCGTTACCTGCGCGCAGAGCAGAAGGAGCAAAGGCATGCGCTGAGGCATTACCAGCATGTGGCCGCTGTGGACCCCGAGAAGGCCCAGCAGATGCGCTTCCAGGTGCTCAGGCCCCGTCCTCCCTCCGACCCCAGTGTCTGGGACCCCATCCCTCAGACACTCTTCCCGTCCCTTGGACCCCCTTCCTGTCCCTGGCAGTCCCCCACCCCTGTGCCTTGGGACCCTTTCCAGCCCCTTGGATCCCCACTCCCTGACCCTGGAACGCTGCCCTCACCCCCACACCCCTCGCCCCCACCCCTGTGCCTCTGACCCCCTTCTTGTCCCTTGGTTTCCTACGTCCTTTCCCAGAATCCCACTCCTGGGCCTTGCACCCTGTTCCTGTCCTTCCACTCTCCTTTCTCCCTCACCCCACTTGTTCACCGTGCAGCCCTTGTTCTGTGCCCTCACATCCCCATTCCTATTTCCTGGGTGTTCTCTTCCTGTCCCAAACTTGCCCTTGAACGACATCATTTCCATAGGACCCTCTAATCCCACTCCCTTCTGTGTAACCCCTGAAACTTCACTTTCTATTCCTCAGACCCTACTTTCTGCTTCTCCTACTCTCTCACATCCACTTCCTGTCTTCTATGCCATATTCCTTGTATCCTGTACTTACATTGTCTCTGGCGCACTTTTCCTAGTGGACTACTCCTTTCCCTTCTGCCTTACTTCCTTTTCCAAGCCCCTCACTTCCTGTCTGCTGTACATCTTTTCCTTTTCTTTTTATTCTGCTTCTCCTCCTCCAGTTTTCTTCCTCCTGTGGCCCAATTCCTGGACTTTGGACCCTACTTCCTGTCCATAGTATATGTTACTTTTCCTTGGACCCTGTTGACCTTCCTGCTTCACCCTGCCTCAGTTTCCCCATCTTTCCCTACTGCCCCTTTCATCCTTCATGCTCACTCCCACACAGGTGCAGACCCACCTTCAAGTCATTGAAGAAAGGATGAATCAGAGCCTGGGGCTGCTTGACCAGAACCCCCGCCTGGCTCAGGAGCTGCGGCCCCAGATCCGTGAGTGCCTGTGACCCCTGGTTCCCATTCTAGGGCTTCTTAAGGCAGGCGCCCACCTTCTATTGGTTGAAGTAAGTGACAAACCCAGTCCAGATTCAAAGGAAGAGCCCCCCCATGAGAGAACGAACACCAGAAAGTGTGACCTACCGCAGCCCCCAGATCTGCTGTGACTTCCTACTGGATATCCCATACCTGACCCTGCTCTTTAACGAAGCCATTCTCTTGAGACTTCAGCCTCCATTCTCCTTGCCAGGGGTGTCTCCATCTAGCTCCCCACGTTCCCAGATCACACCTGTGGCTATGCCCAATCACTCTATTGCTAGGGTGCTGTTTATTCCCCCAGTTTTGTTTTGAGGCATCCCTGTGCTCATGATCTTGACCCCCTTTCTGCATGTTCCCCTCAGAGGAGCTCCTCCACTCTGAGCACCTGGGTCCCAATGAGTTGGAAGCCCCTGCCCCAGGGGGCAGCAGTGAGGACAAGGGTGGGCTGCAGCCTCTGGATTCCAAGGATGGTGAGTTATCCCCAATATAGATAACCCCAGACTTTGGGGGACAGGTACCCAATCTCCACTCTAATCCCCTAAAGTCTGGGGGTATCTGAGCCACCACAGTGAGTGGGAGACGATAGGAACGGATGTCTGAGGTTGTGGAGGCCTCCGTAGGATCCTTGATCCTCCTGCGTTGGCCCCTGGGAGGGTGTGTCTCCACCCTTTCCTCGATGATGCCCTCCTTTCTTCACTGTTCCGCCTGTCTTGCCTCCTCTGGCTGCCAGCAGACACTCCCATGGCCCTTCCCAAAGGTGAGTATCTCCCAGAATAGACCCCGGCCACCAAATCCCGCTAGTCCCTGAGCCCAGAATGGGAAAGGGTCCATACACTGGGAACTCCAGACCTGCTGGGGTAGAGTCTGGTGCGCCTTCTGACCGCCTCCTCAGGCAGGGGTAGCACCATTCTCGACTCTCAGGAATAAGATAGGACTTGGGGTTAGGGTCTGCAGAACAAGATGCTGCATCCTCTGGGAAAGAGAAGATGTCCCCCCTGGAGCAGTATGAGCGAAAGGTAAGTCAGACCTGTGGGTGCCTGAGGGTGGATGGGAGAGGGGTCCTGGACTCCAGGGTCTGAAGGAGGAGGGTGTTAGGGGTTTGGATTCCTTGGCCTGAGGGAAGAAGGGATTGAGGACATGGACTTTGGGGTCCTAGGGAAGAAGAAGGCTGGGGGATGCCCTCTTGGGGCCCAGACTCCTGAGTCCCTTACACCTGCTGCTTCCCCAGGTGAATGTGTCTGTTCCAAGGGGTTTTCCTTTCCACTCTTCGGAGATTCAGAGAGATGAGCTGGTAAGAGGAGGACTGTTCTGGGTACCTAGGGGGAGAGGTCAGAAGTCAGTGGCTAGGCTGTGTGACTCCCAAAGCCACACAGGGCCTTGGTGAGCCTCAAAGATGGCCCCTGCCCCATGTCCTCTCCACGCAGGCACCAGCAGGGACAGGTGTGTCCCGAGAGGCCGTGTCTGGTCTGCTGATCATGGGAGCAGGTGGGGGCTCCCTGATCGTCCTCTCCCTGCTGCTCTTGCGCAGGAAGAAGCCCTATGGGGCTATCAGCCATGGAGTGGTGGAGGTGAGAGACACAGACACATGGGATGGGGGAGGCATTCCAGAGCCTGGACGCAGAGGAACTCTGAGATCTGCGGTCAGGTCCCTACGCCCCTCTGCTCCTCCCGGCCCTCCTGCAGGTGGACCCTATGCTGACCCTGGAGGAGCAACAGCTTCGGGAACTGCAGCGTCATGGCTATGAGAACCCCACCTACCGCTTCCTGGAGGAACGACCCTGAACCAGCCCCCTTCACCTCCTTTGGCTGAGCCCAGACCTTCCCTCTTCCTGGAGCCCCAGAACCCCAACTCCCAGCCCGGGGAAGGGGTCTCAAAAATGTTCATTTCACACTGTTTGTGAGGGGGCTGGAAATTCTTATTTCCCCTTTCGAATTCCAAATTCCATTCCCAAGAAATCCCCAGGTATTCCCAGCTACCTCCCTGCTTGGGACTTCCTCACCTTAATTTATTTTGTTAAGTTAATTTATTGTTCCTTAAGGTGACCACTAGCTTGGTCCCAGTGTCTGTTGTTCCCTAGAAGTCACCCTCCCATGTGCTCTCCACTAACAACCCAATAAAATCCTTTTCCCCACCATGCCATCCTGCGTCTCTGTGGGGGAATCAGGGTGTAATCACAGCTCTGGACGCTGGTGTGGATCCCTGCCCAGGCCTCCTTCACCTCTTCAAACAGTATGATCTGGGGGGAGCCTGTAGGAAGGGCTGGGGTTGGCGTGCAGGGGGCGGGGCCCAAAGGCTGGCTAGGCTCTCCCGCCCACTCAGGAGCTTTCCGTGGTGCTGAACGCTTTGTTACTTCCAGACCTCTATTTGCTGAATCCCAGGACAGACTCTGAGGAAGCTGTGTTCTGGCAGTTTCTCCTGCCTTCTATTCACCCTCACACCCAATCACACACAGCATCCACCCCCAATCTGCGATCCCAAGAAGGGACTGAGAATCTTGAACCCCTCTTCCCATTCACAAGTTTTCATCCCTTCTTTGGGAGGCAATAGGAATCCCCCCTGAGGCATGGAAATTCCAGTTACGTGTCCCAGAGAGGGGAATGTGATGTCTGCAAATGCCTATTGGAACTTAAACCTTCATACACCCCAGCTTGTGACGTTGGGGTTAATCCTCTGCATATGCTGTTCCCTGCCCCAAGAGGGTTGTTATGGAGATTAAAAGGGCTAGTATTTGTGGAGATGTTAGAACTGTGCCTGTTACTTCACAAGTATTTGTTAAATAAATTTTAAAACAGTATGGCAGCAGGGGGACCTGGGTGGCTCAGTCAGTTAAGCATTTGTCTTCGGCTCGAGTCTTGATCCCGGGGTCCTGGGAACAAGCCCAGCATCGGGCTCCCTGTTCAGCGGGGAAGTCTGCCTCTCCCTCTCCATCTACCTCTCTCCCCCGCTCATGCTCTCTCTCGTGCTCTCTCTCTCAAATAAATAAAATCTAAAAACAAACAAAAACAGTATGGCAGCAAATACTCATAAAGCACTCACTCTATGCCAGGCACTGCTCCCAGAGCTTTTTACAGAGTGACACACTTAATTACTTCTATCCCATGAAGCAAGTACTATGACTATTCCTGTTTATAGGTTAAGAAATGGAGATAAGGGGCGCCTGGGTGGCTCAGTTGGTTGGGCGACTGCCTTCGGCTCAGGTCATGATCCTGGAGTCCCTGGATCGAGTCCCGCATCGGGCTCCCTGCTCGGCAGGGAGTCTGCTTCTCCCTCTGACCCTCCCCCCTCTCATGTGCTCTCTCTCATTCTCTCTCTCTCAAATAAATGAATAAAATCTTTAAAAAAAAAAAAAGAAATGGAGATAAGTTACATCACATGCCCTTGGTCACCACCTAGGAATGGCCAGAGTTAGGGATTCAACCCGGGCAACCTGGGTCCAGCATCCATACTCTTATTATTTTGCTAACCTGCTGTCTAGTAATTCGAGGCTGTCCCATATGCTGTTCAGGGTGTGCACTGCAAAATTCCAAGTGATAGAAAGTGATAGCATTCATTTTCTAGACACTGTAGATTTGCATTTTTACCACAACTTCCCAGCAGGTGGCAGTAATGTGTCACACCCTAAGGTCAGCTTAGTACACAATTTTCTGACAGATGGCTTAGGGAGGAAGCACCTAGAATTAGATTTTCTCCCAAAGAGCCTATGAGCTCAGAGTGTCTCATCATAATATATACATGTAAATACAAGTCATGTATATTAAATATAGACGTGGTAGACATTGGGAGGAAGATGTTTACATGATGCAAGTTGGATACAATCATTGGAGAACCCAGTTTCCAACATCATTCTGATACTGGTTATACCTTTAGTTGTATTGTACTGTACCTGGCAGAAATCTATGACTAGTATGACGGGGAAATGCTGCCTTTGAGTTTTCACAGTCAAGGGTGATCAACAGGCTAACAATGAGTAAGGAGCTCCAAGCTGGTGGAACAGGAAGTGAAAGGCCATTTTGCTCACTATGCTCAGTGTGTGATTCCTTAATAATGTTTACATATTGATGGCAATACTTAGGGTAATTAATTTTAAAACATTTATTACTGAAATTCCAGCAGGGGATTGCCGTTGTTCATTTGATGCTCTTGTGCCACTAAACTGCTCTTCTTTTCCCATTGAAAACAATTTATTAATTTGTCTTTTAATAATAGTTTTTAAAAGACATTTTATCATTCTGTCATTTTAATATGTGTGTGCATGTGTTTGTTGATACATGATGGGATATAAATCTTATATGTCAGTCAACTCTAAGATGCCATCAATGATAAGAAATATCCCTATGGGGGCGCCCGGATGGCTCAGTCTTTTGAGCATCCAACTCTTGGTTTTGGCTCCGGACTGATCATGAGTACTGGGATTGAGCTCCACGTTGGGCTCCAAGCTCAGCACGGAGTCTGCTTGTCCCTCTCCCTCCCCCTCTGCCCTACCCCCCACTCACACACTCTCTCTCTAAGATGATAGATAGAGAGATGATAGATAGATGATAGATAGATAGATAAAATACCTTTATGTACCACAAAGGAAAAAATACAGAAATTAAACTATGCCACACAATGACTGTAAGAGGAATTCCAGTTAAGTTCTTAGAATCTATGGAGTAATATTCCCATGAATTCTTCATGGGTCACCTGCCACCATGTGCATACACAGAAGAGCAATGTGTGTTGGTACAGGGCTGCTCATGTGGAAGACTAACACAGGAAGCTCCTGAAACTCCACCTCCCAATATTCAAGCCCTGGTGTAGTGCCCCCTCCCCAAATTCTGGGCTTGGCCATGTGAACAACTTTGACCAGTGTGATGTCAACAAGCATGATGCAAGCTAGGATTTGTTCTCTTAGAACACTTCCTCTTGGGTCGCCTGGGTGGCTCAGATGGTTTGGGCACCTGCCTTCGGCTCGGGTATTGATCTCAGGGTCCTGGGATCGAGCCCCACATCAGGCTCCCTGCTTGGTGGGGGAGCCTGCTTCTCCCTCTCCCTCTACTGTTCCCCCTGCTTCTGCTCTCTCACTCTGTCAAACAAATTTTTTTTAAAAATCTTTAAAAAAAAAGAACACTTCCTCTTGGAACCACCCCGGGAAGAGATCCACCCACCTTCCTGGAGAGACCACATGGAGAAAGAGATGCTTGGCCCACTCCCAGTGGTTCCAGCCATCCCAGCTGAGCTATCAGACATGGGAGTGAAGTTGTCCGGCCCCTTCAGGCCTCTAGCTGACTGCAGCCACATGAGTGACCAAAGCAGGACTGTCCAGTTGAGCCCAGCCCAGACTGTAGGATCATGAGCAAATAGAGATGGTTGTTTCAAGCCTTAACTTTTGGGGTGGAGACACGGGCACATGCCCCAAAGTGTGGTTTGTTGTCCTTGAGAGGCTCTGAGCAGTGGGGGGCTAAGATGAGTCAGAGGGCTTTCGGCGGGGCTCTTTTGGTGACAAGATTGGGATGGAGTCCAAAGCAGAGGCTGTGGGGCAGTTACGAGAAGGGGGCATTGTGGAGGTCTTAGCTTGGGTCTCCCCAGAAGCAGGATTTGAGGACAATCTATTGGTAGGGGAGGTAGGACAGGACACAGAAAAGGGAAAGCAGTCAGGAAAGGGTATGTCATCAAGCCAGAGCTAGCGTGGGGAACAGGAGCGTAATTCTGTTGGGGAGCTCTGGGAGCCTGTGTAGAACACACACTTCCACATTATCCTCGTAGAGAGGTGAGGGATCTGGAGTCTTTCTGTACCATCTCCTTTCAGTCTCTGCTTTGAGGGCTGTTAGATAGGAAGTGGCATAAACTCATTGGCAGTTAAGGCTACCAGGCTCACACCCAGGGTAGAGTGGGCACCAGTGGTCTCGCGGGTCCCCAGGCCCATGGGAACACTGCCTGCCATAGGCAGGCAGACCACCAGGTGCTGACAGGGTAAAGGTGACACGATGCAGACTTGGCACCTCCAGTCTGCTACACACCCCACCCCACACAGTCATCCGAACATGCCTCCTCAGCCAAGCACCACGGCCGCTCCCCTGCACCAACACCCCCAGAGACTGAGACAATGACAGTGCAGTCCAAACTGAGTTTAATAAGGAGTTTCAGAAAGGGGAGGGATTCACTGGAAGTGCGGAGATCTGAGTTCTGAATTAGAAAGCATAGGACCTAGGGGACTCCAATCTAGGAGAGTCCTTCCCTATGTCTCAGGGGTAAGGACCTGAATGGTGTGGGTCCTGCGGAGGTTTGGGGGGTCATCTTAGGAGCTCTACTGGATGACACTGGGAGCTATTCTGGGGGTACCCCAAGTACTGTGTAGGGAAATCCCATCTGGGGTTCTAGGTGAGTTGAACTAGAGTTGAGTAGGGAAGGGGTCCCAAAAGATCCCAATGGAGAAAGGGTTAGGGGTCTAGGGTGTTTCACAGAAACAATCAAGGGGCCTCGATTTCACAGAAATCATCAAGAGGGCTCCTTGTGGGTGGGGGAGGGGTATTACGCCACCCCAAATATTGGGGATTGTTTACCCCCAGCAGCCATGTTGGGGTTTTAATGTAAGACCCCGATGGCAGGACATTCCACATACATTATCATGGATTTGCAACATTAGCATACGCTGGCTGTCCCACAGGACGGTGGGGACTGGAAAATCAGTCCAGGTTCTGGGTTTGAGTCCTAAGAGGACAAGCCTGGGGGTGCCACACGGCTCCTCTTCAATAGCTGCCGGAGCTGCAGACAAGACAGGGGAAGAGAAGTTAAGGAGGCTGGAAAGAGAGGTCAGGGCCACAAACCCTGTGAAGTTGGAGGGGAAGGTGGAGAAGCAGAGTAGGATCAATTGGGTTTGCAGGTCAGAGGTTCAGAGTCAAGATTTGGGGTTAGGGATGATGGTTCACACACTGAGAAAAGGTTCAGGAGCCAGAAGGGATGAAGGGGGAAGGTGTTGCTGGTTGGGGATTCCCACTTTGGGGTTAACATTGAGCACTAGGAGTCGAACGGTAGAGGCAAGGGGTCAGAGGTCACATTTAGGGGTCAGAAGTCCCACTTTGAGAGGTCAGAACTCAGGGCTGGGGCAGGGGCTTGGAGGCCATACTTGGGAATCCAAGGTCATACCTTGAGGTCAGGATTCAGGGTTAGAAGTAGAGGTCAGAGTTGAAGTAGAGGTCAGGAGGAGTCACCAATACCAGGTCAAAAATAAAACACTGGGGTCAGAGGTCACATTTTCAAGTCAGGTTTGGATAGGGATCAAGGTCACCTTCTGAGATTAAAAGTCACCCTCTAAAGTCATAAATGGGTAGGGTCAGGGGTTCACCCCGTTAGGTCAGAGGCCACTCTGCAGTCAGGGTGGGCTCCATGCTCACCCCCTCAGGGCCCGGCCCAGGCCGCAGCAGGTGGATGGGCTGCTCATTCTCCAGGTTTCGCAGTGTTGGATCTGCCCCAGCTGCCAGCAGGCGCCGCACAATAGCCTCCTGGGGGGGCCCAGGGGGCAGGGCGGCCGCCATGTGGAGGGCTGTGTTCCCATGGGCCTGGGGACAGTGAAGGGAAGACTGCTAAGGATTTGGACTCAGCTGGCCTGGGCCCTCAACGCTTCAGAGTCTGCCACGGCCAAATCCCACACTCCCGCCTTCACAGCCACATCCCGCGTGCCCCTACTCACATCCCAGAATCCCCTCTACAATCACATTCCACACACCCCTCGGTCTATGTCCTATACATTCCTACAATCTACAGCCACATCCTATACGGTCCCCACCTTTGTTCCCTACGTTGTCCCTGCCATAGCCACAGCCCACAGGCCTCCCAACATCCCCCTGCCCTTCTCCATCACATCTCACGCACTCGTACATTCTAACCTAGGCCCCCACCTTCATGTTGACAAAGGCCCGCAAGTCTCCCTGGGGCAGCTCAAGCAGCAGCTGAACCAGGGTAGGATTGGCGGCCTGCACAGCCAGATGCAGAACTGTCTTATTGCTCTTGATCTCCTGTAGAGAAAGAAACGGCGGAGGTCAGGCCAGTCCTCACACCCAGAGCCCCTCCCACAAAACCCAAGAGCCTTTAGACACCTTGTCTCTCCTTTGCAAGCACCCAGGGGTGCCTTACACAGTTATCTATGTTGTGCACTATACAAGAGTACCACCTTTAAGGGGGAGCCATTCACATCATACACATCACAGGACTGTATGTTTATTTTGACAATTTTCTAGCCCGAGTGTCTTTGAGAAAAACATTCTTATCTAATCCTCCAAAAGAGTTCTGGGCTAGCAGCTGCCCTGGCCACCCGACATTCTATTAAGCACAGTAAAATGTATCCACATCCCACATGGACTGTACTTTATCTGTAAGGATGGGACTTGAGCAGCATTAATCAGGGGACTCACTAAGCCCAGATGCGCTTCCATACTGAGTTGTTCTCTTCATATTTTGGAGCAAATAAAAAGACATTTTCCACAATAAAGCTTTATTATGTGCCTTTCAAGAGTTTGGAATGATAATGGACATTAAAAATATGATGTGCTTATACAAGGCAAAACAACCTAGTTGGCTCACCAGATAAATAATGAAGAGGAGACAAGGAGATAGAGCAGGAAGCTCTAGATTAAGAACGACTTTAAAAGTCTTATAATGGCAACATGTGGGCTTTATTTGGATCCGAGTTTTTTTTAATGAAAAAACAATATATATCGCTTTAGAGTCAATCAGAAATTTGAACACAGCCAGGATATTTGATATTATAAGATTAATTTTTTTTTAAGGTGAAATGATGGTATTAAGGTTAAAAGAGTTCTTTAAAGACACAAATTTTTGTGGATAAAAATACATGCTTGGGTTTGCTTTAAAATACTACAGGAAGGTCGAGGAATGGATGGGGCAGGACTGGGTACAAGTTGCTGATTATTGATGTTGGGGACAGAGAGGTCACTCTACTATTTTCTGTATTTTATCTGTGTTCAAAATTCTTTAACTAAAAAACAAAACAAAACAATAAGTGGATGCTTAATTCTCTCAGCCAGCCCGTGAAGGAGCTACTACCAGAGGGAGGAGGAGAACATAACCGTGAAGGTGTGGGGTCTGGCATGAGGCCACCTTATTCTAATCCCCTCTCTGACTCTTACAAGCTGTAAGATTTTTGATTCCTGTGCCTCAGTTTCTCTATCAGTAAAGCAGGAAAAGTAATAACAGTGCACATGTCAAAGGGGGTTGGTGAGGATTCAATTAGCTAATCCGTGACACTCAGTGCTTGATGAATGGTAAGTGCTTGATAAATATAAGCTAAGATCAGTAATCTTATTCTCTGGGGCACAGAAAAATGAAGCCATGTACTCAAGTTCACATGGCTGGCAAGGGGCAAAATCAGCGTTTGTTTGGAGCCCCTGGACATCCAGGTTACCCATCCCACACACCCTTCTAGGGGCCGGCTGCCCACGGCTCCACTCACCTGGCTGGTGTGATCAGCACCCATGTGCAGCAACATCTGGACACAAGCCAGCCTGTCTCGGGCCTGGGTGCTCAGCACCCGGGGACATAGGTCAGGTGGGTGCATAGCAACGTTGAGGGCCAGGATGGCTGTGTGGAGAGGGGTGAGGCCTGCAGGATGGAGATGGTGAGGGCTTTGCATCCAGAGTGCTCACCCCACCCCAGCCCCACCTGCCATACCCACCCTGCCCACCACCCAACTTACCCTCGAAGTCTCTGGCTTCTAGGTCAACCTGAACCCCCGAGTTAATCACAGCCTGAGGAGGAGAAGGCACAGTGCTGGATTAGAGTCTCCCCAGGCCTCCTAGCCCTGGAAGCCAGGATCTGAGGAACCAGTCCATCCCATTACCCCACCGGCCAGCTGGCCGTACCGAGAGGACTCCTGGAAGCCCATAGGTAGCAGCCACATGCAAGACAGAACGTCCCTGATGATCAGTGGCATTGGGCTCTGCTCCGAGGTTCAGTAGATCCTCCACAATGAGGGGCTGGTTGGCGGCAGCAGCCACCAGGAGAGGGGTCTGCAGGGGATAAGAAGGTCAGTCTGGGCCCCCAGGCTCGTCCCCTCTGAAAGCAACAACCCAGACCCCCAGACCTTTTCCCTTCAAAGCCAGGAGTCCAGGCCCCTGGCCCTCACCTTGCCCTTATGCTCACGGATGTCCAGATGTTTGTACACTTGGAGCATCTCAGCTGCGGCATATGCTGCCCAGCGCAGCCCCCGAGCCGCGAACAGATGCAGGAGCCTGAGGACAGGTAGGGGACAAGCAGTGAGCACAGCACCCCAGCGAAGCCAGGAACAGGCAGACTGCAATCCCCTATACTCACGTGTCTCCCTCCTCGTCCTGGGCCAGCAGCTGTTGTGGCCCCAAAGCCAGCATGTGAGCACGGGCTGTGTCCAGGGATGGTCCAGTGGCCATAGGGGGTAACTGTGGGGGTCCTAGGGGGAGTCCGGAACCTCTCCAGGATCCTGCCTGTGGCAGGGAAGGTTCTGCATAAAGCCGGGTATCCAGGGAGTCCTGAAGGATACATGTGGTGGGCAGAGCCAGTCAGCTGAGAATTCCCTCTTCCTAACATACACACGTACACAGACAGAGTGCCAGGTAGAGTGGCTGGGTGACCCCTCTGTACCAAGTAATCTTGGACCTTGGGGCCTCAGCTTTGCCCATCTGAAGAATGGGATCTTAATCTAGCATGAGGGCAACTGGGAATTTTAGGGGCCCTTCAGCATCCTCCTGTTCCCAGTCTGTATCTCACCTCCATCCCCACAGAAAATGAACACTGCCGCCCTGGGTCGGAGGGCGGGTAGAAGTCAGGAGTCGGGAAGCCTTCAGCAGCAGAAGCAGGGTAAGAGTAGGGGCTGTCTGTGTAGGCAGCATGCGTGTTGGGGTCCCAGTCTGGAAAGCCTGTGGTGGGAGCCAGGCTGCCAAGTCCAGAACCCACAGTCTCTTGGTGTACTGGGAAGCGAGAATGGCCTGTGTGTGAGAGGAGGAGCAGGGGCAGGCCTGGTTACCAGAGTTGGGGAAGTCACGACCAAGGCTGGAGGACGGGTGTGAGGGCCTGGAATCTCCCAAGGTACTGACAGCTAGTACTTGTGGGACACCAAAGGGCTGGGACTCAGAAGCTAGGACACCAAGGGGTTGAAAGCTTGGACTTCTGGTGGCTGCACCCTAGGGACACTGAGGGTTGAGGGCCTAGACCCAGGGAGCAGCAAAAGGCTGGGAGCCTGGGCCCCTGGAACACCCAAGGACTGTGTACATAGACCCGCGGGCTCCAGAGAATCTGGGAGCTCAAACTGCTACCGGGTCCAAGCAAGAAAGAGGGTCTGACTCCTAAGTTCCCCAAAGTTCTAAGATTTGGAATGTTTGAGTCCCTGAAGAAAGCTGGGGCTGCAAGCTGAGGGAACCAGATGAGTTTCCAGACTTACCAGCCTCACTCTCATTCACAGATTGGGTCAGGGACTGGGCCAGGGGAGGCGGAAACTGTCCCTGTAGGGGGATAAACAAAAAAAAGGAACAAGGGGGAATTTATCTGACGGATCCCTCAGCATCCAATCCCCACCCACAGAGCATCTAAGTCAGGACTACACCTCTCATCTGCTCCGAGGGCCCGCAAGCCACCAAGTCTCTGCCCAACAGGACATAGCCTCACGAATTATAGTTTGCGGGGCTTCATGGACCTTACCGGTACCCCACCAGCGTCCGGCTGCTGCTGACGGCGCCTCTGTTCTTCCAGGAGCTTCTTCACGGTCTGTGATGGGCAGTGGCTGCGTTCACTCCGGCTCACTACGCGGCGGGGGAGGCGGGGGAAAGCAATCAGAGGTCCTTAAGTCACCCAACTTCGCGGGGGAGTGGATTCAGGCACCCTCCCTCGCCCTCCTGCGCGGAAAAACTGGCACACTGACGCCGCCTGAGAACTCCAAAGCCAATCTTAGCTTTCAGGTGCAGCTTCCGCCTCCGCCGTTTCCTTCCCTTTGCTCCGCACTTTCCCCTCTGACCCAACTTTCCACCAGCGTCGTGGAAACTGAGGAAGGGGGAGGAGGGCGCTCCTCTGCGGCACCTCCCCCCCTCAACTTCCGAGAAAAATCCCAGCCCCCAGATCTCCCAGTCCCCAGGCCTGGGGCGGGGGGGCGGGGGTCGCTGGGAATCACTCCCTGGAGATGCACATCCAGGTTCCCAACATCTCTCTGCCCTAGAAGCTGACCTGACACACTTTCCTCGGGAAACCAGGCGTCCGAGTCCCCAGCCCCTCTCCCCAAGGAACCACGAATCAAGAGCCCCCGAGCTCACCGGGGCTCCAGAAGTCCAGTCCCCATCCCCTCTTCAGACCTAAGAGTCCAGGCCCCATTCTGCGGGACTCCGAGAGCCTAGTCCCCCTTTTCCCAGGACCCAGGAGTCCGGGCCCTCAGCTTCGCCCTCCCTTGCACCTGGCAGTCCCAGTTTCCAGAAGCCTGGTCCGTACCACCCCGGAAATCCGGACCCTCAACCCTCACCCTTCTGAGCCCTGGTTCCGGCGGAGGAAGGGTTAAGCGGAGGAGGGAGGGCAAACTCGGAAACAGCCCAGACACGACGTGCTGACGTCACGGCGCTCACGCAAGGGAATCTTCCATCCACCCCTTCCTCTCCCGGCGGCGCGCCGCAGGTGTCCCGCTTAGAGGCGGGGCGCGCGGCCAGGCGTGGAGCTCTCGGAATCCCCGCACGTGGGGAATTCCTGCTCAGCCCGGGGACCTGGGGTGGGTGGGGACTCGGGAATTCCCGGGGCCCGGGCAGGGTCAAGGCCAGCGTGGACCCCTGGGGCCGGGCGCCGGACCTGACCCACACCCGCTCGTGGCTGATTTTTAAACAACCACGCCCCCAGGCCTCCATCTCCCCCTGTCTAGAGCAAGGAGTCGGGGCCGCCAGCCCCTTCCTCCCGCAGGACCCAGGGGTCGGGGCTCCCAGCCCTTTCACCCCCGGACCCAGGATTCTGAATCCCCGGTCCCTTACCCTCCCCCCACCCCAGGACCCAGGAGCCCAGAATCCCAGCCGCTCCTCCATCACCACCCAGAAGTCCTGGCCCCCTGCCCCCTCCAAACACCGAGTACGCTCACTCTCAGCACCCAGGCTTGATGCTCCAGCCCCGTCCCTCAGGTTCGCAAGAGCCGAGAGTGCCTCACCTCCCCAGCCCCTCCATTACCTCGCGGATTCCGTGGCGCGGATTGCGGGCCCCCAGGGCCGCGGCCTCGGCGCTGCGCCAGCCTCGCTCTTCCCCCGCGAAGCCGCCGCCGGGTCCCCGATCTAGGGTTGGTGCCCCGCGAGTTTTTAAACTGGGGTTCTGGCCCCGCCCAGTCAAGGGCAGGGCCCCGCCCACAGGCCCGGGAGTCCCCGGGTCGCGCTTGAACAAGCCCAGTCTCTGAATGGGCGGGGCTGACATTGAGGGCCAGACTCCTGAGCCTCCCTGGAAAGAGGGAGCTGGTGGACCCCATCTTTGGTCTGAGGGAGAAGCGGCTGGGGTTAGACACCTGAAGGAGGAGGGCACTAGGGACCTGGACTTCTGGGTCTCTGTCCAAGGGGTTGCCGGAGTCTTTGATTTCTGGGGCCTGGGCTGGGAGGGGACAGTATTACTGAGTCCTGGGGTAAGAGGATGCTGGGGTTCAGGACTTCCTGGTCCCAAGGGAGGGAAGGCTGTAGGTAAGAGTGACATTGGTGGACTCAAATTTTTTCTCCCTCTTCGCCACATCACCTTCTTTTTCAGAGGTCAGTTCTCGTTTATTCATTCGTCATTAAAAATAATTTATTACTGCAAGGGAGGTACTTTGCTGGGTGCTGTGGTATAGCTGTGAGCTAAGAGGACAGGAACTCCCAGCCCTCGAGCCAACTGACATTCCCAGGGGAGGCTCATTCTCAGTTCCCACGTCGGTGGCCATGTTAATCATTTCTCCCAGGCCTTCAAGACTTCTGCCTTCCTGGCTCTCCTCCCTCACATGTTGTTCCTTCCCAGTTTCCCCGGCTGTTTCCACCTCTTCACCCATTCTTGGGGGCCAGGGGCACTCCTCTGTCTGAACTCACTTCCTTGGTGATCTCATCCAGTCCCGTGGCTTTAAATACCATCCATAAGCCATCAACCCGAAAATTTACATCTCCAGACCAGAGACTTATCCCTGAATTCACAGATGCAGCTGTGGTCATCCAGTTCTGCAGGGAGATCTATCAGGCATTTCCAACTCAGTGTCCCCAGACCTTGGCACTTTCCCCCTAAACCTGCTCCCCTCCTTCTCCATCTCTGTCAAAAGATACTCAGTCTTTTCAGTTGGTTAGTCCAGAAGCTTTGTTCATCCTGAATCCCTCTCTCTCATACACACCCATACCTAGTGGATCAGCAAGTTTTGTTGGTTCTACCTCCAAAATCTCTTCAGAATCTCCTCAATGCCCACAACCTGGTCCATCTGTCACCTCCCACCTGGGACAATCATAGCAGCTTCCCTGGTCTCTGACCCTACCCCCAGTTCATCCCCAAAGGCAGTCACAGGGACCCACCACTTCTCCCCCTCCCACACCCTCACACAGGAAGCAGGTGACCTTGCCACCAGCAGGGCGACATCCGCTATTGCTCCTTCTTTACTCCCCCACTGTTCCTCAGGACTTCTCTGGACCAAAGCCTTTTGCCAGACCGCTTCTTGCCCCCAGCCCACCATGGCCCCTTCAGGTGTCATCCTGCTCCTGCTTTTGCTCCCAGGTAAAGCCAGTGGTTATGGGGGGCGGCAGGCAGAGTCCTTATGAGAGGGGTGGCTTGGGTGGCCTCTGAAGGGAGGAGTGCTAAGGGCACGTCCTCCCAGGACCCCTTCCTTCCTGGAGATCTGTTCTGGCTTCAGAGCCTGGTTCTTTGGGGAGAGAAGCTCAGTCTGGGGTAGCTGCCTGTCAATCTCCGCTTCTCACTGCTGGGTCTGTCTCTACGTCTACTTCTGATTTTCTGTCTCTCTGGCCTCTTTCTCATTTGCTCTCTCCGGAATGGAGGTTACTTCTCAGGACAGCACCTCTCCCTGCTAATCCACTTTCCCTCTCTTTTCACAGTGGCTGCAGCTGGGGTGACCCCAGGTGAGAAATCAGCACCCCTTCCCTTTTGCCGTGGTACTGCTTCTATCCCTGAAGTGTGGCCTGAGGGTCCTGGAACACCCCCGGTGGCTCTCTAGGTCACCAGCTCACCTCTCAGCCCCAAATCAGAGCCCCCAGGGGAACTGCAGTCCTCTCTGGGCCCCCAGATCACTGCCTCATCACCAAATTGAAGCCCCAGGGACTCGGCCACCCCCCAGCCTTCTTTGGGAGTACCCACTATGCCCAAAGAACCACATATGTCTCTCTATGCTGGCACGCCCCATCCCCGCCCGCCCCCCGCCCCGGGCTTCTCTCCAGACCCCCACCTCCCTTTTCATCCCCCAAGTCAAACTCAGGGAATCTCAGACACTCCTGCCTCCCCCCAGGGACTTCCTCGGGCCCCATAGGCCCCGAGTGCAGCCCTCAGGGTTTGGAACCTCCCTCAAGCGCCTTCTTGTCTCTGCCGCACCCTCCAGGTTCCTGTTCCGGATGTGGGCCCCTCTCTCTGCCAATCCTGGCAGGGCTCATGGCCGCCGACGCGGTGGTGTCGCTGCTCATCATTGCCGTGGTGTTTGTGTGTGCCTGCCCACGCCACAGGCCCCCCCTAGGTGAGGGCAGAGACAGGGTGGGGCCCGGAGGGAGAGGTGTCCCTAGAGAGGGGGTCCCCAAGGGAGGGGCCCCCCAGGGAAGCCCTGGAGGAGATGCTGGGGAAACCCTGGAGGCGGTGCAGGGGGGAACTCCGGAGGAAACCCCTGAGGCAGGGGGTCCCCAGGAAGGTAGAGATGTGGGTGGGTGGTAGGTGGTCAGGCCTCATGCTTTCTCTCCCCCACCCCCAGAAGATGACAAAGTCTACATCAACATGCTGGGCAGGGGCTGACCCCCTTGTGAGACCTTTGACTTCTGACCCTCTCATCCCACATTGTGTGCGGCCACACAGGAAACGCACTCCCCACTTTGGGGTGGAATAAAGCAATTAAACTACCTCTGGTTCTGATTCTTCCTCAAAGAACCCCAAGGTCCCCAAACCTCCCTCCCATTTAGCTGTTTCTGGGTCCATGATCCCCCAGAACCCCACATATCCCTGCCCCCTCAGCCGAGAGATCTGGAATAACTCAACAGTGTTTTTGTGTGCCATGTTTATTTGGGAACAGTAGTGGAAAGAAGTCTGACCCCTCAGGGAGGGCACTCTGTGGATCTGTGTCTTGGTGGGAGTAGGAATAGGGTGCTAGGGAGGCATCAGGAATGACTGGATCCAGGCATCAGGTTGCTGACTGCTGTGGTTTGGGCTCATTTGTAATAAGGCCTCTGTGTTTTGAGGTCACTATAGACATCTGACCTCTGACCTTGAAGCTCCTAATGGGAGGGACAGGGTGGGAACCATTAGTGGGTGAGGTCCACTGAATAAACTTATAACAAAATTCAGCCTTCTCCCAGTGGCCTTTAAGGCTCCTAGCAGCTTCTTCAACCTTGTAGCCATGGAAAAGATCTGGATCTTAATCAAGTGCATTTAGTGTTTCCCTGTCTCCTCTGCCTCATCATTTCGCCCCAGCCTCAGGGCCTTTGCATAAGCTGTTCTCTCTGCCTGGAACACGGGTTTCCTAGATATTCCCAGGGATGGTTCCTTCTCCCCCTTCAAGTCTCAGCTCATGTCACTTCCTCAGAGAAGCATTTCTTGATTTTGCCATCTAACTTCTCCCCACCAGACACACACTCCAGTCACGGTCACACCAGTTTTATTTCCCCATGATACCTCCCCAAATTTTCTTATCTCTTAATTTGCTTCAAGTCCATCTCCCCAGCTGGGATGTAAACTCTCTTGCTATGTAGGTGCTCAACAAATTCCACTGAAGGATGAATAAATTAGAATATTGCTTTGCCCTAAAATTTCACTACCGCCGGTAACTGAAAATTCCCTCATTCTTCTGGACCTCACAAAGCCAAACTCGAGATGCTTACACTTTACAAAGAGACTTTTTATCCACAAGTGAGGCAAAGCAAACCTGGTTGCAGATAAGTAAGAGACTTCACAGAACAAGGCTTACAATTTTGGGGGGTGGGGTCTATGGCCTCAAGAGGCCCTCAGACTGAATCCCTGAAATCATAAGCAAATGTCTGGGTGTGCACCTTTATGGGAAGGGGTCTGTTTGGCTTCCATTAGATTCTCACAGGAGCCCATGACCCCCTAAAGGGCACTGATAGAGAGGCAAGCAATGGAAAGATGCCTCTATCTGAGTGGTGGCTCTTTTTTTTTTTTTTTTTAGAGAGAGAGCGCGCGCATGCGCACGTGGAAGGGGAATCATTTCTCGTTTTAGATTTATTTATTTGAGAGAGAGAGAGAACGAGTGGGAGTGGAAGGGCAGAGGGAGAGGGAGAGAGAGAATCCCAAGCAGACCCCCACTGAGCACGGAGCCAGACGGGGCTTGATCCCACAACCCTGAGATCATGACCTGAGCCAAAATCAAGAGTCAGATGCTTAACTGACTGAGCCACCCAGGCGCCCCTGCATGGTGGTTCTTAAGAAGGGTTTCAAGATACCTGTGCCAACCCTAGATTATATGCACAATTCTATAAATTTTTATGTGGATTTTTCTGAGGAGTCTCTAGCTTTCATCAGCTTCTCAAAGGGATATAGGATCTTCCAAAAAATTCTAAAACTCCTCTCTTCAGAGTTACCAAATTAGGGCTGAATTATGTCCTCTGCCCTTCTGAGAGCTTCTCCCAGAAATCATCCTGTCCTGAACAATTCCGTGCCTGCCTTCTCACTATGGCCTACATTTGCTCTTGCGAAGGTAAAGCCCTCCCTATGTTTTCTCACACATTTTAAGCTGAGCATAAGGTCATGATTGATCATTGAAGGCAGCTTTGGACAGATGCCCCATGAGTCTTTGAGGGTTTGAAATGTTGCTGAGAAAGTGGCTTTAGGGTCTAGGTTCTAGAAGGACTGGGGAAGTGTTTAGGACAGACACCCACAGGGTAAGAGTGAGATGTGAGGAAGAGAAGCTGGTTTTCTCACCTGATAAGGCGACTCTGTCTCAGTGATGCGCGGTTTCCTGGTCACTGCTGGGGGATGGGGAGTAGTGCAGAGTGCAGAGATAGTTAAGGTGGTGAATTGGGACCATTTTGCTGCTGCAAAATCAGCCCCTCCATCATTGTCCCTTTGGATGGTTGTGACTTGGGAGCTTACCCCTCCCTCAGAGGTTCCCAGGCTATCCCCTGCCAGCCTCACTCACCCTCCACAGCCCCTCGCCCCCGAGGGAACAGCCGGCCCAAGGAGTACACAGCCAAGGCGATGAGGAGGGTCAGCACCAGGTCCCCCAGCACGATCCCCGCCAGCACCCCAGGACTTACCACGGAGCAGTTGCATCCTGAGAATGTGGCACAGGGGTTGGGGGTGGTCAGTGGGAGATGGGAACTGGCAGGAGGTGTCAGCAGGGGAAGGTGTGGAGAGACTGGGGAACAGACAGAGATGGGGAGGTCTTTAGGAGGTAGGGAGGGGAACTTCAGAGTCCAGGCCTACCGTTCTGTGCCTGGACAGGGCTGAAACCTGAGGAGAGAAAAAGAAGGTAAATTGAGGCATGGGGCTGTGATTGGAGGGTGGGCACAGAAGCTGGGGAGGGTGGGCCCTGATAGCTAGGAGATTAAGAGTGGAAAGCGATGTCTGGTGGGACCTGTGGGCCGGCATCAAGGTCACTGGACTAAGTTACTTCTACCCCGACTTGTCCTGTTGCAACATCCATAGAGTCCCCTCCCCCTGCTGTTACCAGCGGCCACATCTTGGGGTCTCAGGCTCTGGGAGACAGCCATAAGTTTTGGGGAACTGGGGATCTGCTTTCCCCCACCTCCCTTTTGGTTCTCTTTCTACCCCGCTCCCTGCTCTGCCCCAAGCTGAGCCCAGGGACTCAGGAGGCAGCTGTAGAAGCCCCCAACTCACCACCCACAGTCAGAAGGAGAGGCAGGAACAGGAGCCTGTTGGAAGGTCCAAGGACCCCCATGACGCAGGCGACACTGCTGGACACCGGAGTCCAAGGGCTGGTGGGATGTGGTGTAGCGTCCAACCAAGTGAAGGAGGAAGTCTGAGGTGGGTGGTGGCAGGAGGGAGGAGGGGACAATACAGGAGGAGGGACGGAGACAGATAATGCCAGGAAGAATTAGACCAAGACACCCTGGGGGCCATGCTGTGGCCCCTAACCACTGGACATAAGAGGAAAAAGGGTACATGTGCCCATCCACCCCCGATCAGGGGTCAGCCCTCAGTGTACCAGGAAGAGTCAGTGGCTATTACTGAAGCGAGTTTTGCCTCTTCCTGGCTGGGCAAACTTAAACAAGTCATTCAACCTCTCTGGGCCTCAGTTTCCTTATCTGTAAAATGAGGAGTAAAATAGCGCCTATTTTGTAGGGGTTTGGGGGAGCAAATGGATTAATGTCTCTAGAACAGGGTCCGACACTCGTCAGCTTTTTATAAGCACCAGCTATAATTATCTGATAATCAGAACTTTGTGATGTTTATAGGATATTAAAAGAGAGCCATCAGGATATGGGCACTAATGAGCAGCAGGCGTTCGGTCCTAAGGTGTTAACTCTTTTAACCCCCACAACACCCATCAGAGGTAGATGCTCTCGTCATCCCCATTGTACAGAAAGGTACAGACACTCGTGCAAAGTCACACAGCAAATAAAGCTGAGAAGGAAACACAGGACCCAAGGACAGATATTTGACCCTTAGAAAGAAAAAAGAACCAAGATGAAAGATAGGGAAGGAGAAAGGGGCGGCGAGGCCGAGAAAAAAGAGAGAGGGATAGACAGTGACACAGATATGCACAGCACAGACACAGGACTGGGGGTTTGGGGTGAGGCGAGTGGGGGACGACATGCTGACCACTGCGCTGGGCTGCACCACCAAATGAGGAAGTAGCTGGAAGTGAGGACGGAGGGAAGGCACCCAGGAGGAGACAGGGACTTCTAGTCCCCCCGACCAGAGCCTAAGCTGGGGCTCATTAGGAGGAACCTGAGGTTAGGGCACTGGGGGGATGGGCCTGCGGCAGGAAGCCCCCTTCCCCCATCCAGGCGTCACACCCCACAGCTCCCTGGGCCTGGTCTCAGGAGAGAAAAGGGGAAACTGGATGCCCGTCATGGGATAGACTCTGAGTGGCCCTTCGTGGTGGGGGGATTTGGAAGCCAGAGGAGGGTCAGGGCCCAGTCGGGGGTAGCACTGGCTACCAACAGCCACCATCACCCAGGCCTGGCCCAGTCCAGTTGCTAAAGAACCACCGCCCCCCCCCCCCCACCGCCCACCAGGCCTGCAGTGAGCGCGGAGAGAACAGGCTCCGGAGGGCCTCAAGGTGGCTGAAGCTGAGTGAGCCACGGGGCAGTCAGAGAGCAGAGGAAGCTCTGAGCCTGGAGGGTCTTGATCTGACTCTGGTGCTGGTGCTCCTGGGCTCCCTCTGGCCGGGCTGGGGGCGCACACTGTGGGGGGCAGGGCTTCTGGGGTCCAGTTTTATTGTGTTTGTAACATCTGCCTGGCACGTTGTAGCTGCTCAGTGAATCTTTTTTTTTTTTAAGATTTTATTTATTTATTTGACAGAGAGAGACACAGCGAGAGAGGGAACACAAGCAGGGAGAGTGGGAGAGGGAGAAGCAGGCTTCCCGCTGAGCAGGGAGCCCGATGCGGGGCTCGATCCCAGGACCCTGGGACCACGACTCGAGCCGAAGGCAGACGCCTAAAGACTGAGCCACCCAGGCGCCCCTGCTCAGTGAATCTTAATCACCATCCTCCTCATTACAGTTATTGTTATTAGTACTGCAAGTCTCCAGTTCTGGGCTCGCCTTGATAAACATCTTCCCTGAACCCCTCAGACTCAGGCCCCCGGTCTGATCCTCCTGACTCCAGCCAGGCCCGAGCTGTCCCCAGAATTCGGTCTCATAGCCAGCACACTCATGCACCGACCAATCAAGCAGCTGTGGCCATAGGGCCCTGTCTGAGTCCTGGAGCCCCCCTTTTAGTGGCTGAGATGTGGGGAAGTCCAAGGTATCCCAAGGGAACAGACTGGGGTGGTGGCAGATATCTGTGGGAGGTGGGGTAGGGGCTCTTTACCAACCAAAAATGAAGTATTTAAATATTTTAGCGACTGGTATGACTGTGCTGGTAGAGACCCAGACTGCTGGCCTGGGCTGGTCGGCCTGGGCTCTCCATGGGGGGATGGGTCATTGGGTGAAAGAAGGCTGAGATGGAGGGCACCCAACTGACTGGGAGCCATCCCACACCCAGGGCCAGACTCCAGGAAGTAGGGCTGCTTCACCTCCCATGAGATCTGTAAAGTGTCTCAATCTCTCCTGGCAAGCAGCCCAAGAGTTGGGCAAGACCCAAGGCTGACCTCGCCAGAAAGCAGGCAATGTGTTGAGCCTGTGACAGGCTTGTCTCTGTGGAAGCTACAGCCCCCACCCTACTCCCCCTGCTTCTACTTTTGCCCCCTTCAGCCCAACCTCCCCACAGTGGCCAGAAGAAGCTTTTGGAAAAGTCAGAGAGCCAATTTTGTAAGTGGCCAAAAAACGTGAACAGATAATGTCACAAAAGAAGAGACACGAATGGCCAATAAGCATGTGCAAAAGTGTTCAACATCATTAGTCATTAGGGAAATACGAATTAAAACCACAGTGAAATACCACTACACACCCACTGGAATGACTAAAATTAAAAAGACTGACCCTCTCAAGTGTCAGCAGAGATGTGGAGCAATTGGAAATCTCACGCTGCTAGTGGAAATGAAGAATAGAACCACCACTTTGGAAAAGAGTTTGGTAGTTTCTTATAAAGGTAAGTATTCACCTACGCAGAGATCCAGCAATTCCACAGAAGCAGGCATCTACCCAAGAGAAATAAAAGCATATATTTACATAAAGACCTGCCCATCTTTCTGTCCTCCCCTCCTATCCCTCTTTCCCTCGCTTCCCCTACTCCAACTACACTGGCCTTCTTGTTGTTTCTTGTTTAAGTCAAGTTCATTCTCACCCCAGGGCCTTTGCACCTGCTGTTCCCCTTGCCTATGATGCTTTTCTCAAAGTTTGTGTAGAGCTGGCCCCTTCTCACCCTCCAGATCTCAGCTCAAATGTCATACCCTCACAGAGGCCTCCCCTGACCACCACTGCTCAAGTCACCTCCCACCACCAATTTCATTTTCTTCCTGTATTTATCATACCTGAAATTCTCTGAAATTGTGTGTTCTCATTTTTACTGTCTGCTACTTCCTCTAGAATGGAGAACAGGAACCTTCCTGCCTCGTTCACTGTTATATCCCCAGCACATATAGTAGATGCTCAGTAAATACTCTTTCAATATTGCACTAAATGGCCACCAGTAACAGGTTGGTTGAAACATGGCTCTTGATCTCTGCAGAGGCCTAAGGGTATCCCAGATATGCCCACTATTTCTTTTTTTTTTTTTTAAGATTTTATTTATTTATTTGACAGAGAGAGAGAGAGACAGCGAGAGAGGGAACACAAGCAGGGGGAGCAGGCTTCCTGCCGAGCAGGGAGCCCGATGTGGGGCTTGATCCCAGGACCCTGGGATCATGACCTGAGCCAAAGGCAGACACTTAACCGACTGAGCCACCCAGGTGCCCCCATGCCCACTATTTCTTCTTCAATTAGTCACTTGGCAGATAAGAATGCTAGTGTCCTCCAATATCCTCCTGCTCCTTCTTCCAGGAAATTTTTAGCAGGGCATCTGCCCATCAACTAAAGACTGTATTTTCTGGCCTCATTTGCATGTAGAGTAGCCATAGAACTTTGTTCTGGCTGATGGGCAGTGTGGGAAGTAAATGAGCAATTTAGAGGTCTCAGCCTTTGTGGAGGGATGCACTCTACTCCTCTTCTTGATTTTCTCACTTGCTGGAATTTGAATGTGGGAATCTTGGAACAAGTGGATGAGGACAACATCATCAAAATGAAAGAACGAGAAGACAGAAGAAGCCTCGTGCCCATCATCTTGGAGGAGCCACACCAACCCTAGACTGTTAGGTGACAGAGAAACATCTGCCTTGTTTAAAGACACTCATGGTAGGTAGTTTCCAAATTGGGGGTTTGGTCACCAAGAATTTCTTCCTCCCTATATGCATCCCTTTCATCAGGAGGCAGAGAGTCCATTTTTCCTGCTCTTGCATCTGAACTGACCTTGTGACTTGCTTTGACAAAGAACGTGGTGGAAGGGATGTTTAGAACTGTGCCAGTTCTGAGCATAGGTCTTAAGAAGCCTTATAGCTTCTGGTTTTACTCTCTTGAAATCTAGCTGCCATGCTGTAAGGAAGTCCAAGCTCCCTTCCTGGAGAGTGAGGCTATACAAAGAGGCCCTAGAGGATGAGATAGCATGTGGGAAAAGGCCATGTGGAGAAAAACCAAGGCACCCCAGCCAATAGCAAGTGCCAAGGCCCCAGGCAGGTCAAAGAAGTCATCTGGATCTTTCATGCCATGCCAGCCACCAGCCAAATGCAGCCACTTGAATGACCCCAGGTAACACCATGTGGAGCAGAAGAACCATCCAGTCAGGTCAAAGAATGGCAAAAAATAATAAATGGTTGTTGTTTTAAGCCACTACGTTTTTGGGTAGTCTGTTACAAAGCAACAGACAATGACAGATTGATTTTTTTTTTAATTTTTAAAAAGATTTTATTTATTTATTTGAGAGAGAGAAAGCACAAGCAGGCAGAGGGGGAGAGGCAGGGGGAGAAACAGATTCCCCGCTGAGCAAGGAGCCCGATGCAGGGCTCAATCCCAGGACCCCGAGATCATGACCTGAGCTGAAATCAAGAGTCAGTCGTTTAACCGACTGAGCCACCCAGCACCCCAAAGCAATAGACAATGGAAACAGCATTGTTATTTTGGGGACTTTGTTACTACAGCCAAATCTATATTCTACTGGACATAGTTTCAAATGCCCGGCTTGAACTAGCTGAGATTAGAGGATGAAGTTTGTGAAGATTTGGAGGTTAGTGCACATGTGCTCTAAGGGAAAGCTGAGCGACTGACCATCAGAGGAAAGGGGATGATGGAACTTTGGACAGATCGAGACTGACTCGGAGACTCTCCATCGCTTGCTTTCACTTCTCTCTGGACCAGCTTTGTTCAGCCCTCTCTGTTCATTGTGGTACTGCAGAGTTTCTGCCATCAATAGCTCACTCTTGCTGAGTCCATGATTTAAAAGAGAAAAGAGGGACGCCTGAGTGGTTCAGTCTGTTAAGTGTCTGATTCGGCTCAGGTCATGGTCTTGGGGTCCTGGGATGGAGCCCTGGGACAGGTTCAGCTCCCCGCTCAGTGGGGAGTCTGCTTCCCCCTTCCCTCTGCCCCCCTACCCCCTGCTCGTGCTCTCTCTCTCTCTCTCTCTCTCGCTCTCTCAAATAAATAAATAAATACAATCTTTGAAAAAATAAAAAGAAAAGAATCCTGGGAAAGGGCTAAGTTTGGCTATGAATTCCCTGCCCCTCTCCCCACAAACCATGTGGCTGGGGTGGGAGGCAAAGTCTGTAAGAAAATGGCAGGATCCATAAGAACTCTGGTTTGGAGAAGGACGGAGGAACAGTCCCTAAGCAGCGTCCCTAAGCAGGGGATGCCATTGGCACCTCAACCATAGTCCCTCAGCATGTGCCATTTCTGGGCACGCCACCTGCTTTACAGCTGCCTGCACTGTGACTGTCTTAGGGCTTTTTCTGCAAGTAGGAGCTACCTATACCCATCTCCTGACTCTAGTCATTAAACCACTTGACCCAGATGTAGCAGTCACGGTTCTTTGTTGCATACAGTAGAAGCCACTGACTAGTTTAAACAGCAAAGCGGATGTGTTCAAGGATGTTAGGGAGACCACCGAATCTCTAGGAGGGCCAGAGATCAGTCCTGGGTCTACACAAGTCCTAATACCACCCAGGATTCTCAGCCGCTATTCACACTGGGGAATTGATTTTCCAGGTTGCCTCCTCCTTCTTCTCACTCTTTCAGATAAAATTCTGATGTGAATACCAAAATATTTCCAGATAAAATATGATGCTACATAACCACACAGGGGAGGAGAATGAGTGGGAAAGGATGGGCCCTAGTTGGATGGCTGCCAGGGGTAGATAGACTGTTGAGGGCTCCTCATACTCTTTTGTCTTTCATCTTTTCAAAATTTTCTAAATTAAAAATTTATTGAGGGCCACATGGGTGGCTCAGTCGGTTAATCATCTGCCTTTGGCTCAGGTCATGATTCCAGGGTCCTGGGCTCCCTGCTCGGCAGGGTGTCTGCTTCTCTCTCTCACCCTCCCTCTGTGTTCTCTCTCAAATAAATAATAAATAAAGTCTTTTAAAAAAGGGGGGGGTGCGCCTGGGTGGTTCATTAAGTTGAATGTCTACCTTCAGCTCAGGACATGATCTTGGGGTCCTGGGATCGAGCCCCCACGCCCGCCAGGGCTCTCTGCTCAGCAGGGAGTCTGCTTCTCTCTCTCCCTCTTCCTCTGTGCTCTCTCTCTCAAATAAATAAATAAAAATTGAAAAAAAAAGAATTCTCTATTTTTCTTGTGGTGAAGTTTACATGGCTGTATGCACTTGTCAAAACTCATAAAACAATACACTAAAAAGGATGTATTTTAGTCTATATAAATTCTACCTGAATAAAAAATTGTCTTAAAGAGATGAAAATTACCAAAGGAACTGGTAAAGAGGTTCCACGATGTCTGTATTTCCTACCAGTGGCAATGTTGACAACTAAACAGCTGTTTCCCACTTTGACTTGTGGGAAAATGCTAGCAAATGCTGACTTGCAAGGTGAGCGAAGCAGGATGCCAGAGATCAGCAAACATTGTTTTCTCCCCTTCTATTAAAATAGAATTTGTAATTGGGCATCTGGTCTCCCAGCCAAGTCTATGTTTCTCAGCCTCTTTGGAGCCAGGTAAGGGCTTGTAGCTGTCTTCTGGCCAATGGAATGTGGGAAGAAACAACTTCCAAGTTGCGTCCCTAAAGGCAAAGATGTGGCCTCCCTTTCTCTGTTCTTCCTCTTGGCAGGAATGTGACCCCGACGCTGGGGGTGGACAGACATCCTGGACCACCACAACTGACTTTTTATTTGTGAAATGAAGGCCTTTAAAATATAACTAAAACAATGTTCCATAGATTTATCAATTGTGGTTCATCTACATCATAAATGTAGTCATTATAAATGAATTAGAATTCTTCAAGCTTATTTGAAGGGATTTTAACCGAGAAAAGTAAGGTAGAGAGAAGTGAATATAACATGATGTCAAACAGTGACCAAAAGAATCCCTTGTAAATATGTGTATATATGTTTGCATATTGAGAGGTGGTGGAGAAAGCTGTGGAAGGAGACACCTCAGGCTGCCACCATTGGTAATATTGGTGACCTGGGTCAGGATAGGAAATCGGGGAGTGTAAGAGCAAAACAGGGTTGCAAGTGAAAGAAATAGATGATAACAATAATGTGTATAACAAGATGCCTTTTATATCAAATTATACATGTAAATTTGTGTATATCTGCACGGCAAAAACTGAATGACATTCAAGAGAATATCAACAGTGGTATCTCCGGGTGGTGAGATTTAGGTTGCTTATATTTTCTTTATTTTTAAAATTTGTGTTTTTACAGTGAGTATTTTTAACTTATATAATCATTAAAAATAAAAATATTTTAATTTCAGAAAACACAACAAATACATAAAGGCAAATTTGCAGGGGGAAAAAATACAGGACTTCTGCTGCCAATAATGGTGGTCTAAGAAATCAGAAAGCACCCTCTCACTGAAGAACAAATGAAAATGCAGGGGGAAATACATGGGGAAAGTTACTATAAGTAGCAAAGCACTAGTAAGAGGGTAAGGAAATAGCACCCCAAACCCAAAATAAAACAAGAGGGGAACCCAGAACTCAAATGCCTTCAGAACAAATGCCTTCATGTTGTTCTAAAGGCATTTTCCAATCCAGAAGACGGTTTGGGACTAGAGAGGCAAAAGTAAAGGCCCAGGTCCACCCTGACCGGAGAGTCTGAATGTCAGCTCTTCTTTTTAAGCTGGGATCTGAATGCCGTCACACTCAAGGTAGGAGCGAGCTCGAAGTCACTTAGCCTTCATGTGAACGAACAGCTTATCCTTGTACCCGCTAAGTCAGGTAAACCTAGGTCTTGTCCTGGGTTAATGCCCCTCTGCAGTAACATACAACCATACTAGGTCTTCAGATTCTTCCGACAAGTCTAAGACAGCATGAACAAGAATGAGCAGAATCAACAGATATGACAATGTACACACAAATACTTCAGATTTCTGACCATATCATATATGCAAATTTTCGTCCTGCCCCTTTTTGTAAATTATTTGTATGAACCTGGAACGAGCAGCTATATTCCCTTTGTTCATCTGTGACCTGACCTTACTGTTAGACCTCTGCTCTTTGCCCTGGAAAGTGACTAAGGAGACAACCCTCACACTACAGAGGGCAAAATAAATTAGACACCAAAGCTAAGATTTCATTTCTCAGTTCACCTATGCTAGGAAAGAGCTGTGGGGTGAGTCTCCGTTTCTCCTTTCTTCCTCCCACTGCCTGGAATGTGGATGTGGTGGGAACCATCTTGGACCACGCAGGCCAGGGCGCCCCCAAGGGATGGCAAAGCCATAGGTTAAAGCAGTCTGGATCTCTGATACCATGAAGCCCTGGACTGTCTATACTTGGTCTACTGGTGAGAGAGAAAGTTCTACTTTGCTTAAGCCACTGTTATATGGAGTTCTGTTATGGGGCTCATATCCTACTAACCTATGTCCTATCTAAGTGCTCGTTATACATGAGCAATTTCTCATGTTTCTAAAATCCCCTTAGAAATATCAGTCTTGGGGCGCCTGGGTGGCTTAGTCGGTTAAGCATCTGCCTTCGGCTCAGGTCATGATCCCAGGGTCCCGGGATTGAGTCCTGCACCGGGCTCCCTGCTCAGCGGGGAGCCTGCTTCACCCCCTGCCTGCAGCTCCCCCTGCTTCTGCTCTCTCTCTCTCTCTGACAGATAAATAAAATCTTTAAAAAAAAAAAAAAGAAATATAAGTTTGAAGTTATTGAATTTTTATTCACTCATACTCGTATTGATTTACCCAACACATATTTGTGCAGGTCCCTGGATGGGTGATAGATATGTAATGATGAACAAAACTGCCCTCATAGAGCTTACATCCTAAGTGGAGGGAGAAGGCAATAAACAAGAAAACTAAATAAATAAAACTTTTCTATTTTCAGAGATACCACGTTCCAAAATGTGTGGCAGAGACTGGCTAATCTGTCACTAAAATGGCTTCCCTTTGCTCCTTTGCACACAGCTGGACCACATTTCCCATCATTCCTTGCAGTCAGGTATGTGAGCCAACAGCAGGAGAGCAAATGTGTTGTGTTGGACCTCCAGGCGTGACCTAAAAACCTCCCACTTGTGGCCCTCACCTCTTTCAACATCCACTGATAGAGAGGACTGGGGACAGGGAGGGGCAAGCCAACTAAAGTCACCCAGAGCCACTAGATGGAAGGAGCCTGAGTCCCTGGGTGACTCAGGGGCAGATCCACCCTACTGACTGCATTACAGTATGGTGTGAAGGAAATATAGATTGAATTAAGCCACTGAAATTTGGGGGTTCTTTGGTTAATAGTAGCTAGTAATTTACCTTACCTAATACACTCCATGAAGCAAAGATTCTGGAAGACTACAAAAATGACTCCAATTTTTCACCTCTCTGTCTCCCTGCCTTTTGCCATCTGACTTCCCAGCAACTTCCTTCAAAGGGTGGAGTCTATTCCTCTCCCCCACCCCCCGGCCTTGAATCTGAGCAGGTGTTGGGAATAGATGCGGTCAACAGAATGTGGAAGAAGGGAATGGCGTGACGGTTGCCAACCATAGCTAACTCCCTGACCAAATAAATTCAGAAAAAAAAAAAAAAAAGTCCTGGATCTTTTGGGACACACGCGCTGGGAGAAGCCAGCCACCATGGAAGATCACCATGCTGGAGTGGCCAGGTGTATTTGCTCTGGTCGATAGCCCACTGACCTTTCATCTGACAGTCAGCAACACTGCCAGCTACGTGAGAGAGCCACCTTGGCCACCGAGGCCAGTCGAGTTTTTAAATGACTCAAGCCCCACCCAGCATCTGACTTCAACTGAAGGAAGCCCAGCCCAGCCCCACTGAGCCCTTCTTGAATAACTGATCCATACAGTCAGAGGAAAAAGAAAATGGTTGGTTTAAGCTGCTTAATTTTCAGATAATTTGTTATGCAGCAAAAGATAATTGAAACACTGGGGTTGCAGAGTCTACCCTGACCCTCATCCTACAGCAGCCAGACATGTAAGCCAGTGAGCAGGGCCTGGTGTGGGACAACAGGGCATGGTAGGGACCCTGATTTACCAGGGAACCCATGCTGTGCTGCTCTAGGCTGTATTTGCCCCCAGATCTGTCCCTCATCCTCCCCTTTCTGCCTGCATCCCAGCCTCAGTTCCCAGTCTCCCCGTTTATCTGGATTTATCTGGGGTTCTGCCAGTGAGAAGCAGTGGCAGGAGCCTGGAGAGTGGGAGCAAGAGGCCATGACAAGTCATCCCTCTCCCCGTCGTTGTGCCGCCTCGAAGCTCTAGCCAGCTTGACAATCCCACTGGGTCTCCAGCTTTTTTTAGGTGACTTTGTCTCGGGGATCTGCTGATACCACCTCCTCCCTTTGTTGCTCCAGCCTGGGGTGACAGTGCTGCTAATTTCTGATTGCTTCACTGGCTCCTTCTTGGCCCCCCAGCTCCTCCACCTGGTGCATAACCACCTCCATGTGTCAACGTCCCTCTCTTCTAATATCTGTATCTGCACCAGGCCCTCACAGGTATAGCATCTGTAGCCCTACTGTGCTCAGCAGAAAAGTGGGCTCCATGTTGTCAGATACCCCAACATGGCAGAAGCCAGAAATCAAGAGTGTCATGGGGGTGTTCCGATTTTTCAAACGCTGTGGATGCCAGTGGTCCTCTTACTTCAGAGTAGGTAGAAGCCGCAGGAGAGACTGAGGAGGAGAACTTACTAGGTCAGTGAACAGACCTTTACTGAGCACCGACTGTGTGCAGGTACTGTGTGAGGAGCTGGGGACAAAGTGGTAAGTAAGAGAGGTGAGTCCCTGCCCTGTAGGCTTACCTTATAGTAGGGGAGACAGACAGACGAATGAAGGAGAGGAAGAACAGCGTGTGGAACACACCATGCAGAAGGAAAGGTGGGTGATATTGTGTGAATGTGGGTGTGGGGGAGTCAGGCTTTAGTTGGGATGACACAACGGCAGCATCGAGATGGGGCATCTGAGCTGAGAGACCTCAAGGACAAGAGAGCCAGGCCTACAAAGATCTGGGAGAACCCTGTTCCCAGAAGAGGGAGTGGCCGTCACAAAGTCCTGGAGCCAGGAGGAAAGAGCTGGAAGTGTGTGAGAAACAGCCAGAATGGATGGCTGGGGCAGAAGGAGTGAAAGGCAAGTTGAAGGACTATGTGGGGTTGGGGAGACTGCCATGGCCACAGGAAGGAGCTTGGATTTTACTGTTTAAGCGCAATGAGAAGCCGTTGGAAGGTTTTAAGAAGGGAAGTAGTATGATCTGGTTTATGTTTTTGAAAGACACCTCCCCCCAAAGGTATAGTATGAGGACGCCAAGTAGGACACAAGATTAGAGGCTGGGAAACCAGTCTGTAAGCAATTGCGGTAGTCTGTAGCAATTAAGGTGGTGCTGAATGGGGCTCGGGCCGGGGTGTTAACAGTATAGCAGTGAGAAGTGGGCGGGTTTGGGGGAGCTGTGTCACAGAAACCAGAAGGGGAGTTTTCAGACGGGACTGGTCTGGAGGACTTGTTAAAATGCAGACTGCTGGGTCCTGTCCCCAGAGATTACAGTTCCGTGGGTCTAGGGCAACAGAGAATTTGCATTTCTAACAAGTTGTCATATGATATTACTCTTGTTGCTGCAGACCCAGAGATCACACTTTGAAAACCACTAAGTCTAAAACAATGCTTTCTAATAGAAATATAATGCAAGCCACGTGTGTTATTTAAAAATTTCTAGGGGCACCTGGCTGGCTCAGTCGGACGAGCACACGACTCTTGATCGCGGGGTCATGAGTTCGAGCCCCATGTTGGGTGTAGAGATTACTTAAATACATTTTAAAATAAAATAAAATTTTCTAGTAGCCACGGCTAAAAAGACAAAAAGGTGAAAGTATGTTAATAAAATATTTCAGTCATATATGTTATTATTAATATACCCCAAATACTATCATTTCAACAAGTTACCCATGTTTTTAAAATTTTTTAAAGATTTATTTATTTGAGAGAAAGAATGAACAGGAGGAGCAGAGGGAGAAGAAGAGAGAACCTGAAGCAGACTCCAGGCTCAGCATGGAACCCTGCAGGGCTCCGTCTCACCACCCAGAGATCACGACCTGAGCCAAAACCAAAAGTCAGATGCTTAACCGACTGTGCCACCAGGCGCTCCTACATGTTACTAATGTTTTTAAAATTCTTGAGATATTTTACATTCTTTCTTTCTTTCTTTCTCTTTTGCAACAAGTCTTTGAAATCCCAGTGTGTATTTATACTTATAGCACATCTTAATTAGGACTAATTAAACCTTCAACACCCTGTGTGGCTAGTGCCTACCACACTGGACAGCACAGGATAGGCCTGTTATTGTAGGACCAGTGTTAAGAACAGAGAATTGCCTCTTGAATTTAGCTACAGGGAAGAGCTTTAGCAACACAAAAGTATCGGGGTTTTTTGTGAAACAGAGAGAGAGATGGAGGGGAGGGCATGTAGACACTTCTCTCCTGAAGTTTGGCTGTGTTACTGTAATGGATGGATAAGGCTGACAACACTTACACCCATCATTGGATATTAACAACACAAACACAAAAGAAACATCCAACATTATTATGTGCCTCCTGATTGAAGAACTCACCATCACCCATGAAGTATACTTACCCCTAAATTAAACCTGAAATTGACCCAGACTCTAGATCTACCATTTTGCAGGACATACAGGACACAGAAGGAACTAGCCAAGTCAGACTATGAGATGAATGAGAGGGAGGGTGAACTGCGCTAGAATAAAAGACTTAAACAGCTGCCAACAAAACGCAACGCATATATCCTGTTTGCAGTCTGATATGAACCAGTCAACAGTTAAGACATTTATAAGACGATCAGGGAAATTTGGAGACAAGTTGGGTATTAAATAAAATTAAGAAATTATTTGTTGTTAAGTGTGATGAAGGTTTGTGGGTTTTTTTTTTTTTTTAAAGAAACTTGTATTTTAGAGATACATATAAAAGTATTTGTGGATGAAATCATATGATGTCTGGGATTTGCTTTAAACTAATTCTGCAGGGAGGGAGGCAGAAAAAATATAACAAGATTGGCCATATGTTGATAATTGTTGAAGAAAGGTGATGGGTGCCTGGGGGATCATTACACTGTTCTGTTTTTATGCATGGTTGAACATTACCATAATAAGGTGGAGTTTTTTGTTGTTTTGTTTTTTAAAGGGGGTAGAGGGGTAGCTGTGAAGGAAAAGAGAGAAAAGAAGGGGAAGGGATTTTTCTTCTTTTAAGACTAAAGCGCCATGAACAGGCTCGAGAGCTGACAAGGGATAGTGGAGATTCAGGAGAGCCACAGGCGGCTGAGCTGGCTCCAGGGTCGTATACACCGTGTGTGTGTGGGCGCGGGGGGGGGGGTTTCTCGCTGGTTCTTAAGAGACTGCGCAGCCCCCACCCCCACCCCATTCCCCCCCCGCTGTCTCAAAGCGGCTGTGACTCCTGGGACAGAACAGAGGCCCCTACCCACCCGCTAAGGTCCATCTGGCTTGACCAACCGCCCGCGCCTGCGCAGCATCCTCCCCACGTCCGCCAGGGCCGCAGGCTCAATTCCGACACCCCACAATCCCCCGCGCCTCTCTGGAGGCGCACTCCCTGAGGGGGCGAGGCCTCAGCCACCATATTTGAGCAAGGCGGGGCAGGGGTGTCGCATAGCCTTCTGGGAAATGCAGTTTGCTTGTTAGGCTAGACCCACCGCTTAACCCCCGCACGAGACTACGTGCCCCACAATACACCGCGCGCGCAGCGGCTGAGCGGTGTGTTGCTGCCCCCACGTGGCAGATGAGAGGTTATGTCTAAACCGGGGACTAGTGCTGAGAGGGGCGCGAGCTGGGACCGGACTGGGGGACGTTGAGGGTTGCCCTGGGAACCTCTGGGAGGCCTTTCCAGAGGGGAGGGCCCCGGACCTGGACCAAGGAAGAGTGGTGGTGGTGAAGAAGTTGGAGGTAGGGCCCACTATGAAGATTAAATGAAATTATTATTGTTATCATTACAGCTAGTACTTACAGAGTAAGTGCTTACGTGTGAGGCACTGCTCCCAGCTTTTTACATGAACTATCTCATTTAATCCTCTCAACAACCAGTTGAGGTACTATCAGCCCCCGCTTTACAAGAATGAAGTTGAGGCCCGAAGAAGGGAATAATTTGCCCAAAGTCAATTCAGCTCGTCAGTGGTAGAGCTGGGATATGAACCTAGGCTGTCAGGATTCCCTGTCAGTGCTTTTCTTCACTAAGACTGTAACACCCTCTGATCACTCTGTTAAATTAGCCCAAGATTGTAATTAGCACATGAATCAACTAAAAATGGCCATTAGTATGTGGATTTCTGAGTTGGTGATTATGTGTTTCTGCCCAAGTTTGTGATTTAGCCCTGCTCCAGGACAGAGTTTACAATCAGCATAGATTTATAATTAGCACATGAATCAGAACGGGTTTATGTTCACAGAGATCAGATTTCTGATTAGCACTTGAATCAACAGTCGTTTGTGTTAGAAGCTGGAATCATTAGTTTCTGATTAGCACACAGATCTGTGCACACAGGGATTATATTTACACCTAGAAAGCCCTACCCGCTTCTGGGCCAGGTGACCTCCTCCTTAAAAGTTGCCCTTATCCCTTCACTGAACCTCCCCACCCCCATCATCATGCACCGGCAGGTAGCCTTGGTGATTTCCTTGTCCCTCCTCTCTCCCCCAGCTTGTTCATAACGGAATATCACAGCGACAACCACAGTTCAGAAATTACCTGTTCTCTTTCTGCCTTATGAGGAGACAAAATTCCAAAGCCTGGACTGTACCTGATTGACAGGTGTGTTCCCAGCATCGGGCCTAGCACATAGTGAGGGCTCAATAAATGCTTGGAAAAAGAATGTTGGATGCTCACCATCATCTTTATGCATCGACCTAAAGATCGATCAAATCAAGCCAGATTCACTTTGCCCTCAAAAGAGTAAAATTTGTGGTCACCCAGCCCAAAGGCAGGGACCCAGGGTAGGTGGGTGGGTGGGTGGTCAGGGTGGGGCCGAGACGTCTCCCTGCAGCAGGATTTGGTATCTTGGTTGGAAGGAGATCCCACCTCCTCTTCCTGCTGCCTCCCCTGAGGTTGCAGATCTGGTGGTGGTTGATGTTGGGTCCATTATAATCCATACACTCTGCATAATTGTGACTGGGAGGAAGCTGCCCAACCTGGGAATAAGTTCTCAACCCTCCTTGCATCCGGGGTGGCCACGTGACTAGTTCTTTCCAATATAATATGGGCAGAAGGGAGGTTTATCAAAGGTCACTTCTGGGCCAAGTTTCTTAAGAAGCCAGTAAACCTTCTCCACCCTGTTTCCTCCCATTTGCCAGGTGGAAGCAGATAATTCTGAGCCCCAGGAAATAATGGAGGCATAAAATTAACAAGTCTGCTGTGTGAGTCACCAGATGGAGGACAGCTGCCAACCAAGCAGGACACCTGTGGCAAGAAATCAACTATTGTATGAAGTCACTGAAATCAAGAGAGTTCTTTGTTACAGTAGCTGACATCATATGCACTGATACTCCGACCCTTCCTCTCTGGTCCCCTGATAGCAGTAAACCTTGGGCATCCCCCTGTCATTCGGTGAAATGAGCCTCTAATCCCCAGTTGTGATGTTCAGGCTTTCACATAGCACTTTCATACAGTGGCCCAAAGGCTCTATGTTTACTAATTAAAAGTTATCAGTATATTCCCCTCCATTCTTTGCACAAATGTAAACTTTCCCCCGTGTTCTTATGGAAGTTCTCCTCCAGGTTGACAGTTGGGAGTCATTAAAGCAGAATCCTGAACATTGCATTAGGTCTTCTACCATAGTTAAGCAGAGCCTCATGCACAGGATCTTGTGGTTGCCCTATAGAAGTCAGGGCTTGCCAGAAATCCATCAGTCTGATTTAGGGTGGTTAGTGTATATGTTTGGGAGGGTGGGAGGATGTACTCATCTTCCTGCCCATCTCTTTTGACCCATCCATATGGGAATGCACCTTCAGACCTAACCTTTAAAGTGAGTTCCTTGGGGCGCCTGGGTGGCTCAATTGGTTAAGCATCTGCCTTCGGCTCAGGTCATGAACCCAGGATCCTGGGATCGAGCCCCGCATCGGGCTCCCTGCTCAGCGGGAAGCCTGCTTCTCCCTCTCCCGCTCCCCCTGCTTGTGCTCTCTTTCTCTCTCTCTCTCTGTCAAATAAATAAAATCTTAAAAAAATAAAGTGACTCCTTAGTCCCCAGTACCAATTCATGTGCTAATTACAAAGCTGAGCTAATTCCAGTGAACCCCGCTGGCTGGACTTGGGTTGGTGGGTACTAGTTGAGGATAAAGGGACACCACCTCCATCCATCATTGTTCAAACAACCCCCAACTTGAAAGGGGCCTAAGTTTATAAAGTCTTTTTTTGACAGACAGACTGATTTCGTTGATTTGAATGTCCATGTGCACATGTGTGTGTGTACCCATCCCTTGTAGGTGTTCGATATGGCTTTCTGAGTATGTTTCTTGTGTATATGTGGGGGAATGTGGCTCACACATGCATGCAAGAGGGAATCTGGGCAGAGTGTGTTTCCACACATATGATCTCTCACATGTCTGAGTGTGAGTGTGTGTGTGTGTATGCCGGAGCTGTGTGACTAGGTGTGCACTTGTGTATGTCAGCTGTATTTGAACATGAAGCCAGGTGTATACGTGTTCCATGCGCCTGCTGTGTCTGTGTTCTGGTGAGCCTCAGAGTCCATGATGTGCATGTATGAACATGGATGTGTCCCCCGTGTGTATTTGTATATTCAGGCAGATTCTGTGTGTATACGAGCAATCCCCTTCCCCCCAAGGCCCCCTCAGCTCTCAGGCAGTTTAACCTCATTCTTCCTGCTGTGGCTCTTTCCGCTGCTTTTGTCCCCTTCTCCAGATGTTGTAATTAAGTAAATGTGGCAATTAAGCAGAACCCCCCAAACCACCATCCCACCAGGATCCCCTTGCAGGAGCTAATGAGGGATTACAGCACATGCAGACACATGCACGGTATTATTCAGGCACCACAGGGAACCCCCAGACTGCATAAGGGCACACAAACAACACAGAGAGTCCCTTTGCTCACCTGCTTTGTTTGTACTCATCCTTCAGGTCTCAGCATAAAGGTCCCCTCCTCCAGGAAGCCTCCCTCACTGGGGGCGGGGGCGCCTAAAGGGTTGGACTCTGCCTCTGGGACCCCACACCCCTCTGCTTCCTCCATCAGAGCCCTGACCACTCTGGCCTGTGCTTTGCCATCAAAGCCCTTAATTACTTTGCCCAGTGCATCCCCTGTCACACCCTGGCCACTGTGGCCAGGCCTCTGTCATGACAGTCCCAGTCTCTGCAGCCCAAGCTTCTCCCAGCCCAGCCCTGATCACTCTGGGCTGTCTAGAGAGGTGTCTTTTTTGCTTTTGAAATTTGAGCTCAGTGAAAGCAGGACCTGACACTGCCTTGGTGACATTTCTGCTGCAGTCATTTAGCACACAACCATGGCCAGACAGCCACAGTAAATGTCGAACTAGCATCTTTGCCTCTGCCCCTCTCTGTTTCCGAGCCCCGCTTTATGTCTCTAAATATGTCGTTTTCTCTGGCACATGCTTAGAATGCTAAATCCCCGCAATCCCCCAGCTTTCAGCACAGCTGTAGTGGACAGTTCCATGTAAGTCAAGTGCTGTAGTGGACAGTTCCATGGAAGTCGCAGATGTTCCTGGCTTAGCCCAGTGGTTCTCAAAGTGTGGTCCCTGGACCCGCAGCATTAGCATCCCCTGCGAACTCGTTAGAAATGCAAATGTTTGGGCCTCACCTAGAAGTACTGAATCAGAAACTCTGGGACTAGAGATCTATTGTTAAGGTTATCCCAACATAACTAAAGTGTGAGGACAACTGGTTTACTTCATGCAAGGCATCCCTCTCTGCTTTTCTGCCTCAGATCTCAGATGGCTGTCAGTACCACCCTCTCCCCCCACCAAAGAGATGACCATCACCCAAAGGGGTAAGGACTAGTGTATAAATGCAGGGGCAGGGGGAAGAAATTCTGCAGGGGGGAAGAAAGGGGAGGAACCATAATTCTGATGTGTTCTACAAATTCCTTAATGTTCCCCAGCTGAACTGAGCCCCAGTTGCCCAGAGGGGTAATCTGCTCTTCACCTGCACCCTCTATTAACTTTCTTCCTCCTCTGCCTCTTTCTCCCCCAATCGCTTGCCCATTACCTGGGGTCATCCCCAAATCAGCCAGTTCCACTGAATTCTAATCCCACTCTGCTCTTGGACTGTCTCCAGGTATTTCTGTCTATCTGCCCACCTCCACCACTTCTGTAGTGTCTCTGAGACTTCTGCATCCTTTTTCTGAGTGTCTGAGTAACCGGTATCCACTATGCTGGGCCAGGAGCACTGATGAACTTTGCTAATGATCTGGAAAAGCAGGCCTTAGAACTGAGTTACTTTTAGCTGCAATTTTTCAATACACATGTGTGGAAGGAGCCAAAAGTCTGTTCAGAAATCTTCAGCAGAGATAGGGATGCAGGGTGATGTGCATCCATGTTCCTACCCCCAGGTGGCTTTACTCCTCTACTCAGAAGGGAGGGTGGCATCCCTGGGGGTGGTATGTGACCATTCAGGTTCCCCCAGGGTTAGGGCTATGACCAAAGGCCAAGACTGTGTTCCCTTCAGACCAGGGGTCCCAAAGATCAGGTCCCCCATATTGCTATAACCAAGTTCCCAGGGCAGGCTTGTAAAACCACTACCCACATCCCTCTTCCTGCGATACCATGTGCCAGGAGACATGTGGAACGCCCCACCCTCCCCTCCACTACCCTCTTACAATGGTCAGGACAGGCAGCCCCCACTCCTGGTGAGTCATGTGTTAGTACAATTCTAGCAGAGTCCTCTGTGGGGCAATGGGCCTGAGTCAGGGAGAGGGAAAGGCAGTGGACACACTTCTCTGGGTCAACCTGTCCAGCTCCCTGCCTCTGTCCCATTTCCTATCGTGTCCAGTCCTCTGCCTCTGTCCCATTTCCTATCTTTTCCATCCTTTATGGGTTATCTGTCCAGTGTTTCTTGAGGTCTAGCTGTAATTCCAGAGGGCACAGGGTCTGGGAGCCAAGTTTCCCCCTTGCAGCCAGGGCAAGGAGACTTGGGAAGGAGCAGAGTCTCCTCTCTGGCCTGAAAGATCAGGCCTGTTGCTGGGCAGGGTCCATGTAAGGAAACCCCACCTAGGGAAGGACATCCCAGGGAGATGGTGCTAAGACAAAGGAGAGGAGACAGGCTTGGGGGCCCGAGACTCTGCGATGGAAGGCCATATTCAAAGCTGTGATTAGGAACTGGAAACACACACAAATACACATACCCATCCTCATAGCTGAGTTGCCCCCGTGCAGTCTCTGCCATCCCCACCCCCGGCCCACCCGTGTCTCTGTCTCTTTGACTTTCTCTGTGTCTCTGTCATTGTCTATCTCTGTCATGTCCTTGTCTATTTCTCTCTGGGTCTCCCACTGTCTCTGTGTATTTTCATCTCTCCTTGAATATGTGTTTTTCTATCTGCCTCTCTCATTCTACTTCTGTCTCTCCATCTAAACCTGCCCATCTTTTTGTCTCTGTCTCTCCCAATCTGTGTGTCTCTTTGTCTCAGTCTCTGTGTCTCTCTCTATGTCTCTCTGTATCCAAGGACTTTTTCTCACTCCCAAGCAACGCCAGGGCGACTCCAAAGGAGATGGGGCCAGACGCGCGCCTTTGAGAGAGGGGGGCTGCCTACACCTTTAAGCGCGGGCACGCGCGGGGCCTGCGCCTTTAAGCGCGGGCGCGCGCGCGGCCCTGGGTTCCCTGCGAGGAGGCCGCGGGAGCGCCCGGACCCAGCCCGCCTGCCCGGCCCCCGCCCGGCCCCCGCCCCGGCCCCGGCGGGGGAGGGGTCTCTGAGCGCGGCCCCTCCCCCCTGCGCCCCGACCTGCGCTGCGGTGTCTCCACCCCAGAGTGTCCCAGTCTGTCCGTCTGTCCTCGCCCAGGCCTCGCCCCACCCCGGCTCCCGGGGCTGCCTTGCCGCCCCCCTCCCCCGACCGCATCCCCCACATCCCTCCGGGCCAGTCCCCGCCGCAGCCGGGGAAGCAAGCCGGGACCACGCCGCCCCAAACCCAGGGCCCGCACCCCGACATCGGTGGCCTGCACCCCAAGATTGGATCCAGAGATCTGGAAACCTGAGCCTGAGACCCTTATCTGGGGCTGGGACCCCAAGACCTGGAGCCCGAACACCTAGTATCTGGGGCTGGAATCTCAACATCAGTCTCTGGAACCCCAAGACTTGGAATATGGACCCCCAAATTTGGAGCCCGAACCTCAAGATTTCGCATCTAAAGCCCCAAATCTGGAACTGAACTCTGAACGCTGTGCCTGGGACCTTGAAATCTGGGACCAGATTCTCATATCTATACTCTGGAACCCACTATTTGGGACCCAAACCCTGAGATTTAGGCCTCAAATTCCAAGATCTGAACCCCGGCATTCCAAGGGGCCTAAACCTGAGTTTGAGCCTGAAGTCCTTGCTGCAAACCCGAATGCTGAAATTGAGGGCTAGAGACCTCCAAATCTTGATTCGGCACCCCAATATCTGAACCCAGCACCCCAGTATCGGATCCCAGGACTGGGCTTGAGACTCAGACCCTAAACTCTCCATTTGGCTGTTTAGCATCCCAAGACCAGAACTAGGAGACACTGGCTCTGACCAACCCAAACTGGAGCCTGGGTCTCTAAAATTGGCCCCTAGAGGCCTTATATTTAGAGATCTAGGACCCTAAGTATCAAGGTCTAGAGACTCCATGGCCACAGATCTGGGCTGAGATACAGCACAGTCCCTCTACAGAGGCCTTGGGGACAGAGAAGGCATGACCAGGCCCCCCCTCCAGAGCCCTGACCCCTGACCCCTTGGAGCCTGAGGACTCTGCTCCCTGGGGCGGCTTCCAGCTCAGGTAAGGCTCTTGGGGGACCCCCATGGTGGGGAGGGACCTGGGAGGAACTTTGTGCCTGGGGGTGGAGGTAAGTGAGGACTAGGTCCCCCTGGGCACCTTGGTGTTTTCCCAGGAAACAAATATCCGCCCCCCTCCTCCAGGGGTTTGCCTCTAGCTCCCGCTGTGCCTCAGATACTCTCTGGGTATTTATTTGACCAGCACTGCCCCTCTCTGACCTCCTCTTCCCCATTTGATGGCACCTCCAGGTCTCTGATCTCGCACTCTGTTCTCCAGTTTCTTCCCACCATCTGTCTCATCTGACCATCTCCAGACGCCTCTCCTGGCCACCGCCCCCCTCACTGACCATCTCCGCTCACCACTCCTCGCTCTAATCATCTTTGACACTTCCATCCACCACTGCTCTCTCAGGCCACCTCTGTCTGCTGCTTCACTCAAGTGCCCACCTTTGGCATCTCTGTCCACCGTGCCTCTCTCGAATCATCTTTCACCAGCTCTCTTGCTCTTGTCCACCCCTGACTCTGAGCCTGGGCTGTCTCTGACCATCTTTTGCCATTGTTCTCACCCTCCTCCTGCCGCCTGTCCCAATTGCCAGTCTGCGACCCTTAGTGACCACCTCTCTTCTCTCTGTCTCTCTTGAGCACTGGAGTTCTCCCATCATCTCTAGTATCTCTGGCTGCCTTTCCTCTCTCTGATGACCTCTCCCCGCACCCACCATCCTACCCTGCTGTCCTCATCTCCAGCTGTCTCCTCTATCTGACTACCTCTCTGGCTCTTGACCATTTTGGACCATCTTTGACCATGTCTCCTAGATCTGAGCACCCCTGACCACGTCCCTTCCTTTTCCACCTCTCGTCTTCTTGGCCATCTCTAACCATCTCCCTTCTCTGGTCATGTTTGACTACTTCTAATCATTCCCACCACCTTGACTGTCTCTTCTCTCTGGCCGTCTTTCACCATGTCTTTGACCATGTTTCAAGCCCTCTGGCTTCCCTCTACCCACTCTGATCAACCCTCCCGTTCTCTCTCTCTGACCATCTCTAATTACCTCCCTCTCCTCTGACTGTCTTTGTTCGTGTCTGCTCCCTCTGACACATCCCTCTGAGTCTTTGACCAGCTCCTCTGGCTTTTGATCCGTCTGACCACTCTCACTCCTCTGGCTGACCATCTTTGACCCAATATTTTGCTCCCAGCCCACTGAGACCTTCTCTCCCGGTCCTGAACCACCCTGATGCCCTCTGGCACACCCCCTTCTGGCCTCAGCCTGCCCTAATGCCTCTCTTCTTCCCTGTAGGCCGCCCCTGCCCGCAATGGCCGTCCTCCCTCTGCTCCTCTGCCTGCTGCCGCTGGCCCCCGCCTCGTCTCCGGCGCAGCCAGTCACTCCCAGCCCGTGTCCCCGCCGCTGCCGCTGCCAGACACAGTCCCTGCCCCTCAGCGTGCTCTGCCCGGGGGCAGGCCTCCTGTTCGTGCCCCCCTCGCTGGACCGCCGGGCAGCCGAGCTGCGCCTGGCGGACAACTTCATCGCGGCCGTGCGCCGCCGCGACCTGGCCAACATGACCGGCCTGCTGCATCTGAGCCTGTCGCGTAACACCATCCGCCATGTGGCAGCCGGCGCCTTTGCTGACCTGCGCGCCCTGCGGGCCCTGCACCTGGACGGAAACCGGCTGACCTCGCTGGGCGAGGGTCAGCTGCGCGGCCTGGTCAACTTGCGCCACCTCATCCTGAGCAACAACCAGCTGGCGGCCCTGGCGGCCGGCGCCCTGGACGACTGCGCCGAGACACTCGAGGATCTCGACCTGTCCTACAACAACCTGGAGCAGCTGCCCTGGGAGGCCTTGGGCCGCCTGGGCAACGTCAATACGTTGGGCCTCGACCACAACCTGCTGGCCTCCGTGCCTGCTGGTGCCTTTTCCCGCCTGCACAAGTTGGCACGGCTGGACATGACCTCCAATCGCCTGACCACCATCCCGCCCGACCCGCTCTTCTCCCGCCTGCCGCTGCTGGCCAGGCCCCGCGGCTCCCCTGCCTCCGCCCTGGTGCTGGCCTTCGGCGGCAACCCCCTGCACTGCAACTGCGAGCTGGTGTGGCTGCGGCGGCTGGCCCGGGAGGACGACCTGGAGGCCTGCGCCTCCCCACCCGCTCTGGGCGGCCGCTACTTCTGGGCCGTGGGCGAGGAGGAATTTGTGTGCGAGCCCCCCGTGGTGACTCACCGCTCGCCGCCCCTGGCGGTGCCTGCGGGCCGGCCAGCTGCCCTGCGCTGCCGGGCAGTGGGGGACCCCGAGCCTCGCGTGCGTTGGGTGTCACCCCAGGGCCGGCTGGTGGGCAATTCGAGCCGTGCTCGTGCCTTCCCTAACGGGACGTTGGAGCTGCTGGTCACCGAGCCGGGCGATGGTGGCATTTTCACCTGCATTGCGGCCAATGCGGCTGGTGAGGCCACCGCGGCTGTTGAGCTGACCGTGGGTCCCCCCCCACCTCCCCAGCTAGCCAACAGCACCAGCTGTGACCCCCCGCGGGACGGGGATCCTGATGCCCTCACCCCGCCCTCTGCTGCCTCCGCCTCCGCCTCCGCCAAGGCAGCTGACACTGGGCCCCCTACCGACCGTGGTGTCCAGGTGACTGAGCATGGCGCCACAGCTGCTCTTGTCCAGTGGCCAGATCAGCGGTCTATCCCAGGCATCCGCATGTACCAGATCCAGTACAACAGCTCAGCTGACGACATCCTCGTCTACAGGTGCAGGGCCCAGGCAGTGGGCAGAGTGGGTGGCAGACGGAGGTGGAGGGAGGGCTGGAGCTACATCTGTTGACACCCCAGGCTGCAGCGCAGCTGAGAAATGAGGCTGAAATGGTTACAAAGGAAATCAGATGGCAAAGGTAAAAGAAATCAGGCAGAGAAGGCAAAAGAAATCTGGCAGGGGTGATAAAAAGAAATAAGGCAGCAAAAGTCAATAGTAACAGATATAAAAAAGAAATCAGGCAGCAAGAGTAGAAAGTAATCAGGCCAGAAGAATAAAAAGTTAATCGGGGCGGGGGGAGGGGAGGAGCAAGGTTGGAGGAGTACAAACAAACGGAATATAAAGGTGGAGAGGAACCAGGTGTTTCCAGAGGACAGGACTAGATATAAGCCAAGTTGCAAGAAGAAAAGGAGATCAAACAGGAAGGTACAGAGTTCATGGGGAAAATGAAATGAGGGAGGAGGCAAAACAGAGATCAGGCTTTGGGCCTGTGCAGTGTGAACTGTTCCAGATGTTTAGAGTTCTAATACGGTGACATCTCAATTTGTGATTTTCTAAATCAAATTCAACCTAGTTCATGCTCCACCTGCTAGGTGAACGGGAACATTCGCTTTGCCCACTGTTGGGGATCCCCTTCTCTATTTAATTGTTGCAAGCGATAGAAGAAAATCTGGGGCTTCTACACTCCAAGAGGTGGATCAGGACATCTTCCGCCCCCGAGCTGGAGAGCATTTGGAACATCTGCTGTGGCCAGCCACATGTGGTCAGGAGTGGTGGCTCCGACCTAGAGGCTGCTGACACTTCTCACCTGAGTCTAACCTTGCATGGGTGGCTGTGGATGGTTCCCTCTTCTCACTGCCAGGCTGGGCCAAGGGTGCGGTCCCCGAGGCCCGGCTGCAGAGTCAGGCCTCCCAACGCCTGGAGTGTGCGCCTTATAAACCCAGTACCTGGGTCCCTTTCCTTCCCCAGGGGCCCACATCTCAAGAGGTCATCAATTGATTTCCTTTTCAGTCCTGGAAATCTAGCGAGCTTATTCTGTTCCCTTTCTCAGATGGCCGTAGTCCCTGGAGGGGGAGTCGGCTCCATGGAGGGCCCACACCCAGAAATCCCACAAATCCTGCCCACCTTGCCTGGCAGGGGATGAGACAAATGCTCTCCTAGATAGTCACCCTCTCAGAGACAATCACGGGGTTCCCTGTAACTCCCACATTAAAGCAGTTTAGGAATAAAACAGATTATAAAACAAGTTAAATCTCCAACAGGGTGCTCTGCTGCAAAAGGAAATAGAGTAGAACTGGGTGCTAAGGATAAAAGGAAATGGGAAAGGTAAGGATAAAAAACAGGCAACAGAGATAAAAAGGGAATCGAGAGCCGGAGCTGGAAGAAATAAGGCAACAGGGAGAAAAAGAAATCAGCTGTGATGGCTGAGGCACATCAGTTTGACGAGAACAGAGACCAGCTCAATGGAAAGCGCGCTGTAGATACAATAATGATAATAAGGCAATGGGGCTAGGGGGACATTCACTGGCAGGTTAGAAGGAAATCAGGCAGCAGTATGCGGGAATCAGGCAGGCAGATGAGAGAATTCTAGCTGTACGCTGGAGGAGCGTGGGGCGGCTGGAAAAGGGAAATCAGGCCCCAACTGGAGGAGAGGCAGGGAGGGGAACCTGGGGAGTTGGGCAAGGGTCTAGAGCTGGGGTTGGAGGGAAAGTTGCACTGCAGGGTAGCTGGGCCCTGAGGCCATGGTGAAGAGCCCAAACAGAGGAGCAGTGAACAGCCTGCCCAGGAGGGAATCTGGGCACTGGGGCTAGAGGGAGATTAAACTGGGGGATTTGAGTGGCAGGCGCCAGCAACCTAAGACGATCCATGGGTTATCAGTCAGGAGGCTGGCCCGGTATTAGACCGAAGGGAATTTGAGCCACGGTGGGAAGGGACTTGAGCTAACAGCGGGCTGGGGGGAAATCGGACTGGAGGGTTGGGGCACAGTGCAGGGTGGGTGCTGGGCAGCCAGAGACCTGACCCCCCACCTGCCTGTCCCTCCAGGATGATCCCCGCCGACAGCCGCTCTTTCTTGTTGTCGGACCTGGCGTCGGGCCGCACCTACGATCTGTGCGTGCTGGCGGTGTACGAGGACGGCGCCACGGGGCTGACGGCCACGCGGCCCGTGGGCTGCGCCCGCTTCTCCACCGAGCCGGCGCTGCGGCCCTGCGGGGCCCCGCACGCACCCTTCCTGGGTGGCACCATGATCATCGCCCTTGGTGGAGTCATCGTGGCCTCGGTACTGGTCTTCATCTTCGTGCTGCTTATGCGCTACAAGGTGCACGGCGGCCAGCCCCCCGGCAAGGCCAAGGCACCCGCACCCGTCAGCAGCGTTTGTTCGCAGACCAACGGCGCCCTGGGCCCCACGCCGGCCCCGCCCGCCCCTGAGCCCGCGGCGCCCAGGGCCCACACCGTGGTCCAGCTGGACTGTGAGCCCTGGAGGCCCAGCCACGAACCCATGGGACCCTAGCCTCTCGCCCACCTCTACGGCCGTTCTGGCCCCAGGGGTGGGAGGACCCAGGCACCCCATGGGACCTGGCCTCAGACTCACCAAATTGCTCACGGTTTTTAAAACTCTGATGGGGAGGGTGTCGGGGGCACCGGGGCACAACAAGAAAGTCCTATTTTTCTAAGCTTGGGCCTAGGCCCTTGCCCTTGTCTCTGTCTGTGGGGGTTGGGGGGGATCATGCAGGGGTCTGGAGTTGGGAATGCCTCCTCTGGGGAGAGACCCCCACCCCACTCCATTCTGTCTGAGGTTCCTGGATGAGACTGAGGACGGTCATCCATTCAGTCGACAGAATTCCGTGAGCATGCCCCCTGGGTGTGCCCTGTGCTGGGTGATGCTGCCATGACCCAGAATGGCCCCAATCCCTGCTCAGAGAGCAATAGTTCAGAGTTAGCAGAGATGTGGTGATGAGGGAAGCCTAAGATATTGCGGGAGCCCAGGAAAGGTGCCTGACTCAGCCTAGGGTGTGGTCAGGGAGGCTTCCTGGAGGAAAGATGAGATCTGAGCATGACATCAGGAGATAATTGGGCAAAGAGCAAAGGGAGAGCTGTCCCAGGCGGAGGGCCCAGCATAAGCAAGGACTTAGGAAATGCCAGACACTGGGGGTACTGTGGTAGAGGTAAGGCAGGAGGGGTGAGCAGGGTCCAGGACCTCCAGGCTGAGGAACTCAGCTCTGGTCTGATAGTACTCGGGAGCCATGGAGGATTCTATGCAAGGGAGGGACAGGGTCAGGAATGGGCTTTAGGGAGCTCTTTCTAGCTGTCATGAAGAGGATGGACCAGAGGGGAAGACTGAAGCTGGGAGCCTGGGGGAAGCCAAGGCAGGGACCCAGGTGGCTAAGGACAAGACTGGACCGGGCAGGGCTGGGGGAAAGGAGTAGGGGGTAGGTGAGAGAGGAAGCTGAATGGACAGATTGTGGAGCTGAAGGGCTGTGCGGGAGGGAAGCGTCCAGGGTGAGGCCCAGGGCTCTGGCCAAGGGAGGGGACAGTGGAGCCACCTGATACAGAATCAGGAAGAAGGTACAGGTTTGGGGAATATGCTGAGGCCAATGGGGGGACTTGGTGAATGTGGGAGGCCCCAGAAGACTTTTCAAGGGGGTGGTGGCCAGGAGGTCTCAGGACCCTGGTCTGAGGCTGGAGCTGGGGACCGAAAAGAAGGCTATGTCAGCAGAGATGGAGAATGAGGCCACTGGGGTGATGAGACAGCCTCTGGGACTTTCCATATTTAAGGGACAGGCAAAGAAAAACCTAACAAAGACTAAATAGGAACAGCAGATGGAGGGACAGAGTGAAGCAAACCAGGCAAGTCAGACCCAAGTGACTATTGTGTTTAATGATATCAGGCCATGGTGACCTCAGTGAGAGCGGTGTTAGGGGATTGGTTGGGCAGGTGCCAGATTCAGCTGATTTGAGAGTAGGAGTAAAAAGTGTAGTTAGGGAGCATAAACCCTGTGATTCTGTGGACCTCGGACCTGGTTCAGGTTGATCTGGACCTATCAGCCCTGTGTCTCTGCAAGGCTGGTCCTCATTCTGTCTTGGACTGCCTTGGGCCCCCCTCAGACACCAGACCTGGAGGTTTGGAAGACCAAACCCTGGGTCTTGGTAACACCATGCCTCGTTGGAGAGCCAGGAATGGGATAGGCAGTAAGAGGAATAGTGTTCCTTAACCCCAGGCCTCCTCTGGTGGTGGGTCCAGAGGCAGAGAAGATGGAGGTAGGGGAGAGGGACTGAAGTGCTGTGAGTGTTTTCTGGAGTGATGCTGATGTGAGGAGCATGGTGAAGAGGGCCCAAGACTGGACTGGCCATTCTCAAGACCTGGTGCACATGACCCTGTCCTCGTGGGATAACATCCTAGATTCTGCAACAGTTTTCTTGGTGGGTGTAGGCTTTGAAAATGATCTTCCACCAGCCATGGGAACAATCTGAGTCCCAGGGACCTGGTATGACTCCTGAGTCCTCCAGAAGCATAATGAGGTCCTTCTTGTTTGTTACCCTTGGTGGCTGAGGTCAGGTGAAGCTATCAGGGTGAGTGAGGTGTCTTGGCCAAGGGGGCCTAGGGAGTGGGAAGATTGGAGGTCTAGTGCCAACTACAAAATACCCAGTTGCTGCCACGAGGGGGAGCCAGAGTGCACCATTCCTCAACCCTTTTTTTTTTTTAAAGATTCATAGTATTTTATTATTTTTTTAAATTTTATTTATTTATTGGACAGAGAGAGACACAGCAAGAGAGGGAACACAAGCAGGGGGAGGAGTGGAGAGGGAGAAGCAGACTTCCCGCGGAGCAGGAAGCCCGATGCGGGGCTCGATTCCAGGACCCTGGGATCATGACCTGAGCCGAAGGCAGACGCTTAACGACTGAGCCACCCAGGCGCCCCCCTCAACCCTTCTTTTTAAATTTGAATAATTTATTGTGTGCCTACTTGTGCAACATACTGGGAATTCAATACTGAGCAAATTCAGGCACAGGTCCTGCCCTCACATATCTCACCATTTGGTGGGGAAACATGTGAAATCATCACACAAGCCAGTGTAAAGCATCTGTGGTGACGGCGAGGGGAGGGGCGGGGCATGCAGGAGAGATCCATGGAATCATGAGACCCTACAACCAGGAGACCTGACCCAGGAATTGAGGTTGAGAGAGGCTTCCTGGAGGCAGTGACTACTCAGCTGAGATCTGAAGGATGCTCAGGTTGGAGTTAACTGCCCCGGGGGTGGAAAGGGCATCCCATGCAAATGGAACAGCACGTGCAGAAGTGTAGGGGCTGGGGGATGCATGATGAGTAACAGGGCCTGAAGGGGGCTGCTGAGGCAGGGTGAGGGAAGGATGCTGTGTTGAGGCTGGAAAGTGGGAAGGGGGCAGATAATGCAGGACACTGTAGGCTGCCGGGAAGAATCTGGGTTTTATTATAAGTGGCATGAGAAGCCATTGGAGGTTTTGAACAAGGAGGAGAAGCTTCTTTCTTCAGGAAGCTCCAGTGGTAGGTCTGTTTGCATGTAGGGGACAGAACTGGAGAAGGGAGACCGAGGAAGGGGCTACTGCAATGGTCCAGGCAGAACGCTGACCCAAACAAGGTTGGGGCCTGAAGTGGATGGACTGGAGAGAGATTTGAGACTACCTCACCAGGGGCCTCTGTCCCCTATGCAAAGGAGGACAGTGTGGACCACTATCCAATGATCTGGCTCTCAGGCAAGGTTGCAGAGACTGGAAAAAAGAGCTGTGGGACCCAGGTGTGTGATATCCAAGGATGCGTCCCTCAGATGAGGAAGCTGACCTGTCTGTAGCATAAGAATTAAGAACTTTTTCCAGGTTCAAGTACCAGGCAGACCGTGGACGTTGGCTCTGCAAGGCAGAGACCATGACTGGTTGGGGGGAGTTTCCTTCCAGGAAATGCAGGCCTGGAAGGGGGACACACACCCAGCGGTAGCTGATTATACATTTGGAAGCAAAGAGTGTGGGAGGAGAGAGATGGGGGCAGGCTAGTTCCTCTAGCATGGCTCCCCTCTGCCTTCCCAACAGAGTGCCTGGGTCATTCCCCACCCCCATGCGGGAACAATACTACTATGGACAAATGATCACATGTATCTAGAATTTAAAGTTAAAATGTAGCTTGTCCAACACTGCCCAGCTGAGTCCACCAATTTCCTGAGCCCGGGGAATGCTCCTCCTCCTCCCATGGTCCATCCCCTGTGTGGCTTTGAGAATGCCTTGCATATTTTTGAGACCAGGTTTCCTGGAACCAAAGTTCCAGGCTCCTGGAGCGTTTTCTCGAAGTAACTATAGTCCTCATACCAGGACGCTCTCCTGTCTGCATGCTGCCACATCCAACCTATGTGTCTGGGTTAGCGGCAAAGATAACAAAGGCCCCGAGTGTCTCCGTGTCTGGGGTCCCTTCCCTGCCAGGCCTCAGCTAATGCCAAGCTTTCACAGCTCGTTCTGTGGGCACGTGGTGGGGGGAGTCCGATAAAGGGGTCCTCCGAAAAGGGATGTTTCTCTTCCAGGTTGAACCTGTGCGTGGCCTCTGCCTTTGATTCTTCCCTGGTGCCTGTCCCCCTATATGCTTCACAAAAACAAGGATGGGCATCTGTGCTTGGTGCTGCCCTGACCCGTACAGAGCGATGCTGGGAACCCGGAGGGGCAGAGGGGGACCAACCCAGCCCCAGACCCCGCCTTCACAGAGCTCCAGGCCCATGGGGGAAATACATGTTCCCTAAACAATGGCACCCCAAAGTGGAGAGGGCTGGGATAGGGGAAGTGCAGGGAAGACTGATTAGGGCCTGTCTACGCGCAAGGGACTTTGGGAGCCCAGAATGGGCTCCTCACTGAGCCTGGCTTGGGAGGTGGCCTGAATGTGGGGCCAGCTTCATGGCAGTGTGACCTGTAGCATCCCACCACAGCACCTCACGTTTGGAAGGGCCCTGTGCGTGGTTGAATGCCCTGCTGTCACCCTCATGAAATTCTTAATAATTTTTGAACAAAGGACTCCACATTTTCATTTCACACTGGGCCCTGCATACTTGCGGGATATACAAAAAGAGCCAGGAGAGGAGAGGGTCTTCCAAGGACAGAGAACACTGTGTGCAAAACACAAAAGGAAGAGAGGATTGTACTCTTGAAGAGCTGGCTGAAGTTCTGTGTTGCTGGAGCACGGAGCGGAAGATGGGGGATAGTGAGGGGTGAGCTCAGGAAGCAGGTGGATGTCAGCTGCCAGGCTGGCGATCAGTGACACCATTCCAGAGGCACTAAGGAACCATGGCGGAGGGTCGGGGTCAGGCTTGGACTTCAGAAAGATACATCTGTCTGTGGTGGGGAGGGTGGCTAGTGCCACATGACAAAGAACAAGGTCCGAGTGGGAGGCTGGGCTGCCTGTGGAAAGGGTCAGAGTGTCCGGTCACTGTGATGCAGGCTCATGAAGAGCCTTGAATACTTGGGTGACAGTCACCCAATGCACCAGGAGACTGGCCAGGGAGACCCAAAGCCACAGGCTGAATCCAGAGCTTCATTTTCACTTGAAGATTTTCACTGTTGGGGAGTGGGGTGCACAAGGGTAGGTTAATGGGTGTCACCGGTAGGTACTTGAAAATCTTTATATGAGAACTCACATGGATAGACTGATGAAAGTGAATACAAAATTTACAAGAATTTAGAGTATAAAATGTAAGACTTCAAAGGACTTTATTCTGGGTATATTCTGGCTTCAACTCTGTGGAACCCCTGGAGGGCGATTCCCTCTCCCCGGTCCTCCAGATAAAACATCAGATCTTTCGGAACTTCCTCTTCATCCATAGCCCTAAACGCTGTGGGCCCTCCACCACCACCCCCACCCCCGGGGCTGGGAACTGACCCCCTTCCTGCTTCTCCACTCACCTCCTTCTGGGGGTGGCCCCTCTCCACACGCCCCCATGCTCCTGTTTTCCTTCTCTGCCGAAGACCCCCACATCTCTGTCCCCAGCGCTGGCCCCTCCTCTAAACCTGGCTTCCCTCGGCTTCCTGGACAGCCCCCAGGCCTCTCACATCCACCGGGTGCCACACTGGCCTTAGCTTCCTCCCAAACCTGCCCCTCTTCCCCAGGTCCTCTCAGGACGACCCTCCCCTCAGCCTCCTGGCGGCCCTCCCACCTAGCCTTCCTCCCTTCTCTGGCTCCACCTTGTTCTAGCTCCTGCCTCACCCACCTGGGTCCCTGCATCTCCTCCCCCTGGAGTCCTGGTCTCAGTCTCCCACTCTGGTCCAGGGAATCTTCGTAAAGCCAAACCTGACCCTCCTCTGCATAAAACCCTCCATGGCTCTCCTGGGTTCCTGGGACAAAGTTCTAGCTACTCAGCCTGGCAGTACAGGCCTTGCCCCTCCCCCACCTGCCCCCAGCTCCACCTCTAGCATATATGTTCCCCACCTCAGGCTGGAAGGAAGGAAGTACTCCCTGAAAAGCCCACCCTTTTACACCTCCACGTTGTTCCTGTGCCCTGGGGGGAGCCTTCCTTCACTTCCTCTGCTTGTGTTGAAGAGCAGAGGAAGGATCTTAAGCAGGTGAGAAATGAAGCTTTGAAAGAATTCCTTCTTGAATTCTCCCTCTACCCTCCCTACCAAAGGCAAGGGTTCTGGGGGGAGAAAGGGGCCAGGGGTGCAGGTTCCTAGGACCTGGGAAAGAAGGGGCTGGAAACTGAATCCAAGGCCTTTCCTTGTCTGGAGAGCCAGCCTGTCCTTCGTCCCGGATCCTCCACGTAGGGTGCAACCCCATTGTTCTCCAGCTCAGGACGTTCTGGAAGGAGGGGAGTCATGTGGAAGCCATTGTCTTTCCTTGGGCAACTCCGCCCCATAGCCTCCAGACCTGCACATCCAGCACATCATGTCCTCTCCTGCCTCTGTGACTTCCACGACCTAGGAGTTCAGGTCCCCAGTCCCCTCCTCCCTGAGACACAGAAGTCCAGTGTCTATTTCTCTCCTTCCTCAGAATCCAGGAGTCCAGGCTCCCGCTTCCCAGGACACCTAAAATTCAAGCCTGAAGGCTCTCTGCCCTTGGCAGGCTCAGGAGTCCTGTCCCGCTTTTCTTGGAAACCATGGAATTCTTGCCCTGCCCCCTTTGATCTCCTAATTCACTTCCCCATATCTGTCCCTCCCTTCTCTCTGTGTCGCTCCCCCTCTGTCTCTCCATCTCTCCCATCTCCCTGCCCCCACCCACATAATTAGGCCTCATTACAATCAATGGCACCAGGTCAGACTGGAACCAGTGCTAATGGGGACATCCGGCGTGCTGATGGGAGGTCTGGGCTCAGGCATCTGGGACTATAAATACCCCCGCACTGTGGCCTCAGCCCAGCTCCTGCAGGTGAGACCTGCAGCCTTGCCTTTTTGCCTGGGCTCCGAGGCCTGAGCCCTTCTCTGGGATGCCCCCTGTGCCCCCTTCTGCTCCTGCGGTGCAAGGGCTGAAGCAGACTGGCACTGAGAGACTGCTCTAGCCCATAACTGTCCACCCTCTCCCCGGCCATGGCTGCCCTTTCCTCTGCCCTGCTGTGCCTTGGTGCCCTGGGCTGCCTGTGGGGTGAGTGATCCATGGGGGATGCAGAAGACTGGTGAGCTGCTCTGGATCTGCAGCAGGGGACTGGTTGTGCTGGCTGGGGTTTGGGGCTGCCTGGCATGGTTCTGTAACAGGGGATTAGCCACGGTGGAGCTTCTTGGGACAGGGCCCTGGCCCGCTGGGTCCAGGGACTGTTTGGGTAGACTCTGTGGCGGAGAATTGGCCAAACCGGTTGTGGGAAGGGGGCTGAGCAGGCTTTTCTGGGACAGATGGTTCAAAGAAAACAGCTTTTTTTTTTTTTAAAAGATTTTATTTATTTATTTGAGAGAGAATGAGAGAGAGCACATGAGAGGGGGGAGGGTCAGAGGGAGAAGCAGACTCCCTGCCGAGCAGGGAGCCCGATGCGGGACTCGATCCAGGGACTCCAGGATCATGACCTGAGCTGAAGGCAGTCGCTTAACCAACTGAGCCACCCAGGCGCCCAGAAAACAGCTTTTTTTAAAGTTAATATTTACCAGATATTGTTCCATGGCCTTTACATATATTATCTCATCTAATATTCTCATAGCTCTGCCAACACCCCCTTTTGACAGATGAGGAAACTGAGGCCCGGAGGTGGTACCTTGCCCACGTTGACATGGCTAGAGCATGGCGGTCAGGATTAAAACCTGATGTATTTGACCTCAAAATCCAACAGATTACGCTGACTCCCTCCTTTCCCTTTGGGTTCCCTCAGGCCCAACGGTTGCATTTGTGGATTTCCAGGGCCGTTACTTCATCACGGCTTTCTTGGAGAATGGGGGCGCTGAGAAGCCCAACTTCCGCCTGTACGTGTCGCCACCGCCCAAGGGGCCCCCGACGGCGGTGCAAGTGAGGGCGCACCCGGTGGGGGGACCGCCCCTTCGGCGCGCGCTGAGCCTGCAGCCAGGCACCACTGCCTTGGTGCGCCTGCCCAGCGCTGTGGAGCTGCGGGGCTCGCGGCGGGCGGCGGGGGGCGCGGTGCGCTTAGCCGCGTCGCGACCGGTGGGAGTGACCGTGGTGAACGCGCGTGGGCGCACCTCCCTAGACACGGCACTAGCGCTTCCGCGCCGCCTGCTGGGTACGCGCTACGTGGTGGTGACGCCGTCGCTGCAGCCCCACGACCGGCACAAGGAGTTTGCGGTGGTGGCCGGCGCTTGGCCCACGCGCCTGCGCCTCACGCCTCCGGTGCCCATCCTGCTGGATGGCGTCGAGCATGCTGCCGGCCGGCCCCTCCTCGTGCGCCTTGAGCCCTTCCAGGCGCTGCAGGTGCAGAGCGCAGGCGACCTGTCGGGCACCCGCGTCGTGGCCACTCATCCCGTCGCGCTGCTGGCTGGCCACAGTTGCCTGCAAGCGAGAAATAAGGCCTGTGGCCACGTGTCCGAGCAACTCCTGCCGCAGGATTACTGGGCCCGCGTCTACGCCGTACCCCCGTTCGCGCCCGCGGCTCCCGGACCCAAAGACCACGTGTACGTGGTGGCGGACAGCCTGGGCAGTCTGAGCTTCTGGGGGGGCGGCGCCGAAGGGGCGCAGGCTCTGCGCGGTGGAGTCGTGCTGCACTTCGCCGTGGACCCAGTGCGCCCCCTGGTGCTGCGCTCCTCTGCCCGCCTGCAGGTGCTTTTCCTGGCCGCAGCTGCGGCCCGCGGGGGCGTCGCCTACAATCCCTTCTTCGCTCTCTTGCCTCCGGTGGACGCGTTCAGCCGCAGCTTTGCGCTCACAGCGCAGCCGGGCTTTTCCAACGTGGCGGTGCTGCTGGCGCGCGAGCCCACCCCGGTGCTCCTTGATCAGCAGCCGCTGCCCAACCTGCACTGGCGCCTAATCCCCGGCGGCCCAGAACCGGGTCACGGGCAGCATTCTGGTGAAAGCCACGCCACCGCTCCGGGTTTCGTCTGGACCGAGGTGGCATATGGACCTGAGCCCGGAGTGGTGCACTTCCTGGAGACTCGCGGGCCGCCCGTGGGCGTGCTCAGCTTCGGCACCGCCCCTGGCGCGGGCTTCGGGACCCAGGCCATGGGGCAGCCAAGCGTGGGTGAGCAGCACTGGGGCCCAGGACGGTGGGAAGTTGAGCAGACGATGGGATTCCAGGAGATCAGGGACGGGGAAAATCATAACACTACCTTCAGTTGTTCACATAGCAGTCCGAGGGGCAGGGGTTTTTTTTCATGCAAATCACTCCCTCCTCCACTCAAAATCTTTCCATGCCATTATTATTACACCCAGCAAAAGCACAGTACTTACAGTGTTGTGTGTGTGTGTGTGTTTTTAAGATTTTATTATCTGAGAGAGAGAACAGGAGCAGAGGGAGAAGCAGACTCCCCACCGAGCAGAGAGCCCTATGTGGGGCTCAATCCCAGGACTCTGGGATCATGACCTGAGCAGAAGGCAGATGCTTAACCAACTGAGCCACCCAGGCGCCCCAGTACTTAGTGTTTTATGAGGCCCCATACAATCTGTTCCCATTACCTCTCTGATCTCATCTGTTACTCTTGTCCTTCACTCACTCCAGTCCAGCCACACAAGCCACCTTACTTTCTTCTCCCTGCTCAGAGCCTTTAACACTGACTGTCCCCATGATATCTTTATAGATCTCACCCTCATCTCCTTCAAGTCTTTGCTCAAATGCCACCTTCTTACCGAGGCCAAATTGACCGCTCAATTTAAAATCGCAATTCCCCATCCCTGGCAAACTCCAGCCCTTCCCTGATTTTTTTCCAGCTCATATCACTTTCTATATACTTACTTATTATCTTTCTCTGTCTCCCATCAGTTCCTTGAAGTCAATGCTTTAAAAAAAAAAAATTAAGTAAGTTCTAAGATACACAGTTAATTGTACGATTTTTAGGTAGGACAGTGTCCAACCCTTAGTAAATATTTGTGGAATGAATAATAATGGTTATAAGTTGTTAAATGTGCACCAAATCATATGCCAGGCACTGGGCTCAAAAAGGAAGTTATTGTTGAAGGTCACATGTTCTTTTTCTTTACTACAGTGTAAATTGTGAACACTGGGGTCAGGGGAAGGGATAAAATAATGGGTGCTTGACCTTCCCGCTAGTCTTTGAGGTTGACTGTAGAACAGTATTGTAATAATTCCTTTTTTTCTGGGGAGGGGAAGGGCTAGAGGTTAAATCTTTTAGCAAGTTTGCACAGCTAGAAAGTGGCAGAGCCAGGATTTGAACCCAAGTCTACTTGCTTCCAGAGCACAAGTTTTTAACCACCTTTTTGTGTTGTTTTATTTTGTACTGCTTCACACAGACTTATAGTCTAGACTTATGAGCTAAGCGGTAAGTGATCTTATATATAATGTATGTACATTATACAATGTATTCCTCACAGCCACTCTGGAGGCAGGTCTCTTTATTATCCCCATTTAAAAAAAAAAAAAGATTTATTTATTTATTTATTTGAGAGAGGGAGAGAGAGTGGGGGGAAGGGCAGAGGGAGAGAATCTTCAAGCAAACTCCCTGCCAAGCGGAGCCCACCGTGGGGCTAGATCCTAGGACCCATGAGGTCATGACCTGAGCTGAAACCAAGAGCCGGATGCTCAACTGACTGAGCCACCCAGGAGCCCCTGTTATCCCCATTTTATAGAGGAAGCAGTTGAAGGTTGAAGAGTGCCTGGCATGCAGTAAACATTTGGTATCATTAATTTTCAACAATTTATTTTAGATTTACTTCAGGCTAGGCCTGTTCTGGGTACTGGAGATGCAACAATGTACAACATAGAAACATTCCTACTGAAAGGAGCTGATACTTTAGTTCATATTCTAATCCATACCAAAAGTCTGTATTATGTTTTGATGGAAAATATGCAAACCCTTACAGAACAAAGTTATTTCTTAAAAGTTCACTTTGTAGGTGTCTAGTATCATGCATCAATAGCTATGAAAAAAATAACTCCCCTCCCTGGGAAATGGGGTGGCTAGATCCCAACAGAACACACACACACACACACACACAATACACAATACATACACACACACACACATTTTTAAGGCTGCTTAACATGGCAAGCTGGAAGTCCTCACTGGCCAAAATCAACCCACAGATGTGTTTAGACTTACTGGCACATAGATTTTGTTAATAACTGATTGGTGTCCTTAGATGGAGTCTGCTCTCCAGCTCATCACAACCCTATGTATACCCACACTGTGCTGACCATTTCTGTATTGTCCTTCAGCCCCACCTTTTTCTTTCTGACGATATAGGCCCACTTCATTTTAGATTGGGAACCCTGCTAGCTTATGAATTTTGAGTCTCCATCCACCCTGGAGGCCTAGGGCATGAAGGCAGGAAAGGGATGGGACCAAATGCCAGGATCTAGTTCTGTTGCATCATTTCATCTCATCTCATCTCCAGATATTCTGACTGAGGAAGATCTGAACCCTCCTACAGAATTCTATCCCCTCCTAGAATCTTCCCTGGTGATGCCACTCCAGTTCCCAGGATCCTGTAAGGACCATGTATGCTCCATTGGGACCACATGTCACCTTGTGAAGCACAAACCTGAGTGTGTGGCCAGCACCCAGGCCACCGAGATCATGTTCAGTCCCAAGACAATATCTCTGACGGACTCTAATACAGTGTCCTTCTCCAGCTCTAAAACCACGGCAGTGGCCAAACCGGGATCAGAGAGCACACCTGAAGCAGAACCAGGGCTTGTATCTGTGGCCATGAATGAACTTGAGCCTCAATCGTTAGCTTTGGTTAAACCAGAACTTGAACCTTTGGCTCTAAAAGAACCAATTCCTGAGACCCTGGTTGTGGCTGAACCAGCAGCTGCACCTTTCCCCCTGCCAGTGCCCACGGCTGAACGAGAGTCCAAACCCAAGACAGTGTCTAAGGCTGGGTCAGAAACCATCTCAGCGGCCAAGCTGGGGCTCAAGGTGGTGGCAGTGACTGAACCAGGCTTGGAGGCTGTGACTATGGCAAAGCAAGAACTTGGAACTGTGGCTGGGTCCAAAATGGTGTCTGAGGCCAAGTCGGAGACAGTGGGCGTCTCTCGTAAGAGGCAGGGGGGCATCACAGGGGGTACCTGCTGGGCATCCGGGCTACCATACATCTACACTTTCGATGGCTACTCTTTCCCTGTGTCTGGAGGCTGTACCTACATGCTGAGCCATTGCCCTCAGGCCCTCCCCAGTGGCCTCCCTGCCTTCCAGCTGTGGATCGCCAGCTCTGGAGAGAGGCAGCCCATGCACTTTGTCATGATGCGCATCTTTGGTGTCACCATCACTGCTGTCAAGCATGAGTTCGGCTTTGTCCAGGTAAGAATCATTATGTATGGAATCCTGGGAAACTCTATCCTTCTCCATCCCTCATTTTTGTCAACTCTACAGTGGAGGCAATTATATAGGTCCACAGTCCCTTATCCAAAATGCTTGGGGCCCGGTGCATTTCAGATTTTACAATTTCAAGTGGTCATCCCATGCAAATGCCATATATCATATAATAATCCCAATAGGTGTTACATAATTACAAGCATTAATATCTCTGCAGTGAAATGTCTGAATATTCACACTAAGTGGGATAAATAAGACTTTAAGCAGCCATACCATGAGTTCAGGTCAGCTTTGGCTGCCAATTGCATTTTTGACATCAAATACACAAAACATCTTAGTCTTCAGGCCACTTTTGCATTTGGGGATTGTGGCTAAAGGACCATGGATTTCTAGCACCTATGTTAACAGGTTCCTGTGAAGCGGGAATGAGTTAACATACAAAAAGCACTTGGAACAGAGTCCACCTCGTGGTAAGTGTCATCTGAGGAGTTTGCCATGTTTATTGTCCCCTAACACTGACAACTGGAACCTCTACATTCTGTGAGCTTTGGACTTATCCTTGGACCACATGCAGCCACCGGCATGTGTGAAATTTCTCCTCAGGGAAGGTTTGGAGGCATTACTCTGGAAGGTTGTGGGGACTAGAATATGTTTAATCAGGGTTGCTAGAGGGAGCAAACCTATGAGGTTATGGATATACTAAGCTACTCCTCAGCACCACTATAGAGAGACAATGGACTCTGGAAACGGATGGCCTGAGTTCAAGTCCCAGGTTGACCACCTGTTATGTGTATGACCTTAGGCAAATTATTTAAACTCTCTGGGCCTTAGTTTCTTCATCTGTGAAATCAGGATGACAAAAAGATTGAACTCATCAGACTGTAGGGAGGATCAAATAGGCTAATATATGGAAAGCACAGAAGTACAGGATGCTAGGACCTGATGCATGAGCCCAAGATGCTCCATACTCCCCTCCACACACCTTTTGGCAACTCACACTGCCACTCAGGAGTCAGGAGTTCCCCAAGTGCTCTTATGGCTCCCCAGCAACCAGCACCCCAACCCAGGTATCTAGCACCTTCACATCCACAGGGCGCCAGATTTATACTCTCATCAAATGAGCCCCCATCTCCAAAGGACCTGACACTCCTGAGTTTCTTCATCGATTAAGGAATGTTTTACTATTATGTACCAGACCTTGCTGAAGGCACTGAGGACACATCAGTGATCAAGACAGACAAAATCCTTGTTCTCACGGTACTTATGTTCTAGTGGAGAAAGATCAGCAATAAATAGAAGTTATTATGTAGTATGTTCAAAGGTGATACATGCTAAGGAGGAAAAAATGGATTATGTTCGAAGGTGATACATGCTAAGGAGGAAAAAATGGATCACGAAAGTGGCATCAGGATGTCTGAGAGCATAGTTTTAAGTAGGAGCACCTCTCTGAGAAGATGAAACTTGAGCCAAGTCTTAAAAGAGATGAGGGAGAGAGCAATGTGTACATCTGAGAGAAGAGCATTTCAGGCAGAGGGAACAGCAAATGCCTAAGGGGGGAATCTCACAGGCATGTTCGAGGAATAGCAAGAAGCCAGGCTGAAGAGGAGGGATTGTGGTACAGAGGAGGGATGAAATATCACTTGGGTCTTAACAGGATCCCTGTGGCTGCCATGTGGGGAACAGACTATGGGGCTTGTGAAGGATGCACCAGGAGACCAGTGAGGAGGTCACTGCCATTGTCCAGGCAGGAGATGATGATTGGACCAGGGTGGAGGTGGTGAATGAGAGTAAAAGGTGGGTTGGTAATCTTCTTGGTGGGTGGACGCAAAAAAAAATGGAAGTCATGGATTGGGAGGAGAGATATCATATGATCCGGAAGCTCTTTGTGGAGGCTCTTGGTAATTGGGGAAAGGACACTGGGGTCCTAGCTGAAGGCTCTCTATGAACTGGAGGTTCCTTAGTAGAATCACTTATCTAGATTCCTGAGAGGAAGATTTCTGAATTTTGCATGAGGTCGCATCTGGGTATTGGTAACAAGACTCCTGGCTAAAATAAATAAATACAAAATGATTAAAAAATAAAAAGACTCTGGGTTAGTGCATGGAGTGACCTTCCAACCAGAACAGTGCCTCTAAACATTCCCTGAGGAGAAATTTCAGACATCCCAGGCTGCATGCGGTCCTAGGATAGGTCCAAAGCTCACAGAATTTGGAGGTTCCACATGCTAGTGTTAGCAGACAATAGACATAGAAAACCTTCCTCATATGAACCGCCAGGTGGACTCTGTTCCAAGTGCTTTTCACATATTAACTCATTCCCACCTTACCGCCCCAAAGTCCCCACTCCCTCAGTATCCCCAAATCCAACCCCCTCAGCTTCCATCCTCCACGTCTCCTCAAATGCTCAGGAATGCACCCTTTCTTGGGTCACCCCTGCAGGTGAACCAGCAGTGGCTCCGGCTGCCGGCGACGCTGCACGACGGGAGGCTGAGGTTGCATTTCCGCAGCTCAGAACTCTGGGCAGAGGCAGGTCTGGAGCATGAGCCGCCCGCGCTGCGCCTGGTGTACGACTGGCAGCACGCGCTGTCTCTGCAAGTGACCAACGGCTACCGTGCGCACGTGGTGGGCCTGTGCGGCAACTTCAACCGCGACCCGACAGACGATGTGGGCGGTCCGGACCCGCGCGCTTTCTTGCGCACTTGGGCTCTGCAGCCGCCGGACGCCCCGTGCCACGCCCTCTGGGCTGCTCCCTGCGCCAAGCCAGCGTCCCCACCGGAGACCCCGGGGCCCTGCGCCATCCTGGCAGCTCCGAAGGGGCCCTTTAGCCCCTGCCACGACGTGCTGCTGCCTGCGCCCTTCGAGACCAGCTGCAGTGCTTGGATCTGCCCCTTTCCCAACTACCGACCTGCGCTTTGCTTGACCCTCCAGGCCTACGCGCACGCGTGTCAGCGCCTGGGTGTCAGCATCGACTCCTGGAGATTCCAGACTGGCTGCCGTGAGTGAGCCTTAAGATGGAAAAGGCTATGGGTTACTGGGGAAGGGGATTCTGGGACTTAGGGGGTGGTACTCCTTGATGCTGGAGTTGATTCCTGGGGCAAGCCTGCAGGGTCCCTGGGGTGGGACTGCGGAGGCCCCAGAGGCAGAGTTCGTTGAGTTTGGGGGTGGAGACTTCTCCACCCTAGGGGTGGGATTTCTGGTTTCTGGGACCTGGAACACCTAGGTCTTGGGGTCTTTGGGTCTTAGGGCGAAGGCTTCCGGACCCTGGGGTCCAGAATTAGTTCATTCTAAAAGGCAGGTTTCCTGGATTTGGTAGATGGAAAAGTCTTCTAGGCGACGAGGACTCCAGGCTCTGGGGTGAGAGTTCTGTGTCCCAGGGCCAGACTTTTACGTTCTGGAAAGGGGACTTCTGGTTTCTGATGATAGAAACTTCTTTACTCTGAGATGGAGTTTGCTGAAAAGCCTCCATTCTAGGGGAGGAGGATCCCCAGGATCCCGGGCACGACTCTTGGAAGCGGAGGGCGCGAACGTCTCCATTCCAGGGGTAGCTGAATACTTAGGTCTCTGGAACCAGACTAGGAGATCCTGATGTGAACACTCTCTCCCCTCCACCTTCCTCCTCTGCCCCCAGCCATCGAGTGCCCCCACAACAGCCACTACGAGCCGTGTGGCTCCTCCTGCCCAGAGACGTGCATGGGTCGGTTGCGAGCGTCGTGCCCACTGCCCTGCGGGGAAACGTGCGCCTGTGATGCCGGCTACGTTCACAGCGGCCCTGCCTGCGTCCTGCGGCGCCCCGGGCCTGGTGGCTGTGGCTGCTCGCACCAGGGACGTCTGCTGGGACCAGGCGAGACTTTATGGGAGGGCGTGGGCTGCACGCGCCGCTGCGTCTGCCCAGCTTCAGGAGGGAGTGTGATCTGCACCCAGGCCGGTTGCAGGCCAGGCGAGCGCTGCGTTCTGTCACTCGGCCTGCGCACGTGTGTGCCCTCGAGCATGGCGACATGCGTGGCGGCCGGCGGAGGCCACTATATCACCTTCGATGGGCGCCGGTTTCGCTTTCCTGGCTCTTGCGTGTACCTGCTGAGCGGCCTTAGTTCTCCGGCGCCGCAGGAACTGGCGGACTTCCGTGTGCTCCTGGGCACCGGACCTGATGGCCTCCCGGGTAGCCTCGAAGTGCTCGTGTCTGGGTGTCACCTAAGGCTGGACCCCAAGGAACCCGGTCGTGTCCTGGTGAGAAAATCCAACCCTGCCCACACATGCACCCAGGGATCCCACGTTATGACCTCTGACCCAGGGTCCTCACCTCAAGACTCTGAACCCTGATCCCAAGATCCCCCTAACCTCACCCTAGGATCACACCTTGAGTTTTTGTCCTATGATACTGGACCCTCAACCTAGGACTCCCACCTCCTTGCTCTTGCCCCATGATCTCTGATGCAGCCGCTTAACTTTAACCCCCCAAAACTAACCCCCAAATCAGAACTCAAACCTTAACTCTTTAGGACCAAACCCTAAGTCCAGAAGCCCTTTACCCAGTCCCCCATAACTTCTTGTGGCAAAGGAAAAGAGGTTGTAGTGTTGTTGGAAAGGCTACATGGAAGGCGCTCACTAGGTGCCAATATAATAACACATAATGCACAAGAGTCCTCTTAAGGTAGATACAATTGGCATTGCCATTTTCCAGATGAGGAAACTGTGGCCCAGAGAGGTGAGGCCATTTGCCCAAGGTCACACAGCTGATAAATAGCAGAGCTGGTATTTAAACCTTGGCATTTTGGCTCCAGGGTCTGTTATGCTGTCTCTGCAAATAAAAACAAAACAAAACAAAAAAACATGACCTCAACTACCTCCTTTGTGAAACATAATTCAGAGTCCCCAATGATTCTGACACCACTTCAACATGGCAAATTTTCTCATCAAGGTAGGAAGGGCCCTGGGAAGAGACACTGGGAGAGGAGCTGTGGGGCCGTGGGGCTGACTATTCACTGACCACAGAGGACAGGACCCAGACACCGACAGTTATTTTGCATCAGGAGTTTGCCTTGGCAATATTTTTAATTTATTACTGAATTACCACTTTTTTTCTTTTTGGGTGGATTTTTTTATTGGGATTGCATTGAATCTAAAACTCCAAATGGGGAGACTGTTGAGTTTGCCAGCCCACCAACGTGGTATATTTTTGTTTTTATAAGTCTTTTATTTTATTTTATTTTATTTTACTTTATTTAAATTAATTAATTAACATATAGTGTATTATTAGTTTCCGAGGTAGAGTTCAGTGATTCATTAGTTGCATATAACACCCAGTGCTCATTATATCACGTGCCCTCTTTAATGCCCATCACCCAGTTACCCCCTCCCCCACCCTCCTCCCCTCCAGCAACCTTAAGTTTATTTCCTATAGTTAAGAGCCTCTTATGGTTTGTCTCCCTCTCTGATTTTGTCTTGTTTTATTTTTCCCTCCCTTCCTCTATGCTCCTCTGTTGTGTTTCTTAAATTGCACATATGCGTGAAATCATATAATTGTCTTTCTCTGATTGACTTATTTCACTTAGTGTAATACCCTCTAGTTCCATCTACGTCATTGCAAATGGCAAGATTTCATTCTTTTTGATGGCTGAGTAATATTCCACTGTATATATATATATACACACACCACATCTTCTTTATCCATTCATCTGTCGATGGGCCTCTGGGCCCTTTCCATAGTTTGGCTATTGTGGACATTGCTGCTATAAACATTGGGGTGCAGGTGCCCCTTCGGATCACTACATTTTTACCTTTGGGGTAAATACCCAGTAGTGCAATTGCTGGGTAGTAGGGTAGCTCTATTTTTAACTTTCTGAGGAACCTCCATACTGTTTTCCAGCTTGCATTCCCACCAGCAGTGTAAGAGGGTTCCCTTTCCTCTGCGTCCTCGTCAACATTTGTTGTTTCCTGACTTGTTAATTTGAATTACCCCACTTTTAAATGAGGAAGGCTGGATGTATAGTATCTCTTGAGAAACGAGAAGCCCTGGCAACCGGTCTCCTATTCTAATGGCCACTCATGGTTGGGACTTTCCTCTCTAGCCAGGGGCACATACTTTCTCTCCAGTTTGTCACAGTCCCCATCAATCCCACACTCTCCACTTCACTCATTTAGTTATTTGTCTGGCCCCTGGAGGCATGTGATTTAGGACCGGGTTTCATGCTTTTCCTGGGACCAGGGGTCTAGCCCTAGGGGGCCCTAAGGGACCCTAATCCCAGAACCTAAGATCCCTCTGCTGCTCCAAGGAACACTGCCCCACAATTACAAATCCTTACTTTATCCTTACAACAATTTTTTCTCAGTGAATATTATTATTTTTCTCATTTTACAGAGAAGTTAAATAAATTGCCAAAGTGAGACAGCTAAACAAACCAGAAGCCAAGATTTGAACCCAGATAACTTGACTCCAAAGTCAAAGGACTCTTAATTACCACAGTTCACTGTCCTGACACATGTAGTTATTAAAATTGGACCATATGAAGCTGCCAATATTTGATTTTTTTTTTCCCTACAAATGTGGCAGTTTCATATAGTTCAACCTAAGTGTAATAAAAGACAATTACTCCTGGCCTGGAGTGTCTGGGACAAAACTCCTAGCTTGGACTCAAGAATCCTAGAGCCTTTATTGTGGGCCCCAGTATAACAGAGCTTTTAGTCCTGATTCTGGGCTCTTGAAACCCCAGTCCTGACCCAAGGATCCCATTTATTCATTCAGCAATCACTTACTGAATACCTACTGTATTGCAGGCACTGTAACATAGGTTATATGTGTTAACTGAATTTCAGACCCAATTTCAGTCCAAGTGGCATCCCCAGACCCAATCCAGGAATTCCAAATCCCCAATTCCCAAAGCTTACAAACCCTCATCCCCAATTCTTATACCCCCAGCCCCAACTGTTCTGGGCAAATATGGTTAGACCACGGATAGCAGCTTCAACATTTGTATATGTTGTGGACAACCTCCCTGCCCTGAGCCATTTGCATAGCACCCTGGAGCCCCTGCCATTATCTAGAAATCCCAGCATCCCTAGGACTCTACAGCCTGACCAAGCCAAGGAGCCTCATTCATTCATCCATGCATTAGTTCAACAAATATTTATTGAATACAGACTAAGTGCCAGACACTGCACATGTGTCACTTTCAGAGGCTGTCGCTTTCAAATCCCCAAATCTGATCCAGGAATACTACAGGCCCAAATCCCAGAATCCACAGTTCTCACCATCCAAGTATTTGTTGGAAAAAGTAGCAGTACCATGGACAGCATCCCAAGCTTTTTTTTTTTTTTTTTTTTTTTCCTTCTTCTTCTTTTTTTTTTTCTTTTTTCCGGTCATTGTAGACAGACCCCTAGTGCCTCAACAAGGCCTTCTGGAGGCCCTGCTCTTACCTAGGGACATAGGCATCCTTGGTACTGATACTGGGTCCCTAGAGCCCCAGCTTGACATACCTTCTTCACACAGGTGAATGGAGACTGGCAGAATCTACCATTCCAGGCTCTGAGCAACAGTACCCTCATCTTTCGCCATGGCTGGGACACCGTGGTCAGCTGCCGCTTTGGTCTGCGGGTGACCTATGCCCCCGGGATCCGCGTGGTAGTGGATCTTCCAGCAGCATATATGGGCCATGTGGTGGGGCTGTGTGCTAACTACAATGGGGATCCCATGGATGACCTCCAGGTGCCTGGAATTGTGCCGGACACCAAGCTACCTGAGGATGCATTGGTTTGGGCCTTCGGCCATAGCTATGTGGTGGGCTCCCCGACCGGGTGCCTGAATGTTGCTGACAAGATGCCGCCACTGCCACCATCCTGTGTCACACTGCCGGCCACCAGCACCCCAGCCCACTTTGCCCACATCTGTGACATCCTCTTGGACCCCCTGGGGCCCTTCCAGCTGTGCCATGAGATGCTGGCACCAGGTCCCTATGTCCAAGATTGCATGGTGGATGTATGTCTAGGCATTGGACCCTGCCCCATGCTCAGCCTCTACTGTGAAACTTGCCAGCTGCTGGGTGGCCAAGTCTTCCCCTGGCGGAAGTCGAGTCTGTGCAGTGAGTGCCTAGGGCTTCGGTCAGCCTCTCCATCTTTGCTCATCTGGGGAACCTGGTCCCACTCCTGACAGAGGTTCAGCTCCTTGGCTGTTGCCCATCCCAGGGTGCCAGCTCATCCCTGCACAATGTATCCCTGAGACCCTGTACTTCCCACTGCGCCAGCCTCCACCCATCCCTCCACTCCTCACCAGAGACTGGCCCATCCAAAGTGTCTGGCCTACTCTGATGAAAGTCCAGCCCCCAGCTCTCATTCTTCCTTCTTCTTAGCCCTGATTATGGTCCAGCCCTTCAGCCCTTACCTCTCAGGGACTCAGACCTGTTCATGGTCCAGCCCCCAAGCCCTTACCCGTCCAAGCCCTACAGATTAGCTTTGCCTCTGATCCACACCACCTGGTCTTTTGCTATCTGAAGGTTCCCGCAGCTCTGCCCAAGTAGAGCTTCACCCCTGCAGGGCCCCAGATGCCCCATCCTAGCCCCAAGGGGGAGGATGAGATTCCCAACAGCCACATGCCTCGAAGTAATCCTCCAACCCTACTTGCTCCCGCAGGCCCGCTGTGCCCCGCACACTCGCGCTACACGCTGTGCGCTCCGGATTGCTCAGCCACTTGCGCGGGGCTGAAGCCACCGCCTGGCTGCGACGGCCCTGGGCTCTGCCGCGAGGGCTGCGTGTGCGACGCGGGCTTTCTGTTGAGTGGCTCCGACTGCGTGCCCGCGGCTCAGTGCGGCTGCCTGAGCGCCGGCCGCTACTTGGAACCCGGCGCGCCGCTGTCGTCCCCGCACCCCGCGACCGGCCGCTGCTGCCGCTGCCGCCCTGGCGGCCAGGTGGTCTGCAAACCCTGCCGCGCAGCCGCGGGCGGCCCAGGCCTCTGCCTCGCCTCAGACGGCCTCCGTTACCGCACCTTCGACGGCACCACCTTCCACCTCCCGGGCGCCTGCACTTATTCGTTGGTGAGCACGGGCACGGGCCGCCTTCGGGGTGTGTGGCCCTTCGAGGTGGTGCTGGAGAAAAGCCCACGGACGCCTGAGGTCCGCCGCGCGCTGCTCTGCGTGCATGGCCACCGCTTCGGCCTAGACTGGGAGGACTGGGGCTACATCACGGTGAGCCCCCGCCCTGTGCTCCTCCTCCTTTCAGCTGCCTGGCAGTCTCTGTTCTGACGGGTGGGATCTCTGAGTACCGCCGCCTGATGCCCGCCTCTCTCCAACGACTTCATTTCCACTCTCCTCCTCCTTCTCCCTTCTCCACTTCCCCCACCCTCTCCTCCTGCCCCTTCTCCTTTCAATCCCTCTCTCAATAGTTGGGTCTGCACATCCCCGTTCCATGCTGCTCAGGCTCTCTGTCTCTCCCACTTCCTTCCTCTCTCTCTTCACCGCCCACGCCCACCCCGCCTATCTCCCCCACCCCCAATCTTCATCTCGGCCTCTTTTCCTCCTCCATCGGGGTCTCCATGTGCCCTCTCCTGCTCCACGACTACCATCACCTCTTCGCCCGGAAGCCCACCCAGCCTTCCTTGACCCCTGCTCCCTGCTGGCCCAACCCCCTCTCTGGTGCCCCTGCCTCTCCACTGCCCTTCCTCTCGAGGCCTCCCCCTCTTTTTCTCTCCAAAGTGGTCCCTCCCCTCTCTCCTCCTCCTGTCCCCACATCCCCTCCCTCCTCTTTCGCTGCTCTACCGCCCTCTGCTGCCTCCCAGCCCCCAGGTCCACGGATGCCCTCAGGTCCATCTCCCATCCCTGAGTAAGGAGTTTCCCCTCTCTCCCTGAACTCCAGGCCTACCTCACCATTCTCCCTCCCCCTCACTCAACTTCCCCTCTCCAGGTCTCCACACACCTTCCCACAATACCCACTCCCAAGCACTGCCCCGAATGTCCCTACCCCTTGAGTCCTCTCCTTCACCCCCTGTCCCTCTTATCACCCCGGCAGTCCCTGTCCACTCTTCCCCCGTTCTGGTACACCACCTCTCTTCCTCCTTGCACACACTGCCCGCACCACCCCTCCTCCCAGACTCCTTCCAGTTCTCCCCAGACCCGGCCCTCCCCCCTCACTCCAGGCTGCCCCACCCCTGCCCGCAGGTGGACGGCGTGCGGCGCTGCCTGCCCTTCGCGCTGACCAGAGGCAGGGTGCGCGCCTTCGCGCGGGGCGCCTCGGTGGTGCTCGCGGTGCGAGGGGGCCCGCGCCTGCTTTTCGGGCTCGGTGGCCACCTGAGCGTGGAGCTGCCTGCGGCCTACCGCGGCCTCACTCGCGGCCTCTGCGGCAACTTCAACGGCAAGGCGTCGGATGACCTGCAGCTGCCGAGGCCCGGGCCCTGCGCCGCGCCACGTCCCTGCCTGGGTTCGGGCTGTCCACCGGCCGCCGAGGACGCGGGCGCAGATGCAGCGTGGCGTGGCTCTTGCGACCTCCTGCGCGAGCCCAGCGGCCCGCTGGCACCCTGCCACGCACTCCTGCCGCCCGAGCCCTTCTTCCAGGCCTGCGTGGCCGACATGGGCCGCGCCCGCGGGAACCGCAGAGTGCTCTGTGCCTTCCTGCAAGCCTACGTGGCTGCCTGCCAGACGGCTGGTGCGGATATGAGGCCCTGGAGGGCTCCCAGCTTTTGCCGTACGTCCCCAGCCAGAGGGCTTTCCGGCCGGGTGGGGTCCGCGGCGGGAGACCGCGGTCTGGGCTTCATTCATAACACAGGTGTTAGTTGAGGACCTACTATGTGTCGGGCCCACGCTAATGATACAGCACCAAACAGGACAGAGTCCTGCACACCCTATGGTTGGGAAAACAGATTTGATTTTATCCCTTAGCTAACATTTACAAAGCACTCATTCAGTATCAGGTGCTGTGTTAAAATTGTTCCCCCTGGACCAGCAGCTGCAGCAGCAATATTCAGGGCTTGTTTACAATGCAAATTCTTGCCCTGTCCCAGACTTACTGAATCAGAAACTCTGGAGTGGCACCCAGCAACCTGTTTTAACAAGCCCTCCAGGAGACCTGGACACAGGCTTCGCCTGAGAACCTGTTTTACCTGCTTTAAGTCAGCTCACTCCATCTGTGAACTGCTCTAGGAGAGAGGGACAAATTGTCTGCCTCCTATAGTCGGGGACAGAGGCACAGAGAATTTTCCAGATCTCACAGCCAGCAGGGGGCAGAACTGGCTTGTCACCTGGCTCCAGAATCCTCTCTCTGACACCCTATGCTATGGTTTCACTCCCAACAATAATGTAAAAATAGTTCCAGTAGTAACATGAAAACAACAGCTGACCTTACTGTGTACATGCTCAGTGCTAAGCTCTCAATTCTCCCAACAGCCCCATCAGGCAAGTACATTTTATGGGTGAGGGAAACCAAGGCATAGATGGTTAAGGAATTTGCCCAGAGTCACACACCTAGAAAATGACTTATTAGCTGGCACCTGAATATTTTGTTCATTTAACAAATTCTCATCAACTTCCAATTTCTCTGTCCACATGTATCCTCCATAATCCTCATGGACTCTGGGCCCCACCTTGACTTATCATTGTGGTATCAGTATCTATCTCCTTCTGACCTCTTTCTGCCTCTAGGTTCAAATGTTCTTGGAGGAAACCTGTATGGGTTGCTCTTTACTTACAGACTGATGGCCACCTCCACCTCTGTCTGTCATGGTCATTTTCCCAGCCCTGGCCCAACTAGCTGGTCATGGATACACAATGTGGCCACTATGTCAAGCAGGACTCCTAATGGCAATGTCAGAGTCCCAACTCAAACTGAAGGAAGAAAGACCAAACAATCTGAGGCATATATAACTGCGAAGACTGGGGGTGTTCCTATCCTCAGGCTTAGCGGGATTAAGAATTTTCAACTGCAGTTAAAAAAAAAAGTCAATTTTTCTCCTTCTCCGTCTTGTTCGTCCCTTCCATCCTCTCTCTGTGCTAGCTTTATTCTCAAGCAGATTCTCCTCTGGTGGTAGCAGCAAGGCTTTGGCAACTTCAGGCTGACAATTCCATCAGCTTCAAAGCCTTTGCAAAAATGTAACACCCTTTTCCCAGTGGCCCCAGCAAAAGTCCCAGGGTCCACCACCCACAGGTTTTGCCTGTCCAGTTATTGTGATCCAGAGGAGGGAAGAATAATCTGATTAGCCAGCTCTGGGTTCTGTACACATCCCTGGAACCTGGATGTGAAATCACCTCAGTCCACATGTTGAAAGTAAGGATGGGTAGTTGTCAAAAAGCAAGTGGGAGTATTATTGTTAGAAGGGTAGAGAGGGCAAGAAAAGACATCCACCACTAGAATCCACTGACAGGTTCCCAATGGACCCAAATAAGCAGGATAAAAGGTGGGGTCACTTGGTGGTTCAAGTAATAGTCAACCCCTTCAGCTGGGGCTGGGATTGGGAGGGAAAACCCCAGAAAAGACAAAGAGCAGGGAAGCCATGTTAGTCCTATCTGGGATGCATTCAAGTAGCCAGCACCCCGCATAGCAGGCAGACACTGCTCAGTCTCTGCTGGTTGTTATTGCTGTCGAGGTTAATCCGAGGGGGAGGTCTGCATTCTGAGGGTGCTGGGTCAGCGGAGGGTAGGCCCCTGGCTTGCCTGCGTCTGACAAGCCCCCTCTCCACAGCCATGCGGTGCCCCCCCAACAGCCACTACAGTCTGTGTGCGAACCCCTGCCCTGCGGCCTGTCCGGGTGTTCAGGAAGTGGTGCGGCTCCCCACTCCCTGCGCTGAGGGCTGTGAGTGTGACGATGGATTCTTCCCAGCCGGGCGTGACTGCGTCCCCGCGGACCACTGTCCTTGCTTCCACAATGGCCAGTACTTCCCTGTGAGCATCCCCTCGGGTTCTTGTCAGAGCTTCACTTGGGTCCTTGTCAGAGCTTCACTTGGGTCCTCCCACTTTGCCTCAGATCTCCATGCACTTCCTTGTATGGGTCTCATCTCAGAACCTCTGGCTGCACCCTCCCTTCAATGCTACCTCCCTCTTCACCCTCCCTCCCCTCCTCCACAGCCTGGCCAGACTGTCCTCATCCAGAACTGCTCCTCCTCCTGTACCTGCCAACTAGGGGAGGGCGTGGCCTGCGTGCCCTTCAGCTGCCCTATGGAGGAGGTCTGTGGCATCACAGATGGAGTCCTAGGCTGTCGATTGCAAGGTGCCCGGGGGTTTTGGTCTGAGGGGTCAGAGATTGGGGCATGGCTCCTAAGTCCTGGGAAGGAGAGGACTGGTGACCCAGACTCCTGGGACTCATATGTGCCTGCTCTTCTCTCTCTCCCCCACAGCCACCTTGGCCCCTGCCCCGAGCTCTGTGGCCCCACCACTGGTTTCCTCACCTTTCCCACCCCTGCTCCCCAGCCCCAGTCCCCAGTGCCCAGAAAACTCCCGTTTTGTTCCATGTGGCTCCGCGTGCCCAGCCACGTGTGCCAACCCCGCTGCCCCAGATCACTGTAGCCACCCCTGTGCTCCGGCCTGCCAGTGCCTACCTGGCTACCTGCTGCTAGGGGGCCGATGTGTGCCCCGTGACCACTGCTCCTGCTTCCTGCACCAAGGCCGGACTTTCTGGAGAGACAACTGTACTCAGCAATGCCACTGCCCGACCCTTGGTGCCCCGGTGAGCAAGCTTCCCCAGTGTTGGCCTGACAAGTGCCATGGTCACTGCAAGGCCTCCACAGGTGGCTGGTACCACTGCCTGTTAGCCCAGTCCCCACCCAGTCCCACTGTCCTGGAGAAGTCACTGGTCTGCATGGCCACTGGAGACTTCCACTTCCACACATTTGGAGGAACCTACTATGAATTCCCTGGCTCCTGTGTCTACCGCCTGGCGGGTCTCTGTGGCTCAGCCCCTGCCAACCTTCAGCACTTCAGCCTGGATTTGACCCCACTGCTGTGGCCACGTGGCTGGACCAAGGCCCTGACCCTCTTAGCCTGTGGCCTGAGGCTGGACATGAGTCCAAAAGATCTCAACCGCATCCGGGTGAGTTTTCAAAGGCTCCAGATCAGCCTATTATCTCTTACCATCCCCACTACCCACAGGTAACCTGTAGTGACCCCTCTTTTCCTACTGATGCCCCCTTTATTGACTCTCTCACTGGTCCTCAAAGATGTCCTCCAATTTCTTAGTGGCCCATTGACTTGCCTGTTGACCCCTTCCCACAGACTCTCTATTTGAGACTCCTCTTCCCTTGAGTCTCCTATCACCTTCCCAATAACCCTCCACTGAGTCCTCAGTTGACTCCCCTTTAACCATAGACTCAGCCTTGATCTTCCCATTGACCTTCCCTTTCTCCCCCATCGAATATCCCATGAACCCATTCATTGCCCCTCCCCAACTGATCCTACTACTGTTATATTGACTTGCCCATTAACCCTATTTACTGTCCTCTTGATCTCACCCCAAACACCATAGATATGTACTGAGCTATCAGTTAACCTTCCTAGTAATCCACCGACTGGACCATTGATACCATTTACATGTTTATGGATCTTCCCATTGAGCTTCCTATTGCCACTGAATTTTCAGGGCTTTCTATTATCCCAATTGTGCCTGTCTTTGATTCTTAGTCTCACCCATTGAGACTTCCTTAGACTGTTCCATTAAAATTCATTGACTCCACCCCCTTTTACCCACCAGCTGAGCCTCCCCATTGCCACCCAAAGCCACCTTAAGCATTCTCTTGATCCTCATACCCCTTATATTTGTCTGTCCACATCGCCATTATCCCTCTTCTTGATCCTCCCATTGATCCCTTACTGACTCCTCCCTACTGACTCCCTATTTATTCTTTTTACCCTTCGTTGATCTCCCACGGACCCCTCATGAACTCTTATCTAATCACTCTACCATTGAACCCCCTGCCCCATGGAATCCTTTACTTACCCTCCAGTTAGCCTCCACTGATGGTCTATTGGATCTCCTTATGATACCTAATGACTACCCTATTAACCAATTTTCCCCCTCATCCTTCTCTGATCTTTTATTGACATTTCCAAGAATTTCTACTGAAATCTCCTACATCCTTCTCCCGCTGTTTTCGCCACCTGCATGCCCTCCCTGTAGGTGGATGGAATTCTGGAATCGCTGCCTTTCTTTCACGGCCACTGCCTCCGTGCCTACTACCAAGGCCGCCAACTCTGCGTAGACACGGACTTCGGCCTCTCCCTGACCTACGATTGGGACAGCCTGGCACGTGTAACGCTGCCGGGGCCCTATGGACCCTACCTGTGCGGACTCTGTGGCCAGCACGGCCCGAGCAGCTCCACCGTGCCGGTGCCCGACACCTGGAAGGTGGCAGAAGTGCCGGGCTGTGGCCCATTCTGCGGGTCCCTCTGTCCCAGCCCGTGCCCAGTGACCAAGCGCCCTCAATTCGCTGGAGACGCGTACTGCGGGCTGCTGGCGGCGGCCGAGGGTCCCTTCGGGCCATGCCACGCCGCGCTGGACCCGCTCCCTTTCATGGACAACTGCCTGGACGACGTGTGTCGCCACTACGGCGCTCGTCACATCGTCTGCCGAGCCCTGGCCGCCTTCACTGTCGCCTGTCAGGCTCTGGGCGTGCACCTGCGGCCCTGGAGGACGCCTGACTTCTGTCGTGAGTGCGCGGGGGTTGGCAGAGATAGCGGGTGAAGCTCGGAAGAGCTAGGATTTGGGACGCCAGGGGCCGGACGCGAGAGGACCAATGGGGAAGTTCAGGCCTGGGTGGGTGGAGCCAGGCGCAGAAGGGTGGGACTTGCAGAGGAGTTAGACCTGGAGGGGCAGCAGTTTAATTAACGAGATCTTCCTGTCTTTTGTGCCTGTCTCATTGTCACTGTCTCTCTGTCTCCCCGGTGCTTCTCTGTGCCTCACTGTCTCTACCTCGCGTTCCCATTCTCTGTTCCTCGTTCTCTCTCCCCGCGGTGTTGCTCTCCACGCCCCCCGCCCCGGCCCCACATCCTCCGTCTCCGTCTAACGGTCTGTTCCTCTCAACCGGCTTACCCCTTTCTCTGTCCCTCGCTATGTCTTCCCCGCGTCTCCCCATCTCTCTCCCCTCGCTCTGACCCTCCCACCGCCGCGCCTCTCCCCAGCCTGGCGGTGTCCGCCGCACTCGCACTACGAGCTGTGCGGCCCGTGCTGCCCAGCCACGTGCGCGGGCGGAGAGAGCTGCTCCGGCCGCGGCGCCAGCGGCAGCCGCTGCTGTGAGGGCTGCGTGTGCGACGCGGGCTTCGTGCTTAGCGGCGCCGCCTGCGTGCCGGAGGCCAAGTGCGGCTGCTTCCGCGCCGGCAGCTACCGAGCTCTGGGTGCCGTGTGGTACCCCGGGCCCCGCTGCGCGCGCCGCTGCCGCTGCGGACCCGGCGGCGCGGTGACGTGCGCGCCGCGGCCGTGCCGGCGCGGGCGGGTGTGCGGCCTGCGCGGAGGCGAGCGCCGGTGTCTGCCCGAAGGCCGAGGCAGCTGCGCCCTCGCCGGGCCCGCGCACGTGCTCGCCTTCGATGGCCGCGTGCTCACGCTGCCCCCGCCGGCGCCCTCCCCTTCTGAGCGCTGCCTGCACGTGCTGGCCCGCACTGCAAGCCAGGGGCCCTGTGCCTTCAGCCTAGACGTGGCCCGCGACGGGGCCGGGCTGCTCAGCCTGCACCTCAACCTCTCCGAGCACCACCTGCAGCTAGACCGCACCCTTGTCGGCGTCATCACGGTATGCGTCCACTGGGCTGCGCCCACGCCCCGCCCTCTCCCTCCTGGAAGCGCCTCAGTTTCCCCCACCGTGTATAAAAAAAAAAAGGCATCTCTGTCCCTCAAGGCTTACGAGATGGTGCAAGTATGTGACAAGGTAGAAAAGCATTGCCTGGAACACAGTAATGGCTCATTAAAGCATAGCTGTTATGTATACATTATCACCTCCTACCCGGGATTGGAGAAAATCAATCATTCAGGATTATTTCAGTAAATTGTATGGAGAGTCTCCCTGTGGTCCAGGAAAGCCCTGGAGGATTTGATGGGGAGCAAGTCCTGGGAGAGCTCACATACCTCCAGGGAAACAGATGATAAGTAAATAAATAAGTAAAATAAGTAGTACATCTGATGATGGGTATAAGAACTATGAAGAAAAATAAAACAAGGAAGAGAGAGAGTGTAAGAACAGAGTAAAGAGGTTTAGCATTTTTTTTTTTTTAAGATTTTATTTATTCATTTGAGACACAGATAGAGAAAGCACGAGCAGGGGGCAGAGGGAGAGGGAGAAGCAGGCTCCCCGCTGAGCCAGGAGCCCAATGTGGGGCTCGATCCCAGGACCCTGGGATCATGACCTGAGCCGAAGGCAGACGCTTAACCATCTGAGCCACCCAGGCGCCCCGAGGTTTAGCATTTAAATAAGGTGATGAGGAAGACCCCACTGAGAAAGTAACATTTGAGTCAAGATCTGAAGGAGGTGAGGGAGGGGTCCATGTGGACATCTGGGAAGGGGCAAATCAGGCAGAGGGAACGCAAAGTGCAAAGTTCAGGGAAATGGCGTGGAAGCAGGCTCAGCCTTCACAGCCCCAGTCCTGACCCCTTTCCTCCTCCACAGGTGGATGGTGAGCACTGCCGGCTGCCCTGGGTATTGGCAGAGGGCAGGGCCTGGGCCACGTTGGAGGGCCGCCATGTGGTGGTATACACGGCCTGTGGGCTACATCTCATGTATGACTGGGGCAGCCAGGTGCGCCTAACTGTGCCTTCCACCTTCCATGGCCAGCTGGTGGGGATCTGTGGGGCCTTTGGTGGCAAAGTTGGCCCCCTTGACCTGCCTCTAGACAAAAGATCCTGGCCCAAAGGCCTGGTCACTAACCCCTGCCCGCTGCCCCAGCCCAATCTTGACTTTAGCATCAGCTGCCCCACGCAACTTGCCCAGATCATCAATGCTTCTGAACTGTGTAGACTTCTACAGGCACCAGATGGTCCCTTTGGCCGCTGCCTGGGCCATATCAGCCCCAAGCCTTTCCTCAGGATATGCCTGCAAGACATATGTCATCCCCTTGGCCAGCATCTTGGTCTCTGTGATGCCCTCACCGCCTTTACTGCAGCCTGTCAGGAAGCTGGCATCCCTGTGAAGCTCTGGAGGGGCCCCAGGCTTTGCCGTGAGTGCTCTGGCTGGGTCTGGAATGTATCTGGGGCAGGTTGCAGGCAGCAGGAAGAGCCCCTCCTGATGGGGATCAGAGACGCCCAGACATAGATGGAATTGGCTAAGTAGAGTGTAGGGGGGGAGGGCATCCAAGGGAAAGAGAACTGTAATTGCAAAGGTGTGAAGGTTGGAAAATATCAATGGGAAGCTAGCCTGACCAGAGCAGGAGGCAACAGGATTGGAGAGGGAAACTTGCATCCTAAGCACGGGCCTTTGCCATCCACCTGCAGCCATGGCTTGTCCACCCCGAAGCCGCTACAGCATCTGCGCACGGACCTGTGATGGGGGCTGTGTCCAGCCTACCAGCCCTGCACACTGTTCTACCCAATGCTATGAGGGCTGCCAGTGTGACCCTGGACTCATTTTTGATGGCACAGACTGTGTGTCTCAGGACCACTGCGGCTGCTTTCACAGTGGACGCTACATCCCTGTAAGAGAGGTCCCTAGGCATGGGCGGGTGGGTGCAGAGTTTCCCATATCTCGTCATAAGATGTTCCCTGGACCACACTGTATCAGTCAGCATTTGCAGTTGTAAATAACAGAAAATGATGCCAAGTATCTTAAATACAACAAGGATGTATCTACCTTTAATTGTTTAAATTTGAGGCCTTCAGGCATGGCTGGATTCAGGGCCTCAAATGATGTCACTAGGACTCAAGTTTCTTTCTGTCTTTCATTCCTGCCTTTTCCTTTTTCTATGTTGGCTTCTATATGAAGTAGGCTCTAGGTCCAAGTACTACAACAGAGGCTCAAAATTGCAGTGACTTAAACTCGATAGCAGCTTATTTCTCTCTCATGAACAGTCCAAGAATAACCAGTTTCGTTCCTTCAAGTCAGGGACACAAACTCCTTCTATCATGTGGTTCTGCCTCCCCTGTAGTATTGCAATCATCTGCTCCCGACCACATCTACATTCATGCAAGTTGGCCAGGAAAAAAGAGGGGACAGGGAGGTCAGGCCTCCTCTCTTTGAGGGCATAACCCAGAAGTAGGACATACCACTTCTGTTCACATCCCATTGGCCAGAACTTCACAGAAGGGCCCCATCTGGCTGCAGAGGAGGCTGGAAGACATCTTGTGCTGGGTGGTCCTGAATGCAGCTATAAATACTAATTCTGGGGAAGAAATGGAGAATGGATATTTGAAGACATGCCTGGCCTCATTCTCCAACCGCACCTGTATGTAGGGCACGGCTGTCTCCTCCTGCTCCAAGCGTATGATGTACATTTAGCCATCTCAGTGGAGAGACAGGCTTCTCTCTCAATAGTTACAGCAGAAGTCCCAGTGCTGACTCCTCTTATCTCAGTGTAGGTCATTTGCCTATCCCTAAGCCAGTCACAGAAGCCAGGAGATGGGGTACTCTGATTTGTCTCTGACTGGCCAGGCCTGGGGCATGTGCCTAGAGCTGAAGCCAGAGAGTAGGTATACCACCTAGGAAACCCCACAGACTGAGAGTGGGGCCAGTTCCCCAAAGAAAGTGGAAGGCTGTTTCCAAAAGACCGTGGATGGACCCTCAGCAGGCAAAGTGCTCCCTTCAAGGTTTTGCAGCTCTTGGGAGTCCATTCAGAAATAAAGAAAGGACCCCCAGGACGGCTGACATAGTTGTCTTAGAGATTAGGGCCATTGGATAGGAAAAAACATGAATGTTTAAACCCCAGACCACCCTGGAAATGAAGAGATGCCCACACCGGGAGGAACAGGGCATAAGAGCTGATACCTCAGCCATTGCTTGTCCACTCCACACCAGCACTGACGCTAGCCCCACATCAGAATTTGCAGAGAGCTCTTAAGGCTTTTCACACACCAATGAAAAGCAGGAGGGTTGTCCGGGATTAAAAGAGACTAAAAGACCACAATAGTCAAATGCAGTATGCAAAGCTTGATTAGATCCTAATTCAAAAAATATCGTTTATAGATATTTGGAGAGACAACTGGAGAAACTCATCAAACTTTTTTATTTTTGCCCATCTCATAGAGAAAAAAAATAGCTCAATGGATTTTTAACTTGTATTTGTCTTATTAGGAGGTTGAGCATTTTTTCAAATGCCTAAGAAACATTTGTATTTCCTTTTCTATTAACTTTCTCAATAGCCTCTGCCCATGTTTTTATGCTGACTCATTGGTCTTTTTTTGATTTCTAGGAACTCTTTATATATGAGGGAATTTAGTCCTTCATGATACATGTTTTACACATACGCTTTGTTGATATTCATAATGGTTTTTTTAATCCAATTTTGAGTCTGTCTGTCTCTGCAGGTTGGGGAGGCACTGGTCCTACCTGGCTGCCAGGAACGCTGTATGTGCTTGCATGGTCAAGGCCTCCAGTGCCAGCCCTTTTCCTGCCCACAGGGCACAGGCTGCATCCTGGATGGGGGTGTGCGGTGCTGTGAGGCTGGGGAGGGTGCTACATGCCGCCTAGAGCCAGGGGGCCTCTTCATCACCTTTGATGGCTTCAGTGGGCTCACACCCATGCCTGTTACGTCCTGTGCCTATGAGCTAGCCACATTGGTGGGTTCCAGGCCTGAGGATCCTGACTGGTTTCATGTCATTGTTGACTTCCTGCCCTGTCCTGGCTGCGCTGCTCACAAACCACGAGTGATCATCGGCTTCAGGGATGGCTGTGCAGCTGTGGGAACCAATCAGGAAATATGGGTAAGGGACTTCCTCAATTCTAGCCAAGACTCTTTCATAACCTGGAACTGATCCCTGGGGCCTTTTGATCCCTCATTGGCCTTCCGTAGCCTTCTAACATAGGACTGTCCCATCACCCTGATCGCACATTGACCTTCATTGGCTAAATGTCCTTGTCCTGATGTCCCATGACCCATTAGACCCCACATAAACTACACCTTGGACTTCTCAGGACCCACTGACTCCACCTTGACTCAGGTCCTGCTGAACTCCTGGGAACTACTGACTGAGTGATCAGAGCTCTAATGGGGAGCCCAGGCAGAGTGATCAGGGCTGGAATGGGGAAACAGTGGAAGCCCAGAGGAGGTACCCTCAGTTTAGGAGACCAGTGAAGACTTTCTGGAGAAGGTGACAGATGAGCTGGGACCTGATCTTGGGCTGGGGAAGAGAGCAGGGAGGAGTGTTGCCGAACAAGGCCAGGGAAAAGGAGGGACCATATTTGGGGAATAGTGGCAAAAATCAACTATTGAGTTTAAAATAGCCCAGTAAATGTCTGTGGACTTAGGGCCAAGGAGGTTGTTAGCGACTTAAGAAATCACAGCAGGGAGGGTGCCTGGGTGGCTCAGTCGGTTAAGCTGCTGCCTTTGGCTCAGGTCATGATCCCGGGGTCCTGGGATCGAGTTCCGTGTCGGGCTCCCTGCTCAGCGTGGAGTCTGCTTCTCCCTCTGCCGCTCACCCAGCTTGTGCTTGCTTGCTGTCTCAAATAAATAAAATATTTTAATAATAAAAAAAGAAATCACAGTAGGGGGATGCCTGGGTAGCTCAGTCAGTTAAGCATCTGCCTTCGGCTCAGGTCATGATCCCAGGGTCCTGGGATCGAGTCCCACATCAGGCTCCCAGGGAGCCTGCTTCTCCCTCAATCTCTGCCTCTCTCTCTGTCTCTTATGAATAAATAAATAAAATCTTAAAAAAAAAAAAAAAGGAATCACCACAGGGGGGCAGCTCCTGGATTGCAGGTTTGAGGACTAGCAGGAATGGACACCTCTCTTGACAAGTTGCAAACTCCCCTTGTCAAACAGACGAGAATAGAGCTAAGCCAGGAAGAGGCAGAGGGCAAGGGTATGTTAGAACTGATTTACAATTAGGATTTTATGATGGGAGACACTCAGGATGTTCACGTGCTGATGGGAAGACGCCAGACAAAGAGAGGTTGGAAATCCAGCAGAGAGAGATGCCAGGGTAGAGGGCACCTGCCTCTCCTAAGGAACATGGAAGCAGGGGAGCAGCAGAATTGGAATCTGGGCAGGCAGACTGGATAGTATTTATAAGAGGAAAACAAGCCTGAAACCCCATGCTGAGAAACAGAATACAGCTGTGCGGTGGAGACTAATTGTAAGAGTGGGTGGACGGTCCAGCAAGAGAACAGTTGGGGTATCTGCCACAAGCCGGCAGATAAGCTAAGCCAGAGCCTTTGGTTAAAGGGTCAAGAGACCCTGACTATGTGTCTCCTAAACTTCTAATGTAACTATGGGCAAGTAAGTGACTCAACCTCTCTATACCTCAGTTTGCTCTACCACAAAAAGTGGTGGTAAGAATAGTACTCACTATCTAGGGTAGCTGTGAGGATTCCTGCAAAGTGTGTGGCATATACTAAGGGCTCAGTAAGTAGAAGCTGTAACTGCTCTTGGGGGCACCTGGCAGGCTCAGTCAGAAGAGCTTGAAACTCTTGATCTTGGGGTCATGAGTTTGAGCCCCATGTTGGGTGTAGAGATTACTTAAAAGTAAATAAACTTAAAAAAACTTTTTTTAAAGCTGTGATTGCTCTTGCAACCGCTTTTATGTTATTAATGGAGAGACAGTACATATAGCAGAATGGTTAAGAACACAGGTCCTGAAATCGGACCCCTTTGGTTCAAAACTGGCTCTGCCACTTACCAGCTATGTGAACCTGGGCAAGCTATGTTACTTCTCTGGGCCTCAGTTCCTTCCTTCTTTCTTTCTTTTCCCTTTCCCTTTCCCCCTTTCCCTTTCCCTCTCCCTCTTTCCCTTTCCCTCTTTCCCTTTCCCTTTCCTCCCCTCCTCTTCCCCCCCTCCCTCCCTTTCTTTCTTTCTGATTTTATTTATTTATTTGAGAGAGAGAGAGCATGAGAGGGGGGAGGGTCTGGGGGAGAAGCAGACTCCCTGCTGAGCAGTGAGCCTTGATCCTGGGACTCCAGGATCATGACCTGAGCCAAAGGCAGTCACTCAACCGAGTCACCCAGGCGCCCTCTGGGCCTGTTTCCTAATCAGTAAAAGGCAAGAGGCAGATAGGCCTACAGTACTGATCTACCTTGTCAGAGTGTTAGTGAGGATTTAATATCACTTAAATACTTTAATATCATTAATGACATAAAACAAGTTAGGTGACAATATATAAAAATATCAATTGCATCATATACTGCAATATACTGTCATACATTATCTTATAAATAACCAAATATTAGAGCACTTGGACTAGTGCCTGGCACAGAGTGTGTGTAAACAGTATTAGATTATGAAGACACAGGTGAGAGAGATGCGACAGGTTCCAAAGGCTTTTTGTTCTCTAAAGCTCCCTTTTAGGAAGGAGTTTATTATGGAAAATTTCAAGTATCACAAGAGAAGAGAGTGGTGTTACGAAACCCTGTTACAGTTACAAATATTTTGCCATTCTTGCTTTCATCTTTTCCTCCCACTCTTTTTGCTTTGTTCGTGCTGGAGGATTTTAAAGCAAATCCCAGACCTTATTCCTCTAGCGAAGACCTGCATATGCGTTTCTGATAGAGACACGCAGCAGGATTCACAGTGGCTTCTGAGCCCACGTTGGGATTCAAACCCTAATCTCCTCCCCGGCCCGCCTCCCCAATCTGCAGGTGAACGGACAACCCGCGCGGCTCCCCGCCCAAGTGTGCAGGGGCGTGGTCGCACGCTGGGCGGAGGGCTCCCGGGTTGTCATCGAGCGGTCCCCCACGCTGCGGGTGCTGGTGGGGCCCGAGGGGGCCGTGGCCTTACGGGCCTCCCCCGCGCTCCGAGGACGCCTCCGAGCAGCCTGCGGAGACTATAATGGAATTGCAGCCGACGACCTGATACTCCCAGGAGGACTCCAGGGTGCCAGCCTAACCGACGTGTTCCAGGCGTGCCGAGCTCGGGGCTTCAGCAACTGGTGAGGACCTTCCCTTCTCCTGCCGCGGTACTTGGCTCACATCGGCAGAGGGCGCGATCAACGCAACTCCCTGCGCCCCAGGCTGCCTTTGGGCACTTGGGAGCTCACACGCCGTCTCTGACGGTCTTCCCGCAGCACGGAGAAGCTTGTCATGCCAGCCGTGACACAACACTTCACCGCCTGACGCCGTCCCTCTGTGTGTCTCCATGGCTGGGACCTCCCGACGCACACCTGCCCTGGGGATGGGAACCCACGGACCTCCCCGAGATTGTTTTAATAAATAACTTCTGACCAAACCTGCTTGTGCCTCTATCTTCTTCCCAATGCCCCTGCGCCCCGGGAGACACAAAGGTCCCAACCTGGGGCGCCTGGGTGGCTCAGTCGTTGAGCGTCTGCCTTCAGCTCAGGTCGCGATCCCAGGGTCCTGGGATCGAGACCCGCATCGGGCTCCCTGCTCAGCGGGAGGCCTGCTTCTCCCTCTCCCACTCCCCCTGCTTGTGTTCCCTCTCTCGCCGTCTCTTTTCTCTGTCAAATAAAAAAAATCTTAAAAAAAACAAAGGTCCCAACCTCTAGTTCCCCCATCTCCCAGGACCCCAAGAGTTAGGTCGGGATCCTGTCCCCTTCAGACCCAAAAATCTGAGTGGGAGCGCCTGGGCCCCCTCCTCCTCCGCGTTCCCAGACCCGCAGTAACCTCTCAAGGACACAGATTCCTTGTGGGGCAGGCCTCCTGTGAATCAGCAGCTCCGCCCCTGAGCCGCAACATTGTGACGTAACTGCATCGACAGCCAATGGGACAACAAAGCAGGAGGCGGAAGTTTTGGAGTGCGCGGGCCGGAAGTGTCCGTTGCCCTGCAGAGCCGCTTCTCCCAAAAGTGCCGCGGCGCCACTGTTCGTGGGGCATTGCCCGCGAGCGCCGGCGGCGCGGCTGCTACCATGAGCCGGCCCAGCCGGCTGCAGAGGCAAGTTTTGAGCTTGTACCGCGAGCTGCTGCGCGCCGGGCGCGGGAAGCCAGGCGCCGAGGCGCGGGTGCGGGCCGAGTTCCGGCAGCACGCCTGCTTGCCACGCTCCGACGTGCTGCGTATCGAGTACCTGTACCGCCGCGGGCGGCGCCAGCTGCAGCTGCTGCGCTCCGGCCACGCCACGGCCATGGGTGCCTTCGTGCGCCCGCGGGGTCCAGCCGAGGAGTCCAGCGGCGCGGGGGCTCCAGGGACCCAGCCTGACAATGGTGCTTGTCCGAGGAACCCCCTCGGCATCATGGAGTCACCAGAGCCCCCTCCCGATGGGCGATGACAGGCCGAGGAGCTCACCCGGTAGCACAGGGAACCGAGGGCCCGCCTGACTGCGTGGGGAAACCGGGGAACCCGCCTGATGGAGGGTGAGATGTCTTGAGAAGACATGTCCTGAGAAGACCAGCTGTCTGGATTGGGGGAATCGGAGAGCCCTCCAAGCGACGTGGAGTCCTAGAGATCCCTATGATGGATGCTGAGAGATGCCCGACCTTGCCCAATCCATGATGACGGGTCTACTCTCCCCATGAGGGTTTGGGGCGGCTTGGTTGCTGGCTGGCTGAACTGTGACCAGCTGAGAGCTATTGACCGGAAAGGTTGGGGAGCCAGGACGCCCGCCGTCGGACAGAAAGAAGAGACACCCTTCTCTTGACCCTGGGCTCCCCTCTCTTGTATTTAACTCTGAGAAGAGCAGACTTTTTGCAGAGAAGTTTGGGAAGATACCCTGATGGATGGTGAGAAGCCCCGAACCCCCCTTTGGAAAACTTTCTTCCCATTAGTTGCGGCATACTAGGACCTGGGAAGAAGGGGCTGGGTTATCTTACCCCATCTGATCAAGTAAAGACCCCTCAAGACCTATACTTGATAATTCTAAGGGGGAACCCTGACTCCTGCGCCCTTCTCCCAGGACTCTTGAACAAAAGGAATAAAATCGGGGATGTGATTACTTCCCTTTTGGTGGTCTTAAAGATTTCACATGTTTGGGGATTTTTGAAAGCACCCTCACACCAAGAAGTGACCCCCTGGGAGGGATAGAGAAGAGCTGTCTCTTCCATGCTGGAGTCCTCTAGACTAGCAGATTGGTTGAAGGCAGCCTAGTTCTTGCTCCTGGGCAGATCCTTGGGACCCACCCTGATTTGACCCCAAAGAAACCCTAGTTGACTCCTTCATAGAAGGTAGTGAGGTAGGAGAGAAAACGGTGGAGCTGAGGCGGCCTGGGTGGTAACCCCAAACATGGCTAAAGAGTCCAGCCTCAGCTACAAGCGAGGATTTTTGTCCGCAAGGCCCAGGCATACCTCCTCCTGTATTCCTGTGTTGATCTTCCCTAGACATTCTCTGGGGTACTGCATTTTGCAGCACTGAGTTCTGTTTGCGCCCACGTCGGTTACATAAGTGGAAAGCAGATGAATTCTTAGCAAATGCTGTTGGGAAGAGGAGGAGAGCCTTAGGAAAGGAACTCAGACTTCTGACCAAAGAGAGGATAGACAGAAGAGAAACATGACTCTGCTCTAATCCCCATGGGGGACACAGGTGCACAAAGAGTTATAAAGTGGAGTTGATATTTGAAGAATTATAAGGAGTTTCCCAGATGGTAGAGTTAGGCTTCTAAGCGGGAGGACCAGTGTGGAGAGATGCAGGATTCCAGCTGGGGCCTGGATTGCCCCAGAGCTCAGGCTGTGTGGCTTGCACACATGGCTTCTATTTCAGTTGTCTCGGCTTGCTCATCTTTCTTCAGCCTCAGTTTTGTTTTGTTTTGTTTTCATCAGGGTGTTTCTGTTTTGTTTTGTTTTTTTTAAGATTTTATTTATTTGACAGAGACAGACACAGCGAGAGAGGGAGCACAAGCAGGGGGAGTAGAAGAGGGAGAAGCAGGCTTCCCGCAGAGCAGGGAGCCCGATGCGGGGCTCGATCCCAGAACCCTGAGATCATGACCTGAGCCGAGGGCAGACGCTTAACGACTGAGCCACCCAGGCGCCCCAGGGTGTTTCTGTTAATCCTGGCCTGACTCCATCTCAATAAAAGCCAAAGTCTTGAAAGTGGCTAATGGCCCAGTAGCACTCACCTCTCCCTCTTGCTCGCTCCTGGCTCCAAGAATTTGAGTGCTAAGAAGCTCCAGGATGGGAGTTTCTGGCAGGGCTGTAGGCAGTGAGCAACTTCCCACTGGGGCTGGGTGACCTGGGTCAGGAGGGGAGACATTCCATCCAGGTATTACAGATGAATAGAGATTGTGTGGTAGAGAGAATGAGGGAGGGGAGTGCCTGATAGGAGGGAGGAGGTTGTAGGTCATTGGTAATTAAGAGCATGGACTCGGGAACTGCAGTGCCTGGTTTCGGATCCTAACTCCAACATTTACTAATTATATGATCATGGGCCTGTGATTTAACCTCTTTGTTCCTCAATATCCTTATCTGTGAAATGGGCATCATAATAGGGTCTCCCTTATATGGCTGTTAGGATACAATGGATTAAATATGTGGTGTGGCACCAAATGGTGCCCCAACTCCATGACCCTCTTGCCTACTTGGGTCCACTTGGAACTGAAGAAGAGGGTTTCCAGGAGACAGCCAGCCTCCTGCCCTGAACAGCTGTCCCAAGGGGCCAAGCCAGTGACCAGGTGCGTGAGGTGATCTAGTGGGGCCTTGGGGACGTCTGGGAAACTCAGAGTACCTGATGAGGAACCACTAGCCACACCAACAAGTTACACCACTCTTTTTTTTAAGATTTTATTTTTAAGTAATCTCTACACCCAACATGGGGCTCAAACTTACAACCCCAAAATCAAGAGTCACATGCTCTACCGGCTGAGCCAGCCAGGTGCTCCATGTTACCACCACTCTTGCTCAGCTCCCTCCCTCAGACAGCATTGGACAATCCTGGATATGAATGATGTGGAGGAATGACTAGGATTTTCTTGACAGCATAAAAGTAGTGTGATTCGATTTTAAAGCAATCCTGATCTGGAGATGTTCCATGAATTGCGCATGAGTAAAAGGATATGATGTCTAGGATTGGCTTCAGAGTAATCTAGGGAGAGGGGAGTGGGTGCCTGGGAGGATTAAACAGGATTGGCTCTGAACTGATAATGACTGGAGCTGGTGATGAGTCCACGAAGACTTGTAATGCTGTCCCTTCTTTTGTACAAGTTCTCAAAGTATCCGAATTGAAGTTGGGAAAACAAAACAAACTCTGTTGGTCCCCAGCCTAACTCAGAAGTCCTCACTGTGGTCCACAAGGCCTCATCTGATCTGGCCCCATCACCTCTCTCACCTCACCTCCTTCTACTTTCTCCCTCTACCACTCATGCTCCAACTACATTGGCCTTCCCCCTTGCCAGGCACACTTCTACCTCCGGGGCCTTTGCACTTTTTCCCTCTACCTGGAACACTCTTCCTCCAGGTCTGCACTGTCCAATATAACAGGGAGCAACCTAAGATTTGACGATTTGAAATGTGATTGAGGGCCACCTGGCTGGCTCAGTTGGAAGATGCGACTCTTGATCTTGGGGTCATGAGTTCAAGCCCCATGTCTGGTGTAGAGATTACTTAAATAAACTTTTAAAAAATATGATTTGGGACTGAGGAATTAAAAACAATTTTATAAATGTTTTTTAAAGAGAGAGAGTGAGCGGGAGAGACGGGGAGAGAGAATCTGAAGCAGACTCTGCGCTGAGCACAGAGCCCAACCTGGGGTCGATCCCACAACCCCAAGATCATGACCTGAGCCAAAACCGAGAGGCGGGTGCTCAACTGACTGAGCCACCCAGGAGCCCCCAAAATTTTATAAATTTTAAGTAATTTAAAAATTTTTTAAAGATTTTATTTATTTATTTGACAGAGACACAGCGAGAGAGGGAACGCAAGCAGGGGGAGTGGGAGAGGGAGAAGCAGGCCTCCCGCTGAGCAGGGAGCCCGACGTGGGGCTCTATCCCAGGACCCTGGGATCACGACCGAAGGCAGACGCTTAACGACTGAGCCACCCAGGCGCCCCAGTAATTTAAATTTTAAAACAAGCAGCGTAAAATGTTTTTTTCCATTAAACACAACTTTGATGTTTTGGTAGGATTACATTTCATTTTATCTGTTGAAAAGTGTCCGAATTGAGATGTGCTCTAAAGTATAAAATACACACCAGGGGTGCCTGGGTGGCTCAGTCGGTTAAGCGTCCAACTCATGGTTTCAGCTCAGGTCATGATCTCAGGGTCGTGAGATTGAGGCTGTGTCGGGCTCCATGCTGAGCATGGAGTCCACTTGAGATTCTCTCTCCCTCTCCCCCTGCCCCTCCCGCTCATACTCTCTTTCAAATAAATAAATCTTTAAAAAAATAAAATAAAATACACACAAGATTTCAAAGACTTGGTAAGAAAAAAGAATTGTAAAATATCACATTTTTAGATTGATTACATATTGAAGTGATAATATTTTGGGTATACAGGGTTAAATAGAGTAAAAATTATTAAAATTAATTTTACCTGTTTCTACTGTTTACTAGAAAAGTTATTTTTTTTATTTTATTTATTTTATTTTTTATTTTTTTAAAGATTTTATTTATTTATATGAGAGAGAGAATGAGATAGAGAGCATGAGAGGGGGAAGGGTCAGAGAGAGAGGCAGACTCCCTGCTGAGCAGGGAGCCCGACGCGGGACTCGATCCCGGGACTCCAGGATCATGACCTGAGCCGAAGGCAGTCGCTTAACCAACTGAGCCACCCAGGCGCCCAAAGTTATTTTTTTTAAAGCTTTATTTATTTGAGCGAGCGAGCACAAGCAGGAGGGGAAGGGCAAAGGGAGAGGGAGCGGGAGACGCTGGGAGCCCTATGCGGGGCTCAATCCCAGGACCCTGAGATCATGACCTGAGCCAAAGGCAGATGCTTAACTGACTGACCCACCCAGGTGCCCCATGGAGATGGGCCCTCCACGCAAATGCCAGATCTGGGGGCTGGGGGCCCTGGGGTGGGGGAGGGTGGTATGTAGAGGCCACTTTTAGGCAACAGCCTTGAGCGATGGAAAGTTGAGCAAGGCAACAGGGCCCACAGCCGCCACCAAGCTGAATGCAAAAAGGCTCATTAAGTGACCCACCTGGAAATAATCATAGGCCCTCACTGACCAATGGGCTACCTCAAGCAGGCACAATTACCAAAAAGGGGAAAATTCCATACATTCCCATACTTTCTCACTCCACCCTGTAACTATAGCCCCTCACCACCGCCTCTTAGCAGAGTCTCTCCTTTGCTGTCCTGCTCACTGCTCCATTGTGGTGTATTCAGTAAACTTCTATCTCCTTTAAAAAGTAATAATAAAATTATATTTGTGCCTCACATTATATCTGTCTGGGACAGCACTGCTCTAGGAGTCCTGTGGCTTCTTTCCTCACTACAATTTACCCTAATCACATAATTACAACATAATGACATAATTGTCTCCCTGAGGCCTTCCTCAACTGCCCTAATTAAATTATCCCCTTTCCCTTTGCCTACTTTAGTTTTCTCCTTAACACTTAATCACCATCTGACCTGTTACATATTTTATCTAGTCCTTTTATTGACTGATGATTGCCTCCATTAGAATGTTGGCCCCACAGGGACAAGGATTTTCACCTGTCTTGTTCACTGTCGTAGTCCTGCTCTTTGACCAGGAACTGACTGACTCAAAGCAGACACTCAGTTTTGAGTGAATGAATAAATGAATGGCACAGACTTGTTCCATTACCCAATCAGTTGGGTCAGTATTACCAAGACTCTGCCCACACTGTGTGTGGTGACTCTAGGGAGACATGGCTCTTCCTTGACTGGGGACAGAGACTTGGTGTGGAAACAAGACAGACCCTGGTTTGCGTTCTGGTTTTTCCCTGAACCTGGAGTCTCTTGGAATCTGCTGCTCCCTGCCTCCCTCCCTCGGTGTCCATTCCACCTTATGGTGACAGCCCCCCAGTTTTCTTTGTAGACCCGCTCCCCCCCCCATTTTCAGTACACATGGTTTAGGAGGGCTGACTGCAGCTGCCAGGGGAGCAGGTGACACTGGCCAGGGGAGCCAGCTTTGGGACTCTGGTTGGAGCTGTAAGGGAAGAGTGAAGTCCTATTGGCTGCTAAATTGGTGGGATGTGTGCTTGGAGGCTTTGAGGGGCACTCTGGCTACCACTAGGGAAGTCAAACCAGTGGAAAGAACTGAGAGATGGAAATACCATGTGTGCCCCTGGACCCAACAGTACTTGCGGCCTGAACTTTTTTTCAGTTACCCACAAATTAGTTCCCATTTCTGCTTACATCAGTGGGGATTGGGTTCAGCCACTTGCTCCCTGTGTGGTCTTGAGCTAGAGGCTTCCTCTCTTCCCCCAAGAGCCTCAGTTTCATGTTCTGTTAAGTGGGGACACACCATTGGGTGGTTGTGAGCATTAAAGAAGGGACGTGTGTTTAGTGCACATCCAGGAGCCTGGCACAGGGCTCCTGCCTCTGTTCTTGAGTCTGGTCCTGTTCCTCTTGTCCTGACTGCATAAACTCCGAGGAGAGGATGAGCTCAGACACCTGAGGCTGAGGACTGGACTCCGGGACCAAGCCCTCGCAATTCAGCTTGGTGTCGTCAAGACCCCGGGAAAGTGGGATTTCATAGTCCTACACCAGGGATGGCCCAGTCTGGGAGACCGCCATGTAGAATTTTTTAAGATTTTATTTATCCATTTGACAGAGGGAGAGAGAGAGAGAAGCCGGGGGAGCAGCAGGTAGAGGGAGAGGGAGAAGCAGGCTCCCCGTGGAGCAGGAAGCACAATGCGGGGCTGGATCCCAGGACCCTGAGACCATGACCCGAGCCGAAGGCAGATCCTCAACCAGCTGAGCCACCCAGGCGCCCCCGCCCCCATGTAGAATATTTGAACAGAGCACCTGTATGGATGCCGGACAGGGGCTGTAGCAGGAGTCGGCAGCTGGCCCACGTCACCTGCATGCTTCCCGCACACACTTCGAGCTTCCTGGGGCAAGCACCTGTGCCTCTCTGCCTGCGGAGCCTAGACAGGCAGGAGAGGCGGGATGTGCTGGGGAGTTGGCATCTCCAGGAACAGTCCCTAACCAATGAGACACAGAAGCTGGTACATAAATGCCACAACTTCTTCACCCTTTGGGTGGAACCACTTTGAGTGTGTTCCATTGACTCTCCCAGAGGTCCCTAGTGGGATGGAGCCCCAGATGCCCAGCAACCAGCTCATTAACTGCCTTCCCTGGCTCACTTCCCCCACGCCCCTAATCAGTCTGCTTAGGGGGTCACCTCCCCAATAAACTACTTGTGCTTGAATCTTTGTTTCAGGGGCTGGGGGACCCCGATCCAAGATGGGGTGATTTCGTTCTGTGTTGTACACTCAAAGCAAAGGGATCTGTGGAGCGGGCTGTCCAGACATCAGAGCTGTATCCCAAATTCTGAACTCAGACACCCAATATCTTCGCACATTCTGCTATGGTCTGAATGTGCCCCCTCAAAATTCATATGCTGAAATCCTAACCCCCAATGTGATAATATTAGGAGATGACGCCTTTAGGGAGGGATTAGGTCATGATGGTGGAGCCCTCATGGAAGGGATTTAGAGACCGTATGAAAGCTCCCTGCCCCTTCTGTCATGTAAGGAGACAGCGAGAAGGTGACCATCTGTGAAGCAGGAAGCAGCCCTCATCGGATACCCAATCTGCTGGCACCTTGATCTTGGACTTCCCAGCCTCCAGAACTGTGAGAAACAAACTTCTATTGTTTATAAGCCACCCAGTCTGTGACTTTATTACAGTAGACCACACGGACTAAGACACATCATTTGACAGTGACCGTTTATTACATATGTCTGGGCTACATACTCAGATTGGGGGGGGACCATTGACATAGCTGAGCACCAGGTAAGGTGTCCTGGTCAGTCGGGCAGGACAGCAGCAGGAGCTCCCTGAAGGTGGCAGGAGCAACATGGCACCCACCAGGAGAAGGAAGAGGAGGAGGAGGAGGAAGGTCAGGGAGTGCCCGGATGCAGGAGGAGGGGCTCTGTGAAGGGAAATGCAGTGTTAAGTGCATGGTGCGCTGCCACCATGATCATGCCCTGCTCCCCCCCCACCCCACCCCAGACCCATCTCCCAGGCATCTCACCCGGGGTCTACCTCCAACATCAAGTCCTGGAGATTGGGAGATGCTTGCTTCTTGTCCTAAGGGGAGACAGCAGCCAGCAGCAGAATGGATGGAAGTAACACTTAGTCTGGACTCTTCCTTACTACTACAGACCTACAGGGCTGAGTTTATTTTTCCTCCTTTCCTGGCGCCCCCTGAACCCTCAGGACCCAACCCACATGGGCTTGGAATATCTCCAAGTGGGGTGGATATCTGTGCCTGCCCTCCATCCAATCTTCCTTTTCCTGATAACGGTGGCTCGATGTGTGCAGGGGGTGGAGGGCATCCTGCCTCCCCACCCTCAGGCCTTCGGGCTCTCCCCACTTCCATGACTGGGCATGTGAGCCCGATCTGGCCAATGAGAGCACTCCATCAGCTTGGCCACCGTGATTGGTTCAGGGTGTAGGTCATGACCCAAGCTGGCCAAGTGGGAGTCAGCCCTGGGACTTTGCTGCCAGTAGGTCAGTGGCGCTCTGCTTCTCCTTGGGTGGGTGAACCAGTGGGATGTGAGTGTTTAGCTGCTGGGGCCGCCATTTGCTGAGAAGGAAACCACCTTGGAGAAGAAGAGCCCGAGAGAGGGAAGGACTGAGCCCTGATAGCACCTGAGATCTTTTCAGCAGCACCCGGACTTTTCACTTACATGAAAAAATAGCATCCCTTTCTTTTGTGTAATTCAATTTGGGCTAGGTTTCTGTCACTTGCCATCAAGATACCCGAGTGATAGCCCTGGCTGAGGACCTGCTCACCTGAGACTTCTGGAGCAGGGAACATCTTTGGTGACCTGCCAAGTGTTTCCGGTGGTTGAAGCCCGACATGAGCATGTCCTGTGGGGAAAGAGAGGTGTGGGGTCCTTGGAGAACTAGGGACAGACACAAAGTTGGGCAAGGGCCAAGACAGGCTTGTCACAGAGATGAGATTCTGGGGGAAGAAAAAGATCTCAGGGAGAGAGAAAGAGAGGGGGCAGAGCCGAAGAAACCAAGAGAAAAGAGACATTACTTATTCATTCATTCAACAAATATTTAATGAGTGTCTATTACATGCCAGGCATTGTTCTAGAACCTATACACAGGCAAAGTCCTAGTGTCCACAGAGCTTATATTCTAGCAGAGAGAGACTACACATAAATAAATGTACAATGACAAGATGTGGTAAGTACTGTTAGGAAATAAAGAGGTTAAGGAGTGATCATGTTTGGAAGTCAGGGCAGGCCTCTCTGAAGAGGTGACATTTGGGAGGGGCACCTGGCTGGCTTGGTTGGTAGAGCATGTGACTCTTGATCTCAGGGTTGTAAGTTCAAGACCCACGTTGGGCATAAAACTCATTTAAAAAATTTTTTTGTGACATTTGGGGAGAGACTGGAATGAAGTGAGATGAAGGGGCATGAGTCTGGGGGCTTTGAGATAGGAGTGACTTTGGAATGAAGAACAAGGAGGCTAACGTGGCTGCAGAGGGGAGAGTGAGGGAGAGCGGGGACAATGGGGAAGTGCAGATAGAGACCACGAGAGGGAAAAGAGAAGACACAGAGACCAAGAGAGGCAGGGGGGTAGGGAGGGAGGGAGGACAACATTGAGACAGCAAGAGAGAAAGAGACACTGAGAGAGATTGAGGGAGAGACAGAGCCACCAAGAAGTACCCTAATAAGAGACACACAGAGGTGTCCCAAGGGTGCCTGTGGGGGAGGGGGTATCCCCCACCTGCTCTCACCTCAAGACCTTGTCCCCTGCCCTGGGGGCCTCTGTGGCCACACAGCTCACAGGGAGCTCCTGGTGTCCAGGCTGTCTTTTGCCCCAAGGGCCTGAGGCCTCCAACATCCCCTGCCGGGTCCCATTCCAACTCTGCGGGAGTGGGGTAGCTACTGGGTGCCCAGGGCCCCCAGACCCCACCAGGTCCTGGCCCGTCCAAGTCCCCCTCGACTTCCAAGTCCTGATCCAGTGGGCTGGCCTCCTCAAATACCTGGTCAGAGGACAGAGTCATGGGGGATGTGGAATTGGTACCTGGGGCGGGGCCTGCCAGGGTGGGCCATACCAGGCTAGAGCTGACCAGCTGGGCCTCCAGCCACCACAGTCGCCGAAAGATGCTGCCTCGGTGGGCTCTGAGGGCCCTCAGGACCTGCTCCAGCGATGCCTGGGCCCGAGGCCCACTCCGCTGTGCCAGCCCCTCACTGAACGCCAGCAGGGCATCTACACGCTCAGCTGCCCCACGCAGGTCTGCCTGGAGGGCCTGGGGATACAAGGTCAGACACCACCCGCCACCCCCCCACCCGTACCCCCACACACCAGGAGCACCAGAGGTCTGGGACCTGGAGTTACATCCCTTCTTGTCTTTCCTACCCAGACACCTGGCACGTGGAATAAACCCATTTCCCAGCCCAGGAAGCTGGCACCCACTCCTGAGGCCCTGCTCACCCTCCCACATCTTGGCCTCCCGCTGCCCACCTGCAGCTGGCCCATCCTGCTCTGGGCTGATGCCCAGGGCCCCAGGCCTTGCTCTTGGTCCTGCAGCCGGAGGCCCAGCCCCAACAGGCATAGGGCTAGGCTGTCCTGCTCGGCCTCCAATACCTCCTGGCCGGAGCTGAGGTGCTGGGGAATACAGGGGACTGAGTTAGGGCCGGTGGGCCACCGCTCTGCTGCTCCTCCTGTCGCAGCGTCCATCTCTGGGTCTGCACCAGGGTGGCTGCCACCTGGAGTCCTTCCCGGGGGAACCAGGCCTGAAGACCTCTAGTTCAAAGCCTCCAGGTTTTCAAGGCTCCTAGAAACATGGACATATGGGGCCTGGGGGCCTGGACAGGGAGGGGTGATGGAGCTGGATATCCCCACAAGGAATGGGACTGTACCAGAGTCAGTGATGAAATAATTCTCTCCCAGTTGGTAAAATAATGAAAATCTTCTATTGTGATTGGTAAGTCATTTTCTAGAGCATCCCCCGCCCCCCCCCCCACAGATACCCAACGCTTTTCCAGAATCATCATCTCATCCCCAGAATCTGGGGGAGAGGAAGTGGGGGCTGCCACAAGGGGCCTGGATCACCTCAGCTTACCTCACACGGTTTGCCCCCAGCTGGGTCCTCACTGGAAGAGGGTGTTGGCAATCTGAGGGGACCAGCAGCAGGCTCAGTGCCCCTCAACCCACCCTGGAAGTGTTGGGGAGGGTCCAAGGCGTCTTGCCCCAGTTTCTGGGCCTGGTCCGGTCTGGGAGGTATGAAGCATTGACAGGCCTCTGGGTGCCTAGATGCCCATTATCCACCCTACCTCACCCCTGTCCGCAGCTCCCTCTGCCACGTCCCTAGGTGATCATAGCCACAGTACCTCTCACCCTCAAAATGCGCCCGCTACTGCCCCCACCCTTTTGGGACCCAAGTTTCAAAAGCCCCAGCCCCTACCTGATTCTCTCCTCTCCAGATGCAGGGCAGATGGTACATCCAACAATGTCCAGTTCCCTAGGGGCTCCAGGGGGGTGGTTGAGGGGCTCTGAGGGGAGTCTAGGGCCCAGAGGTGGGGGCAGGGCCATAGCTGGGAGCCTGGGGATAGAGTCAGTGAGGATCCCCAGTGAGAGCCCTTTCCCTGGCTCCTGGGCAGCCAGAGGCCCAGGAGCAGGCTCAGCTCTACCTTCTAACAAGCAGAACCTGGACACAGGTAACCTGATGCCCAGCTCAGGTGACAGCAGTACCATTTAACTCCTTCCTCCCGAGCAGGCCAGTTAGCTGAACCTAGGCTCACCCCATTCATCCCACCTAAGGGGTTTCCAGATAGAACCCTGACCCAAGAGTCCTGGATTCTAACCCCACTCAGGGCCCATACATCTGACCCCAGGGCCCACACCATCCAAGGTCCCAGACACTGCCCCTCAGGAACCCACGCATCTGCCCCCCACCAATCCGAAACCAGAGATTTTTATTGGTTTATTTGAAATGCAACCTCTTCCTGTAGTTTCCACCAAGTTACAGGGAAACTAGATAACCCGCGGCGGGGGAAGGGGTGTCTCCCGCCTCGGCCCCAGGGTTCCAAGGTCACAGGGTCGCAGCTGCCAGGAGGGAAGAGGCGCAGAGCCGGGGAATGCGAGCGGGCCGGGCGCCTGGCTTCACTTGCCGAGCAGGAGGCCGGTGCGCAGCACGCGGGGCACGCGGCGGATGGTCAGCGAGACGCGCGTGCCCCGCACCAGGCTGGCTCCGGGCCGCGCCGACGGGCAGGCGGCGGCATTGGGCGGCAGGGAGGTGGCGTCCAGCGCGTCCACGCGGGCAGCCGCGATGCCGTGGAGGAGGCGCGTGTAGGCGGTGCCTCGGAGCACCAGCAGGCTGCGCGGTTCCAGCAGCAGCGAGGTAGCTGGCCGGGGCGGGGACCGGGGCTGCGGGGCGGGCTGAAGGTCAGCGGGTCCCCAGAAGTCAGGGGCTTAGAGTGATCAGGGAACTTTAAAGGTGAGGGAGGGGGCGGTGAGTAGGTCAGCGAGTTCCCAGGGGCCAAGGCTGAGGGGCAAGCGTGCTCCCTGGGAGAAGCTCTGGAGTGGAAATCCTACGGGACTCGGTTAGTGGGCGCAGGTGGGGGGCAAGGGCCAGCAGTCCCTTGGCTGCAGCTTGGACCCAGGGCTCGGTAGTCCTAGGAAACCGGATGGAACTGGACTGAGGGCTTGGCTGAAGCGAAGAAGGGGCCACAGTGAGGTGTGGAGGAGCCGGTGTGGTCTGGGCCTGTCTACAAACATCAGGATGTTTGAGGACACCCACAGTAGAAGGGGGTGTCAGCCTATCCAGGAGCATGTAGGGCGAAAAAGGAGCAGCTGGGATCAGGGTGTCCAGGGGAGTTTCTGTGAACCCTGAGGTATCGAAGTGCATTCCTCAGAGAAAGGTCAGGGAAGCTGCTATCACTCGCAGCCCTCACAGAAGGGAGTCGGTGTATCTGGGGGGTCCGTGAGCAGCGAGTCATGGGTTGAGGCCCCAAGGAGAATGTGAGGTTGTCCTACAAGGCAGATCTACACTACTGGAGTGGCAGAGAGGTCTGTGTTGGGGTGCCCTGTGCAGTGGGCAAAGAGAGGATGTCTAAGAGGACGTCAGGGACACCCGCGAGTAAATGGTATTGGGGTATCTGAGGATACCAGTGTCTGTTGGAGTACTGGGGAGTCCTGCATAGGGAATATGGACCTTGGGCTACTGGAGCACTCTGAACATGTGGGGCCAGGGGATCCGTAGGGCATTGGGGCACCGATTTAGCAGGTGAGGGCACTGGGGTGTCTACAGATATCATTTCTAGGGCACCCTGCAAATGGATGGGGCTGGAGTCCGGGAGGAGGTGGGTGCATTCCATGAGGGGACGGGGGACAGGTGTCTGGAAGAGTATCGGGGTACCCTGGGGCCTCTTGGAGGAGGTGGGATGTTGGGATGCCCACGAGTGGCTGGGACAGTGTCTCGGGGCCCACCTGCTCTGCGGGGTCATCATCCTTTGGCTGCCGCGGCTCGTAGAGGTCCAGCATGGTGTGGGAGCCCAGGCTGATGGTGCTGACGGTCGGGTAGTAGAGTGGCCCGTCCTCGTGGGGCTAGGGAGTGGGCACCAGGGCTGGACAGGGCAGGAGTCCACCCCCCCCACCCTCTGGGGCTCAAGGAGGGTGCCCCTGCTTGGGATGGGGGGGTGAATGCCTGGTTGGAGTATGTGGCTGCTTAATGAGTAGAGGTGGGTCAACAAAATGCCCTGCCCCATGGTGGGTCAGAGGTCTGAGGGTCGGGGCGAAGGTGTGTGCTTACCATGATGCCCTCCCCAGGCAGATACTGGTTCACAAGGACGTGGTTGGCTGGGAGACCCCCAAAAAGGCTGAGGTCAGATACTTTGTCCACGTAGCGCTGGAGCCACAGAGGAAGCCGCTCAGGAACCATCCCCCGGGGATGGGGGAGCCCACCTGGGAGAGGGCAATGGGGTCCTGAGGACGCCCAACCGAGGAGCCCTGGCACCTGCAGCCCCCATTAGGGATATCCCAGTGGCTGGGAGCACTCTGACCCTGGGGACCCTCTGACTCTGGAGACCACCATCCGACGCTTCCAAGGCGTCCTGACTTCTTCAAACCCCTGGACACTTTGAGATACCCCCCAACTCATCAGGAAATCCCTCATCTCTCAGAACCTCTGCTCACCCCTCAGAATCCTCCTGGCCCTTGGAACCCCTTGAACCCTCAAGGACCCACCCAGTGTCACCAACCTGAGCCACCTGCCCCAGCCTACATCCCCAAATTGCCCATGCCCCCAGGCAGGGACACTTACCCCAGTTCTGTAACTTCCTCCCAGAGAGCTGGGTCCACTTTGGCTTTGGGGCATTGAAGACCTAGGAGGTGGGGAGGGGTCAGTCCTTTTTCAGGACCACTCTGATTCTCCCACCCAGGTCAACATAAGGCCCTCTACCTGGGATGGGAATGGGTCATCTCAAAGTCTGGGATTATTCTCTCAGTGTTCCCAGGATTTTGTTGTTTGCCCTCGCCCCTGTGTCTACCAGGATCAAGGAAAGGAACCAGAGCTACACAATCGTGGTCTGAATCTACTCAGAGCTCTGGGCTGGACTGGACT